>NC_133405.1:140482667-141163917 GCF_047511655.1 Castor canadensis
ACGCTTGCTAGGCAGGTATTCTTACTGCTTGAGTCACTCCACCAATCCCTTTTTTGTGATAGGTTTTTTTCTTGGGAACTATTTGCCCAGCACTGGCTTGGAACCTTGATCCTTCTGATCCCTGCCTTCTGAATAGCTAGGATTACAGACTTGAGTGCCTGGCAACTTCAGTTCTTTTTGGCTATCTACCTAGGAATGGAATTGCTGGGTCAGATGGTAATTCCATGTTTAACTTTTTGAGAAATTGCCCATCTGTTGACCACTGCAGCTTGTGTATTTTACATTCCCATCAGCAATGCCCAAGGGTTCAAATTTCTCCATATTCACTAACAGTTGTTATTTTACATTGTTTTTTGGCTTTTATCAGTGGATATGACATGGTATCTTTATGTATTTGAGTCCGATTCTTCTATGTTCTCAAGAATCCATCTCTCCTGAAACTCCAAAGCTCTTTGGGGTCACTAATCTGGTACAGGCTTTATAATGACGTGTCTTCATGCTTTACCCAAGCATCTGATTTTCTGATGTTCAGTAGCTCTGGGATAAGGTGTGGGTGGGTGATCAATTTAAATCTCCAGTGTCTACTGCTTGGTAGGGGTTCAGTAAATGAAATAACTGTTAAAGGTTAAAAGTTGAAGCTCTTGTCTCTCTCACACTGTGAACACCGAGTGGAAGTTTCCAATAAGCACCCAAAGAATTTTTGCCTGGTTTAAATGAAGTACTTTCCTTTTTGAAATTAAAGTATATTAATTGCACAAAGGAGTCATATTTCCATGCATGCATATAATATGCTTTGATCAAAATCACCCTTCTATTACTCTTTCTTATCAAATGGATTACTTTTCATACCCATGTGAGGCAGTTGGTTGGTGGGTGACATTTAAACTGTCACTCCTTTGCCCTCTTGGGCAGGGCTCCAGGTCAAAAAACACGGTCTACAGCTCGTCTACATGCCTGGCCAAGCCTGGCCTATGGGATACTTTGTTTTGCTTCTTTCTCCCTCTCTCTAGGCTTCTGATCATTCACATGCATAAGCCTCACCCCTGTTTAAGGGCCTTTGTACCTATTGCTCCTTTCAGTAATTCTCCACTCTGAAAGGCTCTGAGTTCAAATCCAGTATCACCAAAAAAAAAAAAAAAAAGACCACCACAGGAATTCTCTACTCTTCCAAACCAATCCCCTTCTCACTTTTTTTTGGTCTATTCCTACTTATCATCAGGTCTTGGCTAAAATGACATTTCCTCAGGAAAATGTTTCCTGACCTTCTCCCCATCCCAACATTAGCTCCTATTTTGTTCTCCCTTATAGCATCTTTTTTTTTTCCTGAATAGCAGTTATCAAAAATCATAGTAAAATAGATATTTGTTTATTTAAAGTTCACTTTCCAGGTAGTCAGAAAACTCTGTGAGGGCAGAAACTCATTTCTGAACTGATCAGCATTAAGCACCTGCTGGGTACTGCATATTTGTGAAGAGAATTTCTGCCAAGAAGCAGAAAAACTGCTAAGTGACCTGTGACTTCTGCTCACATTCTAGATGAGTCAGAGTTTATGGTACTTTGGGTAAGACAGTTGATCAGATGAGGACAGCCATGTGGGTGTTTGAGCAAAAATTTGATGGGAGGCTGTCCAAGGCCACAGTGGGGGTAGCTGCTTTCACTAAGCAGTGCCCAGGCTCTTCAGCTAAGGTCAGATTAAAGATTCCAAACAAGCCCTTCGTGGTTCCTCAGCCTTCTGGTCCTCTGTTAGAAGGTTGTTTCATAAATTGGCATGACTTGTCTTACCTCTGAAAGTCATGAGACCAAATGTCCTTGTTTTACACTAAAAAAATTAATTTTGTGCTATAAAAGCAACATATGGGTTACATTTATCTTCTGCAACATTGAAACTAAAGCCATACTCCCTTTGAACATTACTCCAAATCCTGATTGTTACAATTTGGATCTTAAATGTCTTCCTAAAGCTCACTGGTGAAGGTCCCCAATGGAGCAGTGTTCAGAGGTGGGGCCTTTGGGAGGTGATTGATCATGAGGGCTCTGACCTCATGAATGGATTAATCCACTTATGGATTCATAGCTGAATGGGTGTCTGGGGAGAACTTTGATATAAAAGTTAGCTTGTTGTTTTTGCTTCTTGGCTGTGTCAAGGTGAGCAGCTTTAGTCTACCATGTGTTCCCTACCATAGACCCAGAAACAATAGAGCCAAGTGACCATGAACCCAAGTAAATATTCCCTACTTTAAATTGATTTTTTTCAGTATTTTGTCACAGTGATGGAAATCTGACACATCAATCCTCGACCTATTTCGTTAGTGATACCTCTGATATGTATTTGACATGTAGCTTTACTGATCTATTTCAGCAACCTCCTGGTGCACACTCAAGAAGTTGAGGCAGAATGATCCTGAGTTCTAGGCTAGACTGGGTTACATAGTAAGTTCCAGGTCAGCTTGGGCTAAATAGCCAGACCTTGTTTCAAAATTCCCAAAAGTACTTTATGAACATGTATGAAAATAGAACAGTGAAACCTGTTAAAATTGTTTTAAGAAAGGGGAGTTAAGGCAGTGAATTTGACAGGGGTACATTGTAGGCATACATGGAAATACCATAACGAAACCCCTTCATACTACTAATTAATGCTGATAAAAATGTCAAAAAAAAAAGAGAAATCTTTTATATGCCTAACCTGTGGTGATAAGAAATAACAGTACTATTTATGCATGAATTTTAACTTTTTCTTATTTATTTACTTTATTTTTTTCAGATGGGAATTGAACCCAAGGAGGGCCTTGTGCATGCTAGGCAAGAGCTCTACCACTGAGCTACATCCCTAACCCTTAACTTGTTTTGAAATAATTTTACATTAACAGAAGAGTTGTAAAGATCGTTCAGAAAGTTTCAGCATACCCTTCACCCAGCTTCTCCTAGTATGAATGGTTTACATAATCCCTTCCTTCCTTCCTTGCTTGCCCTCTGAAGCAACTCTGCCACATTTTTTTTTTTTGCAGTATGGGGTTTGAACTCAAGGCCTACACCTTGAGCCACTCTACCCTTTTTTGTGATGGGTTTTTCAAGATAGGGTCTTGCCAACTACTTGCCTGGGCTAGCTTTGAACCGAGATCCTCCTGATCTTTGCTTCTTGAGTAGCTAGGATTACAGGCTGTGTTGTGTCACATTCCTGAAAACTGTTGCCAGTCTCAGTTTGCTTTCCACTTCTCTGATTACTAGTAGGATTGGGCATCTCTTTGTGTGTTAATTGGCAGTTTGTATTTCCTTTTCTGTGAACTATTTATTTTCTTTACCCATTTTTCTATTGGATTGTTAGTTTGTTCTGGCAGTACTGGGCTTGAGCTCAGGGCCTTGGGCTTGCTAGGCAGGTGCTCTACCCCTTGAGCACACCCCCAGCCCTTTTTTGCATGAGTTATGTCTCAGGTAGGCTCTCAAGTTTTTGCCTAGCCAGCCTAGGACTGTAATCCTTCTACCTATGACCTCCTGAATAGCGGGGATCACAAGGGTGAACCACCATACCTTACTTCGTGGTTGAGATGTTGTTTAGATTTTTGGCTCAAACCTTGATCCTATCTCTACCTCCTGAGTAGGTGAGATTACAGGTATGAGCCGCTGTGCCTGGCCTTGAATTTTTCTTACTGACTTCGTGTTAAGAATTCTTTATGGGGGGGAGAAATGACCCAAACATTGTATGCGCATATGAATAAAATAAAATTAAATTAAAAAATAAAGAAAAAAAAATCCTTTATAGATCCAGGCAAGTCATTTGCCTATTTTATGTGCTGCAAATGTTTTCTTCTAGTCTGTTATTTTTTAATTTTGTTTTCAACTTTTTTTGAGTTATACAATTTCTCTGGGTTTTTTTGGAACAAAGTTCTTGATTATAAAAGTAATACAATGTGGGAAATTAATAGAGGGATACAGAGAAAAAAACACCTCAAGACTTATCACCGAGAGAAAACCATTGTTAAGGTATCACATTACGTATTTCCTTCTAGTCTTTTGTATATGCTCACTTTTTTTTTCACAGATGAGATCACAATGCATGTGATCTCATGCATTCACTTAGTACCAGTCTTAACACACAAACCCTGGCCTTTTTTAAATGCACTTGACTTTTAAATGGCGTTAATCTAACTTCAAACTGGTCCATTTCTTTTTCTCACATATTCTGAAACATCTGGTAGGTGAGAGTCCCAAGGCCTGGCCTCTGCTGAGCTGACCTGAAGTTGGCTCACAAACACGGAAGGGGGTAGAAATGCTAGAGTGGAGCACTTACTGAGAAGACTTGATGGCTTTAGCTGACTGCAGGCAAGCTCAGTACAACTTAGTGTGGATGCCAAGAACTTTTTTTTTTTTCTTTCGTTTGTTTTTCTCTTTCTATTTCCCTCACTTTCCTCCTTCCTTCCATCCATCTGTTCTTCTTTCCTTCCCTTTCCTTCTCTCCCTTCCTTCCCTTTCTTCCTTCCCAGGTTGCCCAGGCTGGCCTCAAATTCTGTGCTCAAAGGATTCTCCTGGCTCAGCCTGTCCAGTAGCTAGGACTATAGTTGCAGCACCACACCTAGCACGTGCTAAGAACTTTATTGCACTAATGGAAGGCAGTGAGTCCTACAAGGAAAAGAAAACGATAGTCCTGCTTATGTTTTTATTTTTATTATTCTTTTGGTACTGCGATTTGAACTCAGGGCCTTGCACTTTCTAGGCAGACACTCTACCACTTGAGCCACGCCCCCTCCCGCCCCAGCTCTTTTTTGCTTTAGTTATGTTTGCAGTAGGGTTTCATGCTTTTGTTCAGCTGCCTCAGACCATGGTTCTCCTAAGGCCTCATGCCTGGGTGGGATAACAGGGTCCCTGCCACAGCTGACTTTATTGGTTGAGGTGCAGTTCTCACTAGTTTTTGCCCAGGCTGACCTCTCATCATGATCCTTCTGATCTCCCCCTCTTGAGTAGCTGGGATTACAAGCATGAGCCACCATGCCTGTCTGTAGTCAGGTACTCTGATGGTACCACAAACATTTGGTTCAGTGTTGGGTGACATAGTCTAAAGGAGTCACAATCAAATCCACTAGGTGCATGAAAAGAAAGACAACTTCTGAAGGCAAAGAAGAAACGAGGAAGGTGTGGAGATACTGATCTCAAAGAATAGAAGACTTTGGGCTTGCCCAAGGTCCAATAGAGATTAAATCAGTTTGTTCTCTGAGGTTTCAAGAGCTAGAACTTGGGTCCTGAGAACGGAACTTTGAAAACACCGTTCTGAGCTGCCCGCAGAACAAATATTGCAGTGCTCTGAAAGTAGTAGGCTTTGTCTCTGAGGTGTGTTGTGGTGAAGTGGTGATGGGGTGTCATTATAGAACTACTATTTACCTAGAGCAGAACTGAGCTGAGGGTCCCATCTATATTATTTCATCCTGTCGATATTGTCATCTATCCCTGCATTATAGATGAGGGATCTGAGTTCATTGAGGGTGGGGACTTTGCCCAAAGTCACCCAGCTGTTAAGTGGTGTACTGTGCTATTTGCCCCCATTCAGATAAACTCCCAATCAGCGCTGTTAGCCACCAAGGGCATTTAAAGCGTGCTATAGTGGTCTGGGCCAGAGGGGCCCTGAGGTTCATTTGCTTAGAAGATTCTGTGACCGAGAAGGATGCTGTTACGTGACAGGGAAAGCCTCGTGGGGGACTAAGGAGAATCACCTACTATGGAGGGGTACCCAGTTGAGGGGTGCGATCAAAATACCAAGGGGCAGAGACCTACAGGAGATGGGTTATCAGTGAGCGTCACTCACAGCTCGGCAACTACGAGTGTCCTGTGGTCTGAAAAAGATACCCACAGGCGCGGGTGGAGACCTCCGCTAGCTTTCCACAGCGCGTCCGGGGAGCGTCGCCGCCGCGGGGTTGTGCGGCGGAGCCGAGGCACGGAACAGCGCGCCGGTCCCTGGCCGGGCGCGAGCTGGGGGCGGTGCCGGGGCGGCGGGGGCGGGGAGGGCGCGCGGCGAGGCGGCTGCGGCAGTTGCGCGCTGGGATTGCTGCCGTGCGGCTGGGTCGGTGAGTGCGGCGGGACCCGCGGCGAGCGGGCGGACGGGCGGACGGGCGGACGGGCGGACGGGCGGACGGGCGGGAGGGGAAGGAGCGGGCGGCGTGGGAGGGCGGTTGCGCAGTGGAGCACGCGACCCCACGGAGGGGCCGCCCGCCGTCTGCCCCCGTCCCGAGGCTCCGCGTCACCTCTCCTCAGGACCCTCTCCTCAGGCCGAGACCCACCCTCGCGCCCCGGACCCTGCACGCCTCCTGCCCCGCTGCCCCCTCCCCACCGCTGCCACTTCCTCGGTGCGGCGGCGACGCCCCCGGCCCACGTCACGCTCGCGCCATTGTTTGCCCGCGTTGACTCGCTGGGACCCCGCCTTGCACAGGGAGCGGGCCGCAGCCTCGAAGCGCGCCGGGTCCGCACTTTCACTCAGTTCCGCTAATTTCCCCCCCGGGCTTCCTTCCTGCTCCTGTCCATAGCCTCCCCGCCCCTGCGCTTCCCGCGCCCACCCAGGGGGAGGTGGGGGGGGACTGGCGTGCCCCTCTGCCGTGCGGGGCAAGGTTGGCAGCTCTTCTCTCCACGACTCCACCGCACACTGCCACCTTGATGGTCCCGCACACCAGCTTTGTGGTGTGCAGCACTTCCTGAAAGCTCCCATCAAGTTGCAAAGGCGCTGTCGCAAAAAGACTTGCTTCTTCCCAGACAGCTCCTAGCCCGCGGTCAGCCGTCTTGGGGACGTCTGTCCCTTTCCTTTCCTGGGTCCCCTTCCTCCCGAAAGCCGGGGAGAGAGAGGTGCAGCTGGGAGGCCCGTAGTAAGAATAACGTGGCGGGGGTTTGGCTCAGGCAAAATTGGTTGGTAGAGCGGGGCACCCTATTTGCTTTTCTGGTTGCTTTCATCTTCCCAGTCTTCATTGTTGGGGGCTGTGCCCTAAGTGCAGGGTTCTAAAATGACTAGTCTCGGTTCTCGGCTTGTGTGTGTGGCATGCCCGGTGCGGACAGAGTCCTATTTGTTTCCTATCCGTAGACTATTTTGCCTCTTAAGGCAACGGATGCAAACTCTGCTGACAGTAATATGACGGGGAGAATATTGAAACAGCGCCATTACTCATAAAGACAGCTTCAGGTCTTTCAAATAGTCACAGCCCTTTCCAGAATTTATCCAGATGAAGACAGCCAGGCTTGACAAGATTCAGTTCAAGAAGACATAGCTAGTTAGTAGTTCAAGTCAAATCTTTGAGGGGTTTTCTTGCTGTGGTGGTGGGGGTGTGTTGATAGCTGGGCTGATGCTAGCAAAAGTACTGTTTCTGAAGTGCATTTCTATTATGGTATAAAACACTATACTTCAGCAGTATAGGTTGCTACATAACTCTCATTAAGCTAGAATTTAGGTTTTAGAATGTAATAACCAGCTAACCTGTAACAAGGGCACAGACAGATATTCTGCAAGGTTCTATTCAGTGCTAAGATTTGGAACCACTGTGTGAAAATTTATAATCAGCTGCAGTTCCGAGAAGTTTATAATTGCAGGAAAATTTATATAGGTTTTTACTTACAGTACCTGCCAGCCTTACTAGAATACATCACATCTTCCTAAAGAAAGCCAGATTACAGTGGCATGAGGAGGGGGTGTTCATTAATATTTCTAGGCAGGTTCTTCCTATTGTATAGGGAGAGAGGAATACACAAAACATGGTGGGTTTTTTTTTTAATTCTTTTTATTGATTAACTGTCTAACCAAAACAGTGAAATAGTAAGAAAACCTCACAAGTTTATCATGTTATTTATGACAGTGCTCTTTTAAGATTTTAATGTAAACATTTTTTTAAAGTGACAGTTGTACACATATTTTGAATTTAACACTTGACATTTCTGGGATGCTTACATATCTAGATAATTCTTCTAATTTTCATTTGTGGATGCTTTGTAACATGCCTTTATGCACAGTAGTCGACAATGCCTGGCACACAGGTTTTCAGTAAATTTTTGTTGAATGGATGTGATATTTTGAGCTTTTAAGATAACATTTACTAACACAAAATGTTAAATATCATGAGGCATATGTTAAGTAACATGAACAGTAAAGACAGTAGTTTGAGCCAGGAGACAGCATTACATATGTTTAAGGGCCTAGATTTTGTTGTTGGGTTTAAGACTTAGCTTGCCACTTACTATCTGTACAACTTTGAAGAATTTAACCACGGAGCTTCACTTAGTTTCTCTCACCTTGAAAAAGGGGGAAAATACAACAACTTTCACAGGATTGTGTGGATTAAATAGAACAAGTCCATTGATTTGATAGTAGCACACATTAAATTCTCTATAAAAGTAGCTTAGCTATCACTGTTTTTTGCTTCATAGTGGAGAAATACTGCAGGTTGGTGCGATTGGGGAAAACACCATAGACAAGATGACATGAGGCTAGGAAGAAGATTTAAGTGGATAGATTTGAGGGTAAAGTGAATAGATTGCGTTCACTAGAACCAAAGTGTTTGCTAGAGCAGTAGCAAGAGATAAAGCTGGAAAGGGAAGTTCCAATAAGCTGTATACAAGATATGCTACTGGGATTCCTCAAAGATAGAGTAGAATGAATGAAGTAAGATAACTTTTTTTTTTTAATGTATTTGTCAACTTTTATTTTATTTTATTTTATTTTTTTTCATTTTTCTTTTATTATTCATATGTGCATACAAGGCTTGGTTCGTTTCTCCCCCCTGCCCCCACCCCCTCCCTTACCACCCACTCCACCCCCTCCCGCTCCCCCCCTCAATACCCCGCAGAAACTATTTTGCCCTTATTTCTAATTTTGTTGTAGAGAGAGTATAAGCAATAATAGGAAGGAACAAGGGGTTTTGCTGGTTGAGATAAGGATAGCTATACAGGGCATTGACTCACATTGATTTCCTGTGCGTGGGTGTTACCTTCTAGGTTAATTCTTTTTGATCTAACCTTTTCTCTAGTTCCTGGTCCCCTTTTCCTATTGGCCTCAGTTGCTTTAAGGTATCTGCTTTAGTTTCTACAAAACCACTTTTGAAGAATGAAATGTCATGATGCCTGGTCCTAGAAAAAAATGTATACATAAAAATATAAAGTAATGTGGCAAAAGATAAAGATAACTTTTTAAAGTGTTTTTGTTTGGTTTGATTTTTAGGTTCAGACCTCGGGAAGTTATTTGCACTAAGGAAGTAGATAGCAAATTGTTAATGGGATACTAAGGTTCTTGTCACTTGACCCAGTAAGTCTTACATGACTTTTTCTGATTAAAATTTGATTACATTCTATCATGATTGGTTGCCAAAGTTTGCACGGGGCTGTTTGTGGAAAATAACTTTAGCAACAAACCAATAAAAATAGCAAAACTGCCATCAGGGCAGCAAAAATACCTTTTTATGCTGAATACAGAATTAGAAAGATTATATTGAATTGGAGCATGATAAATTTGTTCTTAAGTTTTGCGTGTCTTTCTGGCTAGGACGTATTACCAAGTGTACATTGAAAGCGCCTGCTTGTCAGGATCTGTTTGAAAAGAAGACTGAAATTTGGTACCTGAAATTTAATGTCTGAAAAACAGTAAGCTTCTTAGGGGTTATGAAGGCTTCCATTTCAAATGTTTAGTAGTATGTATTTTTTGTTTTTGTTTTCTTTTGATGGTACTGGTGTTTGAACTTAGGACCTTACACCTGTTAGCTCTGCTACTTGAACCATGCCTCCTTAGTTTAGTTGATGTGGTTTCTTTAATGCCTTAATTTAAAATTTTCTAAAAATATTTTAAATGTACAGAAAATAACATAGTGATGATTAATATATCTACTAGCTACCATCTTTATCACCCACGGCCTCATGTATACTAGGCAAGTACTCTTCCACAGCACTACACTTCCAGTCCCTGTTCAGCATTGTAATTGACATATATTAATTTTGATGTGTCTGTTATACATCATTTGAATAATGGAATATGGAATGTTTGTGGGCATTTAGGTGTTTTTGCTATTAACATTACTGTACCAAACATTCCTGGGTATGTCATTTTGTCTCCACGTGTGGGAAAATTCTAAGTCTATGGAATTATTAGGTCGTAGTCTGAGTATATTCAGTCTTTTTAGATAACATTATTTTTCAAAATACTAAATATAAAATACTCACTGGCAGGTTGTGAAAGTTTCCATTTTGCCATTTCCTCACAGATATTTAGTATTCTTAGACTTTTAAATTTTTGCCAATGTGATGGGTTGGTTTAATGAGGTTGAGCTTCTTTGCATCCATTTGTTATGTTTCCTTTCTTTTGAATTGCCTCTTTATATGCTTCATTTTTATGTTGGCTTTGCTTTCTCAGGCTGGCCTTGAACTTTGCTATCCACAGTCTACTGAATGCTGGGATTCCAGGTGTGTGCCTCCACTTGATGGCTTGTTTGCTTTCCCCTCATTGCTTCATAGCCCAGTTGTGGTGGTGTAGATACTTCCTCAGTTGTGTGACTTTTCATTTTTTTTTTTTTTGATTTTTTTTTGATTGGCAGTACTGGGATTTGAACTCAGGACTTTTGTGCTTGTTATGCAGGTGGTTTACCACTTGAGTCCTGTTTTCTATTATTTTTTCTTGTGCAACAGCTTTACTTTACTTTTTTTTTTTTTTTGGTAGGACTGGGGTTTGAACTTGGCTTTGAACTTGCAAAGGAGGCACTCTACTTCTTGAGCTACACGTGCAAAAGCTTTGCATTTTGATTCTAACTATTTTTTTGGTGATTCCAGAGGGTGTTGAACTCAGGACTTTGTGCTTGCTAGGCAGGCCCTGTACTTCTTGAGCCACTCTGCCTGCCCTCCAGCTTTTTGTTTTATAAATTTTAATTCTACAGAAAAGTACAATGATAGTTCAATAAATACTTTTACATCTTTCACCCAGATTTACCAGTTAATATTTTGCCACATTACTTTATATTTTTATGTATACATTTTTTTCTAGGACCAGGCATCATGACATTTCATTCTTCAAAAGTGGTTTTGTAGAAACTAAAGCAGATACCTTAAAAGCAACTGAGGCCAATCGGAGAAGGGGACCAGGAACTAGAGAAGAGGTTAAATCACAATGAATTAACCTAGATGGTAACACACATGCACAGGAAATTAATGTGAGTCAACTCCCTGTGTAGCTATCCTTATCTCAACTAGCAAAAACCCTTGTTCCTTCCTATTATTGCTTATACTCTCTCTTCAACAAAATTAGAGATAAGGGCAAATAGTTTCTGCTGGGTATCGAGGGGGTTGGGGGGAGAGGGAGGGGGCGGGGTGGGTGGTAAGGGAGGGGGTGGGGGCAGGGGTGAGAAATGACTCAAGTATTGTATGCACATATGAATAATAAAAAAATAAAAATTAAAAAAAAAAGTGGTGTTGTCTCCCCCACCCCCCACCCCATTGGGGTTTGAACTCAGGGCCTCATACTTGCTAGGTCTCACACTTGAACCACACTCTCAGCCCTTTTTGTTTTAGTTATTTTTCAAATAGGGTCTCATGTTTTTTCCTAGACCAGCCTGTACTGTATTCCTCTATTCATTCTTCCTGCATAGCTGGCATGACAGACATGCTCTACTACATCTAACTTACTGGTTGAGATGGGGTTTTGCAAACTTTTTTTTTTTTTTTTTACCCAGGCTAGCCTCAAACAGCCATCCCCCCATCTCTACATCTCTAGTAGCTAAGATTGCAGGTGTGAGCCACCTCACTCCTCAACAGTTTAACTTGAATATCCTAAGAACAAAGATGCCCTACAAAACTACAATATAATCATCACTTTTAACATGGCTGTAACGCTATCTAATACTCAGTTCACACTGAAAATTTCTTGGGCTTGAGGCGATGGTGGAGTGCTTGCCTGGTATTCATGAGGCCCTGTGTTTGACCCCAAGTGCTGTAAACAAAACAAATGAAAACAAAAAATTACTTATTTGTCCCAGCAATGATCTTTTTTTTTTAAAATTCATATGTGCATACAATGTTTGGGTCATTTCTTCCCCCTTCCCCCTACCCCCTCCCTTACCCCCCCAGCCCCTTGCTACCAGGCAGAAACTGTTTTGCCCTTATTTCTAATTTTGTTGTAGAGAGAGTATAAGCAATAATAGGAAGGAACAAGGGTTTTTGCTGGTTGAGATAAGGATAGCTATACAGGGCATTGACTCACATTACTTTCCTGTACATGTGTGTTATCTTCTAGGTTAATTCTTTTTGATCTAACCTTTTCTCTAGTTCCTGGTCCCCTTCTCCTATTGGCCTCAGTTACTTTAAAAGTATCTGCTTTAGTTTCTCTGCGTTGAGGGCAACAAATGCTATCTAGTTTTTTGGGTGTCTTACCTATCCTCATACCTTCCTTGTGTGCTCTCGCTTTATCATGTGATCAAAGTCCAATAGCAATGATCTTTATAGCTCATTCATTCTCTCTCTGTCTTTCTTTCTCTCTCTCTCTCTCATTGGTACTGGTTTAAATTCAGGACTTTGTGCTAGGTAGGTAAGCAGGTGTGTTACTATTTGAGACATTCCACCAGCACTCTAATCCTCTGCCCTGATACAGGATTTTATTTTTTTCTTTCCCTTTGTTTTGAGACAGGGTCTTACTGTATTGACCAGATTAGCCTTCAGCTCCTGTACTCAAGTAATCCTACTGCCTTAGCTTCTCAAGTAGATTGTGACTGCAGGTGTGTGCCACCATGCCAGACTCCTGTTTTAAGATTTAATTAAGGATCATGAATTGCATTTAGTTGCCATGTCCCTTTAATAATTTATTTTTGTTTACTTTTATGGTGGTACTGGGGTTTGAACTCAGGAGCTCATACTCATTAGGCAGGCACTCTATCTTTGTTTTTTTTTAAATTGTTTTTACATACACTTACATGTGTATACATTTTTTGGGTCACCCCCTCTTTCCCACAATCTACCTCTTGATCTACTCTGCTAGCCCTGTTTTTGTTTTTTTGCTGTGTCAGGGATTAAACCCAGGGCTTCAAATTCTACCACTGAGCTATACCCCAAAGCCCTCCGTTAGTTATTCTTAAGCTACAACTCTCCAGCTGTTTGCTTGTTTTCTTAATATTTATATATTTTAAGAGTCTAGGCCAGTTATATAAAATGTTGTTCAGTTTGGATTTGATAGTTTCCTTGTGTTTAGATTCAGATCAAATGTTTTGGGTAGGAAAAAACTTGAAATTTTAGTATAGCCTTCCCTGCCTTGATCTCATTCATAAGGCTGTTCATCTCCATATTCTTCTGAAAGTTGTATGGGTTTTGCTTTTCATATTTAAGTTAATAGATGATGCTTTTTTCTGCTTTGTCTATCTTTAATATGGGATAGTTAGCATTTGTGTTACACATTCTTTTTCTACCATTGTATTTATCATAAAATTATACTGTATAAGGTCATAAAGACAGGACAGCTTTCATTGTGCTCTAACTTTCGGCCTGATAGTTTTAGAAAGTGAAAACTTTGAATTAACCATTTTAGTCTAAATATTTTACACTTTAAGTATATTCTACACTATTTTGCATATTTTTCTTTGAAGATTAGCATTACATGTATTTGGTGATATATGAAAAATATCTGGCAAACTTTTTTCAACCAGTCATGTTAGAATCAAGGTAGGCATTTGTGGATCTTCATCTAGTTTGTTTTAGAGCTGCTAAGTAAACCTGCTAGAATAATCCGTGGATTGAAATAACTCAAACATAATCCCAGTTACTAGAAGCTGAGATCAGGAGGATCATGGTTCCAGACCAGTCCCAGCAAAATGTTGGCAAGACCCCATCTCTACTAGTAAGCTGGTTGTGGTGGCAGGTAACTGCAATCTGAGCTACGAAGGCTATAGAAAGGAGGCCAGACTTGGGCAAAAATGCAAAGCCCTATCTGAAAAATACCCCAAAGCAAAAAGAGCTAGAGTCTTGGCTTAAGTGACAGAGCGCAAGGCTGTGAGTTTACCACCACTACCACCAATAAAAAATAGCTCAAACATTGTGTATCAAAATTGTAAGAATTTTAAGTTATAGCTATAAGAATTTAGCTGGTGTCATGCTATAAATAAGACCAACCTGTAACATTAAACTCATAAGTCTGAAATCAGTCAGTGCCATTTTTTTAGCCTTGAATTACTGGTTTACTTTTGAAATAATTCTATATAGATCTAAGGGCTATCAGAATATGAAAAGAAAGAGAAAACACTACAGCTGTAGGGAAGATTTGAGACAGGGTTTTCCCTTGTAACCCAGGCTGGTCTGGGGCTTAGTATGTAGCTCAGGCTGGCCTCCAACTCAGGATCCTCCTGCTTCAGCCTTCCAAGTGCTGGATTTCAGGGACGTGCTACCATGCCTGGCCACCTTACACTTATTAACGCATTGAGTCCTTGTTTCAATGCTGCCCATTTAGAATGGGGGAACCTGAAATTATTATATAATTTACTCAGTCATAGTGCCAAATTGGTTTTGGAGCCAGGTTTTGAATGGAAATGTGTCTGTAGAGTCTACACTTTTTTTTTTTGCAACCCTGGGATTTGAACTCGGCCTCATGCTTGGTAGGTAAGCAGATGCTTCAGTCACTCTGTCAGCCCTTTTTTGTGAATTTTTTTTTTTGAGATTAGGGTCTCAACTATTTGCCTGGGGCTGCCTTTGAACTGCAGTCCTCCTGATTTCTGCCTCCTGAGTAGCTAGGATTACAGGAGTCAACCACCGGCACCTGGTTTATACTTTTTTTTTCTTTGTGGTTCCGGGGTTTGAATTCGGGGTCTACATCTTGAGCCACTCCACCAGCCCTTTTTTTGATGGGTCTTTTTTTTGAAATAGGGTCTCTTGAATTATTTACCTAGGTTGGCTTGGAATCATGATCTTCTTGATCTCCATCTTCTGAGTAGCTAGGATTATAGGCATGAGCCACCAGTGCCCAGAAGAATCTATGCTTTTAATCGCAGTATAATTCTGTGACTCAGTCAGAATTATTGAAGTTTTCTGTCCTGTTTCCTGCTTTGTAAAATGAAGTAATAATACCTAATACATGGGGTTATCATGGTAACTTATTTTGCACATGTGCAGCGTTTATAATCATACATTAAAAATAGTGAGCTCTCAATAAATTTTACTTATTATGTTAGCATTATTCAGGCGTTGAATTCATATCTCTGAATTTTTGAATAAATGGCTAAAACTTAAATGAGTTTGATTTAAAAAGGAAGGAATACCTTGGTGATTATTTCTGCCTTTCTGATTTATTTTATCTCTATTTGGTAAAAGAAAAGGACTAAAATAGTTTAGTGGTGAGCAGGAGCTCCTTGGTAAGAGTAAATTCTAAGAAAGCAGAATTACCTGCTTTTTTTTTTTTTTTTAAAGGAATATTCAGGGGGTTGGCAGAGTGACTCAAGCAGTAAAGTACCTGCCTAGCAAGTGTGAGGCCCTGAGTTCAAACACCAGTACCATTGAGAAAAATAAAAGTTTACCAGGAATATTCAGAAATCATTACTTTCTCAAAGTATTATCTATTGTCTGGATGTACCAATTATGTACCTTTGTATTTTTAAAAGACCTCTGCTAATTATAGCAATAGTTTGAAGAAGATATAGATAGCCCAGTCTCTTAAAATATATTCTTTATATACTCTCACTCTTTTGTGTCAGTAAGCATATTATTATTGAAGATTTGGTGTTCTTCAAAACATTTAGTTACAAGCAACCTTAATGTGCTGACGTAGAACAAATACATAGTATTCTATCTGATATGGCAGATGTAGTGGAATTCCAGGAGTAGTAGTAGAATGCTCAGAAAACCAACAAAATTTAGGTCTTTTTTATATATTTTCAGAAATTTAGGATCAGATGAAATAAACTTGTATTTCTAGTTCAGTTTCAGACTGGAATTAGAACATGTTGTTGCTTGAAAAACAAAAACAAATTGTCAAGGCAACAGGTACTGCATTTATTTGACAAGATCTCTTCTCAACTTTTGTTATTTTCCATCGGAGAACAAGGAACCTTTTGTTCCAAGGTCTGATGTTTGAAAGGTTAGCAAAATATTATTACATTAATCAAGCCAAGAATCTTACGCATTTGTGAACCAAGAGTAAGATTTTATAAAGATTCATTTGAGCATTAAAAGGAATTTGTGTAATATCCTTGCATTTTCAGGCTTACACACAAATTAGCTTCTGAAAAGCGAAGAACTTGGTATAGGTGTTTAGTGGCTCATTCTGTCTGTATGTGTGAACTCTGAAGTACAAGATGCTGGGGATAGAGTGACAAATAAGTCTCATTCATACTCATGGGGCTTACATTTTAGAGAAAAGAACTGGCTGAAAGTAAACTATCAAATATGTTTGGAAGTGTTACATGAAAAAAAAAAAAAGCAGGATAAGTGAATAAGTAGGTGGGTAAGTGTGGTTTTATTTGGAGTTTGTTAGCCATCACTTTGCTATGCCATCATAGAGGGTTGACCTTTGACAGGACTGTGTAGTATAGCTTGGGACAAATGATTTAAAGAACTGAAAATAATGAAATGAAAAACAGGGTGGGGCTGGGGGTGTAACTCAGTGGTAGAACTTTTGCCTAGTGTGCTTACAGCCCTCGCTTCAATCTAAAAGCTGTTTGACATAAACTATCTAAGAATTGAGAACTAGGCAAATATTTAACACAATTCAAATACAACACAGTTTTTAGGAGTCTTCCTTTTCTGGAAAAATTGACATTCCTTTATCTTAAAATATTTTTATGGGTATATAAAAATATACCCATATGCTACTTTTGTGATTAGAAGGCTCAAAGGTTACAAAGATACTTTAAAAGCCATAGTTTAGAGCTTAGCTAGGTGGTGTGTTCCCAGCTACTCAGGAGACTGAACAGGATTGCTTGCCTTTAGAATTGGAGGCCAGCCTGGGCAACACAGTGAGACTGCATCTCTAAAAACAAAGAATAAACTATAGTTTGTTTTTGAGTTAACATTACAGATGTGTGGAATTAGTTTTTCAGTGGAATTAGTAAACTAATTAAAGGAAACTTGCATCTGACTTGTTTTTAAGGGAATAAGTATTTGTAAATGAGTTGTTTTGTGGCTATGTTACACAGGAGACCCGTAACCACGATATAATGATAAAACCAACTGGCTAACCACTATACTTTCTGGTTTTTACTTGATCATCTGTCAAAGATTAATATTATCAAGGGTTATGTATAAACTGTGACTGCTTAATACAACACAAGGCATTTGAATGAAGGGTGTAGCACTAAGATCAAAGTTTCAGAAATTTGAAGAAATTATTCAGAATTATCTTTTCCATTTAAGTTCACAGCACTTCTCTTGGAATGGGGATGTTTAATTATAAACTGTATAAGTTCAGGTGTTTTTTGGTTTTGTTTTGTTTTTTGTGTTACTGGGGTTTGATCTCAGGGCTTTGAGCTTGCTAGGCAAAAGTCCTAGTAACCCCCTTTTTTTTTTTTTTGATCTGTATGGGTCTTGAACTCAGGGCCTCACACTTGCTAAGCAGGTACTCTACCACGTGAGCCACTCCATCAGCCCTGTTTTGTGTTGGGTATTTTCGAGATAGGGTCTCACAAACTATTTTGTCTAGGCCGGTCTTGAGCTGTGATCCTCCTGATCTTTGCCACCCAAGTAGCTAGGATTGCAGGCATGAACCACTGGTATCCTGCAAAAGTCCCAAGTTTTATATGCCAAATACAAAATTAAAAATTTTCAATGAGGTATAAAGTAAAACAGTGAATGTTCATATATGTATGTGTGTGGGTGTGTTTTGTGGTACTGGGGCTTGAATTCAGGACCTACAGCTTGAGCCACTCCACCAGCCCTTTTTTGTGATGGTCTTTTTCAGATAGGGTCTTGCGAACTATTTGCCCAGGCTGATTTTGAACTGCAATCCTCCTGATCTCTGCCTCCTGAGTAGCTAGAATTCCATGTGTGAGCCACCAGAGCTGGCATTTACTTACTGTTATCATGACCCTGTTAAGTATATTAACATACTTATTGCATTGAAAAGTGAGTATTTGATTCAGAACTCTGTGTGTTAAATACTTTGTCTTAAGGATTGAAAGTTTGACTCAATTGTAGAGTGCCTGTCTAGCAAACAAGGCTTCAAACCCCAGTAATAACCCTCCCCCCACAAATACTTCACCTAACAGATATGTGCTACATATTGTTAGTGTTCTTACTTTCCAAGCAAATTATTTTTGAATTAGCATACGTTAATAATACAAGGGATTTTCATTGTGATAATTCCCTACATTCTTGTAGTGTCCTTTGAACAAGTGCACTTCCTCCTCACTTTTTTTTTTTTTTTTTTTTAGTAGCAAAACAAGCTTTAGTTTACAAATTCCTCCTCACATTTTAAATGGCATGGTAAAAGAACCTTTGCTAAAGTATAACATTGACAGCATTACATTTTTGTCATAATGCAGACTTGTCATGAAAATAAATTCTGATTGCTATTTACATACTTTTATCATTTTCTGCATGAAATGATAATGCTTGTAGAACATAATTATTATAGTTTTCTTGACATTATATCATGGGTAAGTATGGGATTTCCTTTGTGTCATATATCAAATCATGTATCAAATTTGCTTTGATTGTAGTTTAAAAGTAGTGGTTTTACCACTTGTGATGGTGCATGCCTGTAATCTCAGCATTTGGGAGGCTGAGAAAGGATCACGAGTTTAAGGCCAATCTGGGAAAGCAACACCCTGTTTTAAAACCAAAGCAAAAACTGATCTTACTATGTGTGACCATCAGCATTTTAATTTTTAAAATTTAAAACATTTTTTAATCCAGGATAGTCTCAAACTGGAGATCCTCCTGCCTTGGCCTCTTGAGTGCTGGGATTACAGGCATGTTATCACCACACCTGGCAGTGCCACTTATTCTATTTTTTTAGGCAGTACTGAGGCCTGAACTCAGGGCCTCACACTTGCTAGGCGGGGGCTCTACCACTTGAACCACTCCAACAGCCCAAGGCCACTAATTTTTAAACTAGAATCAAAGCAAATTTGATACTTGATTTGATAATCTGATACAAAGGAAATCCTATGCTTATCCATAAAATAATGTCAAGAAAACTGTATACTTTTTTGAGGGAAAGAATATTCTCTGCAAATCTCTAACCCGGCTTACTCTACAGTTTCAGTTATTTTTTGCTTCCTGTTTTTATCAATTGCCTACAGCTGCTGGAGCAGTTGGTTTCCATTTTTGGGGGAAGGGTGGTGATAGTGGTGAAGACAGCTGTATATGTTTTGCTTATGAAATATTTTTAAAGTATGAAACTACAACATGTTAAATGCTTGAAAATCCATTTCATTTGTTATTCTTCAGGTATAACTAGTTTGAAGGTTTGGGTGTTTTATATGAAACATAGAATTGTTCTGTGTCACCACTGAATGGAAGAAACCAAATTTTGAGTTTTTAATTCAGTAGTAGTCACTGTTGTATCTTACCAAAAATTATTAAGCCTAACACTCTAAACAAGTGACAAATAAAATCTTTACTTAATCTCTTTCTCTCTTTGACCAGATGATAAACAATTACCACCTTTAACTTTATTATCATTATGAAATACAGTAGTCCTCCCTTATTGGGGCAAGGTGGGGGGATACATTCCAAGACCCCTAGTGGATGCCTGAAACTGCAGATGTTCTGAATGCTGTATATATACTATATTTTTCTTATACATATACATGAATTTAATGCCTTTCCCATCTTTTTTCTTCTTTTGTGGTGCTGGGGGTTAAACTCAAGGCCTTGTACATGCTAAGCATTTATTCTTTCACTGAGCTTCATACCAAGCCTTGCATTTTTTTACCTTAACTAAGCAGGCATCACTATGTGGCTGTAATTTTTGCAGTTTGAGGTACAACAATATGAATTTATGTTTCCTTCTTCACTATTTCACAGATAGAGGGTTTGTTCTTATTGTATATCTTATCAATTTCAGCACAGGACTTTTTTTAAGTTGAGAATTTTCACCTTTTCATTTGAAGGAAGCATTTTATAGCATCTCATTGGCATGGCATATCCATATTGGCACTACCATCACTATTTTTTTTTTCTTGAGGCAGGAGCTCACTGTGTAGCTCAAGCTGCCCTAGTACTCTGTGTAGCCCAGACTGGCCTCAAACTCTCAATCCTCCTGTTTGAGCTTCTGGAATGCTGGGATTTCAGTTGTGCATCACCACACCCAGCTCTAGTATCACTATTCTCCTGCTTTGGGACTGTTATTAAGTAAAATAAGGGTTACTTGAACACAGGCACTGCCATATTTGCGTAATAGATCTGATAATCCAGCAGACTACTAAGTTACTAATAGTAGAATACAGTGTGGATACAGTGGACAAAGGGATGATTCATATGCAGGGGAGTACAGAGAGAGATGTGATTTCATCATGCACTCAGAATGACCTGCAATTTAAAACTTACAAATTATTTATTTTCTATAATTTTTCATTTAATATTTTTGAATTGTGGTTGGCCATGAGTAACTGAAACCATGGATAATGAAACCATAGATATGGGAGAACTACTTTATAGTTAAGCATCAGATAGACTGACTTAGTGAAGTTGTATGGATAGAGTTCAGAATAATGATGCTAAAGTGTGTTAAGATCCTAGGAAAACTGTTGTGATGAATTGTTGAAGAGATCTAAGAAAATCTCACCTTCATGCAACTATATGGACTTCATGGCAGGTTTTCTCCCATATTAGTGACATTATGGTTATGTAATCATTTATGTTTCTAATTATAGTTGAATAAAGTTTTGTGACCTTTGTTGAGAAACTGTAACTTGACTATTTTTAAAATATATATATTTTGGTGGGAATGTAAATAAGCACAACCACTCTGAAAAACAGTATGGAGGCTCCTCAAGAAACTGAAAATAGAACTGCCATATTATCCAGCAATACCATTCTTAGGCATATACCCGAAAGAATATGAGTCAGGTTATAATAAAGACACTCGCACACCCATGTTTAGTGTGGCATTATTCATAATAGCCAAACTATGGAAATAGCCCAGATGCCCTACAACTGATGAATGAATTAAAAAAATTCAGTATTCATGTACAATAGGATTTTATTCAGCCATAAAAAAGAATGAAATTTGTCATTTGAAGGTAACTGGATGGAACTGGAGAACATCTTAAGTGACGTTAGCCAGGTTCAGAAAGACAAAGGTCACAGGTTTTCTCTCATATATGGAAGATAGATGCAATACAAACAAGCACATTGTCATATATACATATAAATACATAGAATGTGTTTCTAAAAGTGGGGTTGTTAGAGGAGACTAAGGGAGAAGGAAAAGAATAATAGTGAATAATAATGAAACATATCTGTTCAGAAACAAGTCACAATGAAACACTAAAAACTTAAATAATACAGGGGAAGAGGAAAAGGTTGAAGAGCAGTGGAGGGGTTAGACTGATTTAAGCATAATATATTTACAGGTAAAATACCAAGGCAAAATCTCACTGAAAAACAAATGGACCCTTAAACAATGAGGGACAGGTATGTAAAACAAGTCACATTGAGGGGAGGACACTAGAGGGAGGGAGAGGGTAAAAGAAGAGAGTAAGGGAGGGTGAATATGGTTGATGTATTTTCTATAGAAGAATGAATGTTAACATTGAAACCTGTCGAAGTTACCTTAAGAAGGGGGATGGGGTAGGAGGGAGAATAAATGGAGGGGATGAACCAATTTGGGGTATAAAACATACATATTTGGAAATGTCACAACGAACCCCCTGGATTACAATCATATACTAAAAACAATGTTTCAGAAAATGATAGGAAGGTAAAAACAGGTCCTGTTGAGGAATGGGTACCAGTGGGAGTGGGGAGAGTATAAGGAAACGGTGAAGGAGGGTGAATATGGTGGATGTATTTTATACTCATGTATGAAAATATAACTATATAAAAAAGAATAGCCTATGAATAAACCTGGGATCTTGAGCAACCTTTTCCTACATTTGATCCTGGTTTCAAAGTGAAAAATGAAAAAGAATATTTTATTTAGTGTATAAATAACCCAAGAAAGTACTTTGAAAGTACAAATAATTTGAACAGAACAATAAAAACATACTTGTTTAGTTACTGCCACTAATTTGTAAGGAAAGAGAAAAAGGTATCTGATTTTTTTAAAAAAGGGAAGCATAATTTAATATAGTAAACATACTTAGAACACATAATTTTTGACATAGGTATACATCTGTGAAATAGTACCATAAACATTTCTTCCACCCTCACACATACAGTTCCCCTGGACTCTTTTTTTTTTTTTTTTTTTTTTGATCTTGGACTCCTTTTTTTGAAACAGGGTTTTGATAAAGCTCAGTCTGGCTTGTAAGTTCCAATCCTTCTGACTCATTCTCCTGAGTGCTGGTATTACAGGTGTTAACTACTATGCCCAGCTCTCCTTGGGTTCCTTTGTAATACCTCTTTACCTTCTTCATCTTCCTACCCCAGGCAATCACCAATCTTTCTGCATTATAGATTACTGTGCATTTTCTAGAATTACATAGCATACACTATTTTTGTCTGCTTTATCAGCACAATTGTTTTGAATGTTTTAATTTTTTATATTAACAGTTCATTTCTTTTTATTGCACAGTACTGTTTTATTGTATGGATATACCACAGTTTGTTCATGTGTTAATAGACAGGAGATAGATATTGAATTATTTCCAGTTTCTGGCCATTACAAAGCTGCTGCTGTAAATATTCATGTTCAAGTTTTATATGTACATTGCTTTAATTTCTCTTGGATAATTTCTTAGAAATAGAAAGTCTGGGACATATGGTATACATATATTTAACTTTTAAAACCAGGAGTGTTTTCCAAAGTGCCAGTGCCATTTTTATATTTTCATCAGCATTGTATTAGAATTCTAATTGCTCTGTTCTCTACATTTGACATTGTGAGTCTTTTTATTCTAATAGGTAGTGGTATCTCATTGTGGTTGTAATTTGCTTTTCTGTAATGACAAATGATGTTGAGCATCGTTTTATATGCTTATTTGCCATTTGCATATATTTATTTTGTCTCTATATATTTTGTCTAGTTTTTAATTATGTTGTCTTATTGCATTTTGAGAGCTCTTAATATATTCTGGATACAAGTTCTTTCATCAGATATGTGATTTTCAAATATTCCCTCTCAGGATGTAGGTTGTCTTCCTCTCCACCACCACAGAGAGAGAGAAAACATTTTAACGGATACACAAATGTATGAATACAATTTTGTTTTAGTTGTCTTTATTCCTCTGTCAGCCATGAAGGGGAATATATAGCAAGTTTAATATATAAACAATACTTACAGTGATACTAATCTCCTAAGGGAATAAAACATTTTAGATATTTTAATTACTCATATACAAATAAACTAAAACAGGTTAACCTGACTTGTATATACCAACATAGGTTGATTTATTGTTTTATTTTTTATATCATTCTACTAGGTCTCTGAACAAACACTACCTCTTCATAGAGGCCTTCTGTGGTTTTTCCTGTCTGTAGCGTAACCATTGTCATTTATTTGCCCCACTTTCTTTACTTGTTGTGTGCAAGCACTTTCTCTGCCTGACATGTGATAGTGTATCACACACACACACACACACACACACACACACACACACACTCACATTTAGTTATTGTCTCCTCTAAAATGTAAGCTACATAAAGCTGGGAATTTGTCTTATGTTGTAGGTTGTTAGCTTGCCCTCATCATTTTTATTTTGTAGCACTGGTGCCTGACTTGCTAGGCAGGCACCCTACCACTTGAGCCACTCCTCCAGCCCTTTTTTGTGTTGGTATTTTGGGGATAGGGTTTCACTAACTATTTGCCTGGACTGGCTTCAAACCACAACCCTCCTGATCTCTGCCTCCCAAGTAGATAGGATTATAGGTGTGAGCCACTGGTACCTGGCTTTTGTCTTCATTTTTGTCTTCCTTTCCTTTCCCTTTCCCTTTCCTCCTTCCCTCTCTGTCTCTCTTTCTCTCTCTCTCTTCTCTTCTTTGTACTGGGTTTTGAACTCAGAACTACGGGCTTGCTATCCAGGCATTCATCCACTTTAGCTATGCCCTCATCCCTTATTTTTGAGATAGGGTTTATGCCCAGGCTAACCTGGGCTGAGATCCTCCTATTTATGCTTTCTGCATAGCTGGGATCACAGGCTTGCACCAACATGCCCATTTTTTTTTTTTATTGGTTAACATGGGATCTCACAACTTTTTGCTCAGGCTCACCTTTAACCATGATCCTCTGGATCTCTGATTCCTGAGTAGCTAGGATTGCAGATGTGAATCACTGTGCCTAGCTGCTGCTGCTGCTGCTCTTTTTTTTGAGACAGGGTTTCACTATGTAGCCCAGCCTGGCCTTGAATTTGCCATCTTCCTGCCTCAGTCTCCCAGCTGTTGAGGTTTATAGGCTTGTGCTACCATGCACTGCTTGTCCTCATTTTCTTAATAGTGTCTTCTGAAGAGTAAAAATTTTAAATTTTGATTAAATCTAATAATCTAATATTTCAGCTTTTTAAATCAATTGTGCTTTTAATGTCAGATCTAGGAAATTTTGACTAACCCAAAGTTCGTAATACAGGTACTCTCTTCCGTGTTCTGTAAGTTTTATTGTTTTAAATTTAATATTTAAATCCATGGTCTATTTTAAATTTTATGTGTAGTGAGAGGTATAGCTCTATAAATAGAGAGCTAGTTGTTCTGGTACCATTCATTGAAAGTATTAGTTTTCTCCACTGAATTGCCTTTTCACTTATCAATAGTATACGTATATTCTTATGTCTATCTCTGAATTTTCTGTTCCATCAATCTGTTTGTCTTTATGACAGTATTATAGTGTCTTAATTATGTAGCTTTATAGTAGTTCTTAAAGTCAGGTTTGTTTTCCAAATTTATTCTTTTTCAGAGTTGTTTTAGTTATTCTAGCTTTTGCATTTCTGTATGAATTTTATAATAACATTGTTAGTTTCTACAAAAACCTTGCTGGAATTTTCATTAGGATTATAATGATTTTGAGGATAACTGACATCTTAATGATATTAGGTCCAACATCCATGAACACCACATATCTTTCCATTCTCTTCTTTAATTTTACTCAGAAATGCTTTATAATTTTCAGTGTACAGCTTATGTGCATGTTTTGTCAGATTTGCCTCTAAGTATTCATATTTTAATTATTTTATAAATGACATGTATCGTTTTAAATTTTGGGTTGTTTGCATAAGCAGTATGTGTAGCAATTCATTTAATTTTTATATATCGATCTTGTGTCCAATAGTGTTACTAAACTCAATTAGTTCTAGTAACTTCTTGCAGATTCTGATTTTGCACATAGATTATTATGCCATCTATAAACAAAGAGTTTTACTTCTTCCTTTCTAATCTTTCACTTAACTGCTTATACTAGCTGTGATAGAACCCCAGTATTATTTTGAGTAGAGGTGGTAAAAGTGTAAGTGTCTGTTCCTGAACTTAGGGGAAACATTCAGTCTTTCACCTTTAGTATAATGTAAGCTGTAGTATTTTGGTAGCTTTTCATTATGAGAAAGAAGAAGTTCCTTTTTATTCTTCATTTGTTGAGAGTTTTTTCCCCTTGTACCAGGGTTCAAACTCAGGGCTCCAGCATTTGCTATGCATGTGCTCTACTGCTTGAGTAGCTGTACCTCTATACCTTGGTGAGAGTTTTTATGAAGAACGTGGATTGGATTTTGATATATAATTTTTTTGTATTTACAGAGTTAATCAGATGGTTTTCTACTAGTATGGTGAATTATAATGACTGATTAGTATAAAACTTAAATCACTACATTTCTGGGGTTATCATATATAATATATATGGTATTGGTCATAACATATTTTAACTTGTTATTGGATGAGAGTAGCTAAAGGTTTTAGAATTTGTGTATCCAAGATCACTGGCAATATTGACCTGTTGTTTTCTTTGTCATGTCTGTCTGGTTTTGGTACCAGAGAAATGCTGGCCTTCATAGAAAGTTGGAAAATATTCCCTTTGCTTCAGTTTTTGGGAAGAGTTTGTTTAGGATTTGTAATTCCTTTATCCTTAAATGTTGATAGAATTCCCTAGTGAAATCATCAGGACTTGATGTATGTGTATATATTTTTTTCCTTTATTTTTTTGGTAGTACTAGGGTTTGAACTTAGGGCCTAATGCTTGCTAGATAGGCCTTCTAACAGTTGAGCTACTCCACCAGCCCTCCATCAGGACTTTTGTGGGCAAGTTTTAAATAGCAGTTCTAGTTCCTTAACAGATACTAAGCTATTACCTTTCTTTTTGAGTAAAATGTAATAGTGTCTTTTCATGAATTAATGTAGGTTGCTGAATTTATGGCCATTTAGTTTTTATAATATTCCCTTATTATTCCTTTATTGTATAGAATCTATAGTGCTATCACTTTTCTCATTTCTGATATTGGTAATTTGTGCCTTTCGCCCCCACCCTCCAGTTTGGCTAAAGGTTTATCAATTTGAACCTTTGCAAAGAACCAGTTTTTGGTTTCATTGATTTCCCCATTGATGTTTTATTTAGTTGATTTCTATTTTTACTGTGATCTTTATTATTTCCTTTCTCCCATTGTTTTCGATATCAGTTGCTTTTGACTTTTTTATTTATTAGGATGGAAGCTTAGATCATTATTTTGGCTACTTTCTGTTTTATGAATATGGATGTTCAATGCTATAAATTTCTTTCCAAGTCTTGCTTTACTGTATCCTACATGATCCTAAGATCATGTTGTCTGTAAATATAGTTGTATTTCTTCTTTCCCAATTTGGATTCCTTTTATTTCTTGTGTGATTGCTCTGGCAAGAACTTCCAGTACAGCATTGACAGCAGTCGTGAAAGAAGGCATCCTTGTGCTTTTCCCATTTGGAGAAAGCATTTAGTCTTTCACCATTTTCTGGTGTGATCTGTAGGCTCTTTTAAATGACCCATTATGTTGAGCAAATTCCCTTCTGCTTCTAGTTTTCTGAGTTTTTATCATGAAAGGGTATTTGATTATAAGGTGTTTTCCCTATGTTCTATAAATATGATGTATTACATTGTGGTTTTTTTCTTGATATGTTTAATAACCCTTGCATTCCTAAGATAAACCTCAGTTGCTCATGATGTATAATCTTACTGTGTTGATGGATATGCTTTGCTAGTAGTTGATTAAGGACTTTTGCATCAATATGCATAAAGGGTATTGATCTGTGATTATTTTGTGGTATCCTTATCTAGCTTTAGAATCAGAGTAATGCTGGAATCATATCATTAGGAATGATTGGAATCATTAGGAAGTGATCCTTCTTTGTTTTTTTGCAGATTTGAGAGGATTGGTGTTCTATGTTCTTTAGATGTTAAGTGTAATTCACGAATGAAGCCATTCTAGCCCTGTACCTTTCTTTGTTGGAAGGTTTTTGATTATTGGTTCAATTTCTTTTACTTGTTACCAGCCTGTCAAGATTTTCTATTTCTTTTTGAATCAGTTTAGATAATTTGTTGTTAGGTTTTTGTGCATTTCATCTAGGTTATCTAATTTGTTAGCATGTAGTTGTTCATAATATTCTCTTATAATGCTTTTTATTTCTATACAGTTTGTAATAATGTCCCTGCTTTTCATCTGATTCTAGTTATTTGTATCTTATCTCCCCCCACCCCAGTCAGTCTAGGAAAAAATTGTCAATTTTATTAGTAACCTCAAAGAACCAACTTTTGGTTTCATTGATATCATCTATTGTTTTTTATGCTGTATTTTATTTATTTCTGCTCTACTGTATTGTTTCCTTCCTTCTATTGGCTTTCACTTCAGTTTGCTCATCTTTTTTGTACTTCCTCAAGTTACAAAGTAAGATATTTATTGATTTGACATGTTCCTTTTTTAATATAAACATTTACTGCTAAAAGTTTCTCTTTGAGCATTCCCTTTGCTGTAACTGGTAAGTTTTGGTATGTTGTGTTTGTTTCATTTGTATCTTATTTTCTAGTTTCCCTTGTGATTTCCTCTTTGAGTCATTTCTTAAGAGAGTATTGTTTAATTTTCATACATTGATGAATTTTATATTTTCTGTCTCATTGATTCTTAACTTCATTGCATTGTGATTTCAGGAGATAGATTGTTATGGTTTTAGTTTTTAACATATGTTGAGACTTATTTTGTAGTAGAACATATGATCTATTCTAGATAATAATGTTCAATGTGCAGTTGAGAAGAATGTGTATTTGTTGGGTGGAGTGTCGTTTGTGTGTGTGTGTGTGTGTGTGTGTGTGTAGTGGGGGTATAGTTGGTTTAAGCCCTTTTTATCCTTATTGATCTTCAGTCTTCAGTGTTCTACCTATCATTGGAAGTAAGTTATTGAGGCACTCAGCTATTGCTTTTACTCTAGAACTGTCTGCTTCTCCCTTTAATTCTGTCAGTGCTTGCTTCATACCTTTTGGGGGCTCTTCTACTAGGTATGTATTTCTAATTCTTGGTAAATTAACCGTTTTGTCAATATGTAATGCCCTCCTTTGTCTCTCTTTTTTTGGTGGTACTAGAGATTGAATTCAAGTCCTCATTGCTCTACTACTTGATTCATGCTTGTCCTTTTTTCTTATAGTTTGTTTTTCAGGTAAGCTCTTGTGCTTTTGCCAGGGCCTGCCTTAGGTGATCCTCTGCCTCTGCCTCTGGAGTAGCTGGAATTTTGAAATTATTTTGGGTCACCATGCCTGGCCCTTTTGAATTTTTTGAGGCCTGTTTCTGTGACCCAGAATATAATCTATTTTGGTAAAGATTCCATGGGCATGTGAAAAGAATACATTGTACAGTTTTTGGGTGGACTGTTCTATAAATGTCAGTTGGGTAAAGTTGGTTGAAAGTTCGGGTCAAGTCTTCTCTTACCGATGTGCTATCTCTCAGATTTGAGAGATTTTTGAGATTTCTGGCTAAAATTGTAGATTGGTCTCTTTTTGCTATTTGCTTTGGTGGTAGGGATCCAACCCAGCCTTATACATGCTCAGCATGAACTTTACCTTTGAGTTATAACCCCAGCCCAGATTGTAAGTGTTTAAAAATAATAAGGAGGTTCCCAAGGCCTTAAAAACAGACAACTTTTATTTTCTGTGCATTAATGTAGAACTCATGTTGAAATCTTTTTTTTTTGTTGTTTTTTTGTTTTTTGGTGGTGCTGAGGTTTGAAATCTGGGATTCTCATTTGCTAGGCAGGCACTCTGCTGCTTTGAGCCACCCCTCTAGCCTAAAGTTTTTAGTAGATTGACTTTTGATTTTTCTTAACTCATCAGTTTACCAATTTCATTTCTGATTCTTATTTCTATAAAATGTAGTTCTGTATAAAATTTATGTTTCTATAAAGTAGATTCAATTATGTTTCTATAAAGTAGATTCAGTTCATTGAGATTCAATTATAATTCTATACTTTCAGATTTTCTCCATTTTTCTAATCCACAGAATGGTCTAGATTTGCTACATGAATTTTTTTTTTAATTTTTAAAAATTATATTATTGTACTGGGGGTACATTGTGACGTTTACAAAAGTTCTTGCAATATGTCATAGTTGAATTCACCCTCTCCATCATTCTCCTTTATCCCCCTCCCCATCCCTGGAATAGTTCAAGTCTCATTTTTCCATTTTCATACATGAATACATAGTATTTCCACCATATTCACCCTTTCCTTATGTCCTTTCCAGTAATTTTCTTTATGGAAAAAAATCCTACCCTCATATCTATATACTATACAAATGGATATTATAGAGTTCATATACTATATAGATTTGAGGGTAGTTTTTATAGTATATATATGGTATTATGTAGTATAGTATATATAGTATGTTGGATATACTATATTATATGTAGTCTCCATTATTTAATTTTTTTTTGAGCAGTACTGGTTTAGAACCTCAGGGTCTTGTGCTTGCTAGGTAAGCACTCTTCCACTTGAGCCACGCCTCCTGCCCTTGTAGTTTCAATTATAGCAGTCTAGCAAATAACTGCTCAAGTTAATTTTTTACTTTAATAAAAATTTAACTAGAATTCTTTGCAAGTGCCAGTACTTTTGTTCTATATAGTGTTCAGAAATCTTGATTACTTAAAAACTGTTACAAACCTCATTATATATAGCCAAAAGAATTGAAAACTGGTACTCAACTGAGTGCTTTGTACATATTCAGTACATACGTGTACTTTGTGCATATTCACAATATTGACAATAGCCAAAGGTAGAAATAGTACAAGTATTCATTAATACACTGACACTTAATCTTAAACTGTTGCTGATTTTTCATTTCTAGAATTCAGCACACAAATAAAATGACAACCTCATGGAGTGATCGATTACAGAATGCAGCAGATATGCCTGCAAACATGGATAAGCATGCTCTAAAAAAGTATCGGCGAGAAGCCTATCATCGGTAAGTATTTTGTCTATTTAATCCTCAAAACTGCACTGTGAAGTGGGCACTTAATGTCCTCATTTTACAGATCATGGAATTAATATATAGAGAAGTTAAGTAATTTACTCCTGATCATGTAGCTAGTTTGTGGTTTGAATGTAGTTCAAAGTCCACAGTTTTAGCTACTAGTATACCATACTGCTTCTTATGTTTACTAATAAAAATCTTTAAGAGAAGGTATTTCTTGTCATTAGCTGCTAGAAAATTGCACCTGAGTTAATAAGAATGAGATTCCCTTTTTTTTTTTCCTCAGTGCTGGCTGCTGAGCCCCCAGGGCTTTGCACATGCTAGAGCTACATCCTCAACCCAGGATGTAACATTTGTAGCAGGGGAAACAAGGGCTAGGAAATTATGCAATGAAGAGAGATCACCTAGTCAGCGTTTAGTTTCTAGTAAACATTATCTAGTGGCATCCTAATTGCATTTAATGTGTCATAGCCTGAATACATTTCTGACTCATTTGGAATGGTATTTCCTGTAAGCAGTTAGATAAGCTTTGAACCCTACATTCTTCACATAGTGGAGTGCAATTTGAAACAATAGAAATAATAGAAAAAGCATCTTCAAGGATTTAAAATTGTAGACGCTTCCCCCCGCCACACAGGGTCTTATTATGTACCTCATACTGCTGTCAAACTCATGTCCCTCCTGCCTCAGCTTTTCAAGTACTGGGATTATAAGACCTGTGACCACACTCAGTTTAGATTTTTTTAGGGTTTTTTGGTGGTGGTACTGAGGCTTGAACTCAAGGTCTCACACTTGCTAGGCAGGTGCTCTACCACTTAAGCCACACCACCAACCTTCTTTTTGCTTTAGTTATTTTTGGTTAGGGTATTGTATTTTTGCCTGGGGCCAACTTCAGACTATGATCCTTGTACCTACACCTCTCACAGAGCTGGGATTAGGTATAAACCATTGTACCTAGCTTGTTTATTGAAATGGAGTCTTGCTAACTTTTTGCCCAGGCTGGACTTGAACTGGAATCCTTGATCAATTTTATTTTTCTAGTTAAGTTAATTTGTATTCTATTTTCAAGACTTTTTTTGTTAAAAGACAGTTCAGTTGGTAATTTACCATTGTCTCAATAAGGCAGTCTATGATAATATCATAAACTGCACCTGTATGTGATGATTTAAAGAGCTAAATATTTAACTTGTAGATTTTATCCTTAATATTAGTCTTATTTTTTGGTGGTACTGGAGTTTGAACTCAGGGCCTCACACTTGCTACACTCTAGCACTTGAGCCACTTCTTCAGCCCTTTTTTGTGTTGCGTATTTTTGAGATAGGTTCTCATTTTTTGCCTGGACTGGCCTTGAACCGTGATGCTCCTGATCTCTGCCTCCTGAGGTTAGTCTTCTAAATTTCAATATAAAAATGATGGTCATACGATTATTAAGAAATTGGTCTTCAGAACGTATGACTTGTTCTTCCTTCATTTCCTTATTGTGATTGCTCAGTTTTCTGGACTGAAGATAGTCACCAGGCCAAACCCTTCATTGGAATATATTTTGCTACATTGTCAGAAGATAGTCAAAGCTACATGTCATTGACCTGAAGGATCAGGTTAGAAAAAACACCTAGAAGCTAGTGTTCAGTACAGATCAAGAATTATATTTATCAAATCCAAGAATGGAACAATTAGATTTTTCATCAGCTCTTCAAATTGACTGTGCCCATGATGCTGAAATCAGGTATTTGGATTTATTTTTTTGAACTAGAGGGAAATTGAGGTTTGAACTCAGGACTTTGTACTTGTAAAGCTGGCACTCTACCACTTGAGCCACACCTTCAGTTCACTTTGCTCTGGTTATTTTAGAGATGGGATCTCTCAAAACTATTTCCCAGCCTGGACTTGAATCTCCATCCTCCCAATCTCAGCTACGATTACATGTGTGAGCCATCAGCTCCATGCTGGATTTATCTTTTTTAAAGTTCTGGATGTTTACAGTATAGCAAAATTTCTTTAAGAAATGAATTGACTTTTTCTTTATAAACATAGCTTACAAGTTTGACAGTGTTTTTCATCATGTTGAACTGAAATTTGGTAAATAATTAAGCTTATGAATTTTTTGTTAACCAGGCTCTTTCTTTATTTTAAAGGATGTTGCAGTCACTTTTTCTTTAAAGTTTTAAAAAGACATTTGTATATTTATCTGAAATTCTTCTTTTTTTTTTTCAGTATTGAGGTTTGAACTCAGGACCTATGCCCTGAGCCACTCTACCAGCCCCCTTTTTTTTTTGTGATGGGTTTTTTCAAAATAGGGTTCCACAAACTGTTTTCTCTGGCTGGCTTTGAACCTCAATCTTCCTGATCTCTGCCTCCTAAGTAGCTAGGATTACAGGCATGAGCCACTGGCGCCTGACATATCTGAAATTATTTTTAATTGAAATTTACATCTCCAAAGCCATACTGGTCTTTATTTAAATCTGCTGAATAGTGATTTCTCAAATTTAACTAAATTTATTATATGTACTTGAGTAAAAATAAGTTAGTTTACATATATAAAATAATTCTGTAGGACTTATAGCTTGGCACACTAGTTGATTTAGAATGTTTATTAATTATTTTTATCACTTCAAAAGCAAGTTATCAGGTTACATGTAGACAGAAACTGTCAGGCCAGATTGATCAATTTTAATTTTTCTCCTACCTACTTAAGAATACTATAAGAATGTCATTCAGCTATTTCTTTTTAATTGAGAAAATATTTGTTCTGGTGCACAGTATGATAGTTTGATATATGGATACAATGATAAATGATCAAAACAGGGTAATCAGCATTTTCTTCTCCTTCGACATTTATCATTTCTTTGTTGGGACCCTTAGACTCCTGTCTTCCAGATCTTTATTAAATGTACAATAAATTATTGAAAACTGTAGTTCCCCTGCTGTGCTATCGAACACTAACTCCTTTGTAACTATATTTTGGTACCCAGTAGCCAGTCTTCTTCTATCCTCCATATCCCTCTGTAGCTTCTTGTAACCGCTCTTGTACTCTCTTCTGTGTGATCAACATTTTTAGCTTTTATATATGAATGAGAACATGCAGTATCTGTCTTTCTGTGTCTGGTTGTTTAGCTTTTTAATTGTCGTTAATCAAGCTAAATAAGCTGTCATTTTCGTATGGGTTCAAATAGTCAAATGGTGGGTAAATTGTTAAAATTTCAGCAGCTGTTTTATAAGTTGAAAGTCACATGGAAATACAGATCTTCAGGAATGCTAGGGAGCCATGTTCTTCAAATAATATATAGATGGGATATACAAAACAAGAGTGAGGTGGAGGCCAGGCATGGTATTCCCAGCACTCAGAAAGCAGAGGCAAGAGGATTGTGAGTTTAAAGCTAGCCTGGACTCATAGTAGGACCCTGTGACAAAAAAACAATAACAACAACAGCGAAAGAGAAGTAAGGTAGATCATCAAAATCGTGTGTTTTTTTGTTTGTTTGTTTTGGTGGTATAGGGGTTTGAACTCAGCTTCATGCTGGATCCACTCATCAGCCCTTTTTGCTTAGTTATTTTTCAGATAGGGTCTTGTGTTTTTGTCTGGGCTGGCCTTGGATTATGAGCCTTCTACCCACACTTCTCCGCAGCTGGGATTCTACAGGTGTAAGCCACCACACCTGGCTTATTTTGTTCAGATAGGGTTTTGATAACTTTTTTTGGAGGGGAAGCTAGGAGTTTCCAGCTGTGATCCTCCAATCTTTGTCTCCTGAGTAGCTGGCATTACAGACTTGGCACCACCATGCTCAACCCTTGGAACTTTTTTGTTTGTAGATTACTCTAATGCTTTGATTAGTGTTTCAAATTCCTAAGAAATGGCAGATGAGGATTCAGAGGCTGGTAAGTATTTTTAACTTAGTTTCTCCAAAACATTCTATGAATGGAATATATTATTCAGCAGTAAAAAGAAGTGAACCATTGATACATGTGATTTTTATATACCTCAAAAGTTATGGTCAGGTAATAAAGTCAGTATGAAATGGTTATGTACTATATGATTCCATTTCTGCATCATTTTTGAAATGGCAAAATTATAGAAATTGAGAACATACTACTGGTTGCCAGGGCTTAGGAACTGGGGTAGGTGGAGACAAGTGGGTATAGATGTAAAACAGTAACACAAGAAGTCCTGTGGTGGGGTCATTTTCCACCTCTCTGAGCTGACCCACTTTCACCTCTGAAAGTGCCTTTCTGTATAAACTTTACTATGGTTAATAAACTATACTTTCACTAAAAAAAAAAAATCCTGTGATGGAACTGTTTGGTATTTCTGGTCTGATCTACACACAGAGGCACACACAAACATGTGCATGTAAAACTAATGAAGTCTTGAGTTGGGCACTATGGCTCATACCTGTAATCCTAGCTACTTGGGAGGCTGAGATCGGGAGGATTGCGGTTTGAGGCCAGCCAGGGCAAATAGTTCAAGAGACCCATTTCCAAAATAGTCAGAGCAAAATGGACTGGAGGTGTGGCTCAAGTAGAGCCTGCTTTACAAATGTGAAGCCCTGAGTTCAAACCCCATTACTGTCCCCCACAAAGAAATCAATGTTGAGGTAGTGTTATTTATATATAGTTGGCATATTTCATCATATAAAAGACCTGTAAAGCCACACGTTTTTAGTGTAGTTTCTTCTAGTGTTAATTTTGCGCAGTTTTATGTCAGATAAATTCATCCATGTTTTTGTGTGTGTCAGTAATTTCTTTATTACCGTGTGACATTCTGTTGTGTCAGTATACCATAGTTTATTCATTTTCTACTAATAGCCATTAGGGTGTTTTTTTCAGTTCTGAATTATTAAGTAGAAAGCTGTTCTCGACTGATAGAAAATATTTATAAATCACACATCTGGTAAAGGATTTATATCCAGAGTATATAAAGAACTGTTAGAATTCAACAATGTGAAAATAGCACATTTAAGAAATGCTCAGGGCTGAGAGTGTAGTTCAGTGGTAGAGTACTTGCTTATCTAGCTTGTGTTAAGCCCTGGGTTCAATTCTCAGCAGTGCAAAAAAAGAAAAGAATCTGAAGACTTTGACATGTCACTATAGAGGATATATGCACGGCATAAAAATACATATTAACCTAATTAGCTACTAGGAAAATGCAAATTAAATCCGTTATGTATATGCCTACTATGATGGCTAAAATAAAAAAATACCTACCATACCAAGTGTCACCAAGGATGTGGAACAATGGAATTCTCATACATTGTTCATGGAACAACAAAAAGGTGCAGCTGCTCTGGAAAACAGTTTGGCAGTTTCTTATACTCCCCCCACCCCCGACACACACACATACTAGGGATTGCATTTAGGGTCTTCCACATGCTCTACTTCTGAGCTAACATCCTGAACCTTTTTTACTTTATTTTGAGACAGTGTGGTCTTACTAATTGCCCAGGTTGGCCTCAAACTTAATGATTCTCCTGCCTCTACCTCCCAAGTAGCTGGGGTTGTAGGCATGCATTACCGTGTCCAGCCTGTAGACCCTATTATATAACCTAACAGTCCTACTCCAAGATATTTATCCCAGAGAAATGAAAACTCCTGCCATATAGCCAAGTGTACATAATGTTTATTAGTGTCTCATGGGTCAAAATTGAAAACAGTCTGTGTATCCTTTAGCAGATAATGGATAAACAAAATATATGGTATATCCATATAATGTAATACAAGTCAGGCAAAACAGTGAACCAGTGATACAGGCAACACCTTGGATGGCTCTCAAGATATAATGCTGTTAGAGAAGCCAACTTTATAAATGTTACTTCTGGGCAGTGGTAAAACACTTGCCTAGCATGAATGAGGCCATTGGCAGTACCAAAAAAAAAGGAGGGAAATAACATCCTGTCTGATTTGGTTTATATTGATCAAAAAGACAAAACTATAGTGATGCAGAAGAGATCAGTTGGGTTCTAGGAATTGGTGGAGGAGGAGAGTTACACTATCCTTTTGTATGAGAACCATTCGGGGTGATTGAACTGTTCTGATTCCAGATTGTGATTATTACACTACTAAATAAATACCTTAAAGTTAATAATAATGTATAGCTCAAAGTGTTAACATCACTGTATTTTAAGTTTGAGAAAGTAAGAAAAATGGTGATACAAACATTCTTGAACACACTTTTTGTGGATATGTGTGCTCATTTCTCTTGATTTCTCTCAGAATGGAATTGCTGGGCCATAGGATTAGCATATGTTTAGTTTTAGTATATACTCCAAGAGAATTTTCCCAACTAGTTGCTGTGATCGACAGTTCCACCTACAATATATGAGAGTATTGTCATCAACATTTTAGTATTAATCTCTTGAATTGTATATTGAATTTAAAAGTTATTTTGGTGCATAGATAGTGTCATCTCCTTTTGGTTTAAATTTGTATTTTCATGATGAATAATTAGGTTAAACATCTCTTTACATGCCAATTAGCCATTTGGAGATTCTCTTTTGATTTGGCCATTCAACTTGTTTTATAGTTTGTGTTATCTTTTTTCATATTGATTTGTGACTGTTATGTTTACATATCTATGTATTTTTATTTAGTTAGTTTTTGGCAATGCTGAGGTTTGAAATCAGGGCTTTGTGCTTGTTAGGCAGGTTCTCTACTGCTTGAGTCACACATACAGCCCTTTTTGCTCTGGTTATTATGGAGATACGGTCTTGCTTTTTGCTTAGGCCCAGCTTGGACCATGATCCTCCTATTTATGCTTCCTGTTGTCACTGGGATGGTAGGCCATGCATCACTCTGCCCAGTTTTTTCCATTGAGATTGGGGTGGTAGGGGGTGGGGGGACCTCACAAACTTTTTTTTTTCCAAAAAATTGAAATTTTTTGAACCACGATCCTTCCAATCTCAGCCTCCCAAGTAGCTAGGATTATATGTATGAGCCATTGGTGCCCAGCCAATATCTATATATTTTAAAATAAGTTTTATTGAGATATATTCATAAAATATACAGTAGAGTTACACAATTCAGTGGTTCTAAGCATATTGATAAAGTTTTGCTTCCATGCCTCCTACCTAACTCCAGACATTAACATTATCCCAAAAAAGAAATCCATTGCCCATTAATAGTCACTACTCATTCCCTTGTAGCCTCAGCTCCTGGCTACCACTAACTTACTTTCTACCTCTATGGAATTACCTATTCTGAGCATTTTATGTAAATATAATCATACAACGTATGCCTTCTGTGTCTTTCACTTAGTATGCTTTTTTTTTATTCCCAATAGTCTTTAAGTGAGTAGATATTCTTACATTTTTCCAGTTATTATTTTGTTGATATAAAATTCACCTACCATAAAATCTACCCTTGCAAAGTATGTACAACTCAGAGGTTTGGTTTGTTCACAAGATTGTGCAACCATCACCACTAGAACATTTATCTCCCTAAAAGGAACCTACCTGTTGCTCACTGGAAATAACTCTCCATTCCTTCTTCCCTCTTGTCCTTGAAAACCAGGAATCTACTTTCTGTCTTTTTGGAATTGCCTATTCCGGACATTTCATACAATATGTGGCCTTTTGTATCTGACTCCTTTCTTGAAGCATGTTTTTAAGGTTTATTCATGTTGTAGCATGAATCCATACTTAATTCCTTTTAGTACCTGAATCATATTCCAATGTTATGCCTTCCATTCATCTGTTGCTTTTCATTTAGATTGTAACCAGTTTTTGGCCATTTTGAGTAACTGTTATGAACATTTACATACAAGTTTTTTGTGTACATTTGTATTGGCTGTCCATCTAGTGGTAGAATTTGCTGGATTATATAGTGACTTTATGCTTAAGCTATTGAAAAACTGTCCAACTGTTTTCTAGTGTACATGCATTATTTTACATTCCCTTCAGAAGCAGATGAGGGTTCCGATATCTCTGCATCTTCACACATGTAATATTGTCTTTTGATTATAGCCATCTTAATGTATGTGAAGTTGGTATCTCATCGTGATTTCTATCTGTGTTTCTCTTATGACTGAGGTTGAACATCTTTTCTTTTTTTTTTTTTGCAGACTGGGGTTTGAATTTAGGGCCTCACACTTGTGAGGCAGGCACTCTACCTCTTGAGCATTCCACCAGCCACCTTTTCTTGTTCTTATTAACTATTTCTGTATCTTCTTCTGAGAAATAGCTATTCAGTTCTTTTGCCTAATTTTTGGGTTGTTTGTGATTTTATTGTTGAGCTATAAAAGTTCTTTATACATTTTGAATACTAAGCCTTAATTTGATACCTGATTTTCAAATATTTTTCCCAGTTCTGTGGATTAACTTTTCATTTTCTTGATAGCATCCATTGAATTTGCAAATACTTATAATATTGACAAAGTCCAATTTATGTTTGCTTTTGGTATCACATTTAAGAAACCATTGCTTAATCTAAAGTCACAATGATTTACACATATGTTTTCTTCTGAATGTTTTATAGCTTTGGGTCTTAAGTTTTTGACCCATTTTTAGTTTTTGTGTATGATGCAAGATAGGGGTCCAGATTCATTCTTTTTCATGTCACTGTCCAGTTGTTCAGCACTGTTTGTTCAAAAAACTTTTGTTTCACATTGAGCAGTCTTGGAACCCTTATCAAGAATCATTTGATCATAAATATATGGGTTTATATCTGCAGTATCAATTATTTCATTGATCTGCCTGTGATTCCTTATGTCAGTGCCATTCAGTCCTGATTATGGCAGCTTTATAGTGAGTTTTGAAATTGTGACATGAGTCTTTCAATTTTGTTCTTTTTCAAGATTGTTTTGGTTATTCTGGGGCTCTTCCATATCCATATGAGTTTTAGAATTAGCCAGTCAATTCCTATAAAAGAATTGGCTTGGATTGATTAGTAATTTCAAAAAATCTGTATACATGAATTTGAAGAGTGCTGCTATCTTAATACTAAGCCTTCTGATCCATGGAGGTGGATGTCTTTCCATTTATGGAGACATTCTTTACTCTCCTTCAATAGCATTTTTTTTTGTTTTTAGTGTATAGGTCTTATATCTTTAGTAAATCTATTCCTAAGAATCTTAATGTTTCTGGGGCTATAGTAAATGAAATTGTTTCTTAGTTTTGCTTTTGGATTACTCATTGTTAGTTTATGGAAATAGACTATTGTTTGTTTATTGATATTATATCATGTATCTTTGCTGGCCTTTTTTATTAGCTCCAATAAAGTTGTAGTGTGTGAGCTAGGCACTAGTGGCTCATGCCTGCAACCCCAGATATTCAGGAGGCAGAGATCAGGAGGATCACAGTTCAAGGCCAGCCTGGACAAATAGTTTGTGAGACCCTATCTCAAAAATACCCAACACAAAAAGGACTGGCACCTGCCTAGCAGGCATGAGATCCTATGTTCAAACCCCAGTACTGCCCAAAAAAATAAGTTGTAAGTGTGTATTTTTTTTAGGATTTTGTATATAATAGATCATGCCATCTGCATATAGTGATAGTTTTACTTCTTGTTTTTTAATTTGGAGACCTTTTATTTCTTTTCTTTGCCTAATCACTTTGGTTGGAGTGTCAAGTACACATTCAGGTGTGGTGGCTTAAGCCTGTCATCCTAGCTACTTGGAAGGTAGAAATTAGGAGGATTGCCATTTGAGGCCAACCCAGGCCAAAAGTTTTCAAGACTTCATCCAGTGGCTAGACATGGTGGTGCATGCCTGTCATACCAGCTACACAGAGAAGTGCAAATAGGAGAATTGTAGTCCAGTCATAAAGAGAGACTTTATCTCAAAAATAACAAAAAGAGATAGTGGAGTGGCTTAAGCGGTAGAATGCTTTTCTAGTAAGTACAAAGCCTTGAGTTCAACCCCTCAGTGTACCACCACCAACAAAAAGAATGTTAAATACAGTGTTGAGTTGAACTGATGAGAATGATCTTCCTCTTCTGACCTTAGAGCTTTCAGTTTTTCATCACAAGTACAGGAGTAGAAATGTGTTTTTCATAGCTACCGTTTATCAGATTGAAGAAGGTCCTTTCTGTTTCTGGTTTGTTTAATGTTTTTTATCATAAGGGGGTGTTAAATTTTATCATATGCTTTTTTTTAATGTCTGTTGAAATGATCATGTGAATTTTGTACTTTTGCTATGCTATATCATAGTTGATTTTTGTAGGCTGAAGCAGCCTTCCATTGGTAGGATAAATTCCCCTTGGTAGTGTCATATAATCTTTTTACTCATATCTGGTTTACTGGTATTTGTTGAAAATTTTCCATATTCTGTTTCTTGTGATGTCCAGCTTTGGCATCAGTGCAATACTGACTTCACAGAGTGATTTGGGAAATTTTCCCTTCCCTCCTAATTTTTGGAAGCATTTGAGAAGATTGATGTTAATTCTTAAAACATTTGATAAAAGTCAACAGTGAAGCGATCAAGTCTCAAGTTTTCTCTGTTGGAATTTTTTTGATAACTCAGTTTCTTTACGTACTACAAATCTCTTCAGAGTTTCTATTTCTCCTTTCTCTCTCTCTCTCTCCCTTCCTCTCCCTTTCTCCTTACTCCCTCCTCCCCTTCCTCGCTCTCTTTTTCTTGTAGTACTTGGGATCAAAACCAGGGCCTTGCCAGAGGTTCTATTTCTTATTGAGTTAGTATTGGTAGTTTTGGTGCTTTTAGGTATTTGTGTATTTCATCTTACCTAATAGGCTGGCGTACAGTTTCTGTAAGATTAGTAATAATGTCTCTGCTTCCAATTCTGATTTTAATAATTTGAGTTATTTTTCCTTGAGGTTAGTCTTCCTCAATCTCAATGTTCCTAATGTTTTCAAAGACCCAGCTTTTAGTTTTGTTGTTTTTCCATGTTGTATTTTATCTCTGCTCTACTCTATACTATTCCTTTGCTTTGGGTTCACTTTGTTTTTTTCTAGTTTCTTAAAGTGTAAGAATAGGTTATTGATTTAAGATGTCTCTTTTTAATATGTGCATTTACAGCTGCAAGTTTTTCTATGAGCACTGGGTTTTGCTGTCACAATGTTTTTTGGGTACTGTGCTTTTGTTTTCCTTCAGTCCTAAGTAGAATTTAATTTTCTTTTTGATCCATTGGTTATTTAGGAGTATTTTGCTTAACTTCTACATATTTCTCAGTGTCCCAGATCTCCTTGATTTTTATTTGTACTTTCATTCCATTGTGGTTGGAGGACCTATTTTACATGAATTTAGTCCTTTTCAATTTATTGAAGCTTGATTTATTGGTTACCATGTGGTCTGTCTTGGGTAATCTTCTATGTGTCTTCTTGTTGTTGTTTGTTTTTGAGACAGGGTCGGTCTTACTATATTGCCCACGCTGGCCTCAAACTCTCAATCCTACTGCTTCATCCTCCAAGTGCTGGGATTACAGGCATATGCTAAATACTTGACTTCTATATGCTCTTAAGAAGAAAGCTGTATTCTGCTGATACTGAGTAGAGTATTCTAGAGATGTCTTTACATTTATTCATGGAAATTTTCACTGAGTATCTATTCTTAGACATATTTTAGAAATCATAAATTTACACCATTACTTTTGATTCTAGTGTAAGAAGATTCTTTATTCACTTCCATCCCATGTTTGTGTGTATTTTGTTCCACAGTTGGAATCCTAGTTCCCAACATCATCAGCCTAGTTACCTATTTGCTCAATTTAATAGTATATCTAACTTAGTTTTAAAACTTACTTGCCCATACTATACTAAACCTGAAAAAAATTCTGAATTTATTTGTAATTTTCCATTCTTACCCTACTCTGTCAAAGACTAAAGGTATGTGTAGTCAAATACTGTGATTTTTGGATTAGTTCTTTCTTCTCCCCCCAATAACTTGGTTAGGGTATTTTTATGCAGGATAATTAGGTTCGTTTTTTGGTTTGCTTTTAGTTAAGTGTTTTTTTTTTTTCCTTTTAAATTCTTAATTGATTTCACTTATTTTTATTTAGCACAAATATAACATTAATAATCCCATATTATAATAATGTTATGTGATTTTTATAGTAGTAGTATGTTTTCAAAAGTCAGAATTATGCAAAATATTTACCAGAAGTTTCACTTTTTTCTTCTAAATTGATAAGCAATAAATTTTTTTTTCAGAGTTTAGGACTTTTAGTTTCGTGAAATCACTGAAGCCAAAAACAAATAAAAGAACAAGAAAAAAAGAAAATCATGATAAATCATTCCTTCTTTTACAACCCCCAATGCAAAAAAAAAAAAATTGAGGAAAAAATGGTTTTCTACATGGGATGAGACAATATAAATTCAAAACTTATAGATAAGGATTAGCTCAATCACTTGATACATAATACACTTTGGTTTCTTTTTCTGCTTGAGATTCATTGGATTTGTTAATTCTGTGCTTTTCAAATCTGTTTTGTAAAATTCTTAGTCCTTTTTATATATAATTTAAAATTTTTCCCATTTTCGTTAGCATATATTCATTATACAGGGGGGAATTCATTGTGACAATTCCAAATAGGCTTCCATTGTACATTCGCTAGGTTGTCCCCACCATCTCCCCTCAACACTTAAAGCAGTTTTAAAAGGTTTCATTGTTCTATTTCGTATATGTATATGAAACCCATCAACAATATTCTCTCACCTTCGTCTCCACCATTCTATCTTGTTTTTCTTATTTTCTTTCTCTCCTTTTGAGGTGTAATAAGCATATGTTACTGTCCTCTTATACTTTGTTTTGTATTTTTTCATTCTTTTATTGTCTCCGTGTCACATTCTGGAAGGTTTTCCCAAACTTACCTTCAAATTCATTAATTCTCTGTTCATCTGGTTCTGATTGCTGGTTAAATCTATTCATCACACTTTTTATTTTGATTTTTAGACTTTTTTTTTTTTCTGTATTTCATTTCAGAATTTTGAAATATTGCTTCAAATTTGCTGTATTACTTTTTTAGGTTCCAGGTTAAATATTCAATATTTAAATCTTAATGGATTTTGGTCTAAGAATAAAAAACCTGAATTACATTCCTGACTCTATTTCAACCACCTTGTTTCTTCTCACCCCCACCCTCCACCCCCCGCCATTGCTGGGGCTTGAACTCAGCCTTAGATAGGCATTCTGCCACTTGAGCCATGCTTCAACTCTTTTTTTGCATTTATTATTTTTCAGGTAGAGTCTTGCGTTTTTGCCCAGGGACAGCCTAAAAACAAGATCCTCCTGCCTAGGGCCTTCTGTAGCTGGGACCACAGGTGTGCACTACCACACAGCCTATTGATTAAGATGGGGGTCTTGCTAACTTTTTGATTGGGCTGGTCTTAAACTGTGATCCCTCTCATCTTTGCCTTCTAGGTCACTGAGATTATAGATTTGAGCCTTTGTGTCAGGTCTTATAACTATTTTTCAGTGGGGTATTTATACCTCCACAAGACTTTGAACTCCTTAAAATCAGGGATAGCTATCTTTATCTTTGTATATACCTTACACGTAGATATTCAGTTCATATTTGTTGAATGTATGTATGGAGTATGAAATACCTAGTTATCTTTAGACAATACCTTATTTTCTGCACAAGGAACTCTTGTGAGTTCCTGTTGAAGTGAGAATTTTTGTTTTTCCTTTCTCGTTGCCTGGTAGTAAGAGTCTTAAAACAGTAATTGCATTCATTTCCATCATGCTGAACTGTGATGCCACAAGCTGAAAATCCAGAGAATCCATGGGAGTTGGCACCCTTAAGGATTAGATCATTTTCCCATATTCGGTTTGCCTTTTTATATTTATAAAATTTGATTTGACTATACTGAAAGTCCTTCATATTCACGCAGAGTTTGAGATTTGGATTTTTAAAAAAGTATTTCTAGTGAGGTGGTGCCTAACCATCTAGTTGCTTTTTCTCTTCGTTTACCCGCAGTTAGAGTAGTTCTTTAAGGGCTTTCATATGACAGAAAACAACCCTATCAGATGTTATCTCCTTCTATAGATTAAAAATCTCAGGGGCTAGCTGGGTGCTGGAGGCTCACATTTGTAATCCCAGCTACTTGGGTGGTTGAGATCAAGAGGATCACAGTTCAAAATCAGACTGGGCAAATAGTTTGTGAGACTCCATCTCCAAAAATAGAACAAAATGGACTGGAGATGTGGCTCAAGTGGTAGAGTGCCTGCTTTGCAAGCTCAAAGCCCTGAGTTCAAAGCCTAGTCCCACAAAAGAAAACAAATAAACAAAAACTCAGACTCAGGTTAAGCAATTTATTCAAGGTTCCAGAGTCAGAAAGTGGAGGACCTGGGATTTAAAACTGGTTTTCTGCTGTTCATTCTCTATTACTCCAGTTCTTTTTAAGACCATCTTGCTTGTAGCCAAGGCTGACCTTGAACTCTGCCTTAGCCTCCCTGGTGCTGGGATTACAGTTGTGCTCTACCACAGCTGGCCATCATACTGCTCTTCCAAGTAAAGCTGAAAATCATTTTACTTTGAATGAATTTATAATTTTTAATAGTGCTTTTAATTATTTGGTTACATTTTAATAACCAGTAGAAACATTTATGCTAAGCTGTTTAGGTAATGTTTAAAGATTCAAAGTTTTTTTTAAAAAATCCTTTCTTAGCATATGTGTTGTTTTTAATTTGAATCACCACTAGAAGGACTTCCTTGCACGTCAGTGTTCTTTAGACTTTCGCTAACTTGTTTATTTCCTCCCCTGTTGCATAATCTGTATATAGGCATTAATTGGTCGGGAGGCAGGAACGTTGCAGATGTTTTTCTTTCAAACCTTAGCTTGCTCTGAGATTTGGAATTAACCTTTAGAATGTTCCACAAATGCCAAAGATCTGTAAATATCTTTTCACATGAGCTGAAAATTTCAGCCAATTGAAACATTTATGAACACAGATGTTTTCCTTAAGAATAGTTAATAAAATCAGAAAAAAAATACTTCAAATCAGCTTCCTCCTGTAATATGATAGGCGGGCACATAAATACTTTCCTCTCTTCTAGTTTACATTGTTCATTTTCTCTGGGAGGAAATAACTGACCATTGAAACCTTAAATTATTTATCCTGGTTTTTGTTTTGTTTTGTTTTTATCCCCAGAGCAAATAGGAAAGGATTTTGACTGACGAGGACTGCTTAGTTCTGTGAAGCTCACATTGTTTGTCTACTGTTGAAGGGCCTCATTAGGGGTAAATTTGCTTTTTCTGGGTTTGCCAGATTCCTGTCTCTTACAGAAACTTGCCATTTGGATTGTCTCTTTCCTTAACTGGCAGTGTTAAACAGTTCAGGTCATTAGTTATTTTTTCTTGTTTCCATTTTTATTTCTATTATTAGCTTTTCACATATTTAAAGCAGAGGCTATTGGTCACTGAGATTGTGCCCGAATTGCTGGGTCTCTCAGGGCCTGTGTTCTCTGTACTCTAACAAATGAGCTACAGTTCTCAAGAGATCAGTGGAACTTGTTTGTTGATCCTGAATTCTTATCCAGAGGAAGTAGATCTTGAGAATGTCTAAGGAAGGGTAAGTGAGTTTATTATTCTCTTTCTCTCTGTCTCTCTTTGTCTCTCTGTCTGTCTCTCTCTCTCTCTCTCTCTCTCTCTCTCTCTCGTCTCTCTCAGTGATGAGGTGTCACCTGAGTGACTTGGAAGATTAATAAGCATGGCTGTCAGTCGAGTGTGGAGGTAGAGGCAGAGGTTGGAAGAAATTTGATCCAAATCTTATCGTGGTTCATGTGTAGTGTTCTGTAAAGTCATCATTACTGTTTTAAAAGATTGAGATTATATAATTTTAATAGGAATTTTAATAAGACTACAAGTACCCTGTTTATCCTATTAGAAAACTTTTTTTTAGAATGTGTTTAAAAATAAATTGTGTCTTTAGAAAACACCTTGAAAGACTGAGTTAAAAAGCAGTCTGTGGTTTTGTTTCTGGACAGTGTAGGCAAAAAAATTTAGAGTAGAATCTCCTTTTCTTCTTTGCTTTGTAATATAAAGTAGTTCTGAGTTAGGTTTTTATTTTTGTATTTTTTTTTCTTATTACTGATTTTCTTTTTTGGCACGTATAATAATGACTAAAATGACCTCTATAAAACATGACTAATAATGATAGTGTTGATTATCTCAGTTTCACCCTTTGACCTTAACTATCTGGTTAGTTTTAGAAAGATATTTCCTTTGGTTAAACAGGACATGGATCTCTCAAAGAAATCTTTAAAAACATAGTAAATTTTTAATTGAGACTTTCTGGGGGCTATTCTTTTTCTAGTTCTCTTGTTCTGTAAGGAATTATAAGTGCTTCCAGAGCCTTGCACTTATTATTATTTTAATCTAATCATGTATTGATTATGGGCAAAATAAAATTGACCCACTTTACTGCTGTTCTTAAACCTCGCTGTTACAGAAAACAACCAGGGTGTAAATAATTGTATATTATTTTTAAACATCTTGTGACAGCACTAGAACTTTGAAGTTTCTTTTAAATGTGAAAATTATGAAAGGCTCTTTAGGCTTTTCTGTTTCCTTTCCTTTCAGCTCTGTTTACAGATTGCTAGTTTTTAAACAAATTTTATTATAGAGAATATCACTGATGCTGGCATATTTGTCAGTTTGTATTCATGGTGTTTATAAAGCTCGTTTGCAGATTAAGATGAACTGTATTTCTAAATACAGTTGAAATTTTTGGAAAGTAATAATAGTTTTCCCCTGTGGTAGAGCATATGTTAAAGATGTATTGTTAGCTGGGTGTTGGTGGCTCATGCCTGTAATCCTAGCTGTTTGGGAGACTGAGATTGGGAATTTGTGGCTTGAGGCTAGCCTGAGGAAATAGTTTGAGAGACCCCATATCCAAAATAACGAGAGCAAGATGGACTGGATGTTTGGCTCAAGTAGCAGAGCACCTGCTTTGCAAGTGTGAAGTGCAGTCTTATTACTTGATGTCCACGAAATATTTCTCTAAAAGTAATAGGGTTAAAATTGCCCAAAATTATACAGTCAGGTGTCATATAACCATGTTTTAGTCAAGGACAGACCACATATCTGACAATGATCCCATAAGCTTAAAATTATAATAGAAGGACTGGTGGAATGGCTCAAGTGATAGAGCGCTTGCCTAGCAAGCATGAGGCTGAGTTCAAAACCCAGTACCACCCAAAAAAAAAAAATTTTATAAAGGAACTAAAAAATTCTCTTGCTTATTGACATTGTAGCTGTCATAAGATGAAAGCACATCTTATGTGATGTAAACAGGTCATCTGCACTGCTAGGCATATAAAGTATAGCATGTATATTTAATGTACCATATATAATACTTGATAACAATAAATGATAACCATGTTGCTGGTTTGTGTATTTACTATGCCTTTCAATAGTTATTTTAGAGTATAAAATACTCTTCTACTTATAAAAACATTTACTGTAAAGCAGTGTGTTGTAATGCTGGCAGCTGCCTCTTACATTTTAAGTTTGCTGCATTCCTTTGTTGCATCAAGAGACTTGTGGAATGTGATTGACTTAAACCACTCATGTTTGTGTAAGTACACTGTATGATGTTCACACATGACAAAATAGCCTAACATGTTTCTCAGAATGTAAGTCATCAAGTGATGCATGACTGTACTTGAGACAGTATGGCATTAGAGATATTAGGGAGTTCACAGACCACACGTGTATAGTCAAGGGATTTTCACCAGTGAAGCCAAGATATTTCACCAGTGAAGCCAAGATGTTAGTGTTTTTAACAAGCCACACATAAAAATAACACTAAATGGATCAGCAGCCTTAGTTTGATGTTTGTCACCTTGAATTAAAGATTTTTCAGGTAATATATATAAAGTCAAAATTGATAAATTGGACTTGAGCAAAATGGAAAAAAAAAAAAAACCCTCTGTTTTTTTGAAAGACACCTTGGAGAAAATAAAAAGTTAAGCCACAGTATGGGAGGATCTGATAAAGGACTATATCCAAAATATATGAAGAATTCTTACAATAATAGGATAGACAACTTAACTTAAAAATGGACAATTTTTTTTAGTTTTTTTTCTTTTTTTAAATTTCTTTATTTTTTTATTATTCATATGTACATACAATGCTTGGGTCATTTCTCCCTGTTTCTAGCTTTATGAGGAACTGCCTTAATGTTTTCTGAAGAAGCATTTTAACACGAAGCATAAAAGTTTGCAATCTATTTCTCTTTTTTTTGAAGTATTGGGGGTTTGAACTCAGGGCCTACATGTTGACCCACTCAACCAGCCCTTTTTTTGTGATGGGTTTTTTTTGAGGTAGGATCTTATGAACTGTTTGTATAGGCTGACTATGCACCTTGATCCTCCTAATTTCCATCTTCTGAATAGCTAGAATTATAGGTGTGAACCACAGGGACCCAGCTCTCTACCTGCTTCTTAATACTTATTTTTTGTTTTTCTTCTTTGTAATAGCTATAAACCAGTGTGAATTGGTACAGTTTTGCTTTGCATTTCTATAATGATTAGGGATGCTGTAGTTTTGTATTGCTTATTGGTTGTCTTTTTGGAAAATATCTGTTTAAGTTCTTTGCCTACTTCTTGTTATGTTGTTTTTGAGTTATAGAAGTTTCTTGTATTTTCTAGATAGTAACTCCTACTACATGTGATTTGCAATTTTTTTTCCTATTTTGTAGATATCTGTCTACTCTGTTGAGTGTTACTGACATGTAGAAGTTTTGAAGTTTAATGTAGTACCATTTTTTTAATTGTGTTGCTTACAATTTGGTGTCATATCAATAAATCATCTCCAAATTAAGTGTCTTGAAGCTTTCCCTCTGTGTTTTCTTCTAGGATTTAAAATGATTTAGATTTAGGTCTTGAATTCATTTTGAGTGAATTGTTTAGTGTATTATAAGATAAATGTCTAGCTGCTCCTTGGCATGTAGATGTTTCCATTGTCAGTTTTTCTTTTCTTTTTCAGTACCTGGGTTTGAACTTGGCCTCATGGATGGCTGGGCAGAGATTCTGCCATTTGAGTTACTCCACTGGCCCTCCAACATCAGTTGAAGAATCTGAGTCCTGGTCAAAAATTATTTAGCCAGGAGCCAGGTGCTGGTGACTCATGCCTCTTATCCTAGCTACTTGGGAGGCTGAGATTGGGAGGATTGTGGTTGAGACCTGTCTGGGAAAGTAGTTCTGGAGACAATACTTCTGAAACAACCAGAGCAAAATGGACTGAAGCTGTAATTCAAGTGGCGGAGCCTTTGCAAGTGCTTTAGCACCGGTGGCTCATGTTTCTAGTCCGAGTTCCTTGGGAGGTGAATATTAGGAGGATTAAGTACCAGGTTTGAGCCATGCCTCTAGTCCATTTTGTTCTGGCTATTTTGGAATGGGATCTGTGACCTATTTGCCTGGACTGGCCTTGAACTGTGATCCTCTTGAGCTTAGCCTCCCAAGTAGCTCTCATTGCAGTTATGAGCAACTGGTACATGGCAACATTTTGTTTTATAGATTTACCTAGTGGTGATTCACTTTAATCATTTTTGAATTTCTTGGGTCAACAATTTGTCTTTTTAGAAATCATACTTGGGGAATTATTTATGATATTTATCTCAAAATATTTTTCTGTCGTGTTTTTTCCTTCCTTTTGGGACTCCCATTGTATTTTTTGTAATTCTTCATATGAGGTCAACAGATGTCTGAAGCTATACTTAAGTTAAAATGATTTAATTTTTTTTTGGATTGGAAAATTTCTGTTGATGTACCTAAAAGTTAACTAATTATTTTTCAATTTTACATCTATTCAGTGTGTTTGCTTTGCTTTATTGCAGTTATTGTGACTTTATGGGGGAGGTGGTATAGTAAACCGCCTTTTTTTGATGGATTTATTACATGCTCTTTTGACCAAGTGCAGTTAACAATGAAATGAATAAGCAAATAAATAAATTAATTAATTAATTTAAAGGAAGCTTCAAAGACAAAAGTTTCAAATTCCTGCACACATATTGTTCAACCTACTGATGCAGAGAAACTCTCTTCAGAAGTCCCAGGTTATTATTAGTTTCTTTTAAATAATTATATGACTTGCTGTGTCTTTGCCCCTAATTTTGTGAAAATAATAATATACCTCCCAAAAAGCAAATAGGGCCCAAGAAGCAAGAGAAAAGTTACGCAATTCCTCGCAAGCCTAACAGGGCCTATAAGGTGTATAATTTAAATGATAAGGTAAAAATTTGTTGAAAGGCTGCATGTTGTTAGTGGAAGGTGGGTGGTTTTGGGGAAAAATGAATCAAACATCTACAGTATTTGAGATAAAGAGCACTAAATAACATTAGGTTTTTGATGAGCAGTATTAACGTGTACAACAGTATTTTTTTGTGACAGTATTATAGCTTATTCCATGTGGCTTGAAGCTATGGATGCTTAGATTTACTGTATGTACGGTACAGGCAAATCTGAGAAATTTTATCGTATTGAACTCTGTGCACCTTGAGTATTCATAGTTTTATCTCAGTGGCAATCTGGTTGAAACGTAGACTGGTGGATACCAAGGAGCTACTGTACTGGGGTTTGAAATCAGGGCCTCCCATTGCTATATTGGCACTCCATCACTTGAGCCGTGCTCCCACCCCTTTAATTTTTCAGATAGGATCTCAGGTTTCTGCCTGGCCTGATCTGCAATGGTGATCCTCCTACTGTCACTGTCCATTGAACTAGAATTACAGACTTGAGTCAATATGCTTATCTTGTTTTTGAGGTTGAGTCTCACTAATTTTTTTCCCTTTAGCCTTGAACTGAAACCTTCCTGAGCTCTGCCTCCTGTGAGGTAGAAGTGTGGAGGCCATGCCTCAAGTGAAAGAGTGCCTTTCTAATCAAACAAATAAATGGCAGGCATGTTGGCATATGCTTTTAATCCCAGCTAAATGGGAAAATATGAGTCATATTTGCAATTTAAAATTTTATTTTAATTTAAGATTTATATTTTTATGGTAGACATGTTTAAAAATAGTAAAAAGGAATGGTAGTCATAGTAATATCTTACTTAACCTATCTAAGATACTATGTTAATATGATTAGTAAAATTATTAATGACTTTTTAAAAAACATGAATTTTTTTGAATAAAATTGCATTTATAGCACAGTTTAACTTAGATTCACTATATTTCAAATGTTCAAACATTACATGTGAGGCTGGTGTGATGACAGACATCTGTATAATCCCCTCACTAGGGAGATGGAGGTTGGAGGAATAAGGCCAGTGAGCTACAGAACAAGACTGTCTCAAAAAAACAAGAACAACCACAAAAAATAAGAATGAAAGAAAGAGTGAAAGAAAAAGAGAAAGAAAACAAAGAAAAGAGAAAGTTAACATGTGCCTAAGTGGCTACTGAATGCAGTTCTTCCTGTGCTCATATGAAAGTAGTTTTGTTTATTGAACAAGCACTAAAGTAATAAACTAGATATGCAACTTTTTTGTAACTTTATTCATGTGATCATTATCATATTATTTTATTGGCATTCTTATTCCATTTTTAGATGAGAAAGCACTTGGGTCATGACTATTCCACAGATACTTACAGTAGCAGTTTCTTCTTAAGAGTGCTATCGTGAATCCTGACTCTGGTAGAGAATAGATTGAAACATTGCTTTCTTGTTTTTTATTTATTTTTTGGTGGGACTGGTGTTTGAACTAGGGGCCTTGTGATGCTAGGCAGGCACCCTACCACTTGAACCATGTCCACAGCCCCAACACAATGATTTCTTTAGTAACTGCGAAGTATAGGCATTCTTTTAAGAAGAAAATGAGCAGGGGAGCCCTGTGGACATTCCTGTAATCCTGGCTACTTAGAAGGCAGAAACTGGGAGGAGCAAGGATCAAGGCCAGCTTAGACAAATAGTTCTAAGGCCCCCATCTCCAAAATAACCACAGCAACTGAGTTCAAACCTCAGTCCTACCCCCTATTCCCCCAAAAAAGAAAGAAAAAAAGAATTGGAGGTGTGGCTCGTACAAAAGAGTGCCTGTTTTGCTAGTGTGAAACCCTGAGTTCAAACCCTGGTCCTACCAAACAAACAAGTAAACAAAAAAGGAAATGCAATTAATGTAATTTAGGTTTTTCTTCTTTTTAAATGTTTATGTTTTTTGGGTGGAGATTTGGCTCAAACAAACCTTTTGCAAGTGTAAAGCCCTGAGTTTAAACCCCAGTCCCACTAAAAAAAATAATAATAATAATTAAATATTTATATTTTTCATTTTTAGGCTGTTCACTGCTACGAATCTTTAATAGTAAAAGCTGAAGGAAAAGTGGAATCTGATTTCTTTTGTCAATTAGGTCACTTCAACCTCTTATTGGAAGATTATTCAAAAGGTAACGGGTTTTGCTTTTTAAATTTCTGCTTGACTTACACATTATGTAATTCTGATGTTTTTTGTTTTTTTGTCACCTCACTTGCTACTATTTTTTTATATTCTTTCTAGAACCTCATAAACTTAGTAAGCAATGAGAAAGAAGGTACAGTAAATGGAAATGAAAAAATGTAACTATAAACATTCAGTGAATTTGATGATGCAATAAAACAACATCCTGCTTACTGAAAATTCAGTCCCTGGTCTGGATGCCAATTTACAAATAGTAAGGGCAGAATTTCAGAGAAAAAGAAATGAAGGTTTATTAATTTTCCAGGCAAATAAATGAGGACAGTGGATTAGTGTGCTAAATCTGAAGGGAGAGGTGGTTTATAGTAAATCCCAGGAGTTTGGTGCTTCATAGTGTGATTATTTCCCCTCTTGTTAGCACTTGTCTCAGAAACTTCGTGTCCTGTTGACATACAGTTTTTTGTAGTCAGACACATGGTGGTTCAGCAGGTGGCTAAAATAGTGTTAATCTTGAATTCCCTAGCATTGGAGAAGAAAGAGAAGAAATAAAGAAAACTGAAACTTGAGCCATTGAGTAAAGCAAGTTGGCTAGAGAGATGATTTAGTTATTAGGCAAAAAATTTATAGCTGTAAGCACCTTGTAGGTATCTTTTCTTCTTATTGTATATGTGTATTGCTATTTTTGTTTGCCCTGTAAAACATCCATGTTCCCTTAAATCTTACCATAGTAAAAAGAGCGCATATTTGGTATTTTGTCTGTGTATTCAATTATGAGTGTCTTGGGAAAAAAGAAGTACCATTTTTCATTTTTGTTATTGATTTCCTTTTTTTTTTTTTTTGGTAATACTAGGATTTGAAGTCATATATACAAATGTGAATATCTTGGGAAAGAGAAATACTGTTTTTTGTATTTGTTCTCGATTTTCTTTTCTTTTTTGGCTGCACTGGGAATTTGGGGTTTGATCTTAGGGCTTCATGCTTGCTAGGCAAGCACTGTTACCACTTGAGAAATTCACCTGATCTTTGTCTCCTGACTAGCTAGGATTATAAGTGTGAGCTATCTGTGCCTAGTAAGATCTGTGAGTTTTATGGTACCAATCTGTTTCCTAAGGCTGTTATATGTTCAGCATATTAAAATCGCATCAGACATCTTCTCCCTATACTGATTTTTCTACAGTAAAGAAAAAACTATGAGCAAGAACATTTTATAACTTTTTGATGGGTGTAAATATCTTGGAGGAGATGTTATGGTTTCTAGCAAATGTGGCTACTGAGAACAATTGACTTAATTATGTTTGGATGACTGTTGGGGACTGGGAATGAAGCTCACTGATATGAAGCTTGCCTAGCATGTCAGAGAACCTGGGTTCCATCCTCAGTGCTAAACCCTCCAATATAAGATCTCCATTTTAGTTCAAACATGTGCCTATAAATGAAAGCTAAAAAAATTTTTTTAAAAACATAGTGCTCTTGGCCATCAAAGTTCAATGATAATGAGTTGAGATGGCCAGTGGCTCACACCTACAATCACAGTTACTTGGGAGGCTGAGATTGGAAGGATTAAGGCCAGCCTGGGCAAATAGTTTAAGAAACCCCATCTCCAAAATAACCAGAGCAAAATGTATTGAAGGTCTGACTCAAGCCTTAAGAGTACTTACTTTGTGAGCACCTGCTTTGTGAGCACCTGCTCTGCAGTTCAAACCGCGGTACCACAAACAAACAAAAACTTCAGTGATAATGAATCAACAATATATTTGAAATAATGTGCCTTTAATCACAAACACATTAAACAAAGTTACATATTATTCAGTTAATGAAAAAGTCGTGATCAGAGGCTAATAGAGAGTTAATCCTGTATTTCTGTTTAGGAGAAATGGTTCAGTATTTGCTAAGTATAATTGGGAGTTCTAGGCCAGAGACCCTACTCTCTGAGGTTCCACATATCAAGTCCGGCCACTTAGGAGTAATGGTGAAGGGCAGAGAAAAACGATTTAATGCAGCACTGGCACACTGTGGGAAGAGGCAAAGTGAGCATTTCAGCCCATCTGTGGAACATAGACATGAGCTTTTGTTTAAATAGAGGAAATACTTGGGTAGGAGGCAAAAGATACAGATAATTAAAGAATCCCAGGTAAAATGTGGCCTGGTTGATCATTATCAATGGATTGGGATTGAGAAGTTGTTTTATAGCCATCATGAAGATAATGAAGATAGTAAAGACATTAACCGTCAGCACTTTCCTTCCCGGCTTCCAGGGGAGAGGAAGACTCTGAGTAAAGGAGACAGATGCAAAATAGAGGCAGAGATGCAAAGCTTTTACTGTGTTTTTAGTTTTTAGTTGCTGTTTGGACACTTGCAAGCCAATGTGAAGAGTCAATACTTTTTGGTAATAACAGCTAAGTCACTGTTAGAAAAGTATAGGTAAAGAGCGATGTAGGTGAAAAATGGTAGAGTATGTGGATTTGTGCTATAATATTTTGTAGTGTTGATAGTACTATTGCCCAATCAAATTTTCCCTTTAAAAAGATTACAAAACATTTAAAATTTAAAATTTGGAGTATACTTGGTCTACCATATATTTCTAGTCCAATGGCATGTGTTAGTCTTCCCATGTAAAAAGTGTTTCTGCATTTATAATTTAAAACTTTAGAATTCCTCTATAATGTTCTGTTACTTATGGAAAATATTTCCTTATTGGGCATTTTGGTTCTTTCTTTTTTTTTGTAGGTGTGCTATTAATACAATCATAATGAAACACAAATTATTTTCATATTTTTGGAGGCAAAGTTATAAGAATACACACAACACATATATATTCAAATGCACTTTTTTTTTTTTGGTGGGTCTGGGATTTGAAATAGAGCCTCGTACTTGCAAAGCAGGCACTCTACCATTTGAACCACATCTCCAGTGCATTTTACTTTGATCATTGTGGAGATGGGAACCTTGAAAACTTTTTGCCTGGGCTGGTCTTGAACCACAATCCTTCCATTTCAGGTTTTCTCATGCTTAGGATTACAGATGTGAGCCACTAAGTGCCCAGCAATTTTCAAAGTTATTTATGTCTGCCCTTTTTCCCTTTCTCCTTCAGAGAGGTTGTTTCATAAATTCTATATAATGAAATTCTTTTGCGTTCTGCAAATTCTCTGACTACTTAAATGATTTTTTGAAAAACAAATGAATTAGTTTACATTAACTTTTCTCTTTGGGACAAAGTTCTGTGTGTTTGACAAATGGTAGTTAGGTATTAAAGTATCATTATGTATTATAATACATATTATACTGTCATATAGAATAATTTTACCACTCTAACAATCTCTGTACTAGTACCATAATTGAGTACGGTAACTTCACAGTACATTTTGAATTCATTCAGCCATTTTCTCTTCATTCAAGCCTTGGCAAAATGGATTTGTTTTTTTCTGTAGAATATCATATAGATGGAATCTCATAATATATATGAGAAATATAGTGGAATCTTATAGTAATATATACATATAAATATGTATCCTTTTTAGGCATGTTTGTTTTACTAGCAATCCTTTGTATGATTTGATAACTTATTCCCTTTAACTGAGGAATTATTTCATTGTGTGGATGTAACATTGTGTTTGTTGTTTATCATTTAAAATAAATACCAGTTAAATGTTTGGTATTAATTTTAAGACCCAATCATATCCTTTAGTACCATATGGTGTTAGAAGTAATAAGGCATTTGAATATAAAATCCTTCCTAAAATATAAGTATTATGAAGATGCCTACAAGACACCAATAATATATTTGCAGGCTTAGTGGAGAAAGTAGCATTCAGTTTATGTATCATGAAAGGATATAAGGAAATGGTGTTCCACATTGGGCCTTAAAGGATAAATAGGATTTTGATAACAAAAATGTGAAAATGAATGCTTTTAGACCTAGTGAAAAACTATTGAATTTTTTTGTGGGGATTTGAGTTGTATTTTAGCCATATTTCGGAGAGCTATGCTAGGTAATAGTGTGTGGATTAAATCTAGTAGATAATGATAAACTGTGCAAGTAATAGTTTAAGTGAAGAATAATGATGAATTTCAACTAATGAGGCAGCAGAAATCCAAGGGAATGGGGTATGTGTGAGGAGTGTTATGAACAATTTATCTGATATGTTACTGTGATGAAGTTGAGGAATCTGGGATGACTATGGGTAGATAGAGTCATTTTAGGAACAGTGAGTCCAAAGGCAATTTTTTGCTGGATGGAAGAAGGAATACATTAAATGTTTCACTCTCTATATTCAGACTAAATGACTATTTGTTTCAATGTAATTCTAGCTACTTGGGAGTCTGAGATTGGGAGGATCATGGTTTAAGGCTAGCCCTGGCAAATAGTTTTTGAAACCCCATCTCCAAAATAACTAGAGCAAAATGGATTGAAGGCAGGTTCAAGCAGTAGAGTGGCTGCTTTGCAAGCTTGAAGCCCTGAGTTCAAACCCCAGTCTCACTAAAAAATAAAAACAACAAAAAATTAACAATGGTACCATTGTTTGAGGCTTCATATTCTTTTTGTATCTACCAAATCTACATTCTTTTTTTTTTTTTTTTGTGGTAGTGGGGCTTGAACTCAAGGGCTTCACCTTGAGCTATTCCACTGGCCTATTTTTGTGACATAGGGTTTTTTGAGATAGGGTCTCGTGAACTATTTGCCTAGGCTGGCCTGGAACTATTATATTATATTATATTATATTATATTATATTACTATTATTATATTATATTATATTATATTACTATCAGTTTATAATTTCATTATTCATATATTGTATCATCTGGGTAATCTTTATAATATTCTTTTTTTAAAAACTCATTTATTCATATCTGACCCATTGTTTGGGTCATTTCTCCCCCTGCCCCCTACCTCCTCCCTCTCCCCTCCACCTCACTCGCTTACAGGCAGAACCTGTTCTGCGCTTTTCTCCAATTCTCTTGAAGAGTAGACATAAGCAATAATAAGAAAGACATAGCATTTTTGCTAGCTGAGATAAGGATAAGTATATAGAGAGATTCCTAGCATTGCTTCCATGCACAAGTGTTTTACAGCCCAAATTGATTCATCTCTACCTGACCTATTCACTACTTCCTGATCATCTTCCCATATTCACTTCTGTCGTTTTAAGGTTACTATATTAGCTCCTCTGCCGTGGGAATATCAAACAACTTGAAGTTTTGGGTTTCCTACCTATCCCCATACCTCCCGTATGTGCTCTCTCATTGTCATGTGACCCTAGTCCACCAACATTGCTGTATTTGTCCTAGATCTAAAGTCCACATATGAGGGAGAACATACGATTTTTGGTGTTCTGAGCCTGGCTAACCTCACTCAGGATGACGTTCTCCAGTTCTATCCATTTACTTGAGAATGATAAGATTTCATTCTTCTTCATGGCTGAGTAAAACTCCATTGTGTATAAATACCACATTTTCTTTTTTTTTTTTTTTTCATTTTTCTTTTATTATTCATATGTGCATACAAGGCTTGGTTCATTTCTCCCCCCTGCCCCCACCCCCCTCCCTTACCACCCACTAAATACCACATTTTCTTAATCCATTTGTCAGTAGTAGGACATCTTGGCTGTTTCCATAACTTGGCTATTCTGAATAGTGTTGCGATAAACATGGGTGTGCAGGTGCCTTTGGAGTAACTTGTGTTGAATTCCTTTGGGAATATCCCCAGGAGTGGGATTGCTAGATCATATGGCAGGTCTATGTTTTAGATTTTTAAGAATCCTCCAAATTTTTTTCCAGAGTAGTTACACTAGCTTGTATCCCACCAGCAATGAATGAGAGTTTCTTTTTCTCCACATCCTTGCCAACAACTGTTGGTGGTGTTTTTGATGATGGCTATTCTAACAGGGGTGAAATGACATCTTAGTGTGGTTTTGATTTGCATTTCCTTTATGGCCAGAGATGGTGAACATTTTTTCATGTGTTTTTTTAGCTATTTGAATTTCTTCTTTTGAGAAATTCTGTTCAGTTTAGTTGCCTATTTCTTTATTGGTTCATTGCTTTTGGGAATGTTTAGTTTTTTGAACTCCCTGTATATTCTGGTTATCAGTCCTTTGTCTGATGTGTAGCTGGCAAATATTGTCTCCCACTCTGTGAGTGGTCTCTTCAGTTTAGAGACCATTTCTTTTGTTGTGCAGAAGCTTTTAATTTTATGAAGTCCCATTTGTTCATCCTTTCTCTTAGTTGCTGAGCTGCTGGGGTTCTATTGAGGAAGTCCTTGCCTATACCTATTGCTTCCAGAATATTCCCTTCTCTCTCCTGTACTAACTTCAGAGTTTCGGGTCTGATATTAAGGTCCTTGATCCATCTTTAGTTGATACTAGTACAGGGTGATAAACGTGTCTAGTTTCAGCTTTTTGCAGGCAGATAACCACTTTTCCCAGCAACATTTGTTGAAAAGGCTGTCTTTTCACCATTGTATGTTTTTGGCACCTTTGTGAAAAAATAAGGTGGGCACACCTGTGTGGATTCATATCTGGGTCCTCTATTCTGTTCCACTGGTCTTCATGTCTGTTTTTGTGCCAGTGCCATGCTATTTTTATTGCTATTGCTTTGTAATATAGTTTGAAATCAGGTATTGTGATACCTTCAGCATTGCTCTTTTTGCTGAGTATTGCCTTGACTATTTGCAGGGTCTTGTGTTACCAAATAAACTTTAGGGTAGATTTTTCAATCTCTGTGATGAGTGTCACTGGGATTTTGATGGGAATTGTATTGATCATGTAGATTGCTTTTGGTAGTATAGCCATTTTTACTATGTTGATTCTACCAATCCATGAGCATGGGATATCTCTTCACTTTCTGTGTAGTCTTCCTTGATCTCTTTCTTCAAAGGTTTGTAGTTTTTATGGAGGTCATTCACATCCTTTGTTAAGCTTACTCCTAGGTATTTGATAGATTTTTTTTTTGAGGTTTTTGTAAATGGATTTGTTTCCATATATTCTTTCTCAGTTTGTTTGTTTTTGGTGTGTAGAAAAGCTAATGATTTTTGTAAGTTGATTTTGTATCCTGCCACGTTGCTGTAGCTGTTTGCTGTAGGAGTTTTTGGGTAGAGTTTTTTGGGTCTTTAAGATCTAGAATCATGTCATCTGCAGATAGGTTTGTTTTGACAGTTTCTGTACCTATTTGTATTCCTTTTATTTCTTCTTCTTGCCTAATTGCTCTGGCTAGGAATTCCAGTACTATGTTGAATAGGAGTGGAGATAGTGGGCATCCTTGTCTAGTTCCTGATTTTAGAGGGAATGGTTTCAGTTTTTCTCCATTAAGAATAATGCTGGCTGTAGGTTTGTCATATATAGCTTTTATAATGTTGAGGTACTTTCCTTCTATTCTTAGTTTTCTTAGAGCTTTTATCATGAAATGGTGTTGGATCTTATCAAACGCTTTTTCTGCATCTATTGAGATGATCAAGTAGTTTTTGTCTTTGCTTCTATTGATGTGCTGTTTAACACTTATAAATTTGCGTATATTGAACCACCCCTGAATTCCTGGGATGAAGCCAACTTGGTCACGGTGAATGATCTTTCTTTTATGTTGTTGGATTCGGTTTCCCATTATTTTACTGAGGATTTTCTCATCGATGTTCGTTTAGGAGATTGGCCTATAGCTCTCCTTTTTGAAGGTGTCTTTGCCTGGTTTTGGGATGATTGTAATACTGGCTTCATAAAATGAGTTAGGCAGTGTGCCTTCCTTTTCTATTTCATGGAAAAGTTTAAGGAGACTTGGTATTAGTTCTTGTTTAATGGTCTGATAGAATTCAGCAGAGAATCCTTTAGGTCCTGGACTTTTCTTTTTTGGGAGACTCTTTATTGCTGCTTCAATTTCATTTTGTGTTATAGATCAGGTGATTAATACCCTCTTGGTTCAGTTTTGGATGGTCATAAGTATGTAGAAATTTGTCCATTTCTTCAAGATTTTCAAATTTATTAGAATACAGTTTGTCAAAGTAGTCTCTGATGATTTCCTGGATTTTGTGGTATTTGTTGTTATCTGCTGTTTTGCATTTCTGATTTTACTGATTTGGGTTTTTTTTTCCTCCTCATTTTAGTCAGGTTTGCCAGGGGTCTGTCAATATTGTTTATATATTCAAAGAACTAGCTTTTTGTTTCTGTGATTCTTTGTATTTTTTTTTGTTGTTGTTGTGGTTATTGTTGTTTCTATTTCAACAATAAAAATAAGAAATATTTTCTGTCCTGTTTGTTTTGGGACTTGTTTATTCTTGTTTTTCTAGGCGTTTGAGATGTAGCATTAGGTCATTGATTTGAGATCTTCCTGTCCTTTTAATATATGCACTCATGGCTATAAACTTTCCTCTCAGGACTGCCTTTGCTGTGTCCCATAGGTTCTGGTAGGTCATGTTTTCATTTTCATTAACTTCCAGGAACCTTTTAATTTCCTCTTTTATTTCATCAATGACCCACTGATCATTGAGCAATGTGTTGTTCAGCTTCCAATTGTTTGCATATTTTCTGCTGTTATTTTTGTTGTTGGGTTCTAGTTTAATGCGTTGTGATCAGATAGAATGCACAGAATTATTTTTATTTTCTTATATTTACTGAGGCTTGCTTTGTGCCCAAAGATATGATCAATTTTGGATCATATCCAAGAAGGTTCCATGGGCTGCTGAGAAGAATGTATATTGTGTGGAAGTTGGATGAAATATTCTGTAGACATCAGCAGGTCTGTTTGATCTACTGTGTGATTTAGTTCTAGAGTTTCTTTACTGATTTTTTGTTTGGATGACCTATCTGTTGGTGATAGGGGATATTAATGTTTCACACTATCACTCTGTTGGAGTCTGTATATGATTTTAGGTCCTTTAGAGTATGGTCGATGAAATTGGGTGCACTGATGGTGGATACAGATAGGTCGATAATTGTTATTTCCTTTTGGTGTATTTCCCCTTTTATTAGTTTGGAGTGTCCTTCTTTATCTCTTTTGATCAATGTAAGTTTGAAGTCTACTTTGTCTGAGATAAGCATTGCTATTTCTGCCTGTTTTTTGGGGCCATTGGCTTGGTAAATCTTCTTTCTGCCTTTCACCCTAAGCCAGTGTTTGTTTCTGTCAATGAGATGGGTCTCCTGTAAACAACAGATTGTTGGATCTTCCTTTTTAATCCAGTTTGCCAGATGGTGTCTTTTGATGGCGGAATGAAGTCTGTTAACATTTATTGTTAATATTTATAGGTATGTTGTAATTTCTGTCATTTAGTTGGTTTTATTGTTTAAGGTTTTGTTTGTGTGCAGCTGAATAAATGTTACTCTGTTCACCTTGAGCTACGCCACCAGCTCTATTTTTGTGAGCTGGGGTTTTTTGAGATAGGGTCTTGCAAACTATTTGCCTGGGTTGGCTTTGAACCGGGATCCTTCTGATCTCTAAATTAACATTCTTACTATAGAAATGCTTTGGTCATAATTTTGAAAATCAGCACATTATATTACTATCAGTTTGCAGTTTCATTATTCATATATTGTACCATCTGGGTAATCTTTAAAATTTTCTTTGAATTTCTATTTTTATTTACTTTTGTAGAAAAACCCTCATTTTCTTTCTTTTCTTTCTTTCTTTTTTTTTTTTTAACAAAATCCTGTTGTTTGAAGGGCTTAAGCAGTAGAGCACCTGTCTAGCAAGCATAAGGCTCTGAGTTCAAACCACAGGGGGGAAAAAAAATCCCGTCCTGTCCAATTATTTCTCTAGTTACATTTTAATCTGAGTTTTATTTGTATGGGGATATTTTCCTTTTAAGAATGGTGCTCATTTTTTAAAAATGTCTTCCTGTTAACATATTTGAGCACAAAATATGTCATTTTAAGTATACATTTCATTTGGCATTGGTTATATCACAAGTATCACTATTTTCTTTTTCCAAAACTTTTTTTGTTAACTCAGACTTAACTATGCAATATATATATAAGCTATAGCTATTCATTTATTACACCCAGACATTGGTAACCTGTCTCTGTGAATTTACTTCATTTGTATAACTTGTATAAATAGAATCATATAATATTTGGTCTTTGGTGTTTGGTTCCCTTAGCATGCCTTTTAAGTGTTATCTGTGTTGTGCCATGCATCACAATTCTATTTCCTTTTTTTGGATGCACTGGGGCTTTTACTTGGGGCTTTCACCTTGAGCCACTCTACCAGCTCTATTTTTGTAATGGGGTTTTTCAAGATAGAGTCTGTTTGCCTGGCTTTGAATCATGATCTTCCTGATCTCTGCCTCCTGAGTAGCTGGAATTACAGGCATGAGCCTGTTTTCTTTCTTAATTTATAGTCTATTCCAGAGAAACTTCTATCTGTACTTGAGAAGAATATGTATTCTTGAGAAGAATATGTATTGTGTAGAGTTTTGATATGGGTATTTATTATACATGATTTTAACAAAATATCCCTCCCCCACCACAAAAATGTTGTTATGTGATATGCTGTTTCCTTGCCCTTGATTTTTGTGAAAATGTCTCCTAAAAAGCAAAAAATCAAGGTAAAAGAGAGTTCTCCAAGTCAAAAAGGCATGTAATGTGCTTTTTTTAAGCAATAGTGTAAAAAGTTAGATTTGTTGAAGGTGGTATGTATTTAGGAGGAAGAAGGTGAGTGATATTTGGGAAAGATAATTCAAGCATCTACAGTGCATTACTGCACTCTATGGCATCCTGAACATACTCAGTTTTTCCTCAACAACAGTCTCTTTGGAACTACATGCCTGCTGATACTACATCTACATTGTCTAGTTAATATTGCTATTCTGCTTTCCAGTGTTTGTTTTTGAACAACATTGTTATGTATTATTGGGTGTAGAATGATCAAGTTTGCAAATCTGATGGCATATCATCTTATTTCTTCCTTTAATTATGTCAGTGTTGTTTCCAGTTTGTTTATGTTTACATTTGTAACTGTTAGACTGCAGAGAGGCATGCAAGGATGGTTGGGAGGCGGCATACCATCAGCATAGGCTTTAATTAGGAAAAGAGCCTGTATAGGGTCTTCAGCAAGAGAGCTAGAACCCACTTCCAGGTGTAGGTTTAGGGTAGACACAGAGGGGGCTGGCGGAAAAGTACCAGGAAAGTTGCTGGGTGGTAAGACGTACTTGTGGGTCACTAAAGAATGCTGTTGCTGGGCAACCAAGGAAGATAAATTGTGGTTAGGTCTGCTCAACTGTCCTTGGCACTCAGCTGGAGATAAAGGTTAACAACTGTTCCTTTGTCAGTCTTTGAGGTACTGTAAGGAGTTTCAATATGCTGCCTGGGAGGTGCTTTGTGTCTAGTTCTAACATGACTGCCCTTACAGTTCACGCTAACACTCCTGCCTTTTGATAGATGTATATTTTTGAAAAGAGATGATGAAATGTCATTTAGCTACTTCCTGCTGATGGAGTGCTGAGGTCTCTTGAGGAGATGGGTATTGGCAGGGTCTTCTTGCTGTAGACAGCTGTGGCAGAATTGGATCAAGTTGATCTGCTTTTGGGTAGTGTTCTCTATGAAAGCCTGGAGCCTCTGGAAGTGTATGAAAGAGACAAGGTATGATAGCAGAATGAGGAAAAATAAGGGGTCCCAAAAGAGGGAGGACCCATGGCATCCACATAGACCAGGAAGATCATTGTTTCCAGAATTCTGTTGCTTGTTGTTGGTGATTGACAGCTTGTTCCTGAAGTCTCTTAATGACATCATGCATGACCCTGTACTAGTTGACATAAAAATAGCATTTTTTTCCTGTTGAAGTATGAGTACATGGTTTTGAATGGCGACCTGTATAAGAAATGTAGCCTCTGGGAGAAAAAGCGTGTCATGCAGTTATGTATATATAGGCAATGCTATCAGCATTAGAAGGAAAATCTAGGGATTGTTGGGATACAGATATGGGCTCCTGGTTTAAGTAAACAAAGAACTGGGGGCAGGGGACAAAGGCGTGCATAGTTAAACAGTCCTAGTCACAGATCATCAGGTGTGTTCTGGTTGGCCATTATTTCAGTTCTTGATTTGGGAGAGGTTTTGGAGTTGTTATCTGGAGGGTGGTCCATCCCAAAAGAGGGTCTGCTATTAGGGGTAGTTTCAGCCCTTGTCATGAAGATGTTATTGAATATTTTTGTTCTTTTTGATTTCAAGGTTGTTGCAAGGTGACTGTAAAGAGAACAGTTTATAGCGAAGATACATATAAAACAGGGAGATGTTGGTTTTTTTTTCTGTTCTATTTTTAGTTAATTTGTAGGCCCAGGTAAGGAATCATTTCTTTTCAGCAAAAGAAGTTTAAATCCCTCCTATCATTTTTTTATGTTTGAACATTTGGCTTTTTAATCGTGAGGGAATTAGGGATTTTTTTCTGGCCAGTGATAAATTATCACAGGAGAAGGGGACACAGGAGATAGCTGACAGTTAAGTCAGCAGTTGTTTAAGTCTAAAATATAAGCCTTATCATAAAGCAGAATTCAGAGGGATTAAAAGTCAGAAGGCATCCAGTTAAATGAACTGTGTAGGGGTACTCATTTTAAAATAACTCCATGAGCATAGGTTAGTAAAAAGATATCTTTGGAGCCAGCAGAAATAATCACTTTTGTCTCTTACTTATGTAGATGGACTTGGCCAAAAAATAAGTTTGCCTCCTGTCTGAGGTGCCTTTAAGGGATTGGATGTGTTAATAGTGATGAATAGAACACTTTTCACCCCCTCCCCCCCTTTGGTGAAACTGGGGCTTGAACTCAGGGCCTCAGACTTGCTAGGCCTGCTAAGCTTGTGGGGCAGGCACTGGAGCATTTGAGCCACTCCTCCTGCCCTGTTTTGTATTGAGTATTTTGAGATAAGATCCATTGAACTACTTGCCTTCAGCTGTCTTTGAAGCAAGATCCTCTTGACTTCTGCCTATGGAGTAGCTAGGATTACTGGCATGAGCCACCAGCTCAGCTGATAACACTTATTTAAAACCTCTTGGTTTTAGTAAATTTTATGAGGTCTGGCATAGGTAACTCCATCTGGATTGTGACAGATATTCCCTCTTGTCTCCAAACTGTTTGTGTTTGAACAATTTCCTCTCAAGATTCTGTCAATTAATCATTGTAGTTAATGAAGATCGCTTAATGCCAGGAATACTTTTTTCCTGGATGTTCTGATCTGATCCCATGTTGGAGGATAAGCACAAGGTAAGTCATGTAGAAGTCAGTGCCAATTAAGACCTATGTGGCCAAAGTATAAGCAACAAAAGAGGTTTCGAAGAAGTAGGCTTACCTAGTATCCATTTTTAATTTTGTCTGTTTATAAATAATGTCCTGTCATCTTAAAAGTGGTACAGAAGGTCAACAGAAAACAGCTAAGTGTTTTACAGGGAGAATACAAAAAGTCAACAAAAGCAAATATTTAAAAGGCTGACTCAATTGACAGATAAGTACTTGTTAGAGTCATCTTTGAGTTTGACTGTAAAATTTCTGAGTAAGATCCAGAGTGAACGACAAGACTTAATATAGTTATGGTTAAAATGACTTAGAATAGTTATAGGTAAAATATACTTTAGCAATTGTCAGTGTCTAGTTATTTTTATAACATAAAGCATGTTAGGAAGGTAATTAGGACCATCGGCATTACAATAGTAATGCTAAGTGCTCCTTATTTCAATTAGGAATACCTGTACACAATCCTGTAAAAAGTCTTGCATTGCAGCAGTTTTGATTTGGAGAACATCTATATGGTAAAGATTTTTTTCCTAAGTTTTATATGTTAGAAGTCTTGAAAGGAGCCAGCAACAATTAACATTGCAAATACATAGATGTCAGATACACATATTTATTTATCTAATTTTTAAAAATAAAGCTTAGAATTTTGGCAAGGTAAGACACACTAGTTACACAGCATTGACAAAACCCAAAACTCTTACAGGTTAGGAGAACAGTCCCAGTGACACCAAATAGCCTTATTTCCTAATGTACATGTGGGCCTTATATTAATAATAAACCTTATTTGATTAAGACACATAATTGTGAACCAGATTTTAAATAGCACAATTGCCCAAATAGCAGAGTTTTTCTTTTGGATGTTACTGATTATAGACAGCAGAAATGCTAAGAATCTCATTGACCAGGTTTAGATGGAATGTATTTTGAATTAAAGAGAACATTAGCTAGTCACTTTATATGTATTAAACTGACACATTTTTAACTCTGTAAACTTTATACAATATTTAGATAAAGTCTAGAAATACAGCTCTATATAGTTTTAGTTACAGATATATAGGGTATTAATTTAGGATTAATTACAATAATAAATGTTTTACCACACAGGTAGAAGGTAGTCATATAAGAGACATTCATATAAACTCTGATTTACTTAAGGCTTACTTTTTTAAGTAGTTCAAAGTTTGACAAGATTGACAGAAAATACAAGTAATTATTTTGATAACATTCTTTTAAGTCAGTTTCTTATAGATGCTATTAAGAGTAGAACTATTGTTTTCATATTGTAGGTTTATTATTATAGATGCAGAGAATTAAGTTCTAGTTTTACATCAGTACAGTAAATTTTGACCTTAGAAAAATTTTAAGGCAATATAAAAAATTATAATTAACTTAATTACATGTATGAACTTTCAATAACCCTGAAATCTTTTAATTTGCATTTTGAAACAATTTTTATAAAATTTTGAATTTAGACAAAGTTTTCTTTACTTAATAAAATTAAATATTCTATTAGCCTTATATTTTAATATGGATTCAGGAAGAAAATCAGTCCTAAACTGTTTATATAATAATCAATTTATAAAAACATTTAATAGTAGATCCAATTATAAATAAGTTGAATGGCAATGAAATAGACGAAGCTATTGTCCATAAAGTCTCTTCGTTTGGTCCTAAAGCAGAGGATAATTTTTGAACTCCTGCATTTTAGTTAGACCTGATTGACCTAAAAACTTTGAAAAAATGGGTTTGCTGAAAAGTAGCGGCAAAAGATTCTGGAGACAGAAGCAACATTTTTTTTTTTTTTTTTGCAGTACCTACACCCTGAGCCACTCCACCAGCCCTTTTTGTGATGGCTTTTTTTTTTTTTTTTTTGAGATCGGTCTTATGGACTATTTGCCTGGGCTGCCTTTGAACCACGATCCTCCAGATCTCTACCTCCTGAGTAGTTAGGATTACAGGCATGAGCCACCAGTGCCATGTAGAAGCAACAAATTTTATATTCATTTTACAATAGGATTTATCCTACAGACGTTCATAAACATGCATATGTCACAAAAGTTTTAAATTAGGTATGCATAAATGTTAATTTAAGAGTGCATAGTTTCGAGAGCTCAAGAATATGTGAAAATTAATTTAGTGCCCACAAGTTTATTTCTCAAAATTTTAGGAACAGATTGAGATGTGTCTTATGTTCTTTTTAGGACTCATTTTTGAGAGGCTTTATAGTTGAAGTAAGAGTCAATTTTATAAAAGTCCATCTCAGTCTCCAATAAGATTGTTGCTATATTTATCAGATTTTAATCTCTAACAAGTCAGTCTTCATAGTCATACAGTAATAGACACACAAAATTCACACAGCATACAAAACAATTACATTAATTCCAAGTGCACTCTTAGATATTGTCTCTAGTAAGCTAGAATTTTCCTTAGGTAGCAGATGGTTTTAGTGCTTTTTATTTTTAAGTTGTTTATAGGCTCAGTATTTTTTATGGTTATTAGCCAATTTTTAGTCATCTTTTAGTATTTGGAGTGTTTTATGAATGTCAGGGGCTGACTGGGAGATAAAATGAAGGTGCAGGTAGATTTTCTTCTTCTTAATCAATTTTCTTGATATATTTGGTCATTTCAGAAAGATGAGAAAAAAGGGCTGAGTTTTCATTGGGCTTCTGGGTAGCCTTATCTTTCTGGGGAGAGGTACTGCGGTTTGACCTCAGGCCTTACACCTTGAGCCACCATCAGTCCTTTTTTGTTATGGGTTCTTGAGGGTCTCTGCAAACTGTTTGCCAGGACTGGCTTCTAACCCTGATCCTCCTGATCTATGCCTCTTGAGTAGCTAGGATTACAGGTGTGAGCCACTGACATTGGTACCTCTTAATTTTATTAGGATTCATTTTTTAGTTAACTGTCTTTAAGTGTAGTTTTGTCTGTTTTGATCAGAGGGTAGGTAACTATGTGGCCTCTTTTTAATCTGAAAAGACTAGATTTTCCTCTATAGTGTACTTTTTAAATAATTTGTAAGAATAGTTTACTTTGGGTTACAGCAACTTTGTTATTAATCAAACCTCTTAACGTTAATTTAGGGAATCTGGTTATGGGTGGTAGCTGTCATCCCATATCCTCTTTTTGGTAAAATTTCTTGGATGCATGAGTCCACTGTCTTATTTTGCATTAAAAATTAGTTTTAAAATCAGAATTTTTATGTCAGATAGGTTCAGATGCAGACTGGTGTGGTGAAAAAGATTACATCTCCATTGAAACTGGTAATATCTGGTTATATTAGTAAGTAGTGGAAAGATAGAATGAATTAACCCCCAAGAGTTAAGTTTAGAGAAGGGGACTTGCCTTATTAAATGCATAGCAGAACCCAAGAAAGGTGTCGTTTGGTCTTATCTAATGTCATAGCCAGGAATGCTGAGATTCCTAATTTAAATATATGAGATATTTGTAGAAAATAAAGGAACACTTAGAAAATTGAAATGTTCTCTTTGGTTCTTCCAGACTAAGTACATGTTAGACTGAGAGCTTGTATGGAAAGCTGAGTTCATGCGTCTGTAACCCCACTTCTTGGTGCCTTGGCTAGAAGAGCAGATGGGTCACTGCCTGGAGCAACCTGGATATAACCTTTTCCCTCTCCTGGTCTTGACATATCTGCATGGCCCATCTATAAAGTAAAACTTAAAGGACAAAACTGTTAGTAGAATGTTTGTTTAGGCAGATTTACAACCTCAACATTAGGTGGAAAAAAATTTAGGGGGTTAGGACAGAGAATCAGCGCCAGTCCTCAGCCCATGTCATTTAGATTTCTAATTGATTTTATGTTTTTTAACCTTGGTATGCTGTGAGTTGCTTAGGAGGCTGAGAAAATTGACAATGCAATTTGAGGATTTCTTCTATTTTTTTCTTTGTTCACCTTTGTCTCAGTTGTTCTCACTTGGATGACCAGTCCAGAGGAGACTGGAGCAGGCTGAAGAGTAGCCTCATGAATGAGACAGATTCAGAGAGAAGAGGTTCAAAGCTAAACCTTTTTTATATCTTGTGAGATGAGGGAGGAGGAAAGGATGACATAGAGCAGGGTTGAAGTCAGGGGACGGGGAGGGTTTTTTAATGGAAGATTTTTCTTCCCATTTTTTTAATGGGAAATTTTACTTTAGGAGGAGAATATGATAAAGTAAACAAGACTGGCAGAGAGAGGGTTTAGAGTGGAGATAACTAAAAGCTTAAGTATAGGGGAACCTTGGACCATGTCTCATAGCATAGCCGAAGTTTTTGAGATTGTGCTGAATTTGGAAATAAAGTATCCTGTTCTGGTCAATGGTTATTATTGTTAGACTGAAGAGAGCATGGAAGGATGGGTAGGAGGCAGCTCAACATCAGCTTTAATTGGAAAATGAGTTTGTGGAGGGGGTCTCCAGCAAGAGAGCTAGGGCCAACTGCCACAAAGATATTTGGGATAAATATAGGGGGAGCTAGTGGAAAAGTACCCGGAAGGTCACTGGGCGGGAAAATGTTCTGTGGGTCACTCAGGATGATGTTTCTGGGCAACTAAGGAAGATAAGTTGTAGTTAGGTCACTTGTCTGCTCAACTATCCTTTGGCGTCCCTTTGTCAATCTTTGGGGTTGTGTGGGGAGTTTCCAGTAAGCCATCTGTGAAGGTGAGGGAATTTCATTGTGACATTTTCATATATCCTTACAGTGTACCTTGGGTAAGTTCATCTCTTCCATTGTTCTCCTTCTTTTCCCACCTCTAGTTAAAATGATTTCAACAAGTTTCATTATTCTATTTTCATACAAGTATGTAAAATACATTGACCATATCCATCCTACTTTAACTTCTTCATTTGTCCTCCCCTCCTAATACCAATACCCTACTAGGACCTACTTTATATTTTAGTTCTTCATCACTTAAGTGTATATTTATTGTTAAAAGGGATTTCACCTGATAATATAATCAGGTCAATCCCCTCTATTACTCTCCTGTAACTTTCACACCTATCTGCTATCATTAGATAGTTTTCACAATGATGTAAGTATTACCTACTCTCTCATTCTCTTTTCCTCTCCTTTTTCCCCATGTTCCCTCATTTACATTATTGCAAACATGTTCTTTCTATATACATTTGTATGTGTGATCATATTTATGTATAGGTTTATTATTTGGATCTCTCTTCCACATATAAAGGAAAACCTGAAAACCTATGTGTTTCTGAACATAACTTACTTTGCTTAACATGATGACCTCCATTTCCATCTATTTGGCTACAAACACATAATTTCATTCTTTATAGCTGCATAATACTCCGTTTTGTGTATATGTGTGTGTGTGAGAGTATGCATGTAGGTATATCACATTTTCTTAATGCATTCATCAGTTGTGGGACTTTTGAGCTGTTTCCTAATTTGGTATTATGAATAGTGCTACAGTAAACATGGATATGCAGGTGTCTTTGTTGTATTCTGACTTACATTCCTTCTCATGTGTGTCCAGGACTGATATTTTTGCTGGGCTATATGGTAGTTGTAATTTATAAGTATTTGAGGAACTTCCATACTGCTTTACATAGTAGTTGTACTTTGCCTTCCACAATGTATAAAGGTTCCTTTTTCCCCATATTTTCACCATGATGTTTTCTTTTTTAATTTTTATTTTATTCATATGTGCATATAATGATTGGGTCATTTCTTCCCCCTTCCCCCTGCCCTCTCCATTACTTCCACACCCCCACTTCTCGCTACCTGGCAGAAACGATTTTGCCCTTATCTCTAATTTTGTTGCAGAGAGAGTAAAAGCAATAATAGGAAGGACCAAGGGTTTTTGCTAGTTGAGATAAGGATAGCTGTACAGGGAGTTGACTCGCATTGATTTCCTGTACATGTGTGTTACCTTCTAAGTTAATTCTTTTTGAACTAACCTTTTCTCTAGTTCCTGGTCCCCTTCTCCTTTTGGCCTCAATTGCTTTAAAGTATCTGCTTTAGTTTCTCTGAGTTGAGGGCAACAAGTGCTATCTAGTTTTTTAGATGTTTTAACCTATCCTCATATCTCCCTTGTGTGCTCTTGCTTTATCATGTGATCAAAGTCCAGTCCCCTTGTTGTGTTTGCCCTTGATCTAATGTGCACATATGAGGGAGAACATATGATTTTTGGTCTTCTGGGCCAGGCTAACCTCATTCAGAATGATGTTCTCCAATTCCATCCATTTACCAGCAAATGATAACATTTCGTTCTTCTTCATGGCTGCATAAAATTCCATTGCGTATAGATACCACATTTTCTTAATCCATTCGTCAGTAGTGTGGCATCTTGGCTGTTTCCATAACTTGGCTATTGTGAATAGTGCTGCAATAAACATGGGTGTGCAGGTGCCTCTGGAGTAACCTGTACCACATTCTTTTGGATACATCCCCAAGAGTGGTATTGCTGGATCATATGGTAGGTCAATGTTTAGATTTTTAAGTAGCCTCCAAATTTTTTTCCAGAGTGTACTAGTTTACATTCCCACCAACAGTGTAAGAGGGTTCCTTTTTCCCCACATCCTCGCCAACACCTGTTGTTAGTTCACCATGATGTTTTTGATGATAACCATTATGACTGGAGTGAGATGAAATCTTTATATTTTAATTTGCATTTCCTTTATGGCCAGGATGTTGAGCACTTCTTCATGTATTTATTGGCCATTTGTAGTTCTTTGAAAGAGTATTAAAAAAAAATTTTGAAAAAGTTCTGTTCATTCATTTGCCCTTTTTTTTCTTTGGGTTGTTGATTCTGAGGAGTTTAGGTTTTTTGTTTTGTTTTTTTTTTTTTGAGGTACTGGGACTTGAACTCAGGTCCTTATACTTGCTAGGCAGGCAGTCTACCATTTGAGCCACTCTGACAGCCAAGTTTAGTTTTTGAGCTTTTTCTATAGTTTATGGGTATTAATCCCTTGTCACATGTATATCTGGCGTTGATTTTCTCCCATTCTGTGGGCTGTCTCTTCCCTATGGTGATTGTTCCTTTTGCTGTGCAGAAGCTTTTGCATTTGTCAATTTAATTGCTTTCTCTTAATTTCTGAGTTTTTTTTTTTTTGTGGTACTGGAATTTGAACTCAGGGCCTACACCTTGAGCCACTCTACCAGCCCCTTTTTTGTAATAGTTTTTTCAAGATAAGATCTCATGAACTATTTGCCTGGGCTGTCTTTGAACCTCACTCCTCCTAATCTCTGCCTTCTGAGTAGCTAGGATTACAGGCATGAGCTGCCAGCACCTGGTTGAGATATGAATTCCTATTCAAGAAGTTTATTGGTTATGTTGTATGTTTCAGAGTTTTCCTATTCTTTCCTGTGGTAGTTTCAAAGGTTGAGGACTTAAATAAGATATTTGATACACTTTGAGTTGATATTAATTTAGGGTGAAAGACGGGGATCTAATTTCAGTCTTTTACATGCCTATATCCAGTTTTCCCAGCACAATTTGTTGAAGAGGCTGTCTTTTCTTCAACATTTGTTTTGGGCTCCTTTGTCAAAAGTAAGTCAACTTTTGAATGGATTTATGTCTTTGTCTTCTATTTTTGTTCTACTGTGTCTGTTTTGTTTTGTTTTTTTTTTGCCATTTACCATGCTGTTTTTATTACTGTGGTCTGTAGTATGGTTTTTATTGCTATGGTTTGTAGCAATAAAAACTACAAACCACAGTTTGGTATTGTGATGTATCCTGCATTGTTCTTTTTGCTTTGTATTACCTTTGCTTTGAAGTCTTTTCTGATTTGATATGAATGTTATATTTGAGTTTTCTATCTCTGAAGAATATCATTCGAAGTTGAATGGGGGTTGCATTGAAAATATAGATTGCTTTCAGTAGTATAGTCATTTTCATGGTATTAATTCTGTCTATCTATAATCATGGGGGAACTTTCAGTTTTCTGATGTGTCTTTTGATTTCTTTTTTCAGTTATTTACAGTTTTTGCTGTAGTGGCATTTTACTTTCTTCACTAAATTTATTCCTAGGTATTTTATTTTGTTTGAGAGTATTATAAGAGCATTTGTTTTTCTGATTTCTTTTTCAGTCTGTTTATTATTGCTATATAGAAAAGCCACTGATTTTTATAGATTGAGTTTTTAAAATATTGCTTCTTTGCTAAAATAGTTTATGATATCTAAGAGTATTTGGTAGAATTTTTAGGGATTTTATGTATAAAGAATAGATAGAGTAATCTAGGTTCAAAGTAGTTTTCTTTCAGTACTTCAGATACCTCTTCCATGCTCTTCTTGCTTATGTGTTATATTCTGTGTCATTTCCACAGATTTAGAATAGAAGAAACCATCTAAGTTTGTGTGCTTAGTTTCTTTCTAAAGCTTTTGGTTTTTACTGCCAAACTTTGTTGCAGAAAGCTTATGTTACTTTATTCTTTGATCAGCACTGTTGTAAGGTATTCAAGGTCTTATAAAGGTATTTTATAAATGATAAAATGCTCTATGATTTGATCATTAAAGGGTACTGGCTCATTTTTTAAAAAAATTGTTGTATGGGGGTACATTGTGAACCAAAGTTCTTACAATATATCATACTTGAATTCACCCCTTCATCATTCTCCTTTATCCTCCCTCCCCCATTCTTGGAATAGTTTCAATTTTTTCTTTTCATACATGAATGTATAATATTTCCACCATATTCACTTTCCTACATCCCTTTCCTTATGTCCTTCCTCCTCCCACTTGTACTAGCCCCCAGGTAGAACCTGTTTTACCTTCCTGTTCTGTGATAGCACTCATTCCTTCCTTTCCTCTTCTCTCTCATTCTCTCATTCCCTCCATTCCTCTCTCTTCCTCTCTTCTTTTGTTCCTCCTCCTCCTCTCTTCTCCTTCTCCCTCCCTCTTTTTTTTTTCAGGACATTGTTACTGTTAATGACCTTATTTATGTACTGCTTTTCATTTTTACTTCCTGTATGTATTGTTAGAGTAGCAACTGCACTTTTTATGCCTTTAGATTATTTTGCATAGTAGATAACTACCTTGCAATTAAGTTGAAGGTAGTCTAAGGTAGTGTCGACTATGTGAAGGAAAGGTTCATAAATAGAAGTTACTTTCCCCTTTAAATGGTTGAGTTTTCATCTTTTTGGGAAGTGAGTTGCATATTGAGAAAAATTGAGATTTTGGCCAAACAAGGGGCAGGGTATGTGCCATTGCCAATACTTCCTGTTCCACATATATAAACACTCCAGGCATTGTAGAGGAGCATGCAAATTAAATTCTCCAACAGGCTATGTGGCTCTGGAGCAATCTCTTGAAACTCGGGTTTTTACACAGATAAGGGACCAAATAAAATCCTGGCTACCCTCCAGGACTTGGTTCCTACCCTTTCTGGGGCCTAGAGTTGCCATTATTCTTTTGCTTGTGTTTGGGCCTTGCATTTTAAACTTACTTGTCAAGTTGCTTCTTCTTGCCTAGAATCCATCGAACTACAAATGCCTCTGATGGAGATGAAAACAACCTACTATCACAGTTCCCTTGACGACCACTCTCTGGTCAGCCCTGATGCTGAGGGCCCCTTCATCGTCCCCTGTCAGCAGGAAGTAGTTACTGAATAGAACTCATCATCCCAATCCCTAACAGCAGTTAGGGCGACCATTGAGAGGGGGGAATGAAGGACAGACCACAGGAAGTCAAGGAGACACTTCTCCTCCCTAGGAAATGCCTGTTTACATCTGAAAGGCATCTCCGCCCTCAGGCAATGCAAAATTAGGCCATAAAACCCACTCCCCACCCTGGTCCACGGGATCACCAGTTTCCTGGTCCCCCTGTATTCCCCAATATGCAGTATTTCTATTCTCTTCTCTACAAATAAAATCTTTCCGACCTCTGATGTTAGAATCTCTCTGTGCTTTCATCCTCAGAGTAGGCTGAAGAACCCTGAGCACGTGAAATTCCTGTGCGTGTCATCCGTGTATCAGAGAGAGCATGCTTCTTTTCTCCAAAGACTTTTAAAACCTATACTAATCTATGGGAAGGGAGGAACCATGTAGTTCCCATCCAATAATCAATCAGTGTTGAGGGTGTGAGTGGTTTCCAGGCCAAGTAGTGTGGTCCCTGAGCCAGGACATGGTCCCTATGAAATGCAGTATTTTTCTCTGAGTCCCAAACTTCCCTTATTTTAGCCTGCTTCAAAAACTGTGCAGTTGGCATAACAGACATATAGACCAATCAAATAAAATAAAGGCCAAGAAATAAACCCACTTGTTTATCTCCCACAAGGTGCTGAGAATACACAACGAGAAGAGGGTAGTATCTTCAATACTTGAGAGAAGTGTATATCCACATGCAGAAGAATGAAATCAGTTTCTGCTCATATGCTAGAAACACATCCCTGCTAAAAATGGATTTAAGAATGAAATACTGATATAAGAAGGTTTGTTAGTTGTAGTGGTACCACCTATAATCCCAACTCCTGTTGAGTGGAGGAAGCCAAAGCCAGGGTATTGAAAATTAGCTTAGAGATGTCCACACCCAGATGGCTTGGGACGATGTGGACAAGGTGAGCTTTGCAGTACCATGGTGCGCCCAAAGACACCCTGTGCCCGCGAGATTATGACCAATGAAACGCGAGTTGGAGAGGCAGGAATAACGGTAGCCTTAAAGGGCTAATTGGTGGTGCGCGTTAACGTGCTGACGGAAAGCTATCGGAGTGGGTGTCTGTCGCCATACTGTGTACACTTCAGAGCCTAGTGAGGAGTTCGGTATTTGGATTTATTACACCTGCATTGGGAGACCCCGAGTTCTCTTCAAGGATGAGTCATGTGGCGGTGAAAAATACTCTCGGGCTGGACCAGCAGGTGAGTTGAAATAAGCCTATCGAGGTTCTCTTCGGAAAAGTTCCCCACTTTTGTGGCGTAGTACTAATTGACCTCTTTAATTTCAACTTTTTTGGATTCTGGTGGCTAGGGGTGATGGGAACATGGGGGAATTAAAAAACAGGATTAAATTGTGAGGAGGTGGCATTGGTTAGGAGATGGGGTGTGGGCGTCTGCAGCAGTGCTGATTTGTGAACTGTTGGAAAGGGATTACGTTCTGTACTCGGCCTCACATAATGGCGACTTTTGTGCCTGGAACTTCGAGCCCTCAGAAACGCGCGTGTGCGAGAACTTGGCTGATTTTTTTTCTTTTTTTTTTAATGGTAGTTTTAGGAGCCGAAAAGGGATTTTTTTTTTTTTTGACGGATTTTGGTTCTCATTTAGGCGGCCTTAATTCTGCCCTGTTTGGCCTCCAATGATGCATAAGCGAAATTCGGCCTGAGCCCTCAGACTTTGTATGGTGGGGAGAGAATGTGGTCTTCTTTTCGAGAAATGGCTACAGCCGTCTTTGTGTAGGGTAGTTTGGCTGAATAACGTCGCTAACTCAATGATGGGGCCTGCTTTCCGGTACTGTATGACATGAGTGATTCTAAAGGACATGGCGAGTTGTACCTACAGTGTGCTTCCGCGGGCCCGATCACCTCTCGCGGAGTTATTGAGGTCCGGGTGTAAAAGAGGCCGTATATCCCGAGTGGAAAGTTTTGTGACGCACAAGAACCGGAAGGGGAGGGAAGAATGGCTGCCGCGTGCTGCTTTTGAGTGGTGTCCGGAGATAGTGGAGGTTGGACGGTGGACAAACACCAGAGATGTTTAGAACCCATTAATGTGCACTCCTAAGTTACCAGATGGCTAGTCAAAAACAGTTTTTAAATGTAATTGCCTTTAGATTTTAGATACGGTCAACTAGAGAAAAATGAAAACCTGATCAATGTTGACAGGGCAGATATTTTGTTCACTTTGTTTTGCTTGTCGATAGACATTGAAATAGTTCAGAGTCAGAGGCTGGGCTGTTGTATGTGGAATAAATTTTGTTTTGCGGACTTGTAGACAGCGGAGGAGAGGATTCCTAGTTTATTTGTGTTAGGTCAACACTGGTGGGAAGGCCAAATTGGAGCCAAATAATAAAGCAAGCAGGCTTTATTGAGAGCGCGCTCCCGGCAAGGTTCACCATCCCCAAAGAACAGGGCCCGAAAAGTCACCCGGAGAAATGGCAGCCCAGTTTTTAGATCCTGGGTGAAGTTAAGAGCTTAAGGTATTATGGGGCATTGGGATAGGTCGAGGTTTGGTGGGGAGGAGCTCGGGGTAATATGGATCTGGACCCATTGCCTGCCAGCAGGAGTTGCCATGGTAATCATGAGGGGAAGGAGGGGATGGAGTGGAAGGTGAGCAGAGTCCCTGATCGCCATGGGGTGGCTGCCCACCAGCCAAAGAATTTGAAAGTTGTGTTGTCAAGATTTGGAATTTTGCTTCTGAGTAGCTTTTAGGTTACACAATACATTTTTGAGGGCACTTTCACTAAGTACACTTTTGAGAGGTCATTTGTTAAAGGCTGCATGAAGAAAGAAAATGAGCACAGGCAGTGTGAACTTGAACTTGTAATATTTTCTGCATTAGTGGAATGCACCTAACTAGACTGTATTTGTGGTCAGTAGAATTAAGTAAATTCGACCTGGAAATTCCCTAATAATCAGAGTAATATCTTAGTTGGTAATGTGTGTAACTTAGTATTATGTTGAACTTTATTAATACAGTGTTTGAAGCTCTCTGAAATAACCTGTGCAAGTAGGGGGCAGCATTGCTCTCAGACTTTTGTTCTTTAGGGGAGAAAGTTGGCATGTGTAGTTCTTGTGCTTCTAAATAGTTTTTGGCAAGGTGTTGCAAACTGCTCTAAGGGCGGAGGAACTGAAACCAGAGTATAGTGTTCTGTTCTTTTAATAGCATTGAATGTCATTTGTGCTCTGTACTAGCTTTGTGACCAAAGACCTCACTGAATTTTTCATGCCTCATGCCTAAAAGCAGAGAAATAAAAAGTGTCAAGTGTTAAACACGGCAGTGGAATGTGCAAGCTGCACAGTACTCAACCAACTAGCAGGTGGTGGTAAAAAAAAAAATTTGCTGCTTAAGAATTTATCTGAATTAAAAATATCTTCTTTAGAGCATAAAGGAACTAAGGAATCTTAAAATCGTCCTAACAACTGTTTTTGTTTTGTCTGGTTTGGATTGAGTGTTTGCTTGCTTGTTTGTTTAAAGTGCTGTCAGATCAAAAAACGGTGAGAGTGAGAATATTCTCATATAATTGTGAACTTTAAATTACTGAGAAATTTAGGTACCATTTTAGTTTTGTGGGCTTTTATGATGGGAAATAATTATAGAGCAAATTTGCTTTGAATAAATGTGAACTTTTTTAAAAGGTACTGTTGGTGTTTAGGGGTGCCATTTGCCCTTGTCTCACTTTGTAGACTTAAAAGTATTTCTAAAACCTTGACAGGTCAGGCACTGGTGGCTCACATCTGTAATCCTACTAGTTGGGAAGATGGAGATTGTAGGCCAGTCATTGCAAATAGTTCAAAAGACCCCGTCTCCAAAAGACACAAAGCCATATGGACTAGAGGAGTGACTCAAATGGTAGAGTGCCTGTTGTGCACTCATGAAGCCCTGAGTTGAAACCTTAGTCCCACCAACAAAAAAAAGAATTGGGAAGGCAAGGAATCTCATAAATGTTAGAGGAAAAGACCTAGAATTTCAGACTTCTGATTTCTCTTGTGATGCTGTCTGATGGGGGGGGGTTCTCCCCCTTTTTCATGTGTTAACATGTGAGCCATTCATTTTTTTCAGTTTGCTGGTCTAGACCTGAACTCCTCTGCTAATCAGAGTGGGGGAGGAAGTACAGCAAGCAGTAAGTAAATTTATTTAAAATACGGTATTTTTATCAGGTTACTGTTTTAAAATAGTCAGATTTTGTGTTTAATCCTATCAATCTGTGTTTTTTGATTTTTGGGTTTGTTTGGTTTTTTTTTTTTTTAATGTGGTACTAGGGTTTTGAACCCAGGGCCTTTCTTCTACCACTTGAGCCATACTTCCAAATTTTATTGAGTTACTCTTAATATTATTGGATTTAACTAATTTTTTTTTTTTTTTTAGTTTTCAAAAATAGATCTGATATTGTACATTAGGATAACAAGAGACATTTTTTTTTACTTTAAACAGCAATTAAATATTAAGATTAATATTATGCATTGGTTTTGGAAACACTATGTCCAGTTAAGCTCAGAACTAAGGATTTGGGATGTGCTCATCTCGCCCCCCTTTTACAATTTCTGTGAATTGTGTAAAACTAATTAAGGAAAACTTGCCCATTTATGTGCCACAGTTATTGCTGTACATTCCTATGAAGAGTCTGAGACTTAGTGATAATACAGGCTTTACTGATTCTTTTTATTGGAGTTCATATTTGGATGGGGAAGAAATGTGGCTATTTGGCAGCAGCTGACTATTGATGCACCCTGGAAAACCATAGAGGTTTGGATTTTTAAATTCAAAGGGAAATTAAAGTGGCTACAGTGGGCTTTCAGGTAATAGTTGATTTCCACTTCCTTGGCTAATTGCTTTTGCTTTACTTCTTAGATTCGGAATAGGCTTGTGACAACTTAGAAAGCTTTAAATTGTGTAGTTTTCTTTTTATTTTTAACGGAACTGGGTTTTAAGCTTAAGTCTTCCTGCTTGCAAAGCAGGCAGTCTACTCTCCAGTCCCATTTCCAGTTTTTTATTTCTAATATGCTTATTGTGTGGTATTAATCTCAGCAGTAGAAACAAACATCATTTTGGGTGATTGACATTTTGGTTAAAATTTGTATCTTGGATAATACCCTTGTTTTGTCAGATTGACACATTTTCTTTTTTAGAAGGGCGGTATATACCTCCTCACTTAAGGAACAGAGAAGCATCTAAAGGTATGTCATGGCAGAATGTTTAAGTCTGTCTCTCTTTTGAAGTTAAAAGTTTAGGGGAAAGTAATGTAACTTTGGGAAGGCTACTAGATAGGTTTCTTTTTATCCTATGCTGCTTTCCATCTTTAAGAACTAGCACTTTGGAAGCATTGATGTAATGTTGAATCATGGATACTTGTTTCCTTTGGCAAACTGAACCTGTAGACTTAAATTAGTCTGTAAACCGTAACAATGCAGTTTTAGTTTGAAAACCAACTGCAGGGTCATAAAGTCCTACTTAATTGCTGACTTGAAAATTTATGCAGGGCTTGGGATATGGCTCATGTGGTAAAGTGCCTGCCTAGCAAGCATGAAGCCCTGAGTTCAAACCCCAGTACCTACAAACAATAAAAATAAATAAAACTTGTAACAATGAAAATGTACTTTTTGCATTAAAATACCTATTGTATTATATCACTAACTTTGTAATGTGAAGGGGAAAATTCGCAAAATTTTATTGGTATGCTGCCTGTTCACCAGATTATTTGAAATTTGCAGGAGACAGAAAAATTTTAAGATTAAACAGAAGGAAAGAAGGTGGTAATAAAAGGATAGTAAAGGGGGTACAGTACTAAAAAGGTAGAAAAGACATGAACTATGCTTGGGTACTGTGTTTTTCTATGTAGTATTATATATGTTTTCTGATAGCATTCTTTTTTCCAAAGTAGCTGTAGAATTTCAGTGTGGGTATTCATACTGTTGTTTAGAATTTATGTGATTAGACTTGCATCTCAGGAATATTAAAATGAATTGAAAGTGTCTTAGGATTTATTGTAATGGAAGAAACCTTTAACATCTTTTATTTTTTTTTCAGCTTTTAAGTTCATTGGCCAACTGGCTGGCTTTGGGAAAATAATTTCAATAATTTGTAAATGTCAAACATTTCATAAAATGTCTAAATTTAGCTACCATTCTAATCAATAAGTGGAGCAGGTTTATTCTTAGCACTGCATGGAAATTAGAAAGTATATGTTGGGTAGGCACTGGTGGCTCACGCCTGTAACCCTAGCAACTCAGGAGGAAGAGATAGGTAGGATCATGGTTTGAAGCCAGCTGGGGCAAATAGTTTGTGAGACCCTATCACAAAAAAAAAATAACAGTTACAGAAAAGGGCTGGTGGAGTGGCTCGAGGTGAAGGCCCTGAGTTTAAACCCCAGCACCACGAAAGGAAGGGAGGGAGAGAGAAGGAAGGAAGGAAATTGTTGCTTTTTCTTTTTCTGAGTAAACTTACTTTTCCTCAGGGTTATAGATATGACACAATATTGTTTGCCCATTATAATTTGAACAGCATTAAGTCTATCAATACAATTATGCCAATTGTTCTTTCAATTACTGCTAATTGAAATAGCCTTGACAATGACTCACTATGAAATGAACTTTAAAGTTTTGAGAACTTTATTGTAGTCGATTGAGAAGTTTTTAGGCTAAAGTGGTACAGATTCTTAAGGAAATAGGTTAGTTGAGTGCTTTGTTGGTGGGAAAATCTGATTTGCTCTGTTATACAGTGCTGTACCTGAAGTTATCAGTGATTATTTAACTCCAGTGGTAATTTTTAAAACAGCTATATTTACTGTATTGTCACTACTTTTTATTTACTTGATCTGTTTCTTTTAGATGATTAAATGAAGCCAAATTGTTTTTTTGTATGTTGAAGATGTTCAGGTGACTAGTCCTCTATTTAAATTGCTGTTGATAGGTAACAAGTTACCTTGTCCAGATTCTTTTATGGAATAAGTCCATTTACCATGATGCTTGCTATCTAGTGTTCCACCTGAATAGTTTAATAAGTATTTGCAGTTATTATCTTCATCTTCTATGAATTTAAAATTCTCTGTCCTGCCATATCTGACAGATTTTTTTTTTCAGACTAGTTAGATAAATGAGCTTACCTTAGTTTAAGCTTTTTTCTAGGTAACAGTGACTTTCCTTGAGGTACGTATTTTTTCTACAGTGTGATTGTAGGTATCTTATGTTTACATGTTATTATCAAACAATTCATACACAAGTTTTTTTAAGGCTGGAATCTAACTAGCTTAAGTTTAGTTTATCTCATTTGATTTTGAAATTTTAATGCTTTGGAAAAGAGCCTTGCCATAGTCTTAACTCAAGTAATTTAATGGGAATAGACTCGTGTTTTATGTATATATAATTCACATTACTAAATTAAATGGAAACTGAACTATTTGTGATGGTGACATAGTAAAGTACTAGTATCAGTGTGTCTCAAAAACTGTTAATCTCTTAGGGTTTGTATTCACTCAGAACTTTTTTTTGAGCAGTCTTGCTATGTATCCCAGGTTGACCTTAAACTGGTGATTCTTTTTTTTCAGCCTTCATAGTGCTAGAATTACAGACTTGTTCCTTGTGGCAGGAACATCTTAAGGCATGAAGGTGTTTTTCTTAATGTGATAGTTTTGCATAGAAGGGAGTATTAAAGATTTTAAAAGTTTGTTTGTGGGGACCAGTTGACCTTTGATCCCACACAAGAATAAGGTTTTTAAAATATGAAGAACATATTTGGGAAGATGAAAATGTATGAAGTATTGTCAGCTTCTAAGCTTCACTTTTTTCTTGAAGGATTCTATGATAAGGACAGTTCAGGGTGGAGTTGTAGTAAAGATAAGGATGCATACAGCAGTTTTGGGTCTCGTGATTCAAGAGGAAAGCCCAGCTATTTTAGTGATCGTGGAAGTGGATCAAGAGGAAGGTAAGTACTTAGCTTATGCATACATATAAGAGTAACAAGAATTTTAATACTTTTTTGGGGGGTACTAGGATTTGAACTCAAGGCTCAGCACTTGCTAGGCACATGTACTACTGCTAAGAGTCACAACTCCAGTGTATATTCTCATTTTATACATTTTTATACATTTATTGATCCTTAAACATGTCAGCATTCATAGATTTATTAGTGGAGTTTTAGCAAAATGTTGGTATATTCATTTATTGGCGGAAAGAAATCCTTTCTAAAACTAATCTTTAGACTAGATGAAATTGAAATCATGCATAATAAAAACCTGAGTAACAGGCATAATGTTTTTCATTGAAATATTTTGTTTCTCATGACAGTTTTAAATATGTTAATTGCAAAGTCTATAAATGGATCTTAAGAATCTGATAGCTATATATAATTCTCTATTTTTCATAAAGATGACTAAAACTAAAAATCTTAAGCCTTGTCATATAAGCAAACTTATTTTTTTATCTAGATGAATTTCCAAGTGTTATGTTTGTTATGAACTCAAGTCATACTTTATAATCAGGTGCTCTACCACTTGCCTTTCTATCAGCCCTTTCTTAATTAAAAATAAATTAATATTTTTAACAGAAATGTAAAGTAAGTACTATTTAGTAGTATTCTTTTTTTTGTTTTGTTTTTTTTGGGTGGTACTGGGGTTTGAACTCAGAGTCTCATGCTTGTTAGGCAGGCACTCTACCACTTGAGCCACTCCACCAGCCCTACTTACTAGTATTCTAAAGCGTAATTTTTAGTCTTTTAAACTATGTCATCTCACAAAAATATTTTGCTGCTTTACGGGGTTAGAATGCAGTTGTGAAATGACATAAGCTACAGGATTAGTTTGTTTGGTTTGTGTTTTCAGTTTTTTGGTGACACTGGGTTTGACCTTAGTGCCTTACAGGCACCACTTGAATCATCCCCTCAACTCTTTTTCATTATTTTTCACATAGGATCTTGTGCTTTTACCCAGGACTGGCCTTGGATCATGATCTTCCTACCTTTGCCTCCCTACTGACTGGGATTACATTTATGAGCCTATTTACATACTTGTTAAGAGAGTTGTCTTTAACAATTCAGCTAATACCCATGTACATTTCTAGAGCAATCATAATTTTGTTTGTAAGGAATACATACTGACTACTTCTGTTACACAGATTTGATGACCGTGGTCGGAGTGACTGTGATGGCATTGGCAGTCGTGGTGACAGAACTGGCTTTGGCAAATTTGAACAAAGTGGACACAGTCGTTGGTGTGACAAATCAGATGAAGATGATTGGTCAAAACCACTTCCACCAAGTGAACGCTTAGAGCAGTAAGTTTTTGAGATGTGTGTTAATTGTTGTGAAACCCTTTACCTCTTATAACATGTATATAATAATTTTGATTTCAGGGAACTCTTTTCTGGAGGAAACACTGGAATTAACTTTGAGAAATATGATAATATACCAGTAGAGGCAACTGGCAATAACTGTCCTCCACATATTGAAAATATGAGTTTTTGTAATCATTGTGGTATGAAAAAAAGATGATAGTTCCATTATCAGTAATCTTGAAATAGAAAGTATTTCAAAAATGACAGACCCAGGTATTTTTTCAACGTATTCTTTTTAGACAGGAATCCTTGTATTAGTATAAAATAAATTGTAGTAGGTATAGCATTTCTACTTTAACTTGTATTTGACCTGGCTAAATTTCTTTGATAGTTCAATGATGTTGAGATGGGAGAGATTATTATGGGAAACATCAAACTTACTGGTTACACTCATCCTACTCCAGTGCAGAAACATGCTATTCCTATTATCAGAGAAAAACGAGACTTAATGGCCTGTGCTCAAACAGGTAAACTTCCTTCATGAAGAATATCTTAATTGGTTTTGCTTTTTAAAGTAATATGTTCTATATGGATTTAACATTATTTTATCATAGGTAAAGATTAGCTGGCAGTAAGCCTTTTGTCTTATACTTTGGAGCCATAGGGTAAAATCAGTATTTTCATTAGGGCATCTTTAAGAAATCTTTACCAAATTGTCTGTCTGGTAAAACTTGCAAGAGGGAAAATTGCGAATATAATAGGGGAAGTATGCTGCATAATGTAAATCATAAAAATGTGGCCACAGAAAGGTACCTCCCACTCTAGTGTTTGGGAAATGGGGAATATGGATAGAGTCCTATATTAGAATTTGATCCTGGGTGAGATAAAGATAGAAAAAATTTTGTATATGTGTATTTACATATTAGATATGTGTGCTTTTATTTTCTCTAGTCATAAAACATCATTTGATGTTTTCTTTAAGAAACAATTTATTGCTGGGTGTAATCCTAGGTACTCAGAAGGCAGAGATCAGGAGGATCATGGTTTGAAGCCAGCCCAGGCAAAATGAAGTGAGACCCTATCTTGAAAATAGCCAACACAATAAAAGGGGTGGTAGAATGCCTGCCTAGCAAGCTTGAGGCCTTGAGTTCAAACCTGAGTACCCTCCCAAAAAGAGAAAGAAATAGAATTTGTCTTTTGCAAAGGAATTAGCAAACTGCAGACCAAATCTAATACTTCTTTATTTAAGAAACATTTTATTCAACTAGCCATATTCCTTTATTTCTGCTTGTGATAGCAAAGGTAAGCTGAAATTGACAATTCTTTAATAGAAAAAGACAGACTTTCATTGGATTAAAGGACATGTAGAATACTCTTATCATCTCTTTAATAGTCAAGTTTTTAGATAAGGCTGTGTTTTCTTAACAGGCTCTGGAAAAACTGCAGCATTTCTTTTACCTATCCTGAGTCAGATATATGCAGATGGTCCAGGAAGGGCTTTGAAGGCCATGAAGGTAAAGTTTCTTAACAAAATAGTAAATTTTTGTGTAGAAAAATAACTACAAAACTTCTTACGCAATGCCAAATATACCTTGTTTTTAGGTTATTCTTAAATTTACTGTGGGCATCTTGTTCTGTTGAACTTGGAAAAAAATAGCTTTTAAAATTATACTTACTCTTAGGAAAATAGAAGAAACGGGCGCCGCAAACAATACCCGATCTCCTTGGTGTTGGCCCCAACAAGAGAATTGGCTGTACAAATCTATGAGGAAGCCAGAAAAGTAAATTAAGCCTTTTTTTGTGTTTGTTGCCTTTTCCTTTTTTGTTATCCTGTGGTGTTTCTATGACTGATAAATTTTTGCTTATAGTTTTCGTACCGGTCTAGAGTTCGTCCTTGTGTAGTATATGGTGGTGCTGAGATTGGCCAGCAGATTCGGGACTTAGAACGTGGATGCCACTTGCTTGTGGCCACTCCAGGACGTCTAGTGGATATGATGGAAAGAGGAAAAATTGGATTGGACTTTTGCAAGTATGTGAATTTTTATAAATGGAGTTCAGCTTTTTTGTATTCAACTTTTTAAAAATAAGATAATTATCTTTATTAGTACTTCATTGATATTATCTTAGCTTTAATTTCGTTTTCTACATGCATTTGAAAATGACAGTTGAAGAACATGTGAAATTTTAATTGAGGATTTGTGGCTTAGCTTAACAGTTACAAAATAGCTACTGTTTAAAATTAAAGACTGGAATGCCAGGCACCAGCAGCTAAGGCCTGTAATCCTAGCTACTAAGGAGACAGAGATCAAGAGGATTGCTATTTGAAGCCAGCCTGGGCAAATAATTCTCAAGACTGTCTTGAAGAAATTTTTCACAAAAAAAAAGGGCTGGTGGAGTTGCTAAGGTGAAGGCTCCGAGTTCAAGCCCCAGTACCATTAAAAAAAAAGTTTAAAGACTGGAGTGTTCAGTACCTGGATATGTTGGCATAACTAATTTTAGCGAGATTATATTCAAGAGTTTCTCAACATATTCAGTGGCTTGTCGAGAATCAACCAACTCTTTTTCATTAACAGATACTTAGTGTTAGATGAAGCTGACAGGATGCTGGATATGGGATTCGAACCTCAGATACGGCGTATAGTTGAACAAGATACTATGCCACCAAAGGGTGTTCGTCACACCATGATGTTTAGTGCTACTTTTCCTAAGGAGATACAGGGTAATTTAAGTGCTAAGGTAATTTATGTATTACATAAATTTAAGTATTTGCAAAGTTTATGTATTAGACTAGATAATTGAGATTTTGTTTTGTTTCCACATTTTCAGATGCTTGCTCGTGACTTCTTGGATGAATATATCTTTCTGGCTGTAGGCAGAGTAGGCTGTACTTCAGAGAATATCACACAGAAAGTAGTTTGGGTGGAAGAGCTAGACAAACGGTCATTTCTTCTTGATCTCTTAAGTGCAACAGGTAGAAATCATAGATGTGTCAACTCTTTGCATCACTCTATGACCCCTCACCTGCATAACCCCTTCCAAATAAAATTCAAAGAGAATTAAGCTCATCAGTATTTCAGTTTAGGTAATAATACCAAGTTACTGTTAATAAACAAAACCTTCTGATTTTCCAGGGAAGGATTCACTGACTTTAGTGTTTGTGGAGACTAAAAAAGGTGCAGATTCTCTGGAGGATTTCTTATACCACGAAGGATATGCTTGTACCAGTATTCACGGAGACCGATCACAGAGAGATCGAGAGAAGGCCCTTCACCAGTTCTGCTCAGGAAAAAGTCCAATTCTTGTGGCTACAGCTGTGCGTGTATCATATTTTTTAAGTAATCTTTTTTCCCCACCCTTTCTGGCAGTAATGTGTTTGAACTCAGAGCCTCATGCTTGCTAGGCAGGCAGTCTCCAACTTGAGCCACTCCACCAGTCCAATACTGCCTTTTGTAAATGAATGTTATTTTTCAGGTGGCAGCAAGAGGTCTAGATATTTCAAATGTGAAACATGTTATCAATTTTGATTTGCCAAGTGACATTGAGGAATATGTGCATCGCATTGGACGTACAGGACGTGTAGGAAACCTTGGTAAAGTGTTTGTTAGATTGATTTTCTTTCTTTAAACTGATGTGTAAAAAAGAATTTGGCACATTCTTATAAAAAAGGCCTTTATTTTTAAGGAGAAGCTGATAGCACATTAATAAGATAGGAATATTTGTTCAATGTTTCGATTTGATTATTGCAAACAAAACGTTACTGCATATTTAATTTAATTTGGAAGTGAGAGCACCCTGTGGGTTACTTTATGACTCTCAAGATTTTGAGTATTTTCTTTAATTCTTTAGGCTTTGCCACCTCATTCTTTAATGAAAGAAATATAAATATCACAAAGGATTTGTTGGATCTGCTTATTGAAGCCAAACAAGAAGTGCCATCTTGGTTGGAAAGTATGGCTTATGAACACCACTACAAGGGTAGCAGTCGTGGACGTTCTAAGAGGTACACATACTGAGCTTTCACCCTTACTGTTTGTGATTTGTTTCGGTCAAGAAGTGAACTCAAAGCCAGGTACTGGTAGCTCGTGCCTGCAATCTAGCAGCTCAGGAGACAGATATCAGGAGGATCACAGTTCGAAGCCAACCCAGTCAAACAATTCAAGACACTGTATCTTGGAAAAAAAAAAAATGTCACAAAGGAGCTGGCAGAATGGCTCAAGATGCAGGTGCTAAGTTCAAACCCCAGCATTGAAAAAGAAAAAAGAAAAATTAACTCACTATTAAGTTAAATTAATCTTTAGTACTGAAATACTTGGGATAAGGAATACAGCAAAGTATCAGTTTTTCACTACTGAGGCTTTTGAAAATAGCATGAGAGGAAACTGATCACAATGGGAATTGAATTGAAAAATAAAATTGGGAATTGGGAAGTTTGAGCAGGAAATCACATTTTAATTATATTTCATACTCATGAGCTAAACATAATGTTTTTCTTCCCTATAGTAGATTCAGTGGAGGATTTGGTGCCAGAGACTATCGACAAAGTAGCGGTTCCAGCAATTCTGGGTTTAGTAGTAGTCGTGCAAGCAGCAGCCGCAGCGGTGAAGGTGGTCATGGCAGTACAAGAGGATTTGGTGGAGGTAATGTTAATTTTGGTAATTTTTGTTTTAAGGACATTTCACCCCCTCCCAAAAAAAAAAAAGTCATTTTTTTCCTTTTACCCCAAACATACGTGGGGAAATTTAATTTCTGAAGAAGGCAAAATCCAATTCTAGATTTACTAGATACACATCAAAGTATTTGACAAAAAAGGGTAAGAGACTAACAGTGGATGGCTTGTCTTTTTAAACATTTCTTGATAGGTGGCTATGGAGGCGTCTACAACCGTGATGGATATGGAGGAAATTACAACTCCCAGGGAGTTGACTGGTGGGGCAACTGAATCTGCACCAGCATCACCCTTTTATACAAGCTAATATGGAAACCACATGTAACTTAGCCAGACTATATATCGTGTAGCTTCAAGAACTTGCAGTACATTACCAGCTGTGATTCTCCTGAAAATTCGAAGGGAGCCCAAAGTCACAAGAAGAAAGGAAAGGAACAACCAGCAGCCCTATACAGAAGTTGGTTTTGAAGACTTAGTTATTGTAGTTTGGATTAATTTCACTCCTGCTTAGTCCCACCCCAAACTGCATTATAATTTTGTGACTGAGGATCATTTGTTTGTTAATGTACTGTGACTTTAACTTTAGACAAGTTATTATTTTGATGTCCCGTTGGCTCAGTAGTACTCAAAATTGTTTTGACAAAATAAATTTACTGAACTTGGGCTACAATCAGACCTTGGCACAGGGGTGTGATACAATTTAACAGGAATCTCAGTTCAGCAGTAAATATAAGGAAAAACTTAAGCAGTAGTCTACATTAGGGCTTTTTTAGTATGTGCAGACTTGGGGAATAAAACATCTTAAAACATAGTTTCTAATATGGCCAACTGTACTATGTTCTGACTTGTTCACTCTATCCTGGATAGGCACTTAGAACACTTTTAAGAAGCCATTCCAGTCATGTTGGATATGTGTGCCCATAACATTTGAGAACACTCTTTAACGTTCATGGAAGTAAAAGTTACATAGTTTATTAATTTTAAGCCAGATTTCTATGGGCATACTAGTAGTAGAAGAATACTTGAGAAGTCTGATAATTTAAGTGCTTGGAGGGTTCATTTAATGAGACACTTAAATGCCTGCCATAAATAAAATTGAAATGTTAGAATGGCTGACCATGGCAATGACCAGACCTCATTACAGGCTTTCATAAATTCTGGTCCTTAACTCATGCTAGTGTTGATGTTTTTTGGTCAAGAGGTTATAAACAGAAAGGATTATACAGCAGGCTTTATTTTAATACAGATTTACATTGCTCTGTTGCAGCTGCATCAAAGCATTCAAATGGCTTACACTTTTAGACTTTGTAAATCTTAAGAACAATAAATTGAAATCTTTGAGAGCTCACAGGTTGGAAAATGTACTAAACTGCACAGTGTCAGCTTTTTTTTAATAGTGCAGTATTAGTGTATTTTAATTGCATAGGTTTCCATTGTATTTATAGTCTTCTCTAAGCTAAATTTGGCCAAAGATGATCATCCACAACTAAAAATGCCTCTTCATTTGGGATTTTGTGGCCAGAATACAGTTATCTTTAATAGAGTGGCATAAGAAGTTGGTAACAATTTCTTAAAGTGCAATCGATTTTCAAGTGTATTGTGCCTTGTTCTAAAACTTTATTAAAGTAGGTGCACTTGACAGTATTAAGGTCATTTGTTACGATGCTATTTCAATCAGTATAGGTTTAGACTATTGTACATTTCTCCTCATACCTTTCTAGAAAGTACTTATTTTATTGCACATCTGTAAAATTTTCTATGTCTTGGGTGCGAGTCCTTAACTTCCTTAAACTTCCAGTCTTATTTTTTGTTTCTTGGATATTGTTGAATGCAGTTTGTCAAGGACACGATTCTAAAATTTTATTTGGGACCATGGAGTGATAGATAAGAAGAAAACTGTTGTTTGCACATGACAGACTTTAGATACTTTTTGCTGCTAGTTTGTGTAATATTTATTAAACACTTTGACAAATATTTATTTTTGTAAGCCTAAAAGTGATTCTTTGAAAGCTTAAAGAAACTTGACCAAAAGACAATACAAAAACACTGGCACTTGAATGTTGAATGTCACCGTACGTGAAATAATATATTTCGGGGTAGTGTGAGCTTTTGATGTTAAGTCCAACTAACTTGAGTCAAATCATCCTGATCCGGCATTAGCTATAGTTTTCTGGCAAAATAGAGACAATTGGCAACTTGAAGTTAATATATGCCAAGGTTTTGATAATACTCTTTTAAGATATTAATGAAAAATGCTTCTATACACTGATAAAAGTGTCTGCATTTCTCAGAGGTTCTCTGAACTTTGTTTAGTTACATGTTTATTTGGTTCCTTTTTTAGTTACTGTCTGGCATATCTGCAGTGTTCAAACATGTGGTTATCTTTGTGTATTGCTGTAATCAGTGACTTTTACATTTGGTTTTATCAACAGCAATATTTTCAGTAAGTAGTAGATTTAACTTGCTGAATGTAAGCATTGAACTTCAAGTCACTGTAAGTTTAGTAGTTGCTTTATTGTATTAGTTTTAGATGCTAGCTCTGCATGTGCTAATGTTTACTCTGATTTTACAAAAATAAGAAGTTGAACAAAATCTTTTGCTGTAAGTTGTGGCTTAATATTGAGAAGTAAAATTGAACTTACACACTTTGAAGAATTGGAAATCTCATTACTTAGCTAACAGCTGAAGGTTATTTGTGAAATAACTCCAGAAGGTTACAGTCCAGAAAAATAATGACTTCTTATTATGAGTACCTGTATGTGTAGCATAGGTGAATATGATTGTTCCTTTAAGCATTTTGATTTTGAGTTGTGGTTGATTAGAGAAAAAAACTAACTTTTTAAAGTTTGTAGGCATAGCTCCAATAGTAAGAGTGCCTGCCTCACCAGTATGAAGCCCTGAGTTCAAATCCCACTTTGGCCAAAAAAAATCAGCTTTTTAAAAATTCCAAATAGTGTCAACAATTGCAGCAGGCCAGTGGTTAGCTAGTCATGAACTATCATTTATTAATTATCTAGCTTGGTCTGGGGGGTGGGAGGGTGTTTTCTGTAATATGGGGATTTGAACTCAGAGCTTCATGCTTGCTAGGCAGCCTCTCTACACTTCAGCCAATCCCACAGCCCTTTGTATGTTGGATATTTTTAAGATAGTGTCATGGGACTGGCTTCAAACTATGATTCTACTAATCTCTGCCTCCTGAGCAGCAGGATTATAGGCAAGAGCCATAAGGTCTGGATTTTTGTTTTGTTTGTTTTTGTGATGCTAGGCTGAACCATTCTTTTCAAGATACTGTGTCCCGGAATTATTTGCCAGGGCTGGCTTCCAATTTTCTCTTGATTATGCCTCCTGAGTAGCTAGGATTACAGGCATGAGCCACTGACACTCAGCTTAACATAGTTACTATATATGGTGGACAAACTGGTCTAAGATTGTTAAAATCTAAATTACATACCATTTTTTTTTTTAGTCAATTTAAATGTCCTTTTCTGTAGTTCTTATAGCTGGCTTCTTATAAGCTTTCTCTTATAGCAAAGGGTAAGCCCTGTTCCTAACTTTGGGCAGTGTATATTGCTTTTTCTATACTGGAAGTCAGTACATTTGGTTTGTTTTTTTTGTTTGTTTGGTTGGTTTTGGTTTTTGGTGGTACTGGGGTTTGAACTCAGGGCTTCACACTTGCTAGGCAGGCATTCTACCACTTGAGTCACTCCATCAGCCCACGGCTTTTTTTTTTTCTGGTTTCCTTCATTAAATATTTCCATCTTAGTACTGGAATAGTGGCTCAAACAGGTTTACTCTTGAGTACATCCTAAAATGTAAGTGCTATGTTTGCAGATCTTATATGTGTTAAATATTATCAATTTTCAAAAGTATTTACACTATTTAGGCTTCTGTGATTTTTGAAGTTTCTGAGTGTTCCACATCTTCAACATTAAGTGTTTTGTCACATTTTCTGTAAGTAGATGTGTTATCTTAACTGTATTTCCTGATAACTAGTGACACTTGGGCCATCCAGTTTTTTATTACGTCAAAAAAAGTTGGTCCTGGTCCTGGCAGAGTGGCCCAGTGCCACCACCACCAAAAAAAAAAGTTGGTCCTTATCAGTAGGGATATAATGGAAAACATTTCCTCCCTTGAAAATGAAAACCAGGTGAGATAATTGGGTTGTCACACTTTCATATAACATATTCCTCCCTCAAATCTTATTATGATACCAGGGTATTATGATATCCCTTGTCAGGTGGAAAAAAATAGGTAAAACTGTACCAGCAAAATAATGAAAATTATTAATGTTGATTTATGAGAATATAGTAAATAAATAATGGATAGTTTTGAGGACTGCAGTACATAAGTCAGATAGTAATTGAATTAAGACAACTTTTCCAGTGGAAAAGTTACATATAGCTCCAGGATTCATCCATTTTGAAAAGTTAACTTTTTTTGCTCCTTAAGGTGACAGTTGTCTAATCAATACATTTCCAGGTGTGTCAGCTATAAAATATGACATTTAGATAGCTGAACACTTTCATTTTCATTAGACAAAAACGTAATATGAGTAAGATAAAGGAGCCAGACATGGCTTCAGTTCAAGGCCAGTCTGGGAAAAAAAAAGAATTGATGGTATCAAAACAAAGTTTGCTTCATGGGCTGGGTGCTGAAAGCTCATGGCCTATAATCCTAGCTCTGCAGGAGGCAGAAAATTGAAACAATTGAGGTTGAATGCCACCTTGGGCAAATAATTCTCAAGAACAAAAAACCAACACACACACAAAGCAGGGCTGGTGGAGTGGCTCCTGAGGCACAGAGTTCAAGGCCTCCCAGCACCACCAAAAAATAAATCTTTCCAAAGATCCAGGTAAATACTAGAACTCAAATCTAGCAGTAGTATAAAACATTCTGATTTTTAAAATTATATTAGAATAATGTAACTTCATAGGGAGTAAGTTGACAACATGAAAAGATTATCAGTAGTAAAATGTGGAAGGATAAGACCCTTGAGAATATCAAGGCTACTGTAACTTAAAAGCTCAACTTCATTGCTTTTCTCCAACTGTGGTTTTTCTAGTTCTGGTATTTCACATATCTCAATTAGGAGACAGAAACATGGGTGGTAGTATATTTTGTGTGTTTTAATATGTTTTCCATCACTGACTTAAATATACAAGATGGAAACATTTTGTGTTACCACAATAAACTAGTTTATAGTTGTAAAGGTTTGTGGTTTTGGTTTTGTAGGGGGGTTTTGGTTTTGGTTTTGTTTTGTTTTGCAATACTGGGGTTTAAACTCGGTCTACACCTTGAGCCACTCCACTATTCTTTTTTTGAGATAGGGTCTCCTGGATCTGTTTGTCTGGGGATGTCTTTAAACCTGATCCTCCTAATCTCTACCTCCTAAATTTAGGATTACAAATGTGAGCTATGGGGACCTGGCTAGTAGTAGAATGATTTATGTAATATCTGTACCTTCCATTCTGTGTGGCACAAATGAGTATGTAGACATATCCTGTTATGGGGGAACTCTGGCAAGCCAGAAATCTACTTTTATCCTAGTTATTTACATTTAATTGTCAATTAAATTTTTTTATTTAAAAATGTGCTTTTAGCTGGACAGCAGTGACTCACGCCTATAATTCTAGATGCTCAGGAGGCAGCGATCAGGGACTCTTAGTTCAAAGCAAGCCCAGGAAAACAGTTTGAGACACCCTATCTTGAAAAAACATCACAAAAAGTGGAGGCAGAGAGGTCCTGAATTCAAACCTCAGTGCTGCCAAAAACAAAATGATAAAAATGTGCTTTATGCACCATCTTTGACTTTTGTTAATTAGAGAAGTAGATACTTCTGTTAATACTGTGGCAGTTAGTTATATGTTGTAATTAGTGTGTTAACAAGAGTATAGTCCTTGTAGAGCATTTGGTAACAACTTTTCCTGATACTAAATGTCATCACTTAACCAGCCTTCACAACAAAGGACAGTGCTGTAAATAAAGAATTCTTTGTCTAGAATTTTCAGTTTTGTTAACAGTTACATTAAAGTATTCTGGAAAATAAAAAATGAATCAGCACTCTGTCTCAATGATCTTGAATGAAACTAATAGTGCTCATCAAAGACATACTTATGTACGAAAAATTTTTAGGCTATTCTAGCCCCTGGACACAGTGCTCTCTGGAAGTCAGATATGATCCAGTCTGCTTTTGCAGATTAATTTTTTAGTTTTCCAGCTGATATTTGTTAATCCTGTGTTTATTTAAGTTCTAAAGTCTAAAACTATATTTTCTGGGAAAACTAAATCTATAATGAAATGGTGGAAGGACAATTACTGAACAAGTGAAAACTTTTAACTGTTCATACTGTCCTTCCAGTATGAACATAAATATCTAAAAATAAAAAATACGTATTTTTGCAGTATTGGTGATCAAATCCAGGGCCTCAGGCATGTCAGGCAAGCAGTGTACCACCAAGATACATCTTCAGCTGCCTCCTAGCTTTATTTTAAACTTAAGCCTAATATAATGAAATGATTCACTTTCTAACATCTAAACTAATTTTTTAAATCTGCGTTTCTTTGCTTAATTACAATAATATAGATAAGATCTGAAATAATAATAATATTTATATTTTTCATTTTTAGGCTGTTCACTGCTACGAATCTTTAATAGTAAAAGCTGAAGGAAAAGTGGAATCTGATTTCTTTTGTCAATTAGGTCACTTCAACCTCTTATTGGAAGATTATTCAAAAGGTAACGGGTTTTGCTTTTTAAATTTCTGCTTGACTTATACATTATGTAATTCTGATGTTTTTTGTTTTTTTGTCACCTCACTTGCTACTATTTTTTTATATTCTTTCTAGAACCTCATAAACTTAGTAAGCAATGAGAAAGAAGGTACAGTAAATGGAAATGAAAAAATGTAACTATAAACATTCAGTGAATTTGATGATGCAATAAAACAACATCCTGCTTACTGAAAATTCAGTCCCTGGTCTGGATGCCAATTTACAAATAGTAAGGGCAGAATTTCAGAGAAAAAGAAATGAAGGTTTATTAATTTTCCAGACAAATAAATGAGGACAGTGGATTAGTGTGCTAAATCTGAAGGGAGAGGTGGTTTATAGTAAATCCCAGGAGTTTGGTGCTTCATAGTGTGATTATTTCCCCTCTTGTTAGCACTTGTCTCAGAAACTTCATGTCCTGTTGACATACAGTTTTTTGTAGTCAGACACATGGTGGTTCAGCAGGTGGCTAAAATAGTGTTAATCTTGAATTCCCTAGCATTGGAGAAGAAAGAGAAGAAATAAAGAAAACTGAAACTTGAGCCATTGAGTAAAGCAAGTTGGCTAGAGAGATGATTTAGTTATTAGGCAAAAAATTTATAGCTGTAAGCACCTTGTAGGTATCTTTTCTTCTTATTGTATATGTGTATTGCTATTTTTGTTTGCCCTGTAAAACATCCATGTTCCCTTAAATCTTACCATAGTAAAAAGAGCGCATGTTTGGTATTTTGTCTGTGTATTCAATTATGAGTGTCTTGGGAAAAAAGAAGTACCATTTTTCATTTTTGTTATTGATTTCCTTTTTTTTTTTTTGGTAATACTAGGATTTGAAGTCATATATACAAATGTGAATATCTTGGGAAAGAGAAATACTGTTTTTTGTATTTGTTCTCGATTTTCTTTTCTTTTTTGGCTGCACTGGGAATTTGGGGTTTGATCTTAGGGCTTCATGCTTGCTAGGCAAGCACTGTTACCACTTGAGAAATTCACCTGATCTTTGTCTCCTGACTAGCTAGGATTATAAGTGTGAGCTATCTGTGCCTAGTAAGATCTGTGAGTTTTATGGTACCAATCTGTTTCCTAAGGCTGTTATATGTTCAGCATATTAAAATCGCATCAGACATCTTCTCCCTATACTGATTTTTCTACAGTAAAGAAAAAACTATGAGCAAGAACATTTTATAACTTTTTGATGGGTGTAAATATCTTGGAGGAGATGTTATGGTTTCTAGCAAATGTGGCTACTGAGAACAATTGACTTAATTATGTTTGGATGACTGTTGGGGACTGGGAATGAAGCTCACTGATATGAAGCTTGCCTAGCATGTCAGAGAACCTGGGTTCCATCCTCAATGCTAAACCCTCCAATATAAGATCTCCATTTTAGTTCAAACATGTGCCTATAAATGAAAGCTAAAAAAATTTTTTTAAAAACATAGTGCTCTTGGCCATCAAAGTTCAATGATAATGAGTTGAGATGGCCAGTGGCTCACACCTACAATCACAGTTACTTGGGAGGCTGAGATTGGAAGGATTAAGGCCAGCCTGGGCAAATAGTTTAAGAAACCCCATCTCCAAAATAACCAGAGCAAAATGTATTGAAGGTCTGACTCAAGCCTTAAGAGTACTTACTTTGTGAGCACCTGCTTTGTGAGCACCTGCTCTGCAGTTCAAACCGTGGTACCACAAACAAACAAAAACTTCAGTGATAATGAATCAACAATATATTTGAAATAATGTGCCTTTAATCACAAACACATTAAACAAAGTTACATATTATTCAGTTAATGAAAAAGTCGTGATCAGAGGCTAATAGAGAGTTAATCCTGTATTTCTGTTTAGGAGAAATGGTTCAGTATTTGCTAAGTATAATTGGGAGTTCTAGGCCAGAGACCCTACTCTCTGAGGTTCCACATATCAAGTCCGGCCACTTAGGAGTAATGGTGAAGGGCAGAGAAAAACGATTTAATGCAGCACTGGCACACTGTGGGAAGAGGCAAAGTGAGCATTTCAGCCCATCTGTGGAACATAGACATGAGCTTTTGTTTAAATAGAGGAAATACTTGGGTAGGAGGCAAAAGATACAGATAATTAAAGAATCCCAGGTAAAATGTGGCCTGGTTGATCATTATCAATGGATTGGGATTGAGAAGTTGTTTTATAGCCATCATGAAGATAATGAAGATAGTAAAGACATTAACCGTCAGCACTTTCCTTCCCGGCTTCCAGGGGAGAGGAAGACTCTGAGTAAAGGAGACAGATGCAAAATAGAGGCAGAGATGCAAAGCTTTTACTGTGTTTTTAGTTTTTAGTTGCTGTTTGGACACTTGCAAGCCAATGTGAAGAGTCAATACTTTTTGGTAATAACAGCTAAGTCACTGTTAGAAAAGTATAGGTAAAGAGTGATGTAGGTGAAAAATGGTAGAGTATGTGGATTTGTGCTATAATATTTTGTAGTGTTGATAGTACTATTGCCCAATCAAATTTTCCCTTTAAAAAGATTACAAAACATTTAAAATTTAAAATTTGGAGTATACTTGGTCTACCATATATTTCTAGTCCAATGGCATGTGTTAGTCTTCCCATGTAAAAAGTGTTTCTGCATTTATAATTTAAAACTTTAGAATTCCTCTATAATGTTCTGTTACTTATGGAAAATATTTCCTTATTGGGCATTTTGGTTCTTTCTTTTTTTTTGTAGGTGTGCTATTAATACAATCATAATGAAACACAAATTATTTTCATATTTTTGGAGGCAAAGTTATAAGAATACACACAACACATATATATTCAAATGCACTTTTTTTTTTTTGGTGGGTCTGGGATTTGAAATAGAGCCTCGTACTTGCAAAGCAGGCACTCTACCATTTGAACCACATCTCCAGTGCATTTTACTTTGATCATTGTGGAGATGGGAACCTTGAAAACTTTTTGCCTGGGCTGGTCTTGAACCACAATCCTTCCATTTCAGGTTTTCTCATGCTTAGGATTACAGATGTGAGCCACTAAGTGCCCAGCAATTTTCAAAGTTATTTATGTCTGCCCTTTTTCCCTTTCTCCTTCAGAGAGGTTGTTTCATAAATTCTATATAATGAAATTCTTTTGCGTTCTGCAAATTCTCTGACTACTTAAATGATTTTTTGAAAAACAAATGAATTAGTTTACATTAACTTTTCTCTTTGGGACAAAGTTCTGTGTGTTTGACAAATGGTAGTTAGGTATTAAAGTATCATTATGTATTATAATACATATTATACTGTCATATAGAATAATTTTACCACTCTAACAATCTCTGTACTAGTACCATAATTGAGTACGGTAACTTCACAGTACATTTTGAATTCATTCAGCCATTTTCTCTTCATTCAAGCCTTGGCAAAATGGATTTGTTTTTTTCTGTAGAATATCATATAGATGGAATCTCATAATATATATGAGAAATATAGTGGAATCTTATAGTAATATATACATATAAATATGTATCCTTTTTAGGCATGTTTGTTTTACTAGCAATCCTTTGTATGATTTGATAACTTATTCCCTTTAACTGAGGAATTATTTCATTGTGTGGATGTAACATTGTGTTTGTTGTTTATCATTTAAAATAAATACCAGTTAAATGTTTGGTATTAATTTTAAGACCCAATCATATCCTTTAGTACCATATGGTGTTAGAAGTAATAAGGCATTTGAATATAAAATCCTTCCTAAAATATAAGTATTATGAAGATGCCTACAAGACACCAATAATATATTTGCAGGCTTAGTGGAGAAAGTAGCATTCAGTTTATGTATCATGAAAGGATATAAGGAAATGGTGTTCCACATTGGGCCTTAAAGGATAAATAGGATTTTGATAACAAAAATGTGAAAATGAATGCTTTTAGACCTAGTGAAAAACTATTGAATTTTTTTGTGGGGATTTGAGTTGTATTTTAGCCATATTTCGGAGAGCTATGCTAGGTAATAGTGTGTGGATTAAATCTAGTAGATAATGATAAACTGTGCAAGTAATAGTTTAAGTGAAGAATAATGATGAATTTCAACTAATGAGGCAGCAGAAATCCAAGGGAATGGGGTATGTGTGAGGAGTGTTATGAACAATTTATCTGATATGTTACTGTGATGAAGTTGAGGAATCTGGGATGACTATGGGTAGATAGAGTCATTTTAGGAACAGTGAGTCCAAAGGCAATTTTTTGCTGGATGGAAGAAGGAATACATTAAATGTTTCACTCTCTATATTCAGACTAAATGACTATTTGTTTCAATGTAATTCTAGCTACTTGGGAGTCTGAGATTGGGAGGATCATGGTTTAAGGCTAGCCCTGGCAAATAGTTTTTGAAACCCCATCTCCAAAATAACTAGAGCAAAATGGATTGAAGGCAGGTTCAAGCAGTAGAGTGGCTGCTTTGCAAGCTTGAAGCCCTGAGTTCAAACCCCAGTCTCACTAAAAAATAAAAACAACAAAAAATTAACAATGGTACCATTGTTTGAGGCTTCATATTCTTTTTGTATCTACCAAATCTACATTCTTTTTTTTTTTTTTTTGTGGTAGTGGGGCTTGAACTCAAGGGCTTCACCTTGAGCTATTCCACTGGCCTATTTTTGTGACATAGGGTTTTTTGAGATAGGGTCTCGTGAACTATTTGCCTAGGCTGGCCTGGAACTATTATATTATATTATATTATATTATATTATATTACTATTATTATATTATATTATATTATATTACTATCAGTTTATAATTTCATTATTCATATATTGTATCATCTGGGTAATCTTTATAATATTCTTTTTTTAAAAACTCATTTATTCATATCTGACCCATTGTTTGGGTCATTTCTCCCCCTGCCCCCTACCTCCTCCCTCTCCCCTCCACCTCACTCGCTTACAGGCAGAACCTGTTCTGCGCTTTTCTCCAATTCTCTTGAAGAGTAGACATAAGCAATAATAAGAAAGACATAGCATTTTTGCTAGCTGAGATAAGGATAAGTATATAGAGAGATTCCTAGCATTGCTTCCATGCACAAGTGTTTTACAGCCCAAATTGATTCATCTCTACCTGACCTATTCACTACTTCCTGATCATCTTCCCATATTCACTTCTGTCGTTTTAAGGTTACTATATTAGCTCCTCTGCCGTGGGGATATCAAACAACTTGAAGTTTTGGGTTTCCTACCTATCCCCATACCTCCCGTATGTGCTCTCTCATTGTCATGTGACCCTAGTCCACCAACATTGCTGTATTTGTCCTAGATCTAAAGTCCACATATGAGGGAGAACATACGATTTTTGGTGTTCTGAGCCTGGCTAACCTCACTCAGGATGACGTTCTCCAGTTCTATCCATTTACTTGAGAATGATAAGATTTCATTCTTCTTCATGGCTGAGTAAAACTCCATTGTGTATAAATACCACATTTTCTTTTTTTTTTTTTTTTTCATTTTTCTTTTATTATTCATATGTGCATACAAGGCTTGGTTCATTTCTCCCCCCTGCCCCCACCCCCCTCCCTTACCACCCACTAAATACCACATTTTCTTAATCCATTTGTCAGTAGTAGGACATCTTGGCTGTTTCCATAACTTGGCTATTCTGAATAGTGTTGCGATAAACATGGGTGTGCAGGTGCCTTTGGAGTAACTTGTGTTGAATTCCTTTGGGAATATCCCCAGGAGTGGGATTGCTAGATCATATGGCAGGTCTATGTTTTAGATTTTTAAGAATCCTCCAAATTTTTTTCCAGAGTAGTTACACTAGCTTGTATCCCACCAGCAATGAATGAGAGTTTCTTTTTCTCCACATCCTTGCCAACAACTGTTGGTGGTGTTTTTGATGATGGCTATTCTAACAGGGGTGAAATGACATCTTAGTGTGGTTTTGATTTGCATTTCCTTTATGGCCAGAGATGGTGAACATTTTTTCATGTGTTTTTTTAGCTATTTGAATTTCTTCTTTTGAGAAATTCTGTTCAGTTTAGTTGCCTATTTCTTTATTGGTTCATTGCTTTTGGGAATGTTTAGTTTTTTGAACTCCCTGTATATTCTGGTTATCAGTCCTTTGTCTGATGTGTAGCTGGCAAATATTGTCTCCCACTCTGTGAGTGGTCTCTTCAGTTTAGAGACCATTTCTTTTGTTGTGCAGAAGCTTTTAATTTTATGAAGTCCCATTTGTTCATCCTTTCTCTTAGTTGCTGAGCTGCTGGGGTTCTATTGAGGAAGTCCTTGCCTATACCTATTGCTTCCAGAATATTCCCTTCTCTCTCCTGTACTAACTTCAGAGTTTCGGGTCTGATATTAAGGTCCTTGATCCATCTTTAGTTGATACTAGTACAGGGTGATAAACGTGTCTAGTTTCAGCTTTTTGCAGGCAGATAACCACTTTTCCCAGCAACATTTGTTGAAAAGGCTGTCTTTTCACCATTGTATGTTTTTGGCACCTTTGTGAAAAAATAAGGTGGGCACACCTGTGTGGATTCATATCTGGGTCCTCTATTCTGTTCCACTGGTCTTCATGTCTGTTTTTGTGCCAGTGCCATGCTATTTTTATTGCTATTGCTTTGTAATATAGTTTGAAATCAGGTATTGTGATACCTTCAGCATTGCTCTTTTTGCTGAGTATTGCCTTGACTATTTGCAGGGTCTTGTGTTACCAAATAAACTTTAGGGTAGATTTTTCAATCTCTGTGATGAGTGTCACTGGGATTTTGATGGGAATTGTATTGATCATGTAGATTGCTTTTGGTAGTATAGCCATTTTTACTATGTTGATTCTACCAATCCATGAGCATGGGATATCTCTTCACTTTCTGTGTAGTCTTCCTTGATCTCTTTCTTCAAAGGTTTGTAGTTTTTATGGAGGTCATTCACATCCTTTGTTAAGCTTACTCCTAGGTATTTGATAGATTTTTTTTTTTTTGAGGTTTTTGTAAATGGATTTGTTTCCATATATTCTTTCTCAGTTTGTTTGTTTTTGGTGTGTAGAAAAGCTAATGATTTTTGTAAGTTGATTTTGTATCCTGCCACGTTGCTGTAGCTGTTTGCTGTAGGAGTTTTTGGGTAGAGTTTTTTGGGTCTTTAAGATCTAGAATCATGTCATCTGCAGATAGGTTTGTTTTGACAGTTTCTGTACCTGTTTGTATTCCTTTTATTTCTTCTTCTTGCCTAATTGCTCTGGCTAGGAATTCCAGTACTATGTTGAATAGGAGTGGAGATAGTGGGCATCCTTGTCTAGTTCCTGATTTTAGAGGGAATGGTTTCAGTTTTTCTCCATTAAGAATAATGCTGGCTGTAGGTTTGTCATATATAGCTTTTATAATGTTGAGGTACTTTCCTTCTATTCTTAGTTTTCTTAGAGCTTTTATCATGAAATGGTGTTGGATCTTATCAAACGCTTTTTCTGCATCTATTGAGATGATCAAGTAGTTTTTGTCTTTGCTTCTATTGATGTGCTGTTTAACACTTATAAATTTGCGTATATTGAACCACCCCTGAATTCCTGGGATGAAGCCAACTTGGTCACGGTGAATGATCTTTCTTTTATGTTGTTGGATTCGGTTTCCCATTATTTTACTGAGGATTTTCTCATCGATGTTCGTTAAGGAGATTGGCCTATAGCTCTCCTTTTTGAAGGTGTCTTTGCCTGGTTTTGGGATGATTGTAATACTGGCTTCATAAAATGAGTTAGGCAGTGTGCCTTCCTTTTCTATTTCATGGAAAAGTTTAAGGAGACTTGGTATTAGTTCTTGTTTAATGGTCTGATAGAATTCAGCAGAGAATCCTTTAGGTCCTGGACTTTTCTTTTTTGGGAGACTCTTTATTGCTGCTTCAATTTCATTTTGTGTTATAGATCAGGTGATTAATACCCTCTTGGTTCAGTTTTGGATGGTCATAAGTATGTAGAAATTTGTCCATTTCTTCAAGATTTTCAAATTTATTAGAATACAGTTTGTCAAAGTAGTCTCTGATGATTTCCTGGATTTTGTGGTATTTGTTGTTATCTGCTGTTTTGCATTTCTGATTTTACTGATTTGGGTTTTTTTTTTCCTCCTCATTTTAGTCAGGTTTGCCAGGGGTCTGTCAATATTGTTTATATATTCAAAGAACTAGCTTTTTGTTTCTGTGATTCTTTGTATTTTTTGTTGTTGTTGTTGTTGTGGTTATTGTTGTTTCTATTTCAACAATAAAAATAAGAAATATTTTCTGTCCTGTTTGTTTTGGGACTTGTTTATTCTTGTTTTTCTAGGCGTTTGAGATGTAGCATTAGGTCATTGATTTGAGATCTTCCTGTCCTTTTAATATATGCACTCATGGCTATAAACTTTCCTCTCAGGACTGCCTTTGCTGTGTCCCATAGGTTCTGGTAGGTCATGTTTTCATTTTCATTAACTTCCAGGAACCTTTTAATTTCCTCTTTTATTTCATCAATGACCCACTGATCATTGAGCAATGTGTTGTTCAGCTTCCAATTGTTTGCATATTTTCTGCTGTTATTTTTGTTGTTGGGTTCTAGTTTAATGCGTTGTGATCAGATAGAATGCACAGAATTATTTTTATTTTCTTACATTTACTGAGGCTTGCTTTGTGCCCAAAGATATGATCAATTTTGGATCATATCCAAGAAGGTTCCATGGGCTGCTGAGAAGAATGTATATTGTGTGGAAGTTGGATGAAATATTCTGTAGACATCAGCAGGTCTGTTTGATCTACTGTGTGAGACATCAGCAGGTCTGTTTGATCTACTGTGTGATTTAGTTCTAGAGTTTCTTTATTGATTTTTTGTTTGGATGACCTATCTGTTGGTGATAGGGGATATTAATGTTTCACACTATCACTCTGTTGGAGTCTGTATATGATTTTAGGTCCTTTAGAGTATGGTCGATGAAATTGGGTGCACTGATGTAGATTGAAGTGGGCAGAGAAAACATATGACTCTTGGACACCCAAACCCTAGGCAGGAAAGAAGCTGGTAATATTATTCAGCTGCCAATGTCTGATGAATAAAAGTAAAGGAGATTCAGAGGGTGAAGTCACAGGGAACAAAGAACTATTCTAAGGTCTTGAAACATAATGGAATTTTTGTCAAGCTGGATTTTAATATTTCTTTAAAGTAGTAACCAATTTTACCTTCTATTTAACTGTGACAGAATGTCCTCAACTATCCTAAAACTTGCTTCTTGAGGCTATGTATCAATAGATAAAAAGAAACTGTGTCCCAGAAGTTGTACTTAATACCAACAAAATCATAAGCACATGATTTAAGATGCTATTTGAGACTTCTGCACTGCTGAATTTCAGATGAGATTTCTGGACTTGGAACATTGGGAAAGGGAGACTATAGTCTACTTTTGAGAGGGCCACAAATGTTTGAGGACCAGAATGAAGACATAATGATTCCCCCAAAATGACCATACTCCAAATCATTAAAATACAGCAAAACAAATTCTGCAAATGTAATTAAGAGTATGAACTTAAGCATAAGGTTGGGAAATTATGCTGAATTACTTAAGTGGGGATAATCATGAGTTCTTAGGAGTATTTTTCTGACGTGAGTAAGATCTGTTTTGGCAGTACTGATGAGTCAAGTCAGTGCCTACATAGTGCTTGTGGGCATGTACTCAATCATTTGACTCATTACCTTAATAAAAAAAGATCTGATGGAAAGGAAGGTGAGGAGGATTCAGAGCATGAGGGAAACTGCACAACTCACTGTTACAAAGGATGAGAAACAAAGTGGGCAACAAAACAAGCAACAAAATCCTACTTTATGGGGGAGAACTGGAAATGAAGAATGGTAGAGCGGGTGAATTCAAGTATGATATATTTGGTATATTGTAAGAACCTTTGTAAATGGCACAATGTATCTGCACCGAGGACAACAATAAAAAAATGTTTAAAAAAAATCCTGGCTGATAAACTGAAGGGAAACAAGAACTTAAATCTCATAACCATAAAGAATTAAATTTAGGGAAAAGTATGAATATTGTTAGAAGTGTTTTCTTTCCTTTTCCCTGAAGATTTATAGGAAGTTAACACAGAAATCTTCATTTTGACCCTGTGAAACTCCACAGAGAATCTACCTGAGCCGTAGTATTTGTCCTTCTGATTTATAGAATTCTGAGATAAATTTACCTTTTAGGTCACTGGATTGTAGAAATACACAACTGGGGCAAAATTTTAAAAAGTGAAACAAAAGAAAACTAATAAAATTACAAAATATTTTTCAGAGTGAGAACAGGACATTAATGTATGACTGGGAAAATAAGAAACAAGTTAACAGTAAGAGTTTAAAAGCTGACAGTGTAACAGGAGTGAGTTGGCTATGAGATTTTTGGCAAGGAATCTAAGTATGAATAAATACCAGATCTGATAATTCATCCTTTGGATAAACAACTCCAACTCTGGTAGGTCAGAAGTAGAACAACCAAAGAAACAGTTATACCTATTCCATCAAAAAACGTGTTTGGTTCTTGTGGTTGTAATTCAAATTCATCTTCTTCCATGGCCTTTAATGTTCATTAATCACAGCTCCTAAACCAGGAAATAAAGTATACCAAACATTCATTTTTTAATATCACATTTTAAAGTGTGTTTACTAACATTTCAGAAATGCCAAATTATTTATCAAAAACCTGTCAATGAGAAATAAGGAACTGACTCTAGTAATATATGGGCAAGTACCACCAAAAATGGTCAGCTAAATGAAAGAAGGTAACCATGCTTTGGTTTTATTTGTTTTATTTTTCTGAGAGTAAATGCTTTAGGTTTTCTTTTCTTTTCCTTTTTTTTGGTGGGATTGGGGTCTGGTCTGAACTCTGGACTTCACAATTACAACAGCTGAGCCACACCTCTACTCCATTTTGTCCTGGTGATTTTAGACATGTGGTCTCAGGAAGTATTTGCCAGGACTGGCCTCAAACCTTGATCTTTCTGATCTCAGCCTTCCCAAGTACTTAAGAGTTACAGACATGAATCACTGGAACCCAATAAACAGAGGGTCTTCCCTTTCTTCCTTCTTTCTTTCCTCTCTCAATCCCTCTTTTCTTCCTTTCTCCATCCCTACTTCCTTCCTCTCTATCCCTTTTTTTTTTTTTTAAATTTTCACTATGCTAGGGCTTAAACATTTCATACACCAAGGTTATTGCCACTTCTTATCAATAGCCCCATAATTATTTAGAACCAACTAAAACCTGTTTTCAAGATTATTAAGGGAATTTCTGCAAAACTTCATTACATCTATGTATTTAAAACAGTCCACAATCTTGATATCTCTTAATTACAAGATGGTAAAAAAACCAAAATTCCTTAAAAAAATCACTAAGAAGACACTGTTTAAAAATTTTTATATTATCACTGACCTCTCTTAACTGATCTTCCGATTACAAACAATATCTATGTACAAGTGAATGTGTGTGTGTATTTTTTTCATTCACTGTTCGGGTCATAACTGAACTGATAACAGCAATAAACTAGTAAATAAACATTTATATTTGACAATAAAACAGTAATAAAAATCTTATTTTTATTAACACATCTGGAACCATCAGAGTCACTTTCTTTCCTAGTGTCTAAAACTACAACGAACAGGTTATTCTCCAAACACGATTTAGAAAATTTAGTCAGTTTACCAACAAAAATATTAAAAGCTGGGAAATGCTGGCTTACAACTGTAATCCTACCTACTTGGGAAACTGAGATCAGAAGGATCATAGTTCCAGGCCAGCCCAGGCAAACAGTTCAAAAGACCTCATTTCCATAACAGCCAGAGTAAATGGACTAGAGGCAAGGCTCAATCAATAGAGCACCAAAATATAAGTAAGAAGTTTGGATTTAAAATCCTGTAGGGTTTGCACATAATATTCTAGAAATACTCTCTTTCTCCTCTGAATTCCCAACTACTTTTATCCTTCTTGCCTTATTTTATTTTTAAACATATGTTCTGATAAAGTCCTTAAGGAAACATGTAAGTGATAAACTCAACTGTAACTTAAAAATAATAAAGGATTTTCAGCATGTCAATACTGTGGCAAATTCTGTTCATTTGCAAGAAACAGTACGTTTTTAAAAAATAAAAGAAATACTGTTTTATGACATTCAAACTGTATCACATAACAAGGGCATTAATATTTTGCCAGCCACAAAAAAAGGGAAGGATATACGCTCTAGTAAGTTCTCACTCTTCCCTCAATTCAAAACTACCTGTGGTATGTAAATACATTCCCTCTTTAAAAATGTAGTTCTAAAAGGATAAACTCAAATTAATCTCAGCATATTAAAAAATACATATTTATATCAACTGATGTGATTGAGTTGTTATTCCAATTTCTCTGCAAAATACAATCTCATTTGAATAAAAATTTAGCCAGAGATACTATTATCTGTAATAATAGCATTAAGGAGATTGGAGAGTTTCAAGTCAGCTTGGCCTGCACAGCAAATTTAAAGCCAAGGCCCAATCTAGATACATAGTAAGACTGTATCTCAAAAACAAAACAGTAGAGAAAGAGAGAAGCAGGGGTCGGGTGGCAATATGTAAAGGAAAGAAAAAAAATTCAATGTGTGGAATAACTTTCCTGTTTTAGGTATTCATCCTCAGGCTTATCAGTTCCTTCAACTCTGAAACTCTTTCCACTTCTTGGAAGTGATATTCTAGTTCTGTTTCCCTGATTCTGATGGCTACTATAACTTTGCCCTCTTTTTTCTACTTTCTTGTTTATTCTCATGTTTTTAACTACCAGGTTTATGACAATGATCCTAAAATCACATTCAGGGAAAGTCCTAACATTTTTAACAGACTGCTGAGTTTTTACCTAACTGAAACCTAGCTTTCTCCCACCAGAGTAAATTGTTTTTTTCTTTCTTTCCTGTCATTGGGTTGCCAAATCTTGCTGATTCCTTCCTCATAATTTCTCTTTTACTTTCTTCATCACCACCCATTTTCAGCTTCATTATTTCACTATCTCTAACTTCTAAAATTTACTTTCTTTCCTCCATTTTCACAGGTATCGAGTGAGAGCTGGTGCTAGGTAGCAGAAAGGCAGCCCTAGAATCTGTAGGTAGATTAGTTCTCCCAAATGATGCACAGAAAACACATGAAGTTCTCTAAATTCCAGGGGCTCTACAATATTATCCCACAACCATCACTTACTGTTATTATTCAATTTTGCATTGTAAGTTGAGTAATGACTCAAATAAGTCTTAAGTGCTTCCTTCTCACTCTATTTTGACTCTCAACATTCTCACATTTTCTGGAAGGTGAGGTCTCTAAAAAAATGAAGCTTGGGTATTTGCCATTAATAATGCCTGTTTTTCATTAGTATGGCTGACAACTGCACAAGTATTACCTGCAGGAAGATGCTGCTGGTGTCAGCGTCTTAAGATGTGGCAAAAGCAGCTTGTTCATGTATCTAAAAGTACGTCATTACAGATAACTAAATTAGAACTTTATTCTAAATTGTGCAATAAAAAGGACAAAGCTAAAGCAAATAAAAAACCACTAACAGCTACAAGTTTTAGGATTCTATTCAGTAAAGATAGCAACTTAAAACAAGGGTCAGCTATGTCATATCATGTCCATTTCTTAATGTATATTCCAAAGTGAGTCTGCCCACCTCTCCTTTTTGTTCTTCTTTACTAATATGATCAATTAGTGAGCTGAATAGTACATGTGACTGCTTATTTTCCTATTTCATCATCATAAAAATTGATCTAGGATCTAGGGTAGTAGCAGAGTACATAATTTGCTCTGGGCCTGAATTTGTCACCAGCATAGGGGTGGGACTTACAACAGGCAAAAAAAAGTGAAGGTTCTATACTCCAGAACAATTTATATTACTGTTTATCTATATATGTACATATATTTTTAAACTAACCTTTCTTGAGCTAAAACTGCCCCAATCAGAAAGAAACCATGCATTTAAGTGAAACAGGCTCCAAAAACGTACCAATAATTGTAATAAAAGTGAAAGAACATGCTCTGATGATTTAAATGAAACTGCTACACCTCTGCAGCAGAAATCAAGTAGAGAGATCAGCTAAATCTGAAGAGAAATAAATAGAATAATCCAAAGAGTCTGAAATCTAAAAAACAACGTGGTTCACACTAGTTAACAATTGCTCTGGAAATCTTTTTTTTTCCCCCCTCGGTGTTTTAATTTTGCACTTAAAATCAGTTTAAAACTCACTCCTCCAGTTCTAAGTTCCATGACACAGACAATAAAAATTAAGAGGATGAGATACCTGTCAAGAATTCACTTTTGCAAATTCCAGCTGCAGTTTTAAGAAAAGAAAAATCTAGGATTCTATTTCAGACTCAAGTATAGTTGGTCATTTCTGTAATCTGGTCTTAAGTCAATGCAGGATTGAGTATAGCGACATCAAAACTTATTTATACAAGTTCAAAATGTGAGATAGAAAATTGGTTCATTTTTCTCAACATCTTTTTATGCACTGCTGAACTAAGCCTACCACATAGCTTTTGTTTTTCTTGTTCATGTATCTGTAAGAAATGTGAAAGAAGTCAAATAAATAACAGTATTTTGCATATGTAAAAATTTCATAGATACCACTAAGATGTTCTCTACAAAAGGGACCTGGAAATTGATGCATCTTTACCAGTAATGAGAGAGTGCCTCTTTTCTCCAAATCTTGGTTAACCCTGGAAATTAGCAATTTCTCCAAATCTTGGTTAACCCTGGAAATTAGCAATGCATCAATTTTACTAAAAAAAAAAAAAAAAAAAAACTTATTCTGAACTAATTTTCCAAAATTGACCTTTATGCATTTTGCAAATCTCTGAGTTTATTTTTTTATTTTTTTTAATTGTTTTATTATTCATATGTACATACAATGCTTGGGTTATTTCTCCCCCCTGCCCCCACCCCCTCCCTTACCACCCACTCCACCCCCTCCCTCTCTCCCCCACCCCCTCCCTTACCACCCACTCCACCCCCTCCCTCTCTCCCCCACCCCCTCAATACCCAGCAGAAACTATTTTGCCCTTATCTCTAATTTTGTTGAAGAGAGCATATAAGCAATAATAGGAAGGAACAACAAGTGTTTTTGCTGGTTGAGATAAGGATACAGGAAGTTGACTCACATTAATTTCCTGTGCATGTGTGTTACCTTCTAGGTTAATTCTTTTTGATCTAACCTTTTTTCTAGTTCCTGGTCCCCTTTTCCTATTGGCCTCAGTTGCTTTTAAGGTATTTGCTTTAGTTTCTCTGCGTTAAGGGCAACAAATGCTAGATAATTTTTTAGGTGTCTTACCTATCCTCACCCCTCCTTTGTGTGCTCTCGCTTTTATCATGTGCTCAAAGTCCAGTCCCATTGTTGTGTTTGCCCTTAATCTAATGTCCGCATATGAGGGAGAACATACGATTTTTGGTCTTTTGGGCCAGGCTAACCTCACTCAGAATGGTAAATCTCTGAGTTTTATGTTAATTTTTTCTTCAGTTTTTTGAGGGGGCACTAATAGGGTTTGAACTTGGTAGGCACTGCTCTGCCACTTGAGTTACTTCTCCAGCCTTTTCTTTTGTTGTTTTTCAAATAGGGTCTTGTTTTTGCCCAGGACAGCCTCAAACCATGATTCTCTATCTAAGCACCATAGCGGCTGGGTTTCAGACATGTTACTGAAATGGGGACTTGCTAACTTTTAGTCAGGGGCTGGCCTTGAACCTCGATTAGATCATCATCTCCAGACCTCATGTATTACAAGTAACTGATATTACAGACCTAAACCACCTTTCAGTGTTTTGAGATGACTTAAAACTTAACAATCTTCCTGCTTCAGTGGTAGAATTACAGGTATATCTTCCTGCTTCAGTGGTAGAATTACAGGTATTTATCATCATATGTAGATACCTTACTGATTTTAAAGAATTATTGTTATATGTTATTGACCTCTTGTCAACCATATACACATTTAAATTTCTTTTTAATGAGCTCCCACAGGATGTGTATGGAACATCTTAACAATATTAATTTCCTCACACAACAGTCACTCTTTTATTTAGGTTCTCTTAAATTTCTATAAGCATAGTAAACATGCATTAGATTTCGAAGTATGGTGTTTATTAATTTCTTTAACAAAATCAGAATTAGTCCAATGTTAGGTCTTTTACCTTGTATCCATGTCTATTTTCAGCTATTCTTTCATCAAAAAAATTGGTATCGATAATTTGATAGTTGTTAATAAGCCCTGTGGATAAATTATCATTTAATTTTCCTCTTAATTAACTGTAGATATAATGCAATCTCATTTCAATTTTTAAAAAAGTGAAACTTAACAGGCTCAAGGATACACAGCCAGTAGTGCATAGACAGAAAAACCTTTGTTTTTTTTTATTTAGTTTGGCAAAACAATCAAGTCTTTACTCTGTCCCGAAAACTGTGTATCATCATGTGGGGATTTAATGAAGTATATTTCTTAAATACTTTTCAATTATATTACTTTTTAATCTATATCTTTTACTCTAATTTTAATTATAGCATAATACCTTAATAGCTTTTTTTACCTTATCTGTATGTCTAAACCTCAAATAGTCTAAACAAAGGTTGTAAAAGAAAGCAAAAATTCTATCAGTAAACATATTTAGCACACCAGTACTTTCTAAAGTAACATGTACTCACCAGGGAATTAAAAGCTCATCCTGTTTGAAAATACTGAACATTCCTCCCTCAAACTGTAACTGGTTCCTTACAACACATTGTTTATGCTAGTCTAACTGATAAAAAAGATAAAGAAAATACAATGTAATTACATTATAAGGTGAAACATAAATGTGATGAGGTGGTTTACACCAGAAGGATGGAGGTTTGAGACCTCCTTAGGCAAAAAGTTTGCAAGATCCCATTTCATCCCAAAATACTCTGGGTGTAGTGGTGCACACTAGCCAGGAAGCACAAGCAGGAGGACTGTGATCCCAACCAGCTTGAACATAAAGATCCTATTTTTAAAATAACAAAACTAAACAGGACTGGAGGCATGGCTCAAAGTGTCCCCACTTTCCAAGTCCAGGCTTGAATTCAACTCCCCGTGTTGCCTAAAACAGTGAGGTGGGTAAGACTTAAAAAAGAAATGCATGACCACAGCCATAACCACTGACTTACACACAGATTTCTCTGGCCCACCAATTACAACTAGAGAAAGATTCATAACAATAATAAAAGGAGAGCTTTTTTCCCAAAACAGAAGTAGGTGAACATCAAGATCAGAAAAACCTGTTAGGCCTGTAAAGCAGGCCTGTAATCTCAGGTACTTTGGAGGCAGAAACACCAAGAGTTAGAAGCCAACCCTGGCAAAGTTAAGACGTTATCGCAAAACAATACAAAGAAGAAGAATATCAAGTGGTGTAACACATGCCTAGCAAGCTTGAATCCCTGGGTTCAATTCCAGTACCACAAAAAACCAAAAGAAACACGACAAAAGATCTTAGAAAATTGTCAAATTTCTTGAATAAATAACTGCACAATGTAGCTCAAATATGTGAAATTACTTACTGTTCTGTGCTATCATAATTCTTGTCAGAAAAACTATGCCAAATATAACTTCTCACTTGCATTTTTTTATTGGGTGGGGGGGTGGAGTTTCAGAGAAGTAGTATACTGTTACGATTATAGCTAAATTTCATTTTTAAAAGACGAACACATTTGTAGGGTGTAGTGCACCTACATATATGGGAAGACTGTAGTTCCATGCCAGCCAGTGTGAAAAGAATGCACTGCAACAAGTAAGTTGAGCATGGTGTGCCCACTGTTAAGTCCAGCTATTTACAAGACACAGGCAGGAGAATCTGAGACAGATCCTGGGCTGAAGAAAGAAAATCTTCTATGAAAAATAACTAAAGCAAAAAAGGGCCAGGGGCATAGCTCAAGTGGTAGAGGATCTGCCTAGCAAGAACAAGCCCAGGTACCCCAGAACCAACACACCAAAATAAAAAATAAAAAAAAAAAAGAGAAACACACACATGCACGTAATTTCCTAATTTTCATCTTCAAAAATCTCATAATTCTATTTCATTTACAGAAATAAAATCTCAAGATATTTTTTGCTGGTGCTTATCACAGATTGTGTTCATACACTGAATACATAGAGAAAGGAGGCAAAGTAAACCCACCCCATACACACTTCAGCCAAGGGCCTGAGCCTGGGCTATATTGTGAATGGGGACCCAAGGGTGGGGGAAAAAAGGTATTTTGTCACTATGTCACTACATACTGTAATATTTTAAACTGGCTTCCATTATCTAGATGACTTTCACATAGAAATCCTCAGAAAACACTTAAGTAACAAGTCAGTGTTTTAACATTGTTCTTCATTTTTCCAGTAAGTAATTTAATAAAACTTGAGTCATTTTTTTACTTCATCTATCTTTCTACTCATCTAATTTTATAATAGCACAGTGAAATTTATATCTTTGTTTTCTGACCATCTAACTTTAAATAGATGCTTTAAAAGAAATAACAAATGTTTACTGATATGTGCCCACTGTTGGCACACCCAACATTTAATGAACGTTGCTACACTTCAAACCACAAACAGGCCACAAAACACCGATGGGAACCGGTAATAACCCACTATCATCAATAGATAGGTTCTTCAGACAAAAAGTCAACAAAGAAATTTCACAATTAAAATGACACCATAGAAGGAATGGGGTTATCCACAGAATATTTCATACAGTAGCAGCACACTAAACATTTCTCTCAGTAGCCACTGGAGTGTTCTCCAAGACAGGTATTCAGGGGGACAAACCAAGTCTTAACAATATAAGAAAAATAAAATTACTTTCTGTATCCTGTCAGACGATAATGAAACAAAATTAAGAGTCAACAGAAGAAACTGCAGAAAATAACCAAACACATTAAGACTTAACAACACGTTGTTGAATGATCAGTGGTCCCATTGAAGAAATAAGGTTAGAATCAAAAAGTTCCTGGAATCTAACAGAAATGAAAAAATAACCTACCAGAACCTCTGTGATACAGCAGAGGCAGAGCTAAGGCAAAAGTTTATAGCTGTGAATGCCTACATTAAAACACAGAAAGACCTCAAATAAATGACCTTCTGATGCAATTTAAGTTCCCAGAAAAGCAAGAACAGGCTAAACCCAAAGTTAGCTGAAGTAAAGGAATAATAAAAATAAGGGCCAACATCAGGAAAAGAGAGCCTCCCCCAACTATACAAAGACTCAACAAAAAAAAAGTTGGTTCTTCAAAAAGATAAATAAGACTTACAGACTCTTAGCCAATCTGACAAGGAGGAGGGAAAAGAGGATCTTTAGGGACTACTTTGAAAACATATACTTAAAACTGAAAAGTCTAGAAGAAACTGGTAAATTTGTAGATGCACATGACAAACCAAAATTGAACTAAGAATATATAAATCACATAGGCAGAACTGTAGAAAAGAATGAAATTGAAGCACCAAAAGAAAAACCCAGGACAATGCATTCACTGCTAATTTCCACAAAATCTTTAAAGAAGTAACATCAAAGTTCATCAAACTTTTCTATGAAATAATAAGGGGAATGAATATTACCATACTCATTCTATGAAGCTAGTATTATATTCACACCAAAATCGGACAAGGGTGCAACAAAAAAAAAAAGGAGGATTACAGGTCAATCTCGTTAGTAAACGTAGGTGGAAAATTTCTCAGTAAGATACTAGCAAACTGAATTCAACAACGCACCAAAAAGATCATACTCAATGATCAAGTCAGTTCCCCACAGGGATACAATACTGGTTCAACATATCCAAATCAATGTAAGTAGCAAGGACAAAAACCACACAATAATCTCAAAAGCTGCAGAAAAAAACCTGACAAAATTTAACATCATTTTACGATAAAAGCTCCAAAGAAAATAGGAATAAAAGGAATATACCTCAACATAATAAAGGCCAACCTATAGTCAATATTATACTAAACAGAGAAAAACTGAAACCTATTTCTTTCAAAGTGAGGAATGAGTCAAGTGTGTCCACTCTTCCCATTCTTATTCAACCTAGTTTTGGAATTCCTAGACAGAGTAGTAAGACAGGAAGAAATAAAAGAAATTCAAATAGAAAAGGAAGAAATCAAATTATCCCTATTCACAGATGACATAATCTTATACTTAAAAAAAAAAGAAATCCAACAAAAAACTCTTAGGCATCATAAATATTTTCAGTAAAACAGAAGGACACAATTAGATCTAAAAAAACAAAAAAACAAAAAAACTAGCTTTTCTGTATACCAACAATGAACAAACTGCAAAAGAATTATGGAAAACAATCCCATTTACAATAGCATTTGGCAGGGGGAGAGGGGGGGGAGAGGGCAAGACTTAGGAATAAATTTAACAAAGGATATGAAAGACTTCTATAATGAAAACTATAAATCACTAAAGAAAAACTGACGAACATATTAAAAAATGGAAAGATCATCCATGATCATGAATCAGTATAATGGAAATGGCTATACCACCAAAAGCAATCTACATGTTTAATGCAATCCTCATCAAAAACTGATCGAAAAATCTATCTTAAAGTTCATAAAGGAGCACAAAAAACATCGAATAGCCAAGGCAACAATGAGCAACAAGAGTAATGCTGGAGGTATTGTATCTGACTTCAGGCTATATTACAGAGCCATAGCAATAAAACAGCATGGTACTGGAACAAAAATAAGACAAGACCAATGAATGGAACACAGGACCCACAGACACACAGCTACAGCCATCTGATTTTTGACAGAGGGCTCCAAAACATATGATGGAGAAAAAGATAGTCTTTTTCAACAAATAGTGCTGGGAAAACTCTTTATCTGCACATAGAACAATGAAACTTGCCAAGTGAAGGTGGCTCACGCCTATAATCCTATCTATTCAGGAGGCAGAGATCAGGTAGATTGGGGTTTGAAGTCAGCTCTGAGCAAACAGTTCTCTGGATCCCATCTTGAAACTACCCAACATGAAAAAGAGCTGGTAGAGTGGTTCAAGTGGTAGAACATCTGCCTAGCAAATATCAAGCCCTAAGTTCAAGCTCCAGGGCTCCCAAAGAAAATAAACAATAAACCCCACTGAAATTAGGTTTTTGTCCTTCACCCTGTACTAATATCAATTCAAACTGATTCAAATTTTAGTGTAAGGCAGGAATCTTTGAACATACTGGAAGAAATGGGGAAAATTCTGGAACATATAGGCATACTCAATAACTTTCTAAAAAGAACTCCCATGGCTCAGCAAGTAAGAGAAAGGATTAACAAATGAAACTATCTGCACAGCAAAGAAAACAGTTGCCAGAATGAAGAGGCAGGCACAGGATGAAGAAAATTCTTTGCCAGCTACACATCTGACAAGGAACAATAGCCACAATACATAAAGAATTTAGATCAATGAACCTCTGAAAAATTAATGACCCAATTAAAAAAATGGGCAAATGAACTGAATGGAACTAATTTTTCAAGGGAAGATGTATAAATGGCCAGTAAAGATAAGAAAAAATGCTGAATGTCCCTGGGTCATCAAAATCACATTAAGATTTCATGTCACTGTAATTGTTAAGAACACAAACAGTAAATGTTGGCAAGGATGTGATACCGTCAGTAGGAATGTAAATTAATAAAACCACTGTGGAAAGCAGTGTGGAGGTTCCTGAGAAAACTGACAGAACTACCATTTGATCCAGCAATACCATTCCCGGGCATATATCCAAAGAAAAGTCAGTCAGGATACAATAAAGACACACACATGCACACTCATGTTTAATGCAGCACTACTCACAACAGCCAGCCTATGGAAACACTATACTCTACAACTGTGTGTATATATATGTATGCACATTACACACACACACACACACACACACACACACACAAAAAAAAAAAAAAAAAAAACAGGCTGGCAGTAAGAGTTACCTAGGAAGTGTGAGGCTCTGAGTTCAAACCTCAGTGCCACCAAAAAAAAAAGAAAAACGAAGAATGCTGGAGGTATCACAATACCAGAATTTAAACAACATAATACTATGTGAGTATAGACTCTAGAACCCCATGGTCAAATTCAAATCTTGCTGTTAGCTTTATAACCTAGATATAATCTCTAGGGCTTCAGAATTTCATATCAAAAATAGAGTAAAACTTCTCTCAAGAAGTTGATTAAATAAATTTGTAGCAACAAAATAGAAAACAGTGCATATGTACCATGATGAAAATTAAATGTCATGGAAAGACAAAGAAATAAAACACACTAAATGCAAGGATAGGTCAGTAGTAGAGTGCTTACCTAACATGCACAAGGCTCTGGATTCAACTTTAGCACCACAAAAAGAATAAAAAGAAGGACAAGGTATATTCACCAAAACTGTTAAATCTACATGTGTTTGACATCAAAGACGAGGAATTTGAAATTACACATATACATATGAGAATATGATGTACCCTTTGAGTTGTATTCCGTTATGAGTGGGGAGAAAGATTAAGTAAGTCATAGAAAAAAACGGTAGAAAAAAATTCAGGTAAGTATTCTAAATATTATTTTAAAAAGACAGCAAACTTTAAAAAAAATTATATATAAAAAATTTAATTGTCTTATGTATATATATACAAGCTGGAGGCAAGGTTCAAATGCTAGAATACCTGCTTAGCAAATGTGAGGTCAAGTTCAAAACCCCAATACTGCCAAAAAATAAACAAAGCAAAGCAAAACAACAATAAAAGGCAAAGGGACTGGACTCACAACTCAGAGTAATTGCCTAGCATGAATACTACGTCCTGGGTTCAATCAACAACAGGGGAATAAGAAAAGAGAAGAAGTTTTTTAAGGATGCAAAAACCAAAAGCCATTCATGAAAACACTAAAGAGCTTACTTCAAGTAGTATTCAACAAAACGTTATAAAAAATAAGGCTTAAAAGAAGCCACAAACTAAAGAGGTATTTGCAATGTAATTTGTAAACAATTTTTATAAAGAATACAAAATAATATTAATAAATAAGCAAGAACCAACACAAACAATTTACTGAAAAGGACATTCATACAGCCAATAATATACTGGGAGATGCGCAGGTAGGAAAGCTCAACCTCATCAATAATCTGATTAAGAACAAAATTAAAACTTCTATTAGATAACACTTAACCCCAAAATTCTAGAAAATTTTAATATGTCAAATCTTTAGTAATGATACACAACAGAAGTGCATACACAACAGTATCAATAACCACTGGAGAAAGAACTTAGCAATTCTCAGCTTTGTCGACACTGTACCACTTCTGATTGTTTTCCAGGGTATCAATTCCACTTAAACACAGGAACATTTGTGAACACAAATGTTCACAGCAGGATTGCTTCAAATTTGCAAAACAGAAACTAAAAAGCTAACTGAACCGAAGAATGGATATGTATTTACAAAGTGTATGGATAAATTAGCTCTTTCTTAAACTTTATCTTAGGTCTACTTTACAACTGAAGATGTGTATTGTATTTATTCACTTAAAACTGAAAAATCATGACCATATAAACAGCATCTGTAATGAAAGCATTTTCTAAATTAAAAAAAATTAATATTATTACAAATCACTTTAATATGTGGTTTAAAAGAAGACAGTTGGGTATGGGTATGGTACCCCTGTAAATCCTAACACTGTAGAAACTGAGGAAGGAAAATCATGAGTTCAAGGACAGCCCAGGCAACATAGCAAAAATCTATCTCACAAAAAAAAAAAAAAAAAAAAAAAAGGAATTTAAAAAAATCAATTAAAAAGATATATCTTCTGTCTGCTTTCAATTTTTTTGAACAGCCATTTGTCAGACAGTCTCTGGAAAACTCCACTATGCACCAACATTCATAAAAGTATCAGTTTTTTAAAAAAGAAAAATTAGTATTTTCGTGAAAATAGTTTTCTTCTCACAGACACCCTGAAAAATTGTCAAAGATTGTTATGAGTACTTGGACAACATTGTAAGAATAAACTAAATTCATATTTAACAAGTGTAAATCTTATTCAATTAAGTATAAATAATAAAGCACAAATATAAAAAAATCACACATAAATAAAATAAACAAAACATATACTTGTTAAGCCACACATACCATGTCTGAGGAAAAAAGTAAAAGGAAGTACTTAAGCAATCCTTTAATTGCTTTTGTAGGGTTTTACTTTTTTTTTAAGGTGGAACTAGTGTCTGAACTCAGGCCTTCATTCTTTCTAGGCAAGCACTCTACCTCTTGAGGCAAAATGAAACACAATGAGGCAAACTTATGAAACACAATGCTATAGTTTATTACATAAGGGTACTTGTTTTCAATACCTTCAAAACAATTTATAATTTAAATGCTTAATATACTGTTAATTATGTTAACTTCTTAATATTTTTTAAAAGCCTTCAAAATTTCTGTGTGACCAGGAAAAATCTCTCATCAAGGCAGTAGAAAGCAGTTCAAAGTCAACCCCAGGCAAAAATGCAAGATCCTACCTGAAAAATAACTAAACAAAAAAAGGTCGGTGGGGATTTGTCGAAAGTATAGAGTGTGTGCCTAGAAAACACCAGACCAAGTTCAAACTCCAGTATGAAAAAAATGAATAAAAGAAAAAATTTTTTTCTACCTCGTCCTGATTTAAATGCCACTTTAATCGAGGTTCGGTGTCATATGCCTATAATGTCACCACTTGGGAGACAAGGGGAGATGGATCATGTATAGCCTGGGCTACAGTGATACCCTATCTCAAAAAAAAAAAAAAAAAAAAAAAACCTGCCAGACACTAGTGGTTCACGCCTATAATTCTAGCTACTTGACAAGGGTGAGACTGACAGGTCTATAAATCAAGATCCGTTCTAGCAAAAAGTCAGCACATCTAACCAATGCCTGGACAAAGTGGCATGTACTTTGAGATTCCAGGCCACCCCAAGCAGAAAAGGTCTGCAAGACCTATCTTGATGAAAAAAGCGGGCCTTATAGCACAGGCCTGTCATCACAGTGGATGATGGGTAGCATAAAATAAAAGAGGAGTGAAGTCTAGGCTAACCTGGGCAAAAAGTAGAGAACCTATCTCCAAAAATACCAAAGAAGAAAGGGTTAGGATGTGACTCTAGTGGTAGAATAAACACCTGACAAGAAAGAAGCCTTGAGTCCAAACCCCAGTACCAAAATAATAATAACCATCACTACCACAACAGTAATTCTGGCTAGATTTGAATTGGCTGCCAACAGTCCTGTCAGTTGAAGTAAAGAGCAGTGATGAATAAAAGAGAAAGTTATTGATCTCCCTGTTTTGACTGGGTGCTTTCACAAATACATGTGGTACACATTAATATTTTTACTCAATTTCCAAAAAGTTTCTGGTTGGCTACTTAAGTTTCAGTTGGAGATGTATTAAACTCTGTAAACTTCTAATTCTACTAGAATTAACAAAGCAGAGTAAGAAACTTCTCTACAATAAGGATTTTTCATAACTGAGGGAAGAACACAAAAATATAACAAATTAAATACTAAAGATATTTACATTACTCTGTGTGACAGAAGAATGAGTCTGAGAAAACTGTAGAACAGAAGGAAAAAGAAAACAAAAATTAAATAGGCAAGAAGCAGGAGCTATTTTAAAAACTCTAGAACAAAGGAAATTTTCCGTAACTATTACTAGGTATCTACTATGTATTAAGTCAGCCTTCTGAATATGGAAGAGATGTTCAGTTAATGGAAACACCAGTAACTGATGAAAAGGTGAGCATGAAAAGGACAGTAAGGATAAGAAGGAGACTGGAGAAAACACAATATAAAGAGAACATGTGTTACCTGCCTAATAATCCCAGCACTAGGGAGGCTAAAGCAGAGCGATGCAAAGTTCAAAACCAGCCTGACCCATACCAGGAGACCATATCTCCAAAAACTGAAAGAGCTTAGATAAAAAGACTGATAGAATTAAGACGAAGTTTTTGTAAAATGAGCATATATGTAAATATTTAAAAGGAAGACAAAGGATCAAGAGAAAGTCAGGGTAGAGCATAGGCAGAATAAAAGTACTTAGAAGGAAGGCAAGTACCCCATCAACTGAAAGCACAGAGAAAAAATACACAGAGGAAAATCTATGTAGAAATAAAGGAAATCCATAAAGTAGCAGATATCAAGAACTTACATCAGATGGCCATCTAGAATTATAAAAGAACAAGAAATATGCTAGGGGACTGGGACTACAATTACAAAAAAGAAGGTTTGTAATTTCTAATCTGCACAAATATAAATAATAATAAACTGGTTAATTAGTGAAAACATAAATAGAAATACAGCTAGCTTATTTCTAAAAAGTACTACAAGTTTTTAGAAGGGAGATAAGCTGTACAAAGTTTAAATTAAGAGTCTAGTACTTACCAGGGAGGTACTCTACCACTTGAATCACACCCTCAGCCTTTTAGGTTATTTTTTTTTGATAGAGTCTCACCTTTTTGCCAGGGGTTAGCCTAGGGCCTTGATATTGCTACCCATAGCATATTGTGTGGCTGTGATTATAAATGTGAACTTTTTGGTTGAGATGGGGCCAAACTTCTGCCTGGGCTGGCCTTGAACCAGGATTCTCCAAATCTCCACCTCCCAAGTAGCTCAAATAAAAACCATCTAACAGTATTCCCTCTTTACTCCCACCAAAAACACTGTATTTTTTTAAAAACAGGAAAGAAAAAAAAAAAAGGTGTCTTAAAACCAATACCTCATTTACCCAAAACACTTGGTTAGTAAGGTATTCCACCCATCAGTTTTCAAGATCATCTAGACCTCTCCCTTCAGGCAAAGAACATTGTTTATATTTAGTCATTTCTATAAGAAACCCTTTAAAGCTACATTCTTACCTGTCCTTTTAAATTATGCTTGAGTCTAATTTAATCTTGCACATCCATTACGGCTGTAATTGGAATAACCTGCTGTTGTACTGTGTAACACACAATTTTATCTTCTTTATAGCTCTTCAGCTGTCAAAGATAGAGGGCAACTACTTCTACAGTCAACAAATAGAAAATGCATTAGCAAGTTATCAAGTCAACAAACAATGCATATACAACTTGCTTCTAGTCTGTTTATATTTCTTGTAATGCCTCCTTCTGAACAGTAACCTGTTTGTTACCGTAAATATGCCAATCTCGTTTCCTTCAGTACTCAAGGAACATAACTGCTTTAACCTGTTACTGTCTAGGAAAAATGGAAAACTTGATTTTTATACCATATAATTGTAGGAAATAAATGCTGCATGTTTTCTGAGACCCCTATGTGTAGAGCATTAAGTTAAATATGAGCTTTAAGAGAAGAAAAGTAATAAAAAGTGTTATTCTTATCAGGTGATACTGTTGTCCGGCAAGGCTTGCCTAAGAACAATGAAAGGAACTGAAGTTTTAAGAACTGCTTTAACTAATTCTACTTCTCAATACTTAATTGATGGACTTTATGAATTTTTCCCTGTAGTTCTCAATCATGACAGTACATTTTCCTATTAAACTTCACATTTATTTATTGTGATACTTTGCAAATATGGAACAACATCCAAGAAACAGTAACATTTAAAAAATATTCTAGGACTGGAGGCCTGGCTCAAGTGGAAGGAGTACCTGCCTACTAAGAGCAAAGTCCTGAGTTCAAACTCCAATATTCTCGCCGCACCCCATACACACACAAAGCAATATTCTTGACAATATTTTAGAAACAAAAAGTAATCAGCTTACTACTTTCACTCATATTTCGCAACTATGAAACTTTTGCAATGGGAACAACACTTCTTGAAGTCAGAATTATAAACTGAGTATCAACCACATCTCAGGTTTGCTGTCACTCTACAACTCCCAGTCACAAACTTTTCTGGTCTGTACTACCAATCTGGTATGTTGAACATCAAGTTTAGCCAAATTGGAAATAGAGGCTGTTTCCACTGTACCCCACCCGTCCACACACCACCAAGTTTGAAGTCAGAAACATGAACTTGTTAGGCAGAATCTCTACCATTTCAGTCAAGCCCTCAATCCTGCCCCACAGTAACTTTCTTGTAATACCTTTTCCCTACTCCCACCTCTACATAAAAAAGTTTACCCACTGTATTTATTAACACCATCCTATTAAGGAATATTTTTCTGATGCTACAAATAAAAGCAGCAAACTTTAGGCAGACATGTATTACAGCACATTTTTTCTTACCACTTACCATAAAGTGTATGAACACATGGTTTTGCTTCACCAGCAACATGAGACAGCATGCAATCCAAAGCACTTTGAGGGATAAAAATTCAAAATTCAACTTCAAATACAGTAGAAAAACTTAAATAGCATCGTGGGTCCATGACGTTGCAAACATGTAATTCAGTAAGAAAATGTGCTTTTCCAGCGCCTTTTTTCTTTTAAAAAGTTTATGGTTCAAATGAGCTCTTGGAGAGGTTCTCCAACCTGAGGATGTATCTTTAAAAAGTTTTTCTTTACCAAGCACAATGTGCAGAATTCAAATGCCAATACTGTCAAAACCCCAAATTTCCTTCACTTTAGTACCATGTAATTACAGTTTCCTTCCATTAGTCAAGAATATAAGAACTTTCTTCCCATCAAATTCTACTTTTATATATCATGCATTCCTGGGATCAGTGACTGGCGAAGAATCGCACCTAAGTCATAATAAACAAGGGTTACTTCACTTAACGAAAAATAAAATCCCCAGGAGTGCCAGTGGGGCCACCTTCCCCGACCACCCTTAAATGGTAACTGACGGAGGGAAAAACCTCCAACCCGGGAACCAAGACAGCAAGACGCAACTAGTGCCCACAAAACAGAGTGAAAAGAACCCGCTGAAATACAGCGGGAAAAGGCAGTCGTTCACTAAACTATGGGAGGCAGGGCAAGGAAAGCGATGTAGCCGCGGAGGGGCGGGAACACGAATCTTCATCATGGCGGTAAGAGCGCAGCAGCCTCACGGAGCAAACACGCCCCTAGGCGCGTACACGACGCCGCGCCAAAACTCTGGTGCCGGACAGTTAAGGCGACGACGCCGCAGGCTGCTCTCCCACCCCCTCTAACGGGCTGTAGTGGTATTTTTCTGTCCAAATAGCATTCAAAATCCCGGCTCCCTCTCCCGGCAAACAAGTCAGCCATCATACCGACCCCCCCACACCCCTGCGACCTCGCCACACCCCCGCACCAGGCGCCAAGTGGCCGCCATCTTGTCTCCCCTCCCCTCCCTCCCCCATATTTACATAACGAAAATATGCCCGGCAGGCCTGCGGCCTTCACTTCACGTTGTGGACTTAGGTTCCCGGCCAGGCCTCCCCCCGTGTGGTGCCACAGGTTGGTCACGGAGCCGACCCGCGATCAGGCGGCCGCCTCCGGGACAGCAGGGCAATCCAATCCCAGCCCCCGCCCGCTTACCGAACGCGCCTCCACCGCCACTTAGAGCATCCGAGCACCTTTCCGGGCCTAACTGCGGCCTGCCCAGGGCCTGCTCGGCGTCGCGTGCCATGCAGTCCGGCCTAGCATGGGAGGTTGTCTTTACGGGCCGCTGACTAGACCGCCTTGCGCGCACTGGGACACACGGCCGTCGCGGCAACAGGAAGTCACCAGTCTAGCAGAAGGGCGATCAGCAACGGTAGCGGGTGCTTCAGGCCGGCCTTTCTCTGGAGCACTGGGCCGGACTCCGGTGGTGGGGCGGGAGGAGGGGCCGAGCTCGGAGCTGACAAAAAGCGGCCCAGCTCCGCGGCATGGGCCCGCCGTCAGCACGTCACGTCACCGCCCGGGAGAGATCCAGGAAAATGCGGAAGGGTAGATGGGCAGAGGCACCCACTGGGCAAGGTGCGGCGAAAGCACGGCCGACCTGACTCACAACGTCTTTTCCTCCTCCGCGCTGCTGTTCGTCCACCACACACCTAGCCGCCTCCTTCGCCATAGAAGCCCGCGAGGAGACTGAACCCGCGCAGGCTACGCACAATGGTCTTGGGTCTGGACCCAAGGGTCTGGTTACCCAAACACCTACCACATTTCCGTGCGGGTCTTGGCCTAGTTACCAGCTCCAGAAGTTTTACAGGTTTTCCTCCCTCCCTACAATTATATGAGTTCTCTTCATTTCTGAGCTTGGGAAATACTTAGCAACTTTTGCCGTCCCAAGCTTCACTCAACATCAAGTAATCTTTGAAATAAAAATGGAGCAAGGAGAGACGGGTTATTCAAAGTATACTAAGTTTAAAGTTTTAAGTTTCACTAAAGTAGATACCTTAAAGCAACTGAGGCCAATAGGAAAAGGGGACCAGGAACTAGAGAAAAGGTTAGATCAAAAAGAATTAACCTAGAAGGTAACACCCATCCACAGGAAATCAATGTGAGTCAATGCCCTGTATAGCCATCCTTATCTCAACCAGCAAAACCCCTTGTTCCTTCCTATTATTGCTTATACTCTCTCTACAACAAAATTAGAGATAAGGGCAAAACAGTTTCTGCGGGGTATTGAGGGGGGGAGAGGGAGGGGGCGGAGTGGGTGGTAAGGGAGGGGGTCGGGGCAGGGGGGAGAAATGAACCAAGCCTGGTATGCACATATGAATAATAAAATAAAAAAAGAAAAGTTTTAAGTTTCAGTCTGAGAGCCCGATGAGGAAAACGTATATTCCATATTCCTTAACAAATGTAGCAAGTAAAACGTGGATTTTATTACAATCTTATGTCGAAGTCATCTTTGGTAACAGAAATGTGATTTGATTAGACACTTTCAAAATCTTATGCCTTGCATTTTCACTAATTTTTTTTTTTTGAGACGGTCTGTCCATGCAGGCCCAAGTTAGTATCAATTTGGCGATCCTCCTTGTCTTAGTCTCCTTACTGCTGAGTTTTACAGACCAGAGATACTATGACTGGCCTAAATACTTTTATCTTTCATAGTCGAGATCCAAACTACACTTGACAGTTGCTAGCAATAAAAAGTAAAAATGGTGTGGTGTTACATTCTGCTACATTTAAGTAGTAGATATGAATGTTAGAAAGTATTTTAAACGTATATAATGAGTCATATTTATAAATACAGAATTTTCTACCATACTTGTTTTTGAAATAAAATTAGGTAACTTAAAGTCGTACTTTTAGAAAGTCTTTAGAAAAGGAAAACCAAAGTTGGAAGAAATCATTGAAAATGTACTATATGACTTAAGAAATTTTTTATTTTTTGTCGAGTTAATTCTTTCTTTAAAATGCTGAAACGAGAGAATTCCAAGATGGTGGCTAGAGGGAGGAAGCAGAAAGCGAGCCTCCTATAGTGAAATCTTGGAGAGACGCTGGAGACACACTTTGCAGGCATAATCACCGAGAAAAGGCATAACTTTGACCCCTCCACATCTCCAGCCGGCGCAGAGAATCTCCACTTCACGTTAAACGGAGAACCGTGGAGGCCCCCGGGCCGCCAGTGGCCGGCGCCCATACGGCTTGGGAAGACGCGGACCAGGTGAGCTTCGTGGTACCGCGGTTCCCACACAGACAAGCCTGGGCCAGAGCAGCATAGCCCCCTGGACACACTGACCTCCACCCGGGAAAAAAGAGAAACTGAGTACTAAGCAATAAGAACAGTTAAGACACGCTGGAAAGAGGGTGGGGCGCCCTGAGCGCTGAAGATTGGGGGAAGGGAATCCTTCCCGGGACTGTAAATAAACGAGCCGGGCGGGCGGAGAGGCTCTGGCGGGAGCGGGGCGCGCCAGCAACCAGGAGCGGGGACGCTTGTGAGAGGAGGGAAGACCCACTTCCCACGTGAACTGTAAATAAACACGCAGGCCTGACAACGCGGGGCAGTGTCGCCTTTCCCAGTGCTTGGAAAGGGGAAAGCCTGTAGCTTTGCACAGGAGAACTCTGAGCAAACAAAGCCTGTGGGACCAGGTGAGTGCTAAGCTCACCCCAGAGATCTGCATAAATAACGCCGCCAGCTACAGGCTGAGAGCAGCAGGCAGGCAAACCACAGTTGCAGATACCACTCTCAGAACTGCCTCCAGACGCTTTTTTTTCTTTTTCTCCCTACCTTTGATGAGAGAACAACCGAATTACACCTGCAAGCCGAAAAACTTACTGAAACTGTATTGCATTTGAACTGGGGACACTTGGTGGGGCTTTTTTTTTTTTTTTTTTCTTCTGTGTGTGTGTGAGTGTAGTTTTGTTCTACTTTATGCATCCCCTTTGATGAGACAACTACAGAACAACATCTGAGGCACCAACTCCAGGACTGGAGATTAAGACGGACATCCAAATTATTAAGACTGAAATTGCATTGCATATAAACTTGGAAGTTTTTTGTTTTTTGTTTTTTTTTTTTTTAATTTCCTATTTTCCATTTTATTTTAATTCATTTTTATAAATAGATATTACTTTCATATACTTATTTTTTATTTTTTTTATCTTTGATTTTCAATCCTCTCTCTGTCTCTCTATTGTCTGTTCAGCTTACTGTCGATTAGTACACTAACACTCCCTGTTTATACCTTTGAAACTCTCTTGTCTGATACCTTGTTCTGCTTTCTCCCTCTTGTCTGTATATTTGTTTTCCCCTTTTCTTTAACTTCTTGCTTTCCATCCCAGCTCACTCTTCCATTCTCAATATTACCATTGTTATTATTACAAGCTAGAAAATACTTAATTACACACAGTACAGGGACAGTAACAACACCAAGGACAATGACAGGAAGACAGAAAAAACAAGGAAACCAGTTTCCCCACAGCAAAAAATTAGTACAGGAACCAGAGGGGAATGAAGAGAACAGAAACTCAGAGCCAGACTCCAACAAAATGAAGATAAACTATGCCAAAGGACCCAATGAAGCCTACAAGAATAATTTAAAAGAAGACATACTACAAGTACTCAATGAGAATTTTATAGAGATGATACTGGATAGGGTCAACCAAAATGTACAGGAGACACTCAAGAAATTCCAAGACAATAAAAATAGAGAATTTGAAAAAGCAAAAGAAGAAATAAAGGAAACCATAGAAGCACTGTATAAACACCAAAGTGAAAGAGAGAACACAATGAATAAATGGATAAATGAACTCAGGACAAAAATAGACAACAATAAAGAAGAAAACAGCCAGGATATGGAAAACCTCAGAAAAAAGAACGAAACAGAACTGCAAAACAAAACGGAAGGCCAATCCAGCAGAATAGAACAAACAGAAGACAGAATCTCAGAACTTGAAGATGAAATGGTAATTAAAGGAAAAACCGAAGAACTATTAATTAAACAACTCAAGACCTGTGAAAAGAAAATGCAAGAACTCACCGACTCCATCAAAAGACCAAACTTGAGAATCATGGGCATCGAAGAAGGAGAAGAGGTGCAAGCGAAGGGAATGCGTAATATATTCAACAAAATAATAACGGAAAATTTCCCAAATCTAGAGAAAGATATTCCCATACAAATGCAAGAGGCCTCCAGGACACCAAACAGACCAGATCAAAATAGAACTACTCCACGACATATCATCATTAAAACAACAAGTTCAGAAACTAAGGAAAGAATATTGAAGGCTGCAAGAGAGAAAAAACAAGTAACATACAAAGGTAAACCCATCAAAATCACAGCAGACTTCTCAACAGAAACATTAAAAGCAATAAGAGCGTGGGGTGAGATCTTCCGGGCACTGAATGAAAATAACTTCAACCCCAGGATACTCTACCCAGCAAAGCTATCATTCAAAATAGATGGAGCAATAAAAGTCTTCCATGATAAGCAGAAACTAAAACAATATGTGACCACAAAGCCACCATTACAAAAGATTCTGCAAGGGATCCTGCACACAGAAAGTGACACCCAACTTAACCATGAAAAGGCAGGCAGCACCAAACCACAGGATAAGAAAAAGCAAGACAGTAGAGAGTAACATCAAGTTAGGAACACACAATCAAACCTTCAAACAACTAAGATAACTAAATGGCAGGAATCACCACATACCTATCAGTACTAACACTTAATGTTAATGGACTTAATTCACCCATCAAAAGACACTGTTTGACAAAATGGATTAAAAAAGAAGATCCAACAATTTGTTGCTTACAGGAGACTCATCTCACTGACAGAAATAAGCATATGCTTAGGATGAAAGGCTGGAAGAAGATTTACCAAGCCAATGGCCCCCGAAAACAAGCAGGAGTAGCAATACTTATCTCTGACAAAGTAGACTTCAAACCTACATTGATCAAACGAGACAAAGAAGGACATTCCATACTAATAAAAGGGGAAATAGACCAAAAGGAAATAATAATCATCAATCTGTACGCACCCAATGTCAACGCACCCAATTTCATCAAACATACCCTAAAAGTCCTAATAGCATATATAAACGCCAACACAGTGGTTGTGGGAGACGTTAACACTCCATTATCATCAATAGATAGGTCATCCAAACAAAAACTCAATAAAGAAATCCAAGATCTAAAATATGCAATAGATCAAGTGGACCTAGTAGATGTCTACAGAACATTTCATCCAACCTCTACACAATATACATTCTTCTCAGCAGCCCATGGAACCTTCTCCAAAATAGATCATATCCTAGGGCACAAAGCAAGCCTCAGCAAATATAAGAAAATAGAAATAATACCATGCATACTATCTGACCACAATGCAGTAAAAGTAGAACTCAACAACAAAAGTAAAGACAAAAAACATGCAAACAGCTGGAAACTAAATAACTCATTACTTAATGAAGAATGGATCATCGATGCAATAAAAGAGGAAATTAAAAAGTTCCTAGAAGTCAATGAAAATGAAAACACAACCTACCGGAACCTATGGGACACAGCTAAGGCAGTCTTGAGAGGAAAGTTTATAGCCATGAGTGCATATATTAAAAAGATTGAAAGATCCCAAATCAATGACCTAATGATACATCTCAAACTCCTAGAAAAACAAGAACAAGCAAATCCCAAAACAAATAGGAGAGAAATAATAAAAATAAGAGCTGAAATCAACGAAATAGAAACCAAAAAAACCATACAAAGAATTAATGAAACAAAAAGTTGGTTCTTTGAAAAAATAAACAAGATCGATAGACCCCTGGCAAACCTGACTAAAATGAGGAGAGAAAAAACCCAAATTAGTAGAATCAGGAATGCAAAAGGGGAGATAACAACAAACACCATGGAAGTCCAGGAAATCATCAGAGACTACTTTGAGAACCTATATTCAAATAAATTTGAAAATCTAAAAGAAATGGACAGATTTCTAGATACATATGATCATCCAAAACTGAACCAAGAGGAAATTAATCACCTGAATAGACCTATAACACAAAATGAAATTGAAGCAGCAATCAAGAGTCTCCCGAAAAAGAAAAGTCCAGGACCTGATGGATTCTCTGCTGAATTCTATCAGACCTTTAAAGAAGAACTGATACCAACCCTCCTTAAACTGTTCCATGAAATAGAAAGGGAAGGAAAACTGCCAAACACATTTTATGAAGCCAGTATTACACTTATCCCAAAACCAGGCAAAGACACCTCCAAAAAGGAGAACTATAGGCCAATCTCCTTAATGAACATTGATGCAAAAATCCTCAACAAAATAATGGCAAATCGAATTCAGCAACACATCAAAAAGATTATCCACCACGACCAGGTAGGCTTCATCCCAGGGATGCAGGGGTGGTTCAACATACGAAAATCAATAAACGTAATAAACCACATTAACAGAAGCAAAGACAAAAACCACTTGATCATCTCAATAGATGCAGAAAAAGCCTTTGATAAGATCCAACATCATTTCATGATAAAAGCTCTAAGAAAACTAGGAATAGAAGGAAAGTTCCTCAACATTATAAAAGCTATATATGACAAACCTACAGCCAGCATTATACTTAACGGAGAAAAATTAAAACCGTTCCCTCTAAAATCAGGAACCAGACAAGGATGCCCACTATCTCCACTCCTATTCAACATAGTACTGGAATTCCTAGCCAGAGCAATTAGGCAAGAAGAAGGAATAAAAGGAATACAAATAGGTAAAGAAACTGTCAAAATATCCCTATTTGCAGACGACATGATCCTATACCTTAAAGACCCAAAAAACTCTACTCAGAAGCTTCTAGACATCATCAATAGCTATAGCAAAGTAGCAGGATATAAAATCAACATAGAAAAATCATTAGCATTTCTATACACTAACAATGAGCAAACGGAAAAAGAATGTATGAAAACAATTCCATTTACAATAGCCTCAAAAAAAATCAAATACCTAGGTGTAAACCTAACAAAAGATGTGAAAGACCTCTACAAGGAAAACTATACACTTCTGAAGAAAGAGATTGAGGAAGACTATAGAAAGTGGAGAGATCTCCCATGCTCATGGATTGGTAGAATCAACATAGTAAAAATGTCGATACTCCCCAAAGTAATCTACATGTTTAATGCAATTCCCATCAAAATTCCAATGACATTCATTAAAGAGATTGAAAAATCTACTGTGAAATTTATATGGAAACACAAGAGGCCACGAATAGCCAAGGCAATACTCAGTCAAAAGAACAATGCAGGAGGTATCACAATACCTGACTTCAAACTATATTACAAAGCAATAACAATAAAAACAGCATGGTACTGGCACAAAAACAGACATGAAAACCAGTGTAACAGAATAGAGGATCCAGATATGAAGCCACACAACTATGAGCAACTTATCTTTGACAAAGGAGCTAAAAATATACGATGGAGAAATAGCAGCCTCTTCAACAAAAACTGCTGGGAAAACTGGTTAGCAGTCTGCAAAAAACTGAAACTAGATCCATGTATATCACCCTATACCAAGATTAACTCAAAATGGATCAAGGATCTTAATATCAGACCCCAAACTCTTAAGTTGATACAAGAAAGAGTAGGAAATACTCTGGAGTTAGTAGGTATAGGTAAGAACTTTCTCAATGAAACCCCAGCAGCACAGCAACTAAGAGATAGCATAGATAAATGGGACCTCATAAAACTAAAAAGCTTCTGTTCATCAAAAGAAATGGTCTCTAAACTGAAGAGAACACCCACAGAGTGGGAGAAAATATTTGCCAATTATACATCAGACAAAGGACTGATAACCAGAATATACAGGGAACTTAAAAACCTAAATTCTCCCAAAACTAATGAACCAATAAAGAAATGGGCATGTGAACTAAACAGAACTTTCTCAAAAGAAGAAATTCAAATGGCCAGAAAACACATGAAAAAATGCTCACCATCTCTAGCAATAAAGGAAATGCAAATTAAAACCACACTAAGATTCCACCTCACCCCTGTTAGAATAGCCATCATCAGCAACACCACCAACAACAGGTGTTGGCGAGGATGCGGGGAAAAAGGAACCCTTTTACACTGTTGGTGGGAATGTAGACTAGTACAACCACTCTGGAAAAAAATTTGGAGGCTACTTAAAAAGATGGACATCGATCTACCATTTGATCCAGCAATACCACTCTTGGGGATATACCCAAAAGACTGTTACTCCAGAGGCACCTGCACATCCATGTTTATTGCGGCACTATTCACAATAGCCAAGTTATGGAAACAGCCAAGATGTCCCAGCACTGACGAATGGATTAAGAAAATGTAGTATCTATACACAATGGAATTTTATGCAGCCATGAAGAAGAACGAAATGTTATCATTCGCTGGTAAATGGATGGAATTGGAGAACATCATTCTGAGTGAGGTTAGCCTGGCTCAAAAGACCAAAAATCGTATGTTCTCCCTCATATGTGGACATTAGATCAAGGGCAAACACAACAAGGGGATTGGACTATGAGCACATGATAAAAGCGAGACCACACAAGGGAGGGGTGAGGATAGGTAAGACACCTAAAAAACTAGCTAGCATTTGTTGCCCTTAATGCAGAGAAACGAAAGCAGATACCTTAAAGCAACTGAGGCCAATAGGAAAAGGGGACCAGGAACTAGAGAAAAGGTGAGATCAAAAAGAATTAACCTAGAAGGTAACACCCACGCACAGGAAATCAATGTGAGTCAATGCCCTGTATAGCTATCCTTATCTCAACCAGCAAAACCCCTTGTTCCTTCCTATTATTGCTTATACTCTCTCTACAACAAAATTAGAGATAAGGGCAAAATAGTTTCTGCTGGGTATTGAGGGGGGGAGCGGGAGGGGGTGGAGTGGGTGGTAAGGGAGGAGGTGGGGGCAGGGGGGAGAAATGAACCAAGCCTTGTATGCACATATGAATAATAAAAGAAAAATGAAAAAGAAAATGCTGAAACGACATGGTTTTATTGTTTTGGAAAAGTCCATCAGGCTATGATCCAATAAAATGTATTTCACAGATAAAAATGTCTTTAAAGCAAAAAAGGACTAACTTAAAATACAACCAGAAGTATTTCACAGATAAAAATGTCTTTAAAGCAAAAAAGGACTAACTTAAAATACAACCAAGAGTTTCAAGATATTGATAATACTCAGTTACTTTCCAAAAACCTGTTTAATGGTATAATTTGAGGTCTTACATTATCCTTCCCTTTTAAGCAGCATGGCAGAAAAGAACATTGTCAGCATACTTGTTAGTTCTTCCATGATTATCAAAAATATCAGTGATACCCTTTTATAAAGCATTTTTGAAAAATATGGCCAAAGAGTAAAAAGGAAAAGCTTGACTTTCTAATTTAAAAGATCAGCCATGGAAGTGCATGGCTGTAATCCCAGTTACTGGAAAGGTGACTTGGAGGCCAGCTGTGGCAATATAGTAAGAATCTCCAAGAAGTAAAGAGAGGTCATGGGCAGTTTAATATAGACAAATACTGGAAAAGCTACTTTTCATTGTCTCTCATGCATAAGATTTTTAGGTTTTCATTAGGAAAGGAAAAGGATGTTAACCTAATTTAAACATTATACAATGTAAACATGTATGAAAACAAGACAGTTCCCATTTTATGGGTACCAATTAATATGTACAATTTTTGTTTTATGTGTCAGTTAAAAGTAAATTGAAGCCAGACATGGTTGCACTCTGTAATCCCAACTACTTGAAAGGCAGAGACTAAGAAGGCAAATGTTCAAGGACAGCATGGGTAAAGTTGAGACCCCAATAGTTAGGCCCTATCTCAACAAACTCATTACTGCTTGTAATGGTAAGTATCTGTAATCCCTATGAAACTAGAGTTGTAGATAGGAGAATCTTGATTAAGGCCAGATCCAGGCAAAATAGAAGATTCTACTAAAGCAAAAAAAGGCTGGGGGACGTTGTGAAACACTTGCTTTGCAAGGGGGAGGCCTTCAGTTCAGACCCCAATATTGCTAAAAATTAAATAGTAATTATTTTTTAAAAAAGCAATCCTAAATTAAAAGACAATAAAAAGGACTAATTATTATGTTAGGAAAAACCTTTATTAAAAATTCAAAAACATTTTATATATGACTGTGCAAGTGAAGTCAACTGTTATCACACAAAGTGTTTCTTAAAGTGATTTGTATTTCAACTCCATTTATAAATGGTAATAAAGAATTGCAGGGTATGAATAAACTAATTTTTACCATAAATATGCGTTGTTAATATGTAATACTCATATAAAAATTAAATGAAGGGGATGGGGGGATAAATGGCCCAAACAATGTATGCACATATGAATAAATGAATAAAGAAAAAAAATTAAATGAAGTGACAAGAGATGGGGGGAAGGGGAGCACTGAAAGGGGTGAATTCAAGTGTGATATAGTTGATAACATTGTTCTTTATAAACACAATGTACTCCCATCCAGCACAACAATAAAGGAGAAAGAAGAAAAAGAATGTCATAACATTTCCACGAAAAAGAGATGAGAAACTGGTATTATAGCAAAATACAAATCACACTTTAACAATGTTATTTTGGGGCCTTCATTATAACCAAGAGTACCAGAAAGACAGAACTAAGCATTTTACCCGATTTTTAAATAATCTTTCATGTGAAAGATTATATACTATGTTGGTTTTGTAATTTTTATGTTGTATAATTGGTTAAAGGGCCTACAGAATTTTAGACAAAGGCACCAAATATGTATGTGGTGCTTGACTCAGAGGAAACTACAAACAAATGGCAAAGTGAAAAAAAAATTCCATCATTTTCAACTTCTAAAAGAAGCACAATAAAGCACATTATAAATTACAAATTTATAATGAGGTGGAGAAAACATTCCAGAAGTATAGACTACGAACACAAAATAACTCTCTTCCTTCCTTTCTTCTTTTTGTGCTAGGAATGTAATCCAAAGCCTCACACAATAGACATGCATTCTACCACTGAGGTAAATAATCTCCAACTCTTTCTTTTTCCTAAGGAAGATAAAAGTAAAAAACAAAAATAGGTATTGAATTTTTTTTCACATTACTGACAGAAATAAACAATGAAACAGATTTAGAATAAACACTTTGATATTACAGCATTTGTTTCTATACCAAAAATTTAAAACATTAACATTCTCTGGAAAGTCTGTAAGAGTTTTACTGAACTAAATGTATTACATTACAAGAGCTGCCACAATAAGACACTCAAATATTAGAAATTTATTTTTCACAATTCTAAGGGTCCAAAATGAAGGGTGTGGGGGTGGGGGGGTACTGGAGTTTGAACTCTTGAGGCACTCCACCATATCTTTTGTGATGTTTTTGGTTTTTTTTTGAGATAGGGTCATGAGAAAACTATTTGCCCACACTGTCAACTGGCTATGAACCATAAACTTCCTGATTGGCTAGGATTATAGGCATAAACGACCAGTTTTGGCTTACCTTAATTATTTCTTTGAAGATCCCATCCCCAATCTGAGGCATAGGCACACAGATTGCTGGTTTCCACATGTTACTTGGGTGCTTATTTCAATCCATAGAACTACTCTATAGCTTATTCACATTCAAGTCTTTTCTCACATGCTAAAATGGATTCACATCATTATTCCCAGAAGTCTTAAATAATGACTATATCAACTCTTAAATCCAAAATCTTATCTAACTGTAAACCATCTACATCAGATATGGGTGAAGTACAACCCAACCTAAGGCAAAATTCTTCAACAATGAACCAATGAACCAATTAGCTGTTTATAGAAAACAATGAAAAGCAGAAATAGAATGGTCATGTCCACTCTAAAGAGGAGAAACAGAAGAATGAAGTAATAGGTGCCAATCAAGTCTAAAATCTAGCAGAACAGTATAAAGGCTCAATGTTCTATCTCTGCTCATCAGGTGAGCAAGACTACTTACAAGTCTGTAAGGATGCTGGCCTCGCCTCAAGTATTTAGCTATGTCAGCAACTGTACCTATTCAACCAGTGAGAGGCAACACCATTCCGCAGATACTGGGAAAACTAATGAGTAGCAATAGTAGCCTGTCACTTGTGAACCACCCTTAAGAGTCATTTTTCCCTTTTCTTATTTGCAACTCCACAGTTCTATCCAATATACCTCAGAAAGCTGACCACTGTTCATTTCATCTTTAGTGCCTCATGTTTTACTGTATGCAGCAAAAAGAACCTACATGGTACCCTCAAAACATTGCTAAAAAATACCCCCACCCAATATCCAATCTCACGATTCATGAATTCTACCACAGAACTTTAACACAATTCAGTCAAATGTTCAGCCAGTTTTAACAAAGTTTGCTGTTCCTCTTGTGCCCAATTATGTTTCTTATATCTTCCTTACAATTCATCATATAGTATTTTTTAAGGTAATTCAGGGCTTTTGTATTGGATGTGGAATGCAAGCTATGTAAAATTTCTCTTACTATGAATAGCTGGCAAAGCTTAACTACCAGTATACAGTAGACTATGTAACCTTTATATTTCATATAACAGAATCAGTTACTTTCCTTATCTATTAACACCTTGATCTTGTAGCAAACTTAAGTTGTTTTATCACTTAATTAACAATCTTTAATTTATTTTGTACTGTTGGCCCTCCACACCTGTAAGTTCTATATCACAGGATTGAAACACAAATTGAAAATATCCAAACCTGGCATAGTGTCTCAAGTCTGAAATCATGACCATTTGGGAATGACAGATCAGAAGAAAAGCCTAATGATCTCCTCTTTCTCTTCAAGGCCAACCCAATGGAAGTATGCCTGAATACCAAGTTCAAGGTCCTGAATTCAAATACCAGTATCACTACCACCACCCCCAAATTGCAAGAAACAGGCATGGAAATGCATGCTTGTAATCTTGGCACCTGAGAGGCTAAGACAAGAAATCTGGCCTATTTCCAGGCCACACTGCGCTATTGTAAAACCAGATGTTACAAACAAAACACAACCAAAAAGAAAGAAAAGAAAAAGAAAAAAATCACATCTGCTATTGGACATACACATTTTTTTCTTGTCTTTCCATATAAACAGTATGTATACCTTGTATCAAGTAAATCTAGAAATGATTTAAAGCATATGAAAGGATGTGTGTAGCTTATATATAAATAATACACTATTTTATATAAATGACTTGAGCATCTACAGATTTTAATGCTTGCAAGGATCTTAGAATAAATTCCTTTCAGATGACCAGGGACAAATGTACATGGGATCTAGTAAATTAATTCAATAATGAAGCAAAGGAAAAAACATACAACTGTCAGTTACATTTCTATACACTTCTAACATAAAACCAAAAACTAGTAATTCTATTTGCAGTACAAAAAATTGATATACATAGAAATAAATTTAGTAACAAAGGTTCTAGAGTTGTACCCTAAAATCAACAAAATTTTGAAGGAAATTAAGATGTATATAATGGAAAGACAGTTCATGGACTGAAACTGTATTATCAAAATAATTATGTGTATCAAACACTCCTGAACTGAAAACCAGAAATCCAAAATCCAAAAATTTCTAAGCAGTAACAGACTATAAGTGGAAGATCCATACCTGACCTCATGTGATAGATCACAGTCAAAACATAGAGGAGTCAGGCACTAGTGGCTCATGCCTGTAATCTAGCTTCTCAGAGGAAGAAAGCAGAAAGATCCTGGTTTGAAGCCAGTCCTGAGCAAGTAACTTACAGGACCCTATCTCAAAAAAACTCTTCACAAATAAAAAAGGCTGGTGGAGTGGATCAAGGTATAGACCCCAGAACCACAAAAAACAAGTGAAACTAAAAATACTGTATAAAATAATCTTCAAGGATGTATGTAAAGTGTATATGAAACAAGTTAATTTCATCATACACAGGCAAGTATTTCAAGACTAAAAATCCAAAATCAGAAATACTTGTCCCAAGCAATTCAGATAATAATCAACTAGTAATTCCAACAGAAACCAAAAGACTTAATACAATTTGTATCATTTTGCAAAAACAAAAAAGGCATTCTAAATTTCATATAAAAATACAAGACACATAAAATAAACATTTTTGAAAAAGTAATAAAGTTGAAGGACCCAAACTTCCCAACTCAAGTACGATAAAACTTCACTAATAAAAAATGACAAAGGTTTGGAACTGGTGGCTCACAACACCTGCAATTCTAGTTCCTTGGGAAGCAAAGATTAGAAAGATCACTGTTCAAAGCTAGTCTGGAGAAACATTTCACAAACCCTATCTCAAAAATACCCAACACAAAACAAGGGCTGGTAGAGTGGCTCAAGCAGTAGAGCAATTGCGTAGCAAGAATTACGACCTAAGTTTAAGCCTCAGTACCACCAAAAAGTGGGGGGTGGTGGGCAAAATAAAATTATACAGGTCAACACAATAGAATTGAAAAACTACAAACAAATGTACAGTCAACTTATTTCTGACAGTCATGACATAACTAATTGGGAAAAGGAATAAAGGATAATAATACCTTCAATAAACGATGCTAAAATAAGTAGATATGGGGGAAAAAAAAGTACAAAGTTGCACTTAAAACTACACAACTAATTTCAGAAAGGATCAGTAATCTTTCCTCAAAAAATTGAAAACAGAATTATCAGATTCAGCAATTCAACTTTAGGTACTGCTAAGGTGTGAATATTTGTCCCTAAGAACTCCTGTGCTAAAAACTAAATCCCAAAATTATATATGATGGGTATTTGGATGTAGCACCACTAGGAGGTTAAATAGGATCACAGGTGCTATCTTCTCAGAATTCATAGATTCATAAATATCTGGGTTGCTTAGAGACTCAATGTTATAAAAGCAGTTCACTTTGACTTATTCTGTCTTATGTGAAATTTTCTGCCATGTTACCATGTAGAAAGAAGGTCCTCACCTCACCAGATGCTGGGTAGATGTAGGCACTATGATCTTGGATTCACATTCTTCAAAAACATGATCTAAATAAACCTGAATTCTTTATAAATTACTTGACCAAGGATTTTGTAATACCCACAAAAAAAGAAACTAGAACAAGTAAAATGTAGAAGAGATATTTACAAACCCATGTTGACAGTAGCTAACAGGCAAGAAGTGAAGACAATTCAAATGTCCCTTGGTAGATGTGTAAAGGAAATGTTTTATATATACAATGAAACATTATACCTTTTAAAAGAAAGAAAACCCTATGATCAATCTTAAAGACTTTATGTTAAGTGAAATACTTTGGTCATAAAAAAGAAACATACTGAATGGGGAAACATACTAGGTCAGAAAAGGGGGTGAGGGAGGGAAAGAAAGTTGTAGACAAAGAGCAGTACTCAAGTTGACATAAAAAGTAAAATGATGGTTACCAGAATTTGAGGGAGGAAGGAATGGTAAATTGCTTAATGGCAAGAGTTTAATTTGCGAGATGAAACAATTCTGGAGATTTCACAATAATTTGAGTACAATTAACCATACTGGACTTTATACTTAATAATGGCTGATGGCAAATTTTGTATTTTTCCACAAGAAACTGATTATAAAATAAAAGGCTGTGCAATGTAAAAGGAAGAGGCAGATGTGCTATGGAATTTGGGAAGTGAATGACAAGACAATAAACATCCTACAAAGAACACCAAAATATAACTTAATTGGCCTCCATTAATAAATGTCATTGGAATATTGATAGGAATTGCATTAAACATGTAGATTACTTTGAGGAGTATCGACATTTTTACTATGTTGATTCTACCAATCCCTGAGCATGGGAGATCTCTCCACTTTCTATAGTCTTCCTCAATCTCTTTCTTCAGAAGTTTATAGTTTTCCTTGTAGAGGTCTTTCACATCTTTTGTTAGGTTTACACCTAGGTATTTGATTTTTTTTGAGGCTATTGTAAATGGAATTGTTTTCATATATTCTTTTTCAGTTTGTTCATTATTCACGTATAGAAATGCTAATGATTTTTCTATGTTGATTTTATATCCTGCTACTTTGCTATAGCTATTGATGATGTCTAGAAGCTTCTGAGTAGAGTTCTTTGGGTCTTTAAGGTATTGGATCATATCATCTGCAAATAGGGATATTTTGACAGTTTCTTTACCTATTTGTATTCCTTTTATTTCTTCTTCTTGCCTAATTGCTCTGGCTAGGAATTCGAGTACTATGTTGAATAGGAGTGGAGATAGTGGGCATCCTTGTCTGGTTCCTGATTTTAGAGGGAATGGTTTCAGTTTTTCTCCATTAAGTATAATGCTGGCTGTAGGTTTGTCATATATAGCATTTATAATGTTGGGTAATTTCCTTCTATTCCTAGTTTTCTTAGAGCTTTTATTATGAAATAGTGTTGGATCTTATCAAAGGCTTTTTCTGCATCTATGGAGATGATCAACTAGTTTTTGTCTTTGCTTCTGTTAATGTGGTTTATTACGTTTATTGATTTTCGTATGCCTTTAAGTCCTTCAGGGTATGTTTGATGAAATTGGGTGCATTGACATTGGGTGCATATAGTTTAATAATTATTTCCTTTTGGTCTATTTCTCCTTTTATTAGTATGGAATGTCCTTCTTTATCTTGTTTGATCAATGTAGGTTTGAAGTGTACTTTGTCAGAGATAAGTATTGCTATTACTGCCTATTGGCTTGGTAAATCTTCCAGCCTTTCATCCTAAGCCTATGTTTATTTCTATCAGTGAGATGGGTCTCCTGTAAGCAACAAATTGTTGGATCTTCCTTTTTAATCCATTTCGTCAAATGGTGTCTTTTGATGGGTGAATTATGTCCATTAAGTGTTAGTACTGATAGTTATGTGGTGATTCCTGTCATTTAGTTGTCTTAGTTGTTTGAAGGTTTGATTTGTGTACCTAAGTTGAGGTTACTCTCTGCTTTCTTGCTTTTTCTTTTCCTGTTGTTTGGTGCTGCCTGTCTTTTCATGGTATGTTGGCTTCCACTTTTTGTGTGCAGAATCCCTTAAAGAATCTTTTGTAGTGTGGCTTTGTGGTCATATATTGTTTCAGTTTCTGCTTATCATGGAAGACTTTTATTGCTCCATCTATTTTGAATGATAGTTTTGCTGGGTTGAGTATCCTGGGGTTGAAGTTATTCTCATTCAGTGCCTGGAAGATCTCACCCTAGAAGCTTAAAGTGCATCATTAGGTTTATACCAATATCATATTTTTCTGATTGCAGTTTCATTACATATTTCAAAATCAGGAAATTAAATGTTTTTAGCTTTTTTCTGGTTTTACTATTTCTGTAAAAATGAAACAGGAATTTGCATTGATCTGTATATTGCTTCTGATAGTATGTACATTTTAACAATACTATTTTTTTAATCTATGAGCACAGTGTATCTTTTACTTATTTGTATTTCCTCCAGCTTTTTTCATTAGTATTCTATAATTTCCAGTATGTAGGTTATTTATATTTTTGGTTAATTTTTTTATTTTTGTTCACTACTGCTGTTGAAAATGAAATCATTTTCTAAATTCCTCCTTTGTATGGTTCATTAATAGCATAATCATATAACAATTATGATTCCAGGAATCATAATTGGGACATGTTCTTGGAGAAATGCTTTGTTAAACAGTTTTGCCATTATGCAAAACTATATAGACTGTACTTATAAATATTCAGTTGACTATGATATTACCAGCCAATACAGTATTTTAGGACCATCATTGTATATTTGTTTTACCAGTTGTAAGTTTTTTTGGTGGAATCTTTAAGGTTTTTTATATATAAGATGATTTCATCAGCAAATAAAATTCTCCTCCTTCTTTCTTCTTCCTCCTCCTTTTCCTTCTCTTTTTTTTCTAGGTAATAAAATTATATCATGAGAAAGTTTAAACCAGCAGATTTTAACTGTTCTTGTAAGTAGTCATAGTAACTGTGAGGTGATAGATTTGTTATTTTGGTTCACTATAGTTGTCATTTTACTATCTATATAGGTATCTGATAATATGGTATAAATTTTAAATATGCAAAATATTTTAGTTGTTTTTTAAAAAACAAACAGAAATGGGGTGGAAACTAAAAAAATATTGTTGAAAGTTGTGAGATATTCTACAGATGATTTGCTATTGACAGCTGCTAAAAACTCTGAGGTTTATACAAGTCCCCTTGCTAGAGCTGATGATAGAAAAAGGTAAAAGTTAAAACTCATTTGAGGGGTTGTAATCTGCTCTATTATTATGATCAGTGGTAATGAATATGAAATATGTCGATATGACAGTCTGTTTTCCTTAAGATATGTGATTAAGTTAACTTATGGTGGTACTGGGTTTTAAACTCAGTGCTTTGAGTTGCAAAGTAGGCAGTCTACTATTTGAGTCAGACCTCAAGCCCTAGTTATATTGGAGATGAGTTACTTACATATTCAGGCATTATTATATATAGACAGAAATGTAAATATATACAGAACATGTCCAAAAGTGGGACTGTTAAAGGAGTCTAGGGGAGGAGGAAAACAAGAAAAAAAATGATAGTGAATAATAATGAACTACATAGTATCTGTGTAGGCACAAGACACATGAAACACACTGAAAACTGCTGAATAATATGGGGTGGGGGGAAAAAGAAAGGAAGGGTAGTAGAGGGGTTAAACTGATTTATGAACAATGTACTTACAGATAAAGTACCAAGGCTAAATCCCAATGGAACAATGTACACACAGTTAAAAACAATTGAGAGCAGGCATGTAAAGCAGGTTATGTTAAAGGGAGGACCCCAGTGGAAGAGAAAAGGTAAAATGAAGAATGTAACAAGGGTGAATGTTTGTTGTACTCTCTTTTTGTACGACCTAGACAAATACAGTAGAAAATATCAAAGATACATTAAACAACTAGAACCGATACCTGTAGACATAGATGCCAAAAGTGACAGCATGATTACCATGTGCATATACAACACTCTAGGATAGATGATATGCTAGAGCATAAAATAAAGCAAATCAAAACCTCAATAAATTTAAAAGGATAAAAGCATTGCATTATTTTGAGTGCAATGAAACTTGAAGCCAACAGAAAAAAAAATTTAAGAATTTGTAAATTGTGAAAAGTGAAAAGCAACAATGAAAAAGAAAACCTGTCAAAAGAGGAAATCTAAAGGGGTATCAGAAAATACTTATCAGATGATGAATAATGCTAGAACTTATCAAGGACAGCCAAAACAAAGCATGTGTACCTATAAATGTCTAGAGTAAGAAAGAGAATTTCAAATTACCTAATGACACTGGGTGGAAAAAAACTAACAGGAAAAAAGTACACATTAGAGTGGACGTAAATAAAATTTGAGAACAGGGAAACAGAGAAAACTAATGAGACCAAAAACATTTTGTTTTAAAACAAGGCTGGCCATCTTTTAACTAAATTCTCCAAGAACAAGTGAAAAATCTTAAATTTCTAGAAAAAGAATGACTATTACTACCAACTCTAGAGAAACAACAAATCAGAAAACATTTAAATACATTCAACAAGTTCTAGAAAGCCATACATTACTAGAATGTACTTAAAAAGAAACAAAATACCTGAACATATCTATCTGGAGTGTTTTCTAACACCAATAATCAGTTCCTCAACTCTCTGACCACCAGATGATATTCAATAATTAAATCTATCAGTAACTGCATAGAGTTGCTGTCAAACCTTATGGATAAATATGTCTGTTTCAAGCAGGTGCTTAGCATGCATGACTGCTGAGTTCAAAACCCAGCACCTAAAAAGGAAAAAGAAAAAACAACTTTGAAATAAAGGAACAAAAAATTCTTCTTCGGACACCAGTTGTAAATTCAGACACACTTAAATTTTTTATTAGGATATATTCATTGTACGGGAGGGATTCATAATGACAATTCCAAATAGACTTACATTGTACATTACTTATATCAACCTTATTGTTTATCACTGTCAAAACTGCAAGAGGTATCTTAGTTCTGTTTCATATACACTTTTGAAGGCCATCTATCCCATATACTGTCAACTTAAATCTCCTTTATTACCCCGCCCCTCCCATTAGTACCACTCACATACATTCTACCTATTTTATAATTTTTTGTTATTAATATTTAAATGGATGTTCAAAGGGGTGTCTCAGTATATACCCACTGTGGGCATACTTTACTTTGGACCATTCAACTCCATCCATTATTCATTCGCCCTTAATCCTTTACCTCCCACACCCATTTTTAATAGCTCTTAATAGACATACTTATATCATCTACCGCCACATTTCATGTTTTACAATATTACTGATGATATTCTCTTTTATTTTCCCTCTTTCCAGAGTTCCATAGAATAGGTCCATTGTTATATGAACATGTTCTATATTTGAGTTTGTGTATTTATACTTGTGTCAGATTGGCTATAAACTATTTTCCAAAACTCTTCCTTCAAGTCAAGTAATTTGCTAAAATGGCAAGAAGGGAACCCAAGAAAACAAATGTTTTTTTGGTTTACTATATATATAAAAGATGCAACTCAAGAACAGTCAAATGAAAGAGATTTTTAGAATCAAGCACTGCCCTCTCCTCACATGCTACCCATCCAAACACGTCAATGTCTATATAACCTGGAAATACTCAAGGTCTCATTCTATTAAAGAGTTTTTATAGAACTCAATCCAGATCCCAAAGGTCAGTGCATGGGATTTAACTTTCCAACTCTCTAATCACTTGGTTTTTCTGGTGATCTGACCATTCCTCACACTACACAGAGGCTCAGTCATCTCAATACTATAAACTCACCTGAGACAGAAAGAGGCTTGTTAAAAACAGTAAAAGATGGCAACTCAGGAAATGGGGTTCATGAGGATACTGTTTTAAGGACAGGCAAAAAGTTACCAAAAACCCCATCCCAACAAATAAGTTTCATGTGGTGACTCACTTTTGCAATTGCAGCTACAAGGGAAGAAGATACAGGTAGGAAGGTCATGGTCCAAGGCCAGCCTTGGCACAAGCAAGAAACTACATCTAAAAATAAACTAAAGATAAAAATGCAGGTGGTGCTCAATTTGTAGAGTGAGGCCTAAATACAAATCCAGGTATCACTAAAGAGAGATATGTAGTTAGAAAGATTAGATCAGATAGCTTAGATAGACAGATAGATAGATAGACAGACAGACAGACAGATGCATGGATGGATGGACGGACAGATAGACAGACAATGGCAAAAGACATTCATATTATTCAGGAAATTCCAAGGAGTTTAGGAGATCTGTTTTAACAATATATATATTTGGCTTCATCAATTCACCAGACACATTTAAAGATGTAAACCCAATCCTTCACAAGCTTTCAGCATGTAGGTCAAAGAACTCGTCTTACTCATTTGAGACCATACTAAAACCACAAAGACATCACAGGAAGGATACATACAACCCCTATGAAAAGGAACTTAAAAATACTAGCCAACATAAATAAACATTAAAAAAAAAAATTAAACATGACCAAGTAGGATGAAAGGTTGGTTGAGTATCTGTGTAATATCTGTGTATCTCCAAGCCTAAATTTATATTTTGAAGCCCTACTAACTAATACCTTAGTATATGCTCATGTTAGGAAATTAATCACTAAAAACAACCTTCAGTCAAAAAAGGATAATAGGATGGTCCTTTACCCAACTGAACTAATAGTCTTGTAAGAAGAAATCTAAACAAAGAGATATCAGGATGACACTTACACAAACGAAAGACCATGTGACACACATCAAGAGTGCCACCTGTAACCCAAGAAGAGATTTCATGAGGAACCAAATGTCCTGAGCCTTAAATCTGAACTTCTAGCATTATTACAAATAGAACATTTTTCAAAACCCTGTCTACATGACCATCTGAACACAGCAGAAGAAACTTAAGACAAAAACTAACACCCATTCAACAAAATATATGATGAAGAAAAAAAGCACACTGGGTGCCACTGGATCATAGCTGTAATCCTAGCTCAAGAGGCAGAGATCAAGAGGATCAAGGCTCAAAGCCAGCCTAGGTAGACACTCCATGAGACCCTATTTCAAGGTAAGGTGCTTCAAGATGTAGGCCCTGAATTCAAACACCAGCACCACAAAAAAAGTTAAATAAAAGCAAACTTCCTCAAGATAGAAAAGAACGTCTACACAAAACAATGCAAAACGAACAAAAATAACCCCAATATTATTATTATTAATGGTAAAATACTTTTGTCATAATAGTAAGGAAAAGCTATTTACTCTTATTAGTTCTATCAGCATTGTACTAGAAGTTCTAGGCAACCTGAAAGAAAAACATTCTAGAAAGTAGGCAACGAAAAAGAAGAGCCATTCAGATTTGAAAGAAATAAAATGATAAAGAAAGTTGGCATGACTGTATATGTAGAAAATCCTAAGGAATCCACTGAAGTCTTTAAAAAAAAAACAAAACCAAGGCAAGTGTAGGGTTTACCCAACTGAACTAGTAGTCTCAAGTACTTTCATGGAAAAAGCTAATAAAGATTGGTTAAATGACTAAATTCATGAACAATAGTACACAAAATGTCACTGGTGAGAACTCCTCCAACAGCATTAATTTTACATATGTAAAAACCATTCCAAAAATACCCAACACAGAAAATGGCTGGAAGAGTAGCTCAAGTGGTAGAGCCTAGCAAGCATGAGGCCCTGTGTTCAAACCCCAGTAGCAAAAAGATTAAACACTACTTCATGACCAAAGCTTTACAAAAAGCAGGAATAGAAGGAATGTACTTCAATATTATAAAGACTACACATGACAAACATATACCTCATACTTAATGGGGAAAAACTGAAACCATTTACCCTGAAGTCAGGAACAAGACAATGACCACTTTTCCCCATTCCTATTCAACACAGTCCTGGAAATCCTAGCCACAGTAATAAGACAAGAAGAAGAAATAAAAGAAATACAAATAGGTAAGGAAACAGTCAAAATATCTCTATTTGCAGATGACATAATCCTATAACTCAAAAGACCCAAAATATTCCACCCAAAACCTCCTAGACACCATACACAGCTTCAGCAATGTACCAGGATACAAACTCAACTTACAAAAATCAGTATAACCTTTCTACACATCACCAACAAACAAACTTAAGGAAGAACACAGGAAAAGAATTCCATTTACACTAGCCTCAAAAAAATAAAAAATCAAACACACTCAGTAAACGAAACAAAGGATGTAAATAGCCTCTACAAGGAGAATTACACACCACTGAAGAAAGAGAGCAAGGAAGACTACAAAAGATGGAAAGATCTTCTATGCTTATGGAGTGGCAGACCCAACATAGAAAAATGGTTATACTACCAAAAGCAATCTGCATGTTCAACGCAATTACCATCAAAATTCCAATGACATTCATCATAGAGACTGAAAAATCTACCCTAAAGTTAATTTGGAGACACAAAAGATCATGCATGAATAGCCAAGGCAGTATTGAGCTAACAGAGCAATGATGGAGGTATCTCAATAACCAACTTCAAACTATACAACAGAGTCTAGCAATAAAAACAGCATGGTACTGGCAGTAAAACAGATATGAAGACCAGTGGAACAGAACTGAGGACCTGGATATGAATCCACACAGCTATGCTCACCTTATTTTGTACAAAGATGCCAAAAACATACAATGGAGAAAAGATAGCTTCTTGAACAAATGCTACTGGGAAAAGTGGCAATCTGCCTGCAGAAAACTGAAACTAGATCCATCCCTGCACTAGTATGAACTCAAAGTGCATTAAGGACCTTAATAGCAGATGCAAAACTCTGAAATTACCACAGAAAAGAGTAGGGAATGCCCTGGAAACAATAGGTATAAACAAACACATCCTCACTAGAACTCCAACAGCCCAGCAACTAAGAAAAAGGATGGAAAATGGGACAACATGAAATTAAAAAGTTTCTGCACAACAAAAGAAGTGGTCTCTAAATTAAAGAGACCATTTACAGTGTGGGAAAAAATATCTGCTATTTATACATCTGATTGTATCTGTACTGATACAATCAGATCAGTACAGATCTGGTTATCTATACTGATAACCAGAATATACAGACAGCTCAAAAAATTAAACTCCCCTTAAATTAATGAACCAATAAAGTTGTGGGCAACTGAACTTAACAAAACTTTTTCTAAAGAAGAAATCCAGATGGTCAAAAAAACATATGAAAAAATGCTTACCATCCCTGGTCATAAGGAAATGCAAATCGAAACCACACTGAGATTCTACCTTACGGATTAGAGCGGCTATCAACAAGAACACCAACAACAAATGCTGGCAAGAATGCAGGGAAAAAGGAACATTCATATACTGCTGGTGAGCTACTATAACCACTTTAGAAAAAAGTATGGTGGCTTCTTTAAAAACTGAATATTGATCTGTCATATGATCCACCAATACCACTCCTCAGGATATACCTGAAGGAATGGGATGCAAGTTATTACAAAAGCCCATGATTATTTCAGCACTATTTATATTAGATAAGCTATTGGAAACAGCCAAGACACCCCACAACTGACAAATGGATGAAGAAAATGTAGTATTTATACACAACTGAATTTTACTCAGCCAAAAAGAATGAAATTTTGTCATTTGCAAGTAAATGGATGGAAATTCAAAGCATCATCTTAAGTGAAGTTAGTCAGGCTCAGAAGGCCACAATCACATGTTCTCCCTCATATAAGGATTACAGACCTAAAACAAATGCAGTAACATTATTAGATGTGGGTCACACACTAAGGCGAATACACCCATGGGAAAAAGAGGAAAAGGGAAGGAAACCTAAACTTGAATGTGGCTGATGTACTCCCTGTTGAGGAGTGAATAAAGCACTCTTAAATTTGCAGAGCCCACTATGGGAAGGGGACCAGGAAGCAGCAAACATGTGTGACAGAGACAAACCAATGTGTATGGAAGCAATGCTAGGAAACTGTTATCTTTATCCCGAACTAGCAAAAATTACGTCTTTTCTTACTGTCTCTGATGTTTTCTCTTCAACATACTCGGAGAAGAGAGCTGAACAAGTTCTGCTCTGAAATGGGGAGGAAGCACATATTAAATAAATAAAAAAATGATAAAATATAAAAATGATAAAATAAGGAGAGGAAAAAAAACCCAAACTAATAATGTTCAACAAGGTTTAAAGTATCTAAAATCATATTTTAAACTAGAGTTGTGGCTCAGATGGTAGAGAGCACCATCCTAGCAAGCTCAAGGTCCTGAGTTCAAACTCTAGGACCACCAAAAAAATTTATTTTTCTTAAGTTTGTTGTGTGACAAAAAATGAGATGTGGAAATAGAAGCTGAAAAAATGGCGACACAATTATCATTAATATTTAAAACTGTTCAGTACAATTAAAAACAGCTAAGATGAAGCGTAAGTGTAGTACATTGATAAGAGTGCTAACCTACCATGTATGAAGCCCTCATTTTGAGGTAAAACATAAACACACACACACATATAGGTCTAGGTAATTATTTTCTGAACAGGACTCCAGTTGTGCAGGAAATAAGACCAACAAATGACAAATGGGAAAGTTTCAAAGTTTCTGCACATCAAAAGAAACTTACCACAGGCGTAGCAAATTGGCTCAAGCAGTAAGAGCCCAGTCTCACAAGTGTGAGACCCCAAGTTCAAACCCCAGCGCCACCAAAAAAATATAAAGAAAATGACATCTTTAATAAACAAAGTTACCAGAATCCAGAAACACAGAATGGGAGAAAATTTTCACCAGCTACTCAACACATAAGGGATTAGTATCTACTAACACATAAAGAGTTGAAGAACTATAAATAGCAAAAGAATAAATAATTCAATCAATAACCTAGCAAACAACCTGAATAGACAGTTCTCAGAACAAATGGCTAATAAATACACAAAACAATGATCAAATTCCTTAGCGACAAAGGAAATATAAATCAAAACTACACTAAACATTCTGTATCTTAACCCATCAGATTGGCATTCATCAAGATAATGAAAAACAAATGCTAACGGGGATGGGGGAAGCGGGAAAAACATCAGACACAGTTTGGTGGAAATATATATATACTTATATATAAAATGGTGTGACTCCTATGGAAACCAGAATGGAAAGTCCTCAAAAAACTAAAAGTAGACTTACCTTATGACCCACCATACCACTCATGAGTATATATCTGAAAGAGTTAAAGTAATATAAAAAAGACACTTGCAACCCATGTTTATTACAGCTCTCTTCACAAAAGTCAAACTTGAAAAACAGGTAAGGTGAACAAAAACCAATAAATACACAAACACACACACACAGAGTAATACTCAGTTTAAAAAAAAAAGATGAATTATATCATTTGAGAAAACTGGATGAAATAGATCATTATGCTGAGCAAGGTAAGCCAAGTTCAAAAGGACAAATATAGTATGTTTCTCCTTATTTGTGGAATCTCGACCTAAAATTATGAAGGCTAGTATTAATAATAATAATAATAATGGGACATGAATGCATTTAGAAGACTGTGGAGAAAGGCCACCAGGAAGGGAGAGGGGCAAAGAGTATTCAAGGGTAAAAGCTATTCAAGTATGCAACATATGTACATATGAAGAAAACAAAGTGAACCCCATCCAACACTGTTTGAAAAAGGTGGGTAGAGGAAAAAAAGGAATGTAAATATATTAGAGGTGAAACTGTATGCATGAACAGAATTATCACAATGAAATTTCCTCATATTAATGTAAGATAACTCAGTAGTAAAATTTAAAAATAAAAAATAAAGTGAAATCATCCTTTAGAGTGGAAGAAAATATTTGCAAATCATACATTTGAAATGACAATTCATTAAAACAATTTAAAAACAATGTGAAAGAAATCTAGTTCCCAAAGACATACCCATGATCAACAGGCATATTAAAAATACTTGATATTATTGCTAATTAAGAAAAGGAAAACTAGAACCAAAGGTGTATCACAAACATCAGATCAAAAAAATGTAAGAAAGGATAAAGAGAAATCAATATTTTCATAAACTGCTGGAGTATAAAATGATACAGCAGAATTACATAGTCTGGCAGTTCCTGAAATGACTATATATAATAACCGTATGTCTAAGGATTTCCACTTCTGCATACCTATTCAAGATATTAAAATACCAATCCACTCAGATATGTATATAAATATAGCAAGAATTACTGACAGTAACTTACAAGGAAAATCAACCCACACGTCCACAAAATGATAAATGAATCAAACAATGTGGCATAACTATAACAAGACACATTATTAAGCAATAAAAGGAATGAAGCACTAAAAAAAAATTAAAGATACAAATTACTAATACCAACAGTGAAACAGGTTACATCACTACAATCTGATATCAAAGGTAGAATGAAAGAATATCATAAACAACTACCACAATTCACAACTTACAAGAAATAGGCACATTTTTGAAAGACGTTAAACTCAAACCATTTCCACAAGAGGGCAAGGTAGAGTGTGCATACACACAAATATACACACACTCATTAAAGAACAAAAAGGAGGAGAACCCTTCAAAACCACAAGGTTCAGATGCCTTCACTCATGAATTCTTCTAAATAGGTTAAGCAGGAAATAATGCTAACTGCAAATAAACTTATTCAAATTGTTGACAGCTCCTCTACCTAGTCTACAAAGTCAGCATAACCCTCATATTCAAACAAGACTAAGACAGTTTAGCATCCCTCAAAAAATGCTAACAAATTCCAAAAAGGCAGTAATACTGCTGTTATTCCAGCAATAAAATGCTAGGTAACAGCAAATAATTAATTGCATTTAAAAAACAATCACCTGAAAAAAATTCTTAAAGCAGAAATTTAACCTAAGTTTAATCACTATAATCATTTAACTTACAAACATTACTCCTGATCCTTTTCCTCCAATTAATGTACTTAGCCCTCTCTGTATTTTCTGTATCCAAACTAAACCAATCATAAGACTGAAAAAAAGTTTTTTTAATTATCTAGTCAGTAGCCTCTAGGTATAATTCTAGCTACCCTGTTGGCAGAGATGGTGAAGAGTATGGTTTGACAGAAGCCTGGGAAAAAAAGTCAACAAGAGCCTATTTCAAAGAACAAAGGAGGTATAGTGGCAAACACTTGTGATCCCAGCTATGTGGGAGATGAGGTAGGACTATGGTAGTTTGATCTGGTTAGGGGTAAAAACAACACTATCAGAAAAATACTAAAGCAAAAAGGGTGGGCATGTGGGTCTACAAGGAAAACACAAATGTACCAAGTATAAGGCTCTGAGTTCAACTCCAGTACTGAATGTCAAAACAAAATATGCATGGTAGACCAGACATGGTAAAAAATGCCTATAATCCCAGTTTTCTGAAAGTGGAAAAAAGGGGATCTCAGTTTCTAAGCTAGCCTGGCTGCACTGTAGCTTCCTGGCCAGACTGGACTGTATCATGAGACTCCGACTCAAAAAAACAAAAAACACAAGGAGGGGGCAGTATGTGAAGGAGACAGAGAGTAAAGGGAAATGCAAACAGGCTATATGTAAATAGTATATGCCATATTATCACATGAAATTTAACCATTCACAAATTCTGGAACATGTATGTTAAATGTGTACGCATTTTGAAACCAAGTCCGTAGGGATACCAAAAGACAACTGTACATCAAATTTTGTATGTAGACTGTATTACATTCACAAACATACATTTTTTATAGGAAGAAAATATTTCTATCCCTCTCTGTTGGATAATTTAAGAATATTCAATTAATGTCTGTACAAACCGCAAGTTTAGTCTGTAAAAGAATACAACTGTTAAATAGATCTTAGGCACATTCAGCATAAAAAAATGCATGTATTAAAATATGCATTTTTTAGTTTTCAACTCCAGTGTGAGTGTGGCTAGTAAGTGTTATTTTTCAACTTCACTCTTACCCTTACCAGATATGAAATCTGTATCATTTTAGATTTTTATGTTTGTAACATATAAAACCCAAACAAAATACATAGGGCTCTTTTGGTAAAATACATTGCATGCTAGGAAGCCAAATAAATATCAGTACCTTTTATCTATTACTTATTTTTCACTACTACATGAAATCACAGTCACGCTGATTAAACTATCTTAGGGTCATTTCTAAGTGGTATACAGCTGAACTTTAAACACTGCTTTTAGCTATACCGGAAATGAGGCACCAAAGACAAACACAAGGTATCTTTCAAAACACTATTTTCACCATTTCCAGTTGGTATCATGGCACACATCTATTATCCCAGCACTTGGGAGGCTAAGGCAGGAGAATCTGAGTTTAAGGCCAGTCTGAGCGGGTGGGGGTTGGGAGGGGAAGGAAAGAAACAAGAATGATTTTCCTTTATATAGAGGAGCTATCAATAAGTCATGCAAAGAAAAAAGTACAAACCTTTAACCGTCTAGGTCATATAAAACATTGCTCTCAAGAACTCGAAGTCCTGAAAATGCAAATCAAAACCACACTAAGATTCCACCTCACCCCTATTAGAATAGCCATCATCCAAAACACCACCCCTAAGTGCTGGCAAGGATGTGGAATAAAATGAACCCTACTCCACTGCTGGTGGGAATGCAAGCTGGTGCAACCACTCTGGAAAAAAATTTGGAGACTTACTAAAAATCTAAACATAGAACTGCCATATGATCCAACTATCCCACACCTGGGGATATACCCAAAGAAATGCAACACAGGTTACTCCAGAGGCATCTGCATACCCATGTTTATTGCAGCACTATTCACAATAGCCAAGTTATGGAAACAGCCAAAATGCCACACTGCTTGTGAATGAATCAAAAAATGTGGTACTTGTACACAAAGGAATCTTATTCAGCCATGAAGAAAAATGAAATCTTATCACTTGAGGTAAATGGACAGAACTGGAGAACATCATTCAGAATGAGGTCAGCCAGGCCCAGAAAACCAAAAATCATATGTTCTCCCTCATAAGCGGACTTTAGATCTAGGGCAAATGCAGCAATGCTGCTGGCCTTGCATCACATGACAAGGGAAGAGCACATACAGGAGATATAGGAATAGGTAGGAAACCCAAAACATGAACGCGTTTGATGTGCCTGCTCCATCAGAACTAATACAGAAAGCTTAAAGGACAGGTTATCAAGAACAGGGGATCAGGAACCAAGGCAAAGATCAGTTAGAGTTAAAGCAACATGGGTTGTAACATATGGGTACATGAAAGCAAAAGTAGGAATCTTTCTGTACAACTATCCTTAACTCAACTACCAAAACACTTTGTCTTTCTTATTATGCATATGTCCTTTCTTCAACAAAATCAGTGATAAGGGCAAATGGGACCTGCCTGAAACTGTGGAGGGGAGGAGGGTAAGAGTGGGGTGTGGGGGGAAAGAATGAGGGAGGGGGGAAGGGTGAAGAAATGAACCAAACAATGTAGCACATGCAAATAAATAAACAACAAAAAAAACCCTCAAAGTCCTGAGAAAGTAAGGCAGCTCTTCAACTCCAGTTCTGTTACCTACTAGTTGTAAGAGTAGGAAAAATTTCCTACAATTTGGGCCTAAGTTTCATCAAGATAAAACAAAAATAATGATCCCTAGTTCATTGGGTTTTTTGGACAAAGTACTATACATCAGTAAGACAAGAGTGACAAGAATAAGGTAAATTCTCAATATACTTAATAACAGTAGTAGTGCTTTCAGGAACAGATAGGATTGCTGGAATTCTTTTGTAAAAAAGAAAGGAACAACTGCATTTATACTATAAAATGTGTTCTTTTCTGTATGAATACATTATGAAATGATTAATTATATGTATCCTTAATAGGATATTTATGAACTCCTATTAAAATTACATGCATAATTGTTTGGTAACATTAAAGAAATATGTGATCCCTAAGACCCCCAAAAGCCTTCACTGTTAATGTTAATAGATTATTTTCATAATGTAATCAATATTTCAAAATATTCATCTAATACTTTAAATCTATGTCGTATTACCAAATAAGTCAATTGTGAATCCATAATCAAGCAATATTTGCAGACTAAAAAAAATAAATATAATTGTAATGTTGCTTATTTATCAGTCTTCTATAGCTTTAACTTCTGTAACTATTGCTTTTTGCCTTCTATGTCTATTGTTTCAACTCTTAATAATCCAAATAACTGTAAGAAGAGACAAAAATACCTTTAATTGATACAAGAAAATCTTAGTATTAAAAAAAAATCTATCAATTATATAATAGCACTACATTTTAAGATAAAATGTAAAATAAGGCCTGAAAACATCCTTACTTATTTAGAAGCTTACGGTGTAAAAATGTCTGCAATAGGGAAGACTGTTGGACTTTAGAATTCATCAATGAGATGCAAGTGCAGGACACTCAGAAAAAGGGTAATAGAATTATATTGAACTTCCGAAGAACAGAATAAGCAAAGTTCCCAAAAAGTTTGTTCATGTAAATGAGCTCTCATGCTCAAAATACAGTATTATTTAAACCAAGTAATGCTTTTCATCTTAAAGATAAAACACCACAAAATATGAGGCAAAATGGAGCCTCAAGTTCTACTGGTACAGTAGTCCTGCAAGTCTGGCAATGTTCAAAAACAAAGCATGAAAAAACAAGAAGAAAAATTTTATTTCATGCAAGTTCAGTTATATGTGCAATACAGCAAAAGCTGGTTTTAACATCCATTTTCATTTCAAAGCTATTTGGTAAATCATGAAAATTTTTAGCAATAATCATGTCTGCTAAAATGAAGATTAAATCCATCAACACATCAAACTTGGTATTTACTAGAGGCCATACTATTTAAATAGTAGACATTAAATTTTCCTAACAAAAATGAGAATGATCTGACTGACAGCTTCTACTAATGTAATGAGCTGTAAAATTCTCTAGTTTTGCTTTAAAAATATATTCCTAGTGTTCCTAAGAGAAATTCTGGCTTCATCCAGATGTATTATTAAATGTGATTCTTCATTCATCATCTACTGTTGGCTTGATGGTGACTCCTCTTCTTATCTGGCCCCAACCAATTAAACTGAAAAATGAAAATAGAAGAAGTCATAAATTTTAAATCCATCTCATTAGCACTGACAAATAATCATGACATAATTGGTTTTATTTGCCCAATTTTAAATTCAAATATGCTCCCCTAAAATAAAAGCCCCTATTACCTCCTTAGATTGCTACAGCTTTATACACGCATTCTGTCCAGCATAAATAAGAAAAGCAAATGAGCTGGAGAGATAGAGCTCTTGCCTAATATTCCTAAGGCCCTGTAATCCTTTGCAAAACAAATATAAAAAAAAAAAAAAAAAAGCTGCTGCAATTCATATAATCATATTCTTCTAAAACATTATGTGTACCTACACAGAATAAGTAAGAACATGCCAACTAGATTTAAAGAATCATGCCATCCACAAAATACTCTAACCTAATTTTAAAATTTTAATCCATTCCTTTCTGCTTGAAAAATGTGAAGTGCTTTCTTCACTTTGAGAATACCCCGGAAGATATAATAGTTTCAAAGGAAAATAAAGTAAGTAAAGAAATAGAAGATCATTACTTTCCACAACCAGATTAGTCTTTAGGGCACATGGGAAGTGAGTGATAGAAATGGAATCCTAGGACAAAGATTACCTTTTTTATTTTTTGAATGGCATTTGGGATTGGAACTCAAAATTTCACACTTGGTAAGAAGGCACTTACAACTTGAACCACTCTGGCAGTCTCAGGTTATTCTTAAAGGGAGAGAGACCTTCAAAATCTGCTCTAGTCTAGGCTGTGTGGGTCATTTAGCAAAACAAAACAAAACTAACAACAGATAAAAGATACAATTCTAAAGCTTATGAGGGAGGAGAAGTCAGCAAATTGGAAAAGTTAAAAGTATCTCAGACTTTGTTCCCTCTTCAGAAATATCAAATAACCAACAGTAAACCAACTAAAGTAGCTTTGTGGGAAATTTATGAACTTCAAAAATCTATAGCAACCTACCAAGTGCCCAAGTAAGGAAAAAAACCCCACTCAAAATGGTAGGAATATCGTGGCATTTTCTTTACCTTTCCTGGAGAGGGATCTCCACCACTTCCTAGGTGTGAGGTATACAATGGAAGTCAAGCAATCCTCAACCTCTCTTGAGATACAAGAGTGTGAATTCATTTTCAAAATTTTGGATTGGCTGGGTAATGCCCAAAGCACTAATTTCTGCATTGTTTGACTTAGTGCTCTGACAAGAGCTATGGCAGAGTTCAGATATCACACTGAAGGCTACTAAAGGCAGTGGCACAACTGCAAACATGAGAGCTACAGAGATCCTGTGGCTAGAGTCAAAGACTTCTGGCTTAAGAACATCATACATGCAGCACTATTCGCAATAGCAAAGTTATGGAAACAGCCAAGATGCCCAACTACTGACGAATGGATCAAGAAAATGTGGTATCTATACACAATGGAATTTTATGCAGCCATGAAGAACAACAAAATGTTATCATTTGCTTGTAAATGGATGGAATTGGAGAACATCATTCTGAGTGAGGTTAGCCTGGCTCAAAAAACCAAAAATCGTATGTTCTGCCTCATATGTGGACATTAGATCAAGGGCAAACACAACAAGGGGACTGGACTATGAGCACATGATAAAAGCGAGAGCACACAAGGGAGGGGTGAGGATAGGTAAGACACCTAAAAAACTAGCTAGCATTTGTTGCCCTTAACGCAGAGAAACTAAAGCAGATAACTTAAAGCAACTGAGGCCAATAGGAAAAGGGGACCAGGTACTAGAGAAAAGGTTAGATCAAAAAGAATTAACCTAGAAGGTAACACCCACGCACAGGAAATCAATGTGAGTCAATGCCCTGTATAGCTATCCTTATCTCAACCAGCAAAAACCCTTGTTCCTTCCTATTATTGCTTATACTCTGTCTACAACAAAATTAGAAATAAGAGCAAAATAGTTTCTGCTGGGTTTTGGGGGGGGGGAGAGGGAGGGGGCGGAGTGGGTGGTAAGGGAGGGGGTGGGGGCAGGGGGGAGAAATGAACCAAGCCTTGTATGCACATATGAATAATAAAACAATAAAACTTAAAAAAAAACAAGGATACTGAAAATGAATGAACCAAGCCTTGTATGCACATATGAATAATAAAAGAAATGAAGTCATGTCATGCATGCTTAATTACTGAAATTCTTTGCACAAAGCCAGACTTGTAATGACTAGCAGAAGCAGCTTCTCCTTATAACAAAAACTGCAAGCATAAAAATAAACAGAGAAATAAAATCCACTTATATAAATAGAATAAATTTCCAGAAACCAAAGCAAACCAAAAATAAATTTCCAGAAACACAGGACTCAGAGAATATAAAAGAATTCTCGTAAGAGTGCTCTAAGATTAAAGGAGATCATGTAACCAAAAATTAAAAATAAAACAAAACAGTATTATCAATAATGAGCAAAATAATATCGAGACAGAAATAATATAACACACTATACACACAGAATTATGTATTACATATAATGTATACAATTACAATATAATCACACATTGTAATTTTATATTAAATACAATGTTTTATGTTATAATTGTATATTATATAGTTACATATACAAATTAATGTATATACATTCTGCATATATAGTTATATATACATAAAAGATATTCTGGAGATAAAAATATACTGGCTGAGTTGAAATTTTTACTATAAGGCCTTATGGAAAGCCTGACTAGACAGAACCAGCAAACTTAAAGATAAGTCATTTGAAATTATCAAGGAACAAAGAAAGGAAAACACAAAGACAAATGAATAATGCCTAAAGAACTTTTAATACATCAAACTGTACAACATGAATTATTGGAATTACTGAGGAAAAGACAGAAAAAGGAATAGGTACTTATTTGAATGTATACATATATATGTATATATGTATATATGTATATATATATGTATATATGTATACATACATATATATATACACATATAAAAAAGCTCAAAGAATTAAAAACACAAAAAACTCAGAAACCAATGTTAAGACGCATAATTACTGTCCAAATTATGGAACTAGAGAAAAATTCTTAAAGCAGCAAAAGAAATATGATTCATATATAAAATGGATCCTCTGCTGCCTTTTGGTTCTTCTGGTTCTTTCAGGAGGAACCAGAAGGCAGAACAGTGAAATATTTAAAGTACTGAAAAAGGGTGCAGGGGGAAAAGGAAACAGAGTTCATTATTTGATAAACTGTCTTGCAAAAATGAAGGAGAAATTAAGATTTTCACAGATAAATGAAAGCTGACAGGAGTTTCGATATCAGTAGGCCTGCCTGGAGAAATGCTAAAAAAGGACTCCTTCAGAAGGAGGTGAGGTACGAGGAACTCAAGTTCAAAGGCAACCTGGGTAACATATAAACACCCCATCTCCTTAAAAAAGAAAAAAAGAAAAAAACCAAGTGCTAAGAATGTAGCTAAGTAGTAGTTTGATTGCCTACAGGGCATGTACGAGGGATCCTGGATTCAAACCCTAGCATCTCAAGACAAAACAAAAACAGAAACAAAAACAAAAACAAAAGAAAAAGTAAATGCATAGGAAATAGAAAAGATAGTATATTCAGGATCATTAAAATCCTACTTTTAATTTTTTTGTAAACAAAACTATAAATTATAATTATAAATCTATGTTAAAAAAATATATCAGTAACATAATGGGTGGGAAAAGTGAAAGAGTAGTTTTTGTGAAAGAAGTTTTATTTGACATTGACCTTCCTTTTTCTTTTTTTTTTTTGCAATGTTGGAGATTTAAACTCTGGGCCTCACAAATGATACACAAACGCCATACACCAAGCCACATCAGCATTCCCTTGAAGTTTTCACTCTAAAATAGGTTTTTATAATTTTAAAGTGCTTACATATAACACTTACTATTTAAATTTTAAAGTGTCAAATTTAATACCTACTTTTAGTTACACAGGTATTATATCACATTCTATGTTATTTATAAAATATACACAAAAGGGAAGATGAAGACATCAAAGTATATCTACGAACAAAATCAGGTAAACAAGACAGTAAAAGAAGAAATAAGGAGAAAAACAGTTATAATATACCTCATACAGAATGACAAAATGGCAACAGAAAGGGCCTTCATATAAGTACTTGATTTAACTATCAATGCATTAAATTCCCCAATGAAAACAATTATCTGAACAAACTTAAAACAGAAAACAATTATACACTTTATGATACTCAATTTAGATGTAAACACAGAGATCAAAAATGAAAGGATAGAAGTAGGTGCTGATGGCTCTCTCCTATAATTCTAGTTATTTAAGAGGCACAGATCAGGAAGATTGCAGTTTGAAGCCAGCCTCAAGCAAATAGTTCAGGAAACCCTATCTCAAAAAAAAAAAAACCACAAAACAAGGGTACAGAGTGGCTGTAGAGCACCCATCTAGCAAATGCAAGGCCCTGAGTTCAAACTCCAGTACCACAAAAAAAAAAAAAGCATAGAAAAATGTATTTACTGAAAATAGTAGTCAAAGAGAGCACAATAACTATTCAACTATCAGACAAAATAGACTTTAATACAAAAATTTCTCCGAGACAATGAATTTTGTGTAATGCCAATTTACCAGGAACATGTAACATTACAAACATAATATACACTGAACATACAGCTCTTAAGTATGTGATGGAAACAGCGACATAAAATAACAGTAATAAATTCCTCTACAACAAGAGACCTAAATGTTAACTTTTGTAATCAATAAAACAGTAAGAAAACAAAATCCATAATGAAACAAAAGATCTGAACATCAGACACCAACTAGATTTAAAAAATTCTATCAAAATACTCTAATGAACAGCAGTTGTACATTTTTTACAAGTACCTACAAAACATTCTCCAGGGATGGAGGAGTGGCCCAACTGAAAGAGCACCTCTGAAGCAAGCATGAAGCCCTGAGTTCAAACCCCAGTGCCACCAAAACATTCTCTACTATGAAACGTTCGTAGAATCACAAATCAAGTAATATATTTTAAATGACTGAAATCATACAATTTCCATTTATACTTCTGATTATAATGTGAAGAAAACAGAAATCAACAGAAGGGCAACTAGAAAGTCTACAAAATCCACAAACCTTTGACAATTACTCAAATAAGAAATCAAACAAAAATTAGAAAATACATTGAGACAAATCAAAATGGATACACAACAGCAAGTAGTTCTTCAAAAAATTAAAACTGGAATCATGAAACAATACAATTCCACTCCTGCATATATATCTAAAGAATAAAAGACATTCTTGGGAGAGGTACTTATATGGAAACATTTGTAGCAAAAAAATATTTTGTACTTTACTTCTTGAAGTAAACATAATTAGTGTAATAAACTTCATACATAGAAAATGCAAGGGAGTAGGAAAGTAGCTGAAATGGTAGCATGCCTGCCTAGCAAACACAAGGCCCTGAGTTCAAATTAACGTACAGGAATGAATGGAGGAAGGGAGGAAACAAGAAAGGAAAATGGTTGACTGTAAGGAGAATGAAGTTATTATCTAATGAGCAGATTTTCATTTTTTAAAGATTTTTGAATTCTCAAGAGTTATGGGGTTAATGGTTGAACAGCAATGTACATAGACTTAATACTCACTAAATATATACCTGACATTAAAAATGGAAGACTACTAAATTCAAGGAAAAGTTGAGTTTAGACAATCAAAAACTATGTCACACATAAAAATAGTTTTCTTTTAGACAGTTGGCAAAACTGATAAACTTACCGCCAGTGTTTCTCAACTCGTCTGCTTAGGGCAATTTTTTCTCCTACTTCAGTGCACACAGGGTTAGTGAGAACTATTTTACCCAAATCAGCCTTGACTGCACTAACCCTGCCTCCTGTAGACAAGGATCCAATGTTCACCATAAGTACTTCATTCTTCGACAACTTTTGTACCTAGTAAAATAAGGAAAACTGTATCAAAAATAAAAAATGGTTGAATTAAAAAGTAAACAAAATTTGTCAAACACTGCTATTAAGAATAGAGCTTACTGACACCTAAAAAATTAGTTAGCATTTGTTGCCCTCAATGCAGAGAAACTAAAGCAGATGTCTTAAAAGCAACTGAGGCCAACAGAAGGGGACCAGGAACTAGAGAAAAGGTTAGATCAAAAAGAATTTACCTAGAAGGTAACACACATGCACAGGAAATTAACGTGAGTCAACTCCCTGTACAGCTATCCTTATCTGAACTAGCAAAAAATCCATGTTCTTTCCAATTATTGCTTACACTCTCTCTTCAACAAAGTTAGATATAAGGGCAAATTAGTTTCTGCCAGGAATCGAGGAAGTGGCAGGGAGAGGGAGGGGGCAGAGTGGGTGGTAAGGGAGGGGGTGTGAGCAAGGGGAAGAAATGACCCAAGCATTGTATGCACATAAGAATAAAAAAAATTAATTAATTAAAATAAAAAAGGGGGGGGGGCACCAGGACGGCTTGGGAAGACGCAGACCAGGTGAGCTTCGCGGTACTGCGGTACTCCCACAGACAAGCCTGGGCCAGAGCAGCATAGCCCCCTGGACAGACTGACCTCCACCTGGGGAAAAAAGAGAAACTGAGTAATAAGCAATAACAGCAATAAAGACACATGGGAAAGAGGGTGGGGCACACTGAGCACCGAAGATTGGGGGAAGGGAATCCTTCCTGGGACTGTAAATAAACAAGCTGGGAAGGCCGGAGAGCCTCTGGCAGGAGTGGGGGCGTGTACCCAGCAACCAGGAGCAGGAAAGCTTGTGAGAGTGGAGGAGGGAGGAAAACTCCACAGGAGAGGGGGGAAGACCCACTTCCCAGTGAACTGTAAATAAACATGCAGGCCTGAGAAAGCAAGAGCAGTGTCACCTTTCCCAGTGTGCTTCTAAAGGGGAAAGCTTGTAGCAGAGGCCCGTGCACAGGAGAACTCTGAGTAAACAAAGCCTGCAGGGCCAGGTGAGTGCTAAGCTCACCCCTGAGATCTGCATAAATAACGCCGCCAGCTACAGCAGACTGACAGCAGTAGGCAGGCAAGCCACAGCCTCAGATACCGTTCTTTTTTCTTTGTCTCCCCACCTTTGATTAGAGAACAACTGAATTACACCTGCAAGCTGAAAAACTTACTACTGAAACTGTATTGCATTTGAACTTGGGACACTTGGTGGGGTTTTTTTTGTGCATGTGTGTGTACTTTTCTTCTACTTTATGCGTCCCCTGTGACGAGACAACTACAGAACAACATCGGAGGCACCAACTCCAGGACTGGAGACTGAGACGGACACCAAAATTATTAAGACTGAATTTGAACTGCATTTGAACTTAGAGGTTTTTTGGTCTTTTGTTTTTTTTAAGTTTTCTATTTTTTCATTTTATTTTAATATATTTTCCTATGTAGATTTTTCTTTCATTTATTTTTTATTTTTATTCTTTATTTTTTTTAGTTTTGATTTTCAATCCTCTCTCTAATGCCTATTCAGCTTACTGTCGATTAGTACACTAAAGCTCCCTGTTTATACCTTTGAAACCTTCTTGTCTAAACCTTGTTCTGTTTTCTCCTTCCAGTCTGTGTATTTGTTTTTCCCATTTCTTTAACTTCTTGCTTTCCATCTAGCTCACACTTCGATTCTAAATATTACCATTGATATTACTGAAAGCTAGAAAATACTTAATTGCACACAGTACAGGGACAGTAACAACACCAAAGACAATGACAGGAAGACAGAAAAAACAAGGAAACCAGTTTCCACACAGCAAAAAATCAGTACAGGAACCAGAGGGGAATGAAGAAAACAGATACTCAGAACCAGACTCCAGCAAAATGAAGATAAACTATGCCAAAGGACACAATGAAGCCCACAAGAATAATTTAAAAAAAACATACTACAGGTACTCAATGAGAATTTTATAGAGATGATACTGGATAGGGTCAACCAAAATGTACAGGAGACACTCAGGAAATTCCAAGACAACAAAAATAGAGAATTTGAAAAAGAAAACAAGAAATAAAGGAAACCACAGAAGCACTGTATAAACACCAAAGTGAAACAGAGAACACGATGAATAAACAGATAAATGAACTCAGGACAAAAACTGACAACATTAAAGAGGAAACCACCCAGGATATGGAAAACCTCAGAAAAAAGAACAAAACAGAACTGCAAAACAAAACGGAAGGCCAATCCAGCAGAATGGAACAAACAGAAGACAAATCTCAGAACTTGAAGATGAAATGGTAATTAAAGGAAAACCTGAAGAACTATTAATTAAACAACTCAAGACCTGTGAAAAGAAAATGCAAGAACTCACCGACTCCATCAAAAGACCAAACATGAGAATCATGGGCATCAAAGAAGAAGAGGTGCAAGCGAAGGGAATGCGTAATATATCCAACGAAATAATAACGGAAAATTTCCCAAATCTAGAGAAAGATATTCCCATACAGATGCAAGAGGCCTCCAGGACACCAAACAGACCAGATCAAAATAGAACCACCCCACGACATATCATCATTAAAACAACAAGTTCAGAAACTAAGGAAAAAATATTGAACGCTGTAAGAAAGAAAAAACAACAAACATACAAAGGTAAACCCATGAAAATCACAGCAGACTTCTCAACAGAAACATTAAAAGCAAGAAGGGCATAAGGTGAGATCTTCCCGGCACTGAATGAAAATAACTTCAACCCCAGGATACTCTACCCAGCAAAACTATCATTCAAAATAGATGGAGCACTAAAAGTCTTCCATGATAAGCAGAAACTAAAACAATATGTGACCACAAAACCACCACTACAGAAGATTCTGCAAGGGATTCTGCACATAAAAGTGAAACCCAACTTAACTATGAAAAGACAGGCAGCACCAAACCACAGGAAAAGAAAAAGCAAGACAGTAGAGTGTAACCTCAACTTAGTTACACACAATCAAACCTTCAGTCAACTAAGAAAACTAAATGACAGGAATCACCACATACCTATCAGTACTAACGTTTATTGTTAATGGATTTAATTCACCCATCAAAAGGTACCAATTGACGAATTGGATTAAAAAGGAAGCCCCAACAATTTGTTGCTTACAGGAGACCCATCTCATCAACAGAAATAAGCATAGGCTTAGGATGAAAGGCTGGAAGAAGATTTACCAAGACAATTGCCCCCCCAAAACAGGCAGGAGTAGCAATACTTAACTCTGACAAAGAAGACTTCAAACCAACATTGATCAAACAAGATAAAGGACATTCCATACTAATAAAAGGGGAAATAGACCAAAAGGAAATAGTAATTATCAACCTGTATGCACCCAATGTCAACACACCCAATTTCATCAAACATACCCTGAAAGACCTAAAAGCATATATAAACGCCAACACAGTGGTTGTGGGAGACTTTAACACCCCATTATCAATAGATAGGTCATCCAAACGAAAAATCAATAAAGAAATCCTAGATCTAAAATAAACAATAGATCAAATGGACCTAGTTGATGTCTACAGAACATTTCATTCAACTTCTACACAATATACATTCTTCTCAGCAGCCCACTGAACCTTCTCCAAAATAGATCATATCCTACGGCACAAAGCAAGTCTCAGCAAATATAAAAAACCGAAATTATACCATGCATACCATCTGATCACAATGCAGTAAAAGTAGAACTCAACAACAAAAGTAAAGACAAATAATATGCAAACAGCTGGAAACTAAATAACTCATTACTTAATGAAGAACGGATCATCGATGCAATAAAAGAGGAAATTAAAAGTTCCTGGAAGTTAATGAAAATGAAAACACAACCTACTGGAACCTATGGGACACAGCTAAGGCAGTCCTGAGAGGAAAGTTTATAGCCATGAGTGCATATATTAAAAAGACTGAAAGATCCCAAATCAATGACCTCATGATACATCTCAAACTCCTAGAAAAACAAGAACAAGCAAATCCCAAAACAAATAGAAGAAGAGAAATAATAAAAATAAGAGCTGAAATTAATGAAATAGAAACCAAAAAAAACCATACAAAGAATGAATGAAACAAAAGTTGGTTCTTTGAAAAAATAAACAAGATTGATAGACCCCTGGGAAACCTGACTAAAATGAGGTTAGAAAAAATCCAAATTAGTAGAATCAGGAATGCAAAAGGGGAGATAACAAGAAACACCATGGAAGTCCAGGAAATCATCAGAGACTACTTTGAGAACCTATATTCAAATAAATTTGAAAATTTTAAAGAAATGGACAGATTTCTAGATACATACGATCATCCAAAACTGAACCAAGAGGAAATTAAACACCTGAACAGACATATAACAAAAAATGAAATTGAAGCAGCAATCAAGAGTCTCCCCAAAAAGAAAAGTCCAAGACCTGATGGATTCTCTGCTGAATTTTATCAGACCGTTAAAGAAGAACTGATACCAACCCTCCTTAAACTGTTCCACGAAATAGAAAGGGAAGGAAAACTGCCAAACACATTTTATGAAGCCAGTATTACACTTATCCCAAAACCAGGCAAAGACACCTCCAGAAAGGAGAACTATAGGCCAATCTCCTTAATGAACACTGACGCCAAAATCCTCAACAAAATAATGGCAAACCGAATTCAACAACACATCAAAAAGATTATTTACCACTACCAAGTAGGCTTCATCCCAGGGATGCAGGGGTGGTTCAACACACGAAATTTAATAAATGTAACAAACCACATTAACAGAAGCAAAGACAAAAACCACTTGATCATCTCAATAGATGCAGAAAAAGCCTTTGATAAGATCCAACACCATTTCATGATAAAAGCTCTAAGAAAACTAGGAACAGAAGGAAATACCTCAACATTATAAAAGCCATATGACAAACCTACAGCCAGCATTATACTTAACGGAGAAAAACTGAAACCATTCTCTCTAAAATCAGGAACCAGACAAGGATGCCCACTATCTCCACTCCTATTCAACATAATACTGGAATTCCTAGCCAGAGCAATTAGGCAAAAAGAAGGAATAAAAGGAATACAAATAGAAGGAATACTACTCAGAAGCTTCTAGACATCATCTATAGCAAGGTAGCAGGATATAAAATGAACACAGAAAAATCATTAGCATTTCTATACACTAACAATGAGCAAACTGAAAAAGAATGTATGAAACCAATTCCATTTACATTAGCCTCAAAAAAAATCAAATACCTAGGTGTAAACCTAACAAAAGATGTGAAAGACCTCTACAAGGAAAACTATACACTTCTGAAGAAAGAGATGGAGGAAGACTATAGAAAGTGGAGAGATCTCCCATGCTCATGGATTGGTAGAAACAACATAGTCAAAATGTTGACACTCCCAAAGTAATCTACATGTTTAATGCAATTCCCATCAAAATTCCAATGACATTCATTAAAGAGATCAAAAAATCTACTGTGAAATTTATATGGAAACACAGGAAGCCACGAATAGCCAAGGCAATACCTGACTTCAAACTATATTACAAAGCAATAACAATAAAAACAGCATGGTACTGGCACAAAAACAGAGTCACACCAGAGAATGAATGACACTACAGAATTTATTACTGATATTTACTGATCCTCAAGATTACAGTATCTTAGAGAACTTTTAGTCAAAACCAAGATAACCCACTTCACTTGTACAGTTTAAAAAATCTGATAACCATAACTACATTAACATACAGAAATGTAAAGGGGTTTGATAATTTCCCATCTCTCACACTACATCTTAGGAAAAAATATACACATGCCATTCATACTTCTTTTTAAAACATTTATATTTAATTATGGCTGGTTGCCTTATAGAAATTTTTTTATTCAATTTCCTTTAATTGAATTTTCCACTTTAACTATAAAAAAAGAATGAAATACAAAACTGGTTACATCATGGAACAATACTGTTTGTGGTTTTGAAATAGGAAGTTCTTACCTTTGCAGCTTTTTTGTCTCCTTCTGTACGTACACCTAGGAGCCGTCTAAGTAGGAAGAAGGAAATTTCCAATTCGGTAAATATTTCAGGTAACGCTCCAACTGTACCCAGAACTTGTCCAACCATTCTGTCAGCTCGGCATAATGTTGGGTCAATTTTTGTCCCAACTCCTGATATGAAATATAAGACATACATATTCCTACATTTTATACATTAAAATGCATGAAAAGATAAACGTTTTAGTCAAATCAGGACAGCCTGAGCTACCGCCCAAGCAAGTTCTACCTTCTCAAAAGTCTGAAAATTAACCAAAGGCTTAAAGTGATGTGAGAAAAGTGCTCATTTTAGGAAAATGTCTTAATCTTAGTATCAACAATGAGGTCTATGACAGTTTTCACTTGAACTAGTCCGAGAACTGTCCGTGAGATCAATGTCATCACTAAAAACTGAACATACATTTTTTTGTGATGAAAACCAGCAGACTTGAGAGCAACTGAAGGAAGTTATTTCTAGAAATCATTTAAAGCTTCATTCCCAGGTTCCCACTTTCAAGGCTAACTATATGCTTTTTCAAGTATGTCTGAAAGATCTTTTTTGAAGGTGAATTCATGCAAATAACTGAAAGTAGTAAGAATAAAACTAGAGAATGAGTGTTGAGACAATACAATAATCAAAAAGGAATTAACTTTCAAATAAGATGTCAATGGGAACTGACATACTCGTGCAAATGTTGAAGACTATGTGAGTGTGCAAGGAGAGAAGGCCTGAAATTCTCCTAACGTTAACATTATGACAAGCTAAAAATAAACGCTAAGACAAACGTGAACTGCCTGGATGGGTACTGAAAACACACCACGACATTCAGCCAGGAATGAGACTCATTAGCTCTAGATATTAAGAAAACTCTCTTAATCCTAGCTTGAAGATTAACCCAACCAAGAATATACAGTGACCAACATGAAAACAATACAGATGTCAGTTCAAAAATGTCACTAACCAACTACCAGAGGGACACAGTAACTCCTCAGGAGTAGAGAGAACCTGTAATTAGTCATTATGCTACATTACTTAAAATGTTGTCAACAGAAAATAATGAAACATGCAAGGGAGAAATATAGTCCATGTTATCAAATCAAAGCAATTTTAAAAATAACCATCCCTGAAAAACTAGATCTAGAATTACCAAAGACCAACTCAATATATTTTAAATGTACTCAAAGGACTCAAAAAAAAACCTCACATTTGAACTGAAGCAAAGTATGACAATGATGTCTCACCAAACAGTGAACATTAAGAAACAGAAAGTACAAGAAAAACCAGGCATTCCAGAGTTGAAGTATGTAATATCTCAGATAAAAAATGTGCCAGAGTTATTCAACAGCAGGAGGAAGAATAATCAGCAAATCTGAAGAAAACAGTGAGATTATGTAGTATGAGTAACAAAAAGAAAAAGAGAATGATCAGAGCTTCAGAGATCTACAGGACACTACCAAATACATCAATACAAGTAAAATAAGTCTTAGAGAAAATGGCCCCAAACACAGTCCCAAAATTATTTATTTATCGTTGGGGGAAGTAGAACTGGGAGTTAAATTCAGACCTCAAACTTGCAAGCATTCTACCAATGGAGCCCTTTTTGCTTTAGCTATTTTTCATGTAGAGTCTACCACATTTGTACAGGGCTGGCCTAGGCCATGGTGATCCAACTTTCAGTCCCCTATGTAGTTAGAACCACAGACAGACCCCACTTCACTGCTTTGTGGACTGATATGGGGTCTTGCTGACTTTTAGCCTAAGCTGGCTTTGAACTACAATCTTCCCAATCTCTGCCTCTCCACAAGCTGGGATTTCAGATGGGAGTCACCAAATCCAGCCCTGATTTGATTTAAAAAAGAAAAAGAAGGGATGGTGATTTGTGGGTGGGGTAGGGGGATAGAAAACAACACAAGCTACACATTCAAAAAGCTCAGCAAACTCTAAGTAGGATAGACACAAAGAAATCTACAGAAATATATCATAATCAAATTGTTGTCTCACGGACAAGGTAGATTTTAATAAGATTAACAAATTTCTCACAAGAAAACACAGAACCCAGAATGCCTCCATGAGATGATATTTTTAAGGTAATCAAAGAAATATATAAATACAACACCCAACACCATAAACAAACTTGTTTTAATCCAACATTTTCTTCTTTAATTCAAAGGTAAAAATCAATAAAAACTCACAAAATCTTGCCATTCCTGTACAGTGTCATGCACTGAATAGAAAAAGACTAAAAACTCCACAAATTACTTCAGCAATACCAACAGAAATTATTTGTACTGTCAGCTTCAATATAAATATATCTCATTTAGCTATTTTTGAGAAACTGCAAAAATGTACATCATATTACAATGTGTACAACAAACTGATCAACTAAAATCTACAGATTACAGTGACATATTTTAAATGCTAAATCACATACTAGATTATTGCTTAAAAGTTATACATAAAACCAAAATGCATTCTTTTTTTATGAATGCATTTTCTTAGGAACATAATCATCATATAATGTAAAATCAACAACTCAAGAACATGTATATACGCCTACTCCACTTTTTCATATTGAATTAAAATATCGAATTATAAATAACTCAGTTGCCAGAAAAGATAACATAAAACCAGTAATAAAAGTTTATGGATAAGAGTAAAATTTTTACCAATAAGACCCCCTGGAGCAGCATACTGAAGATCATTGTGTTCTGCAAAAAGTGATACAATTTTGGAGAAAATTGGTTTACACATCAGTTTTCCTTCACTATCTTTGGAAACAATGCCAGGTCTGACTTCTACCTCCTGTCCAACCTGCAACATAAAAAAAACACCTCACATTTGTGGGATCCCAATGACTATTTAAATCTAAACAGTCTTAACGAGGTAGAGTACTAAACTGAAAAAAGCACTTTTATTTGCAGTCTCAAACACTATTGGGCAAGAGTAAAAATAAGAACAGATTTTTAAGTTACAACTCCCAAATTTAAATATTTACCTATAAGAAACCTACCAAACAAAAGACATATTCCATTTAAAAGACAACAGAAAGCAAGGTACTTTCCTTAAGAAAGTGACTTTTTAGATTTCATTGTATCACAACTTTTTGGAAGGTTAAGAAGAAAAAGAGTTTAGAATACAGTTTACCTTCAATACTCCTTTTAAAATACTACCTCCAGCAACACCCCCTTTAAGGTCATCAACCTCACAGCCAGGCTTATTAACATCAAAAGACCTAATAACTGGGTAAAAGAGAAAGATCATTTCCTGAACAAAATATAGTAAGCATGCCTTATTTTATAAATTTATTAAAAGTGTAGTCAAAATAATAAGCAAAAAAAATTAACTTTAAATTCCCCCCACATTCTACAGTTCAGTTGATGAGAAGCTATATCACTCCATTATTGTCAGCTGTGTTTAAATCATTATGTGATTGCTGAGTATTTCGTTGTCCTGAACTTGTGAAAGTATGCCTCCCTAAATGCAAGCCATGCCTAAAAAAGCAAGAAACAGTTAATGTCCTTAACTAAAGCGATAAAATGAAAATGTGAAATCTATTGAAAGATGACAGTTCTCTGGAGGAAGTCGAGCAGCATTTGATATAAATGAATCAGCCGCTGCAGAAAAGTAATGAACTCTATGCATCCTGAGAATACAAGGTTTCTTCCTCAGAGTGGTCTCCTTTGTAACAATATACCAGTAAAAACCAAGCATATGCAATAAACAACTTTAGAAAGAATCAACAACATTGAAAGTTGAAGTCAACAGCTAAAGGGCAAGATGTTAAGTCCTTACCAATAAGCCGGGGTTCTGAGGTGAAGTCTCTAGGAGGTACTGGAATTTTCTTTACTATATACTCACAGACAACTTCAATATTATATTTCAGCTGAGCAGAAATTGGAATAATAGGAGCTCCCTCAGCTACTGTACCTATATGATAAAAGTTAAAATGGATCAATATGTCAGTTTAACAAATTATTTTTCATATCTGCTATAAAAAACAGCTGTTAAACTTTATACAACAGCTACCTAAACATTCCCACATGTTAACAGAATTATTCTGTTTAAAAAAATTCACAATACTCTTTTTCCATCTAAAAATGAATTCTATTTAAGAGAAAAGTTGTTTTCAGTATGTATAAAAAGCCAATAAAAGTGAATAAAATAATATACATGTAGCCACTATCAGCAGAGAAACTTTGCTAATTAAAAAATTCTCTGTAACATCACATAAGATAAAATGTGGAGGTAGGGTATATAAGGATGTGTACTTAAAGTTTTTGAAAGATGGGGGGGTGAGAGGTAAAGGGGTAAGGAAGAGTAATGGACCAAAGTATACTCACAATAGTCATACACTGAGAAACCTCTTTGAACATCAACTTAAATATTAATAATGAAAAACAGATTTGTAAAATAGGTAAACTGTAAATGGGAAAGGTACTACTAAGAGCAGGGGGTGAATGAAAGAAATTGAGGTGATGGTATATGGTTAATGGACTTCATATACCGTTATGAAACAGAACTAAAAAACCTCTTGCAATTGCTTTTAGTGGGGTGGGAAGGAGCCTGAGGGGGAGAGACAATGGATGCAATGTAATAATGTACAACATAAGTCTAATTCGAATTGTCACTATGAATCCCCCCAAGATGAATATATCCTAACAAAAATTTATTTAAAAAAAAAGAAATTAACAATTGACATTTGAGGGTTGTTGGTTACAGAGGTTAGTCAACACTAATTTAAAAAATTTCCAAATCATTTCATTTATTAAAATATCAAAAAATGTCAAATAACAAAAAATAGCAAATATCAAAAAAAACTGATTTTTTTTTAAAAATAAATTTTTATTTTTAAAAATAAAAAATAAATTTTTTCAATTGGTTTATTAAAGACTGCTGGTGGTCAGATGCCTGTGGCTCATATCTGTAATACTCGTTCCTTGGGAGGCTGACACTGGGAAGAATTCAGTTTGAGGACCGCTGAGGCAAAAAGTTTGTGAGACCCCCTCCCCATCTCCAAAATAACCAGAGCAAAATGGACTAAAGGTGTGGCTCAAGCAGCAAAGCATCTGCTTTGAAAGCATAAAGCCCTTAGTTCAAACCCCAGTCCCACCCCCAAAAAAAAACAGGCAAAATTATTGACAAATGGAATTGACTACACATTGTAAGGTATTAGAAACCTAACTTCTTTTATTTACCCTCTAATAGGCTGAACTCAAAGACAGCATTTCTAACAAGTAAAATAAGAAATCAAATGTCAGAAATATCATGCATCACATCTTCTTCCAAATGAAATAATTATTATTCATAAACATGAAAAAAACCATTATAAGTTCCTCTTCTGGAAATACTCATGAAAAGAAATAATGTTCGAATCAAAAGAAAGCAAACATACATGTTTCAATTTACTATACAATCTGTGGTGGTAATCATTCTAAAATATAACATCATTTATAGCTGAAAGCTACAAAGTATATCAAATCCAGAAACATTTCAAAGTTGCCATACAAAACAAACATGTTAAACAGTATATAGAGAAATAGAACTAAACCATCATAAATTCATTTTAATGACATATTACTTAAGATATCTGGAAAAAATATCTATTGAATGTTTCTCACTTTTCTGGCAGTACTGTTGTTTAAACTAAGGGCTTCACAGTTGCTAAACAGATGATCTCCTGTTTCAGCCACACCTTGAGCCCCAAAAATTTCTTAAATATTATGGCTTCTTACCTTGTACAAATGCAAGGATTTGCTCATACTGTTCTTTTGCCTGACTTTCTTTTACCAAATCAATTTTATTCTGCAGAATCAAAATGTGTTTTAGCTTCATAATTTCTATGGCAGCCAGGTGTTCAGAAGTCTGAGGCTGAGGACAAGATTCATTACCAGCTAAATTGATAAAAAAACAAAAATTAAAAAAAAAACAGCAGCAGTTAATAAAAATGAGTTGGCACCTAATGAGAACTTTAGCTGTACCATCAAAGGCTAATTCATAGACAGCACACTTACGTGTTTTTGTGTGCTCCTTTTTATAAACATTGCCTGATTTTCTTTGATCCTTTGGTTTTCTTTGATCCCTCTTATGTCTTTTAACCTCCATCACTAATCCTAAATGCAGTCTTGGGCTCATTAACTTTGGTTTCTTAGAGTATTCTCACAGCTTTGCTCAGGCTTAACATATTCTGTCAGTATTTAGATTTGGGGATTATTCTGGCTCATTCTAGCCAGGAACATCCAACTGTTCTTGGTCCATAAGTTACTTAATAAAGTAACTTAAGTGATTTATTAAGTGATTATTTTCCACAGTTAATTACCAAGGAGGTTCTCCATTATTACCATCTTCTTGGAAATTTCTCATTTTAAGTGAGCCCTTGAGGGCTTCAAACCAAAACAATATTAATACAAACGATGGGATTTCCTTTTTTTAAATTAGGTTACAAGACTCTGGCTTTTGATTGCCTCAAAAAAAGCAGCTCACATTATGAAGGCAGCTAAGGGAGAAATTGATATAAGAGAAAGCCAAAGCCCAAGAGAACTTAAAACTAGACTCTGTAGAAAAAGGTAAGTCTTGAGTTAATTGCAACTCTTTCTGGCGTGTTTATTGTACATACAACCTTGAAAAAGACTTGAAGAGCTGTACCAAAACTCATTTACTATAAAACTGAAACTGCAGAAAATCTGTGACTTTCAGCAAAAGTACATTTAAAAGTACTATGTTTTACTATCATTCAAAATAGATGGAGCACTAAAAGTCTTCCATGATAAGCAGACACTAAAACAGTATGTGACCACAAAGCGACCACTACAAAAGATTCTTCAAGGTATTCTGCACACAGAAAGTGAAACGCAACATAACCATGAAAGGACAGGCAGCACCAAACTACAGGAAAAGAAACAGCAACAAAGTATAGAGAGTAAGGTCAACTTAGGTACACACAATCAAACCTTTGAACAACAAAGAAAACTAAATGACAGGAATCACCACATACCTAGCAGTACTAACACTTAATGTTAATGGACTTAATTCCCCCATCAAAAGGCACCACTTGACGAAATGGATTAAAAAGGAAGATCCAACAATTTGTTGCTTACAGGAGACCCATCTCACCAACAGATGTAAGCACAGGCTTAAGATGAAAGGCTGGAAGAAGACTTACCAAGCCCATAGCCCCTGAAAAAAGGCAGGAGTAGCAATACTTATCTCTGACAAAGTAGACTTCAAACCTACATTGATCAAATTGACATAAAGAAGGACATTCCATACTAATAAAAGAGGAAACAGACCAAAAGGAAATAATAATTATCAACCTATATGCACCCAGTATCAACGCACCCAATTTCATCAAACATACCCTGAAGGACCTAAAAGCATATTAACTCCAACACAGTGGTTGTGGGAGACTTTAACACCCCATTATCATTAGTAGATAGGTCATCCAAACAAAAAGATCAATAAAGAAATCCAGGATCTAAAATGTACAATAGATCAAATGGGCCTACTTGTCTACAGAACATTTCATCCAACTTCTACACAATATACATTCTTCTCAGCAGCACATTGAACCTTCTCCAAAATAGATCATATCCTAGGGCACAAAGCAAGCCTCAGCAAATATAAGAAAATAGAAATTATACCATACATAAAACAATGCAGTAAAAGTAGAACTCAACAACAAAAGTAAAGACAAAAAACATGCAAACATCTGGAAACTAAATAACTCACTACTTAATGAAGAATGGATCATCGATGACCATGTTTGGCTTTACGCTCCAAAGATTATCTTCTCCAATTTCTAATGTTCAATATGCCTGGTACTGTACTTATGTGCCATGTTTCTAAAAAAGTATACTCTTGGCAAATTAATCATTTGCCTTTCTCCACCCCAAAAAGGGTTGGCCTTTGCCTTATGCTTCTTAAAGATAACCATGTCCGTCCTTGATAGAGGTATACTAACTTAGGCCTGGGGTTCACTGTCAAATCAGGTACAGGCTGGTCATGCCAGAAAGACCAACCATGGGATTTACTGTGAAGACTTGCAATTATGAAGTTATCAATTAGATAGTCAACCAATGGGCCTATCAAATGGGAATTTCACTAAAAATTCTATTCAGATCATCTATTCTTCTTGGCAATTATTCATATGTACTGTCACACAATGCTAAAAAGGTAATCTCTGCCTCCACAAAAAGAAAGCTACACAAGCCTCACATGTGTAACACTCCCAGATACTACCTAAGCATTTATTTTTTCTGTGAATTGATCTTAATCTGAATTCATTCCCTGTCATAAACCACAACTGTGAGTACAGTATCCTTTAGTGTTTTCTATGCACTTCTAATTTATCATTGACAGTTTACACAGGGACATGCATTCTTCCCAAGATTCAAACAGATCCTGATTTTACATTCACAGATGAAGAATGGGATATAATAAATAAAGGCATATGTCAATACTGTGATAGAATGCACAGCCACTGAAGAAATATACCTTTTTTTACAAAAATTTCTAAATAAAACAATGTATATAACCTCATATGAACAAGTGAAGAAATATATGCCATAAACCTTAGAAAACTTTTATTTCTTGCATGCTACCATACAAATTCTGATGAGAGTTCACCTTGCCTAGTATTTTATAACCCTGACTGGCATGAATATTGTTGTGGTAAATTCTTAGAAAATTTCTAATTTATGTAATCCTAGGGTCCTTAAAGGTCTAGGTTCACTTTTAAAAATTACATCTTAAGACTGGGATATACATTGATTTGTCAAAAAGAACTAATGCTTTTACCTATCAAAAGAAGAGCAGCATCCATAACTGCTGCACCATTCAGCATAGTAGCCATCAAAATATCATGGCCAGGACAGTCCACAAAGGAAACATGTCTAAAAATGAAGAAAACTAATCAATACTTTCACAAATCAAAGACCTTTATATTTACATCACTCTGAAAGTAACTTGAACAGTGACAAAAAACTTGATATATTTAGAAATTTTAAAATGAGATTACTAGTTAAACTAAATGACAATCATTAAAACCCAGATTAAAATTTAGTTATCTGCAGATGTTTTCCAAATAAATAAGAACATTTGCCAAATTCAAAGTGGTTATCCTTTACAGAACATACTGGGAGTAACACTTATTTAAGAGATAAATCTAAATAACTGTAAGAATTATGTGTATTTTATTAACCGATTTTCTGATTAGCTGTTTCGGGAAAAAAAAAATGTTGAAAATGGTCAATTTTCTGTTTATTCCAGTCCCTAATTAGCAGTGTGATTTACAAGTATTTCTTGAAGATGACAACTTTGTTTTGATCTTTCATGAAAACATACCAATTTTTTTCTTTTTGAGTCACCCATTAGAGTAATATCAGAACACTACAGTTCCTTCTAAGTTACATCTAATCCAAAAGTTAATCTTCAAATGTATGTATATTTTGAACATTAACCGTCACTCATTGGTATTCATGAAGGATTGTTTCCAGAACCCAAACTCCTCTGAAATATAATAACTGAAGATACTCAAGTACCTTATCTAAAATGGAATAATATCTCTATATAAACTATACAACCCTCCCACATACATTACTCTACCACCTATAATACAACATGTTATGTAAATAATTTTTATTCTGTGTTGTTTAAAGAATAAAAACAAGTATACATACATTTTCATTTTTTTTCCTTCAAATTTTTTGATGTGAGGTTGGCTAACCTAAGTTTGAACTTGGAACAAAGTTCATTATGCTCAAAATCTGAGCAAACAGTTATAAATGAGTATGTCTGAGTATAATACATGAGGTTTAAAATTACTTTTTTCTTTTGCCTATAGGCATTTAACTAATCCAGCAACATTTCTGAAAAGTCTATCCTTCTCCACTGAATTGCTTTTGTATCTTTGTTGAAGATCAATTAATCATACTTGTGGTTTCTCTATGGGCTCTATATTCTCCATTAAGTCCTTCCTTTACAAAGTATTAGTTTTGTGCAAGTTATGTAAATTACATCATGTAGATCAAGTCCACCTATTTTTTATTATAACTGACTTAGCTATTCTAGTTTATATCTCACATTTCAAATAAATTTTACAGTAATCTTACTAAAACAACAAAACACTTAATGGAATCTGATAAGAATCATACTAACTACATGAAAAATTGACCATTAGCATCTTTAGTCCAGTTCAGTTACCAAATTCATGACTACAGTGCGTCTATTTCAATCTTCTTTTGACTTCTGGAATTAATTTTCACAATATGACTTCTCTGTATTCTATACATGCTTTAATATTTTTGGGTTTTCTTTTAAAAAACTGCATACTTAATTTTCATGTCCATGCATTCATTGCTAATATACAACTATGATCTTGCATCTTATAATATTCTGAAATCTAAGTTTTTCTTTGTATATACTCTCCAAATTTCTACATAAACATGTCATTGCCAAACAAAATTCTTCTCTTTAATCTGTCTTGTATTTCCTTTTTGTGCTGTAAGACATAGTACCTTTTCTTATCACATATAAAAACAATGCAAGCAGTTATCCTTGCTTCGTTTCCAGTTTAGGGAAAATATTCAGTATTTCACTATTAATGTTAACTGCAGTTTTCCTGTACAGGTTTTTTATAAAGATGAAGAAATTCCTCTTTATTCCCAGTTACCAGAATTTGATGACTATTCAATAAACAGTTCAATAATTTATGTGAAGATGTTTTTATAGTGTATTTATGTGGTATATTAATACTGAATGATTCCAAATTCTAATCAGCCTTGCATCCTTGGAACAACCACTTGGTTGGCATATTTAATCACTGTATATATTACTGGATCATATATGCTAATATGTAAAAAATTCTTTGTCTACCTGCATAACACATTGATCTCTCTCTACTTTTCTTTCCATTTTAGTCCGGCTTTGATAGAAGATATTCAAGAAAAACTGGTAAGTGTTCCCTCCTTCTTCTATGTAGAGTATGTGTTCTCTTACTTAATGCTTAGTAGAAGTATCCAATAAAACCATTTAGGCTCAGAGCTCACTTAAAGACCTTTAAAAAAAACAAACTATTTCTTTCATAGTAGGTAAGATCTGATAATGTTAATATTTGGAGAACTCAATCCAATTATTTAACTAATTAATTGTCCAGATTTGTTCACAAATCTATTTTTCCTTTTAATTATTAACTATTGTTTCATTCTTTACAACAGCAATTTGGCTTCTTTTTCCTATCAGTCTGCTAGAGAAAAATAACTTTCAGTTTCACTGATTTCCTCCACTGTATTGTTGTGTTCAATTTCATTAGTTTCTTAATATTTATTCTGTCTTTTTTTGTTTTAGGTTCATCTAGTTGTCCTTTTTCTAATATCTTAAGTTGGGAATTAAAGCTTTTACATTTACCATTCAAAATAAGCTTTTAAATTTCCTTCTAAGTATGCTTAGCTATATCCCATAAATTTTGACTTGTTGTTTTGTTTTTCATTCAGTTGAACATCACTGGCTATTAGGAAACTATAAACAAACTGACAGTGAAGCAAGAAACAATGATACCAGGAAGAGGGGAGAAGGAAGGTAAATATGATCAGAGTATAAGATATACACAAAAATGCCACAGTAAAACCAAAGACTTTGTACAATTAATACATGCTTTAAAAAAAAAAGATAACTAAGAGATGGGTTTGGTGGGGCACACATGTAATACCAGCACAAAGGAGACTGAGGCAGGACAATTAATAGAGGCCTGCCTGAGGTACATACAGATACTCTATCTCAAGAAAACAAAAACACAAAGATTGACAGTGAGATTACTGCAACACATAAAAGAAGAGCTAAAATTATGATAGTTTCAATCTGAAATGTTTGTAACAATGAAAAACTGAATCTCTCATTCATACATTTTTGACAGACATAGCAACTCTACAAAAGTAGTTTGGCATGTTTTATTTAAAAAACAAGAACAAAAAACCTAAGCATATACTAATTATACAACCAGCAATTATACATCTAATTGCATATCCCTCAGAAATTTGGTATGTCTATGCAGAAACATGTACCCAACTAGTCTTAGCAATTTTTAAATAGCACAAAACTGTAATCAGTCTAAATAATCTACAGTATTCCTTATACAAGCACATGACAGAGAACTATTTAATAACAATAAACTATACAACAGTAACTAGGGTAGAGTGCAAGGACATTATATTAAATGAAAACATAACACTCTTCAGTTGGTAGAGCATGTGCCTAGCATTAGTGATGATACTAACACCTACATTATCACTTGTAGACATTAGTGTTACTGTTATGAAAAATCAGGACAGAATAGGCAATCACAACCCAAAAATAGGAAAACAAACCCAAACATTAAAAAGAACTAATTAAGGATGTGTTTTTCTTCTTCTACAAAAGAAACAAACAACAGAAGTGTGGAAAAAGAAACCATCAGATCTAGCAATTTCAATCATCTTATATATTAATTCTTTAAAAACTTCAATATATGTACTTAAGCTAGATTTTTTAAGTTTGCTTTTCAAATTACATTTATTATAGGCAATAACAACATTTTCTTTTAAAAAGCTATGAAACATCTACTATAAACTGTTACATTGCTTGGACAAATGATATTGTTCAAGGTCTCTTAACCATATTTTGTCAGATGAATCTACATTAATAATCATTTAACAACTCCATTAAATATGTAACAACTTAGAACAAGAAAAAAGTGTATTTGCACAAAAGTAATCACCTGACTAGTCTGAAGTTCCCTTTGGTCCCTGGGATATCTGTAGGAAACTCATCAGGTGTACTACTTCCACAAGACTTATAACATTCTGGCCGAGGACAATTTGAGTCATCAAGTTTATAAATCTGAAAGTTTTAAAGGAAACACTGAAATTATGTGCATTTTCAAGAATTAAAAGTAAAAAATTGTTTGTAGTTCCACAATTCACTGTTTACCTTGGCGTTAGCATATCCAAGCTTAATGGTAATATTTCTTTCTAGCTCATTTTTGAATCTAACAGTGTGAACACCAGAAATAGCTTTTACAACTGTGGATTTCCCATGAGCAACATGACCAATTGTACCTATAAAAAACAAAATAATATGCTCCAATTACAACAAATACTTCAGAATTACAAAAGTTACAGCTCACTGTAAATACATATATCAACCAATACGGATTTTTTGCTTTTCCTCCCACTGAGCATATCTTTTCTTTAAAATCTTGTATGACGCAGGCCAGAAGACAACTTTTCATACCACTGAACGCCTTATTCAAAAATCTAATATAAGCTATTCAACTTGTTAATCTAAATAAATATCAGTTTCAATTAAACTAAGCACTCAGTGAAAGCTTCACAAAATTTTGTAGGCTAAGCAACTTTACAGTAGTTTCAAAGTTGGATGTCATGTATAGCAATACCTGTTACACACACAAAAAACCCTCAAATTCAAGAAACCCAGAAAACAATCTCCAACTAATAATAATGATTTTTAAGAGAGATATATATTCCTGTGACTTTTTATTAACTTCGTGTCTTAATAGGTTCTACTGCTTGTAAAAATACTAATGCAACATTTTCACTCAGTCAAGGTAACTTCTCTCATGAAGCAATGAGAACTGAAATTAAGAAAAATAACTATTCTGGTAGGCCTGATGGCTCATACCTTTACTCCTACAACCCTGGAATTAAAGATTGGAAAGATAGAAGTTTCTAGGCATGGTAGCACATACCTGTCATTCCAGCCATGAGGAAGGCATAAATAGGAGGATCTCAGTTCAGGTTGGCCAAAAATAAAGTCAAAAACCTGTATCAAAATAACCAAGCCAAAAGGGCTAGATCAGGTGGTAAAGTGCTTGCTTCACAAGTTGCAAAGTCCTGAGTCCAACTCCTAGTACTGCCTATATATGTATACATTTATACGTATTTGTATGTATATAAGCACTTATGTTTGTATAGTATATATGCATTACACATATTTATACTTAACAAGAACCTATGTTATCAGCCAGGTGGCAGAGGCGGAAGGAACGTGAGTTCCAAGTCAGCCTGCTACATATGACCCTGTCTCAAAACAACATTTAAAAAATATATATATAAAAAATCTGGGACAAGGTGAGTGTCTCAAGTGTAAAAGTAGATGTCTAGAAAGCATAAGGACCTGGATTCAAACCCTAGCACCATCAAAGGAAAAAAAAAAGGGAAAAGCCTCTTCATCAAGTAAGATTCCCCCAAACATTAGTCTTATATTCTGCTCACCAAGCATTTTGACCTGTTCCTTAAACTCGTTCCTATGCAAATATAACATTGCCTTTTTACACATCTACACACATCTTTTCGCAAGGGGTGGAGGGGTAAAGAGTAATGGTGGCAGTGGAGGACTGCACTAGGACCTCTACCATGCTAGGCAGTCACTCTGTCACTTCACCACTGAGCTACACCCTCAACCCCCATTGTACATACTCCGGAAAACAGAAATGGAGTACATTCTTTCCATTTCCCAAATCTATCTAGGAGTGCTTTTCATTTTTATTTCTTAAATATCTGGATCTTCCTGTAATTCAAAGAAGAGATTAAAATTCCCCAAAGAGCGGTGAAATCAAAATGCCATAATTCTAGTACTCTTTACACAATCAGTTACTCTTACCTATATTGATTGTGGCTTGTCTGCTGATAACTTAGTGTGAAAGTGGGGTCAACTTGGTAACATCCTGCAATGAAATACTTCATTTTAAACAATTTCCCAGGGGACAAATCAGGAGTTCCCTTTGACTTCAGGTTTGCTATGCATAGTTCACCACCATCTATTTCGCTCTGCTGACACGGAGTCTATCCAGTTAAAACAGTGTTTATATTCCAAGCAGAATTTAGTACAGATAAGAACCCTCCTATTACCAAAAAAAATTTTACAACTTTCACTCTATAGGAAACGTAAGTCTGAAATCCTAAACTTTAGAAGCATTAGCTCCAAACTACTGTAGTCAGTTTTCAAACTTTTATAGGAAGTGCAAGACTGTCCCGCGCTGTAGGCTCATGCATGTAATCCCAACTACTCAGGAGGCAGAGATCAAGGGGTATCGAGGACACCAGAGTGGGCAAGTAACTCGTGCGACCCTATCTCAAAAAACCCATCATAAAAAAAGGGCTGGTGGAGTAGATCAAGGTGTAGGCCGAATTCAAAGCACAGTACCGCAAAAAGAAAGGAAAAGATAAAAAAAAAAGGCCGGGTTGGGGGGGGGGAGCAGTGAAGGGGGGGGCAAGGCTGAATACGTTCCCTTCCTAGGCATTCAAGGACTAAAGGCTTAACTGCCTTTAACACGCAGAGGATCTTTAAGAAGCTCTATGACCCAGTATCTGCTCCCAAATTGGCCAAGTGGAGTCCACCGGCTTAGGATGCCTGACTACAAGGCTCCTTCTCACTCGTTATGTTCCGGCAGCCCAGCAATGTCTCTTACCAATGACTTCCCACCCTCTTAGCAGGGAGCACCCTCACGTTACACCCTCCTAAAAAGAAACCTCACCAAGGAAGGGAGATCCTGCCGAGAAAGGTGAGGCTGCCCCAAAGTCACTCCACTCTCGCCCGCCGCCATCTTGCCGGAAAGGAAATTGCTCCGGCCGCCGCCTGACTGAGCGCAGGCCCCCATAGGCGGGGGAAGGAAAAGGTGACGGGAAGGTCAACTATGACTCAGGCCGGCAAAAACGAATGAAAGCTGAAGTTGCCGCCTCACTCCCTGAAGTCTCTCTACATGCCTTTGTACACTGCTTGCAAGAAGTCTTACTAGGAAACATGATACAAAGTTTCAAGATTAATTCGACATAAATATTTTAGATATTTGTACAGGCAACACTAAGAACAGCCCCTTACAGGTCTCTGGTGGGCAGGAGATGCACTTGCACATGCGCCCTAGCTAGGGGAGAAGCTATTTCCTGTAGGAATAGCTGTGGGGTTGGTAAAAGAGATTCCCGGAACCTGGGAATCTTACCTGACCTGGCAAATCAGGCGAAAGTGATGTCCATTTAAAATTTTCATTTTTAGGGCTGGTGGAGGAGTTCACATGGTAGAGCACCTGCATAACAAGCGTGATGACCTAAGTTTAAACGTATACCACAAAAAAGTATATTTTTTTAAAATTTTACTCATTTCTGTTAATTCAATAAGATTGGTTAAGATCCTCTCCCTGCTGTGATGGGGCTCTTACCAAGTTGCATGTTGACCTAGGTCCTAAACCGGCATCAGGGAGTGCGTTCTCGCGCGATTTCGTCAATGGGTGGACTACGCGCTAGAAAAAGTTCTTAGCGATTTTTAAAGTGAGGGACCTTACCCTTTATGACACTACACTGCTGACAAAGGATTTCCTGGCCGCAATCCGGTAGCTTCAAGCCTGTATCCTAGCTACTTAGAAGGCAAAGATGAGGAGGATCACAGTTCTAAGCCAACCCTGGGCGATAGTTCCACAGACCCTATTTTGAAAAAACTCATCACAAAAAAGAAAACTTTATTGGAAAAATTACCAGTAAATGGACATAATCTTGCTCTTTTTAGAGATGAAACCATACCTAAGAGTAACTGTTTTTCTCCAAACATACAGATCCAGTACTATACATTCATTTTTGTATTAAAAATGAATGTTGTAATAGATAGTAACTGACAAGTGTGTCTATGTAATTTTCAAGCATTCATTTTAATAGTCCTAATAAACCAGTCACATAGATTCCCCTTTAATGGACAACTTAGATCCAAGAAACATTAACCTTGCTAATGTCCCTCAGCTAGGAGGCAGTAGAGCTACAATTCCTAACTAGACTGCTTCACTCACTGTGCTTTGGTACTCATTTAACAACTTCATCAAGGCAGTTCAGTCTCTGCTCAATGTTATTAGATCTAAAATTCAGCTAGTACTTCAGCTAGGCTGAAGTCTCCTGTGTGAGACTGTTCTTTAAAATTGTTGATTGATATTTATTGCTACTCAAGTTTTCTAATTATAAATATATGCTTAAAGGAGAAAAATCTGGGAAGTTAGAACAAATAACTGAAGATGAGAATTGACTTCGTTAACATTCCTTAATATCCTGTACTTATAAATGTCTCAATTGCTGTAAAGGATTTAGGTTTGGGACAAACTATTTACCACAAACCCTAGATTCAATGTGCCATCGAATATTTAGCTAAACTACTGGCATCTAAAATTGTGCTTCTAACAATTCCTGAAGATTTTTCAAAATTAACTTTTCATTCCACAAATACTATGTAACACCCTTCACTGCCATACTCTCAGTTGTAGGACACCAAGACTAAGCCCAGCACTGCCGGCTCACACCTGTAATCCTAGCTACTATGGAGGCAGAGATCAGGAGCACAGTGGTTCGAAGCCAACCAGAGCAAATACTTTTTGAGACCCTATCCTGAAAAAACCCTTCACAAAAAAGGGCTGGTGGAGTGGCTCAAGGTGTAGGCCTAGTTCAAACACCAGTATTGCAAAAAAAAAAAAAAAAGACAGACTTCAGATTGTATGTGAGTATATATACACTTTTACATTCTTGTGATTGACTTCCCTCTCATTTTTCCAAAGTAAGATACCTTTAAATTGATTTATTTACTTATTTATTGATGGTACAGGGTTTGAACTCAGGGTTTTCTGCTTATGAAGCAGACACTATTTAAGCTACATCTCCAGTCCATTTTGCTCTGATTATTTTGTAGATGCGGTCTCACAAAGATATTTACTCTGGCTGGCCTCAAATTGTAATCCTACCTATCATGAGGACTAGTAACTAGTCCTCATTGGCATCCATGAGCCAATGGTGTGCCAACATACATTTAACTTTAGAGTTCAAAATTATTATATGTGAATTTCTTTTTACTTTATTCATTTACAAAGAAGTGTTCTCTACACTACTTTAAACTAAATATAGTGACTTAATTATATAGTCATTTTATTATTTTTAGCTTCTAGAATATCAGCATTTCGTAGCCCAGATTGGCCTCAAACTCGTAGTATGAAGCACAAGTGGGTGCCTTCCCAACCCTGATATTTTTTCTACTGGGATTTTGAAGTCAGGACCTGGTTTCCTCAGAACTTGGGATACGTCATTATGTTATTTGTTTGCGATCTTTCTTTTTATGTAGATCCTTATGGAGTTAAGCTTTATCCTTAGCATTGCCTTTGCTTTATCCATACTCTAATAAATCATTTTCATTAGATTCTAGGAACTTTTCATTTCCTCCCCGACTTCTTCAATGACTTACTGGCAATGCAGGGTTAGAGCTCCAAGTTTTTGGTTATTTTCTGTTGTCCCTTTTGCTGCTGAGTTCCACTTTTATTGCCATGATTATCTGATAGGATACAGGGGTTATTTCAAATTTCTTACATTTGATAACATGTGCTTCATGTACTAAAACACTGTATTTTGGACAAAGTTCCATGGGCTACTGAGAACAATGTATATTGTGTCGCTGGTGCGTGAAATATTCAGCACATATTTTATTAGGTCATTTGGTCTATAGCGTTGATTGATTCTGTAATTCTTTTCTATTATTATACTTGCATGAACTATCTTTGTAAGAGTGGACTATTTTGTAACTGTGGACTATGGCAGTCTACCACTATTATTGTGTTAAGTATTACCGATGATTTTATGTCCAGTAGTGTTTCTTTAATAAAATTGGGTGTGCTAATCTTTCGTACATTTAACACTATTGTATTCTCTTGGTAGACTGTTTCCATTGATAATATGAATTGATATTTGTCATTTCTAACTAAATTTCATTTAAAGTCTGCCTTCTAAATATGAGTATAGCTACTTCTACCTGCTGTCATGGTCCATTTGTTTAGAAGACCTTATTTCGATTCTTTCACCATAAGCCAGTATTCTTCATTGTATGTGAGGTATGTTTCCTGAAAACTACAAATGACCTAGTATTGGTTTTCATTAAATGAGCCACTCTTTGTCTTTTTAATATTTGACACCATTAGAATTAATTATTTTGAAAGCTGTATTGTTTCATATTATTTTGTTGCTTTTATCATGCTTACTTCTTTTAAGTAATCTGTTCACCTAATGTGATTTAGTTTATCCTATGTTTTCCTGGTTTCATTTATCTTCCTCGTCTGGGTGTAGGATTCCTTTATAATTATCTTCCACAGTGATGGTATAGGGGTCATGAATTCTTCCAGTTATTTTTTATTTTTTAACAGCACTGGGGTTTGAACTCAGGGCCTCATGCTCTCTAGGCAGGCATTCTTATGACATGAATTACTCTGTCAGCCTGAGTTATTGTTCAATGAAGATAGGGTATCAGTATATCATGAACTATTTGCCTCTGGCTGGCTTCAATCTATGATCATCCTCCTGCTCTCTGCATCCTAACTAACTAGAATTACAGGCATGAGCTACTGGGGCCTGGCTCTTTATTTCTTCTATTGTTAATATTAATGTAAATGATCACAGTTACAAACTTTTACTACTCCTTTTACTGTGCCTCATAGATTGTGTTTTCATTTCCATTTGATTCTGGGAATTTCTACTTCCTACCACCCTGAATTTCTTCTCTGGCCCATGGTTCAGAAAATATATTAGTCAATCTCCAACTGTTCTGTAAATTCTGGTATTTTCCTACTTTCATTCTGTTATGATTTGCCAAGAGGCACGAAAATAATTCTTCATCTTTTTCTTCTTGGCATTTGTTGAAATTTACTTTAAAAAAAAAAGGCTAAAGTCAGTTTTTGAAAATTCCATGGGATACTCAGAAGACTGTACATTCCATGACTACAGAATTCAGTAGATGTTCATTAAGTCCAATTGAATTACAATGTAATTTGAACTATCACTCAACAACAAAAACAACAGCAGAAAACATGAAAATAAGTGGAGGTTGCATAACACACTGCTCAATCTTTGTAAGTCAGAGTAGAAGTAACACAGGCAATCAAAAAGTTCCTGGAAAGTAATGAAAATGAAAACACAACCTACCAGAAGCTATGGGACACAGTAAAGGCAGTCCTAAGAGCAAAGTTTATACCATGAGTGCACGTATTAAAAGGACAGAAAGATATCAAATAAACAACCTAATGCTACATCTCAAACTCCTAGAAAACCACTAATAATCAAAATGCAAAACAAGCAGAGGAGAAATAATAAAACCAAGGGCAGATATTATTAAAGAAATGAAGAACTGATTCTTTGAAAAAAATAAACAAGTTTGACAAGCCCCTGGCAAACTGACTAAAATGAGGAGGGAAAAGACCCAAATTAGAAAAATCAGAAATGGAAAAGGGGAGATAACAACAAACACCAAGGAAATCCAGGAATCAACAGACACTATTATGAGAAACTATATTGCAATAAATTGGAAAATCTTGCAGAAATGGGCAAATTTCTAGATGCTCTTGACCACACAAAACTGAACCAAGAAGATATTAACAATGTAAACAGATCTGTAACAACTAATGAAATTGAAGCAACAATAGCCTCCCAAAAAACAAAAATCCAGGACCTGACAGATTCTCAGCTGAATCTACCAGAGCTCCGAAAAAGAACTAATACCAACACTCCTTAAACTTTTCCACAAAACCAAATAGAAACACTACTCAACTCATTCTATGAACCCAGTATTACACTCATCTCAAAACTGGATAAGGACAAAAATCTAAAAACAAGAACTACAGGCCAATCTGAATGTAAATATGTAAATGACCTCCACAAGAAGTACCACAAACCGCTAAAGAAAGAGATTGAGAAAGACTACAGAAGACAGAAAGATCTCCCATGTTCAAGGATTGGCAGACTCAACATAGTAAAAATGGCTGTACTACCAAAAGTAAAATACATGTTCAACACAATTCCCATCAAAATTCCAATGACATTCATCACAGAGATTGAAAAATCTTCCCTGAAGTTCATTTGTAGACAAAAAAGACAATGAATAGCCAAGGAAAAACTGAGCAAAAAGAGAAAAACTGGAGATATCACAATATCCAACTTCAAACTATACTACAGAGCAATAGCAAAGCATTGTACTGACACAAAAACAGATATGAAGACAAGTGGAACAGACCCGAGGACCCGTATATGAATCCACACAGCTATGCCAACCTTATTTTGGACAAAGGGGCCAAAAAAGATAGGATGGAGAAAAGACAGCCCCTTCAACAATATTACTGGGAAAAGTGGCAATCTGCCAGCTGAAAACTGAAACTAAAGATTGATGCCTGCCACCCTGTACTAGTATCAACTCAAAATGGATTAAGGAACTCAATGTCAGATTGGAAACCTTGCCGTTGGTACACAAAAGAGCAGGGAATACCCTGGAAATGATAGGTACAGGCAAAGATATCCTCATTAGAACTACAGCAGCCCAGCAACTAAGAGAAAAGATGGACAAACGGAACTACATGAAATAACAAAGCTTCTGCACAACAAAATAAAGGGGATCTAAATTGAAGAAACCACCCACAGTGTGGAAGAAATATTTGCTAACTATACATCATACAAAGGACTGATAATATGAATATACAGACAGCTCAAAAAACTGAACTCCCCCAAAATTAATGAACCAATAAAGTAGTGGGCAGCTATACTAAACAGAGCATTTTCTAAAGAAGAAATACAAATGGCCAACACTCACATGAAAAAAATGTTCATCTTCCCTGGTCATAAAGGAAATGCAAATCAAAAGCACTGTAAGATTCTACCTCACCCCTGTTAGAATGGCTATCATCAAGAACACCACAAGCAACAGGTGTTGGCGAGAATGTGGGGGAAAAGGAACCCTCGTACACTGCTGGTGGGAATGCAAGGTAGTGAAGCCACCTTGGAAAAAAATATGGAGGCTTCTTAAAAATCTAAACATAGATCTGCCGTATGATCCAGTAATCCCACTCCCCAGGATATACCCAAACAAATGCAACTCAGGTCACTCCAGAGGCACCTGCACACTCATGTTTATTGCAGTGCTATTCACAATAACCAAGTTACAGAAACAGCCTAGATGCCCCACTACAGACAAATGGATTAAGAAAATGTGTATTTATACACAATGGAATTTTACTCAGCCATGAAGAAGAATGAAATCTTATCATCCACAAGTAAATGGATGGAACTGAAGAACACCATTCTCAGCAAGATTAGCCAGGCTCAGAAGACCAAGAATCTCTCTCATATGCGGACTTTAGATCTAGGGCAAATACTGTAATGATTTTGGACTTAGGTCACACACGAAGGGGAGAGCACATACGGGAGGTAGGGGGATACCCAAACCCACAACATGAAAGTGTCTGAAGTCCCCACTCCAGAGGAGCTCATACAAAAACCTTAAAGTGACAAAGGTCTATATGGGAAGGGGATCAGGAACTATTGAAAAGGTCAGGCAGAGATGAATCCCCTTGGGTTACAACACACTTATGCATGGAAGCAATGCTAGGAACTTCTCTGTATAGCTATCCTTACTTCTACTAGCAAAAACGTTTTGTCTCTCTTATTATTGCCTATGTCTTTTCTTCAACAAAATTGGAGAACAGGGCAGAACAGGTTCTACCTGGAAGGGAGGGGGGCGGGGGGGAAGAAAAACGGGGTGGGGGGCAAGGGGTAGAAGTGACCAAAACAATGTATGCACATGTGAAGAAACTAATAAAATTTTTTAAATTAAAATAAAAATATTTAAATCAAGAAAATGGGGTATTTATACACAATGAAATTTTACTCAGCCACAAAGGAGAATGAAAGTATGTCATTCACAAGTAAAGGGAGCAAACAGGAAAACGTCATCTTAAGTGAGGTTACCCAGGCTCAGAAGCCCAAAAATTGCATGTTCTCCTGCATATGTTGATTATAGAGCCAAAATACATGCAGTAATACTAGGGGACATGGGTCACACACAAAGGGAAGAACACACACAGGAGAAATAGGGAAAGGAAAACTAAAACTTCAGTGTGGTTTGATGTGCTCACTGTAGAGGAGCAAATAAAGCAACCTTAAACTGACAGAGGCCACTATGGAAAGAGGACCAGGAAGTACTGAAGAGGTCTGGCGGAGATGAACCGATGTGGGTTGTAATGCACAACTGTGTGGAAACAACACTACAAATGTCTCTGAATATTGATCTTTATCTCAAACTAGCAAAAATGGCATGTCTTTCTTATTATCTCCTATTTTTTTCCTCTTCAACAAAATCAGAGAAACAACAGTACAGAACACGTTCTGCCCAAAAATGAGGGGTTTGCGTAGGGAATGTTTGCTTGCATGTGTGTACAATGTACACACACACACACACACACACACACGTAAGCAAATGTTAAAATGATCAAATAAAAGGAAAAAAACCCTTGTATTAGCATACACTACTTCAAAATATGCTAAAATTATTTTTAAATGTATGAAATACCCATGTATAAATTAAACACCAGTGAAAGAAACAAGACATAAGTAAAATGCTGAAGTTGAAAAACATGATTATATTTTACCATATTTGTTTTTTTATTACTGTTGTGTTTGGGGTACATTGTGACATTTACAAAGTTCTTACAATGTATCATAGTTGAATTTACCCTCTCTATCATTCTCCTACCTCCCCCAATTTTTGAAATAGTTGCAACTGGTCTCATTTTCCATTTAAATATATGAATACACAATATTGGCACAATATTCACCCACCTACACCCTCTCCCCGCATCCTCCCTCCTCCCAATGGTGCCAATCAATACCCCAGGCAGGACCTGGTCTGCCCTCCTGGTTTTGTAAAAATACAGATGACATTCTTGTTTGTTTAAGATACCTATACAGGGAGCTTCCTGTGATGTGTCTATGTATATATGTATTATAACCCGTGGTATAACCTGAATTGGTTCACCTCCTCTGTTTGAAAATCAATAGATTTTCTGTGAGAAAATCAATTCTGTGAGAAACAATGTACTGATCCAATGTGAACAATATAAAAGCCAAAGATAGTTTTTTAAATAAATAAAAGCTGGTCCTCAAAGTCATATGGAATGACAAAGAATTTAATGGCCAAGAACAAAAGTGAACACAAACCAAAGAATGCAACATGGTTAGAAGTCTCACATTTCCTGATTTCAATCTTATGAGCAGGATATAGTAACAAACTTCAGTTTTTAGGCCTGAGGACGGACATGTGAACCAATGAAGACTCCAAAAGTAAAGTGAAACAATAGTAGCCTGCTGAGATTTTTAATGAGAGACAAATACACTGAATGCAGAAATAAGTCTCATCACCAAATGGTACAAGTAAAGCTGAATTTTGTATGTGAAAAGAATGAGTCTATAACACTGCCTCAAGCCATTTATGAAAATTAACTTCAAACAGATAAAGAAAACTCTTGTACTGAAAGTGAAGTATATGCAGAAGACCTCTGATTTGGCAGAGTTCCTACACAGGGCATCAAAGGGACACGAAACAACAAAAAAACAGAGACATTCGAAAGTTAAAATATTGTTTCTTTCAACAAAGTAGATTAAGAATGTGAAAAGTTTACATGCACAAAGGCAGTAAATAATTGTAACTCATCCATCTAATGAATGTTCAAAATATGTAAAGAAGTCCCACAATTAAAAAAAAAAAGAAGAAATGTGCTAAAGACATGAATTGATTTTTTTTAAAGACAACAGACCAAGGACAAACAACATATTCAAATATGTTCAATACTATTAGCATATGGAAAACTACAAATCAGTAATGAAATCCTCCTTATCACTACTATGATGCCCAAAAGAAGAGGCAGGAGAAATGTGTTTGTAGGGATATGGAGAGAGTGGTGGCCTCATATATTACTGGTAGGAATATAAAATGGACCTTGGAGAAATTAAGTTGGACAGTTCTCAAAATGTAAAATATAGAATTTCCATGAGACCAGTAATTCCACTGCTAGGTATGTACCAAAAGAAACTGAGAGTCAGGACTCTGTATTTCTCCACAAATATACTTGAGTATTTTCAGTGAAGTCCTGACACTTGGTAAAACATGGATGAATCTTTAAATCGTACTAAGTAAAATGAGTCAGATACATATGTAAATTATTTCACTGACATGAATTATCTCTAATAGAGATACAGACAGTAAATTACAGTTTACTAAGTGTTAGAAATAGGAGAGGGTTGGAAGTTATTGATTACAGGATAAAGACTTCTACTTGAAGTGATGAACTTTTTAAAAAATGGCAGTAATGTTTGTATTACTTTACGATATTCACTAATGCTACTGAGGTCTACATTTTAAAAATGATTAGCATGGCAAATTTCACATTGTATGTATTTGCTACAATTATAAATGAAAAGTAAACCTGGGCATGATGGCACACTCCTCTAATCCCAGCTCTGTGGAAGCTGAGGCAGGCTTGTGAGTTAAAGGCCAGCAATGGGTACATAGTGAGATTCTGTCTCTAAAACTCCAAGAGAAAAAATCTTAAACTATGAGCTCTATTAGTCCACTATAAAATGCTGGAGTGTGACAGAAACTGAATTAAGTACCCACTTGCTTTTCTCTTCTAAAATGGAAGTTTATTACTTTCTAATAAAGTATAACTAATATACCAGAAGAAGACTCCACTAGAAGTATCTTTGAATGAAAGATGTTTAGGGTATCTTGCAGTTTATTAAGAAGTACAGAAAGAGAAGTGTGCCTAAGGTAAAATGTTTGGTTTCCCAAGAATGGCAAAATAAGTATAATGAAAACCAAAATTGAAATGGACTTTTAAAGTTGTAGAAGAGGTTTTGGTGTGGTAGAGCACCTGCCTCACAAGCATGAGACACGGAGTACACAGAAACAGACACACACACACACACACACCACAAAACAAAACTCAAGGAAACTCCCTGTGTGATTATCATTATCTCAAGCTTAAATGTCATGTTTTTCATCTTTTCTCTTCGTTCTCCTACAAAATGGGAGAACAGTAGGGCAGAACAAGTCCTGCCCAGGGAGGAGGGTTGGCGCCAGTGAGAGGGGGATAGGTGCAGGGGAAAGAGGATAGGAAAGTGAATACAGGGCAATAAAATGTGTACACATGTAAGTAAATGCAAAAATAGCTGCTGAAACAACTCCAGGAATGGGGGAGACGGGATGAAGGAGAAGGATTGAGGGGGTGAATTCATGCATGGCATACTTGATACATTGAAATAACCTGTGTAAATGCCACAGGGTACCCCCACCCCACTCATCACAATAAAAGGAAAACACATGTAGGTTTGCAAAAAGGGAGTTTATTTGCCTTGGATTATATCATGTTCACAAGAGAAACTACACAAAGCATTTAAAGCTTGCTAAAACTGACTCATTCTGTTATTTTATGTGTGTTAGTATTAAATAGTCTGTTGATGCAAACCTAAGGTTTGATTCTCTTTTAACAAGAAGTTGTAAAAGCTACTCTTAACCTTTTGTGTAATTTGCCCAATTAGCTAAGATTCTGGGCATCACCAGAAACATTCTTTAACTTTATCCTACCCCTAATTACTTTCACTAAAATCAGAACACTTATATTGTCACTTCCCATGATCCTATTTTAAATACCCAAATCTCCTGAAAAGCTGATACACTGCCTTTCCAAAGCCAATTTGAAATTATTTATTTTCCATCTAAAATTATCTTTGAAACTTCCTACAGGGTTACGGGGTGGAGGGAAGAGTACCTTATAAAAAGTAATGAGGGAAGATTTATGTGATAAGAAAGGGTCTGGTTTTTTGGGGGGGGGGTTAAATTCATATAGATAGAACATTACCTAAATGGGTATTTCAGAAATTGGGTATTTCAGAAATTGCGTATTTCCAAGCCCAATTTATTCTGGCCTTGTTTAATATCTTTCAGTGTTTCATAGTTTCTGAGTATAAACATCGCACTGCTATTTGCACTCTCATAATTTTGCTTTATTCTGCTGTTTCCCTAAAGCCTCTGCAATCAGGCGTTAGGGGCTTTGTTGTTGTGTAAGTGCTGCATCAGAGTACAAGGAAAATGTCTCTTATCAGGCTGCTCAAACTATTGGTACATCAAAGAATGATCCTTCAGAACCTGTTTTACATCATCCCTGTCATTCTTTGTTAAGGACTAGATTGCACACACGAGAGAGAACACACATTCTTTCTCAGCATCGCTTTTTCCACTTAATATGCTGATACCTAGTTATATCCATTGTTCTGAAAATGACATGACTTCATTCTTCATATCTAAATAATTATTGTATATGCACATGCCACAGTTTTTCTGCATTCAATGGCTGACTGACACATGTGCAGATATTTCTATTATATGCTTTGGCTTTTTATATTCCTTTGGCTATATGGCCAACAGTAGGGTAGCAGGATGACATGGTAGTTCAGAGTTTTGGTTTTTCCAGCAGCCTCCAGATACAAATTTACATGCTCACAAACAATGTAAAAGGGTCCCCTCCTTCACATTCTCCCCAGCATTTGTTTTTCTTCATAACAGCCATTACAACTTGGTTTTATCTCAATGATGCTTTGATTTGCATTTCCTTCAGAGCTAAAGATACTGAATATTTATTTATATATTTATTAGGTATTTCTACTTTGTCTTTTGAACAGTGTTCAATTCAGTTGAACAGTTTTATTGATTAGATTATTTTAATGTTTAGTTTTGGGGGCACTTTATATACTTTGGGTATTTGTCTGTTAGCTAATGAATAACTGCCAAAAGATTTTCCTCCATTTTCTTTGTTGTGCAGAAGCTTTTTAATTTTTAATGCAATCCTATTGCTATCTTCTCAGTAACCGGATTTCTGTTCAGAAAAGTATTACGTGTGCTTATGTCTGAAAAGGTTTTCCACTAGCAGTTTCAAAATGTCTGATCTTATATTAAGACCTTTGATTCAATTAAAATAAATTTTTGTATAGAGATAGTGATCTACTTTTAGTGACAACACATGGATATCCAGTTTTCCCAACTCCATTCCTTGAAGGTGCTGTTTGTTCTCCAAGGTAGAGTTTGGGCTCCTTTTCCAAAAACCAAATGGCTGTTAACTGTGTGGTTTTACTTCTGGGTCTTCTATTTTATTCCATTAGTCTTTGTGTCTGATTTTGTGTCAGTATCCTGCATGCCATTCTTGATACTAGGCTCTATAATTTTTTTTTCTTCATTTCCCTCTGAATCCTGTACTAATTTTTTTGTCTATAATATAATTTTAAGTCACTTATTACTGCTGACTTAAACATTGCTGTTTTTATTCATGACTGTTTTTGCTACTCAGGGTCTTTAATCTTTCCATATGAATTTTAGGGTCGATTTTTTGTATTTCTGTGAAAAATGACATTGGAATTTTGATGCGGGTTGCAATGCATCAGTAGATTTCTTTCAGTAGGGCAGCCATTATACAGCATTAATTATATCAATCCATGGTAATGGGAGTTCTTTCCCTGTTCTAGTTCCTCCTCAATTTCCTTCTTCAACTTTTTGTAATTTTCATTGCACAGGTCTTTTATCTCACTAGGTTTATCGCTAATACTTAATTTTTTTGAGGGTATTATAAAAGAGGTTGTTTTCCTGGTTTCATTCATGGCCTGTAAATTATTAGTCCGTAGGGAAGACATTCATCTTTAAATGTTGATTTTGTATCCTGATACTTTGCTGAAAGTGTTTCTTGATAGAGTGTTTAGATTCCTTTAAGCATAGGATCATATCATCTGCAAATGGAGATTGACTTCTTCCTTGTATTTTTTTCCTCCCTTACCTGAATACTCTGGTTAAGAACTGTAGCACTATCGCTTCTCGGCCTTCGGGCTAAGATCACGTATAGTATCTGTTCAGTTTAACACAGAAGGCGTTATATTAAAATGGATTTTTGGAACAGGGAGATGGAATAGGAGCTTGCTCCATCCACTCCATGCACCAACCTGGTGTTGCATAGTACCTCCAGGGATGGTGCACCAAAAAAAAAAAAAAAAAAAAACAGGAAGTGTAGCACTATATTCAATAAGACAGTCTAGACATGGAGAGTCTAGACGTGGTCCTTACGTTACAGGAAATGGTTTCAGTTTTTCCCAACTTAGAACAATGTTGGCTATGGGTTTATCATACATACCCTTTATTATATATATTGAGGTATACTCCTTCTAGTCCTAGTTTCTGCAAGGCTTTTTTTCACAAAGTGATGTTCGATTTTGCCAGCTTTTCTTCATCTTTTGAGATGAGCCTGTGATTTTTTTTGTTTTTTCCTCTATCGGCAGTTTATTTATTGATTTGTATTTGTTGAACTATGCATTCCTGGAATGATTTAACTTCGTATTGATGTATGTTTACTTTAATGTACTTTTGAATTCAATTTGCAGGTATTAATTGACAATTCTTCTATGTTCATCAGGAAAATTGGTCTATAATTTTGTTTTTCTCTCACATCTATACCCAGTTTTGGCATGAGATTAATACTGGCTTCAAAGAAAGACGCTGATAGATTCCTTCCCTTTCTAGTTTATGCAATAACTTCAGGAGCATTGGTGTTATTTCTTCTGTCGAGCTCTCACAGAATTCAGCATGGAATCCTTCTGGTACTAGGCTTTTCTTTGTTAGGAGACTCTTTTATTACAATCTCCTTAGGTGATTATAGCTGCTTTGACAAATTCTGGTAGATCATATGCATCTAAAGATGTATCCACTTCTAGACTTTTCAGGGTATTGCTTTTCAAGGTATTCCATAGGAATTCTCTGGGTTTCCTTGGTTTTTGCTAATTCTATTAATTTGGTTAGTTTGGCTAAAGGCTTGTCAATCTTTTTTATGTTTTCAAAGAACCAATGTTTTGTTTCATTGATATTTTGTATTGATCTTTTAGTATCTACTTTGTTATATTCTGCACATTCTTTATTATTCCTTTCCATCTGCTTTTGGGACTGCCTTGTTCTTGTTTAAGATGCATCACTAGGTTAATTATTTGAGAGCTCTTTGATATTTTTTAATGTAGCCAGTCATAGCTATAAACATTCCTGTTAGTACGCCCACTTCCGACATGGGTTCCTCCAAATATAAAGTATGTTCATGCCAATACTATTGCTTTAATGCTAACACAAATGGTTTCCCAAATATAGATGCTCAAAAACTATGACTGTTTTTCTGTAAGAGAGCTGGACTGTAGGGGAAACGGGGGGAATTCAATGAGCCTAGCTGCTTAAACCCTGTACCTTCTGAAGAAAGGCATGCCTTTCGATCTGGCCTTCAGTGGTTGCTTAACAATCACCACTGAACCCTCCAAATACTCTGTCAACAAAAGTATGTTTGTGTGCCTGAAACACTGGGCCTCTGCATAGGGCAAACAGTAAGCATTTCCCTCTGACATTTTCAACTCATGGTTTATAATCTTTAAAACACTTACAAACCAAAATTTTAATATTATATGAGCATAAGATAGAATGTTGAAATCTATGGTTAATTCTTAATGGAAGAATATGGTAAGCAGGAATGCTGCCTCAAGGTCCTTCTTGCTCTCTGCTTTCCACCTATCATGAGGTGAAGGCCCTCTCGAGCTGAATGCTCCCACCACAATGATGTTCTGCTCAAGTGCATGCCAGACAACCAGGCATGGAACCCTCTGAAACTGTGAGCAACATAAATCCTTACTCCTTTAAGGTGTTCTCTCAGATATTTTGGACACAGGTATACAAAAGTAACCAGACAACTATGGTACTAGAGAAGTGGGGTATGAATTTGAGATATAGAATAGTATTAAATTAGACATATTCTCCACTTTTATTAATTTGGATCTTGTCTCTCTTTTTGGGGGGTATACTGACAAAGCGTTTGTCAATCTTGTTTATCTTTTTTTCAAGAACCCACTCTTTGTTTCATTTCTCCCTTGTATTTTTCTTTCAGTCTCCATTTCATTAATTCTTTCTTCATCATTATTATTTCTTTCTGTCTTTTAACTGTGTGGTGAGTTGTTCTTGTTTTCTAAGACCTTAAGGTATGACATTAGTTTATATATTGGAAAGCTATCTAATTTTTAAATTAGACACTGAGAGCTGTCACCCTCCCTCTTAGCCAGGCCTGATGGCATACACCGATAATACCAACACATGGAGGAGGAACATATGCAGCCTCCTCATTTTACAGTAAAGTTGAGATGCATAATAAACAGTGCTGTCAGATTCTCTCACTTGAAGACCAGTGTCTATCTTCACAGCATGTATTCAGTTTTACGTAACTGCTGGGTTACATAAAAATGGTAAGATTCTTTTTATCATTACCAACTCTTTAGTTGACTGCCTGTGGTGTTCATCACATTCTGGTACACTTTTTTTTTTAATAATAAAAACGATTTATTTCTCTGCTGTCTTTGGTGGAGAGGATTTCTGGAGCCAGAGAAAATCGTGTTTTTAATACTATTTCTCCAAAACTAGACTGAGAAAAAAAAACAAGAAAAAAACAAACTAAACCAGCAGTGAAAACTGGGTGTTGGAACTGACTTTTCAGAAATTAAGACAATTATGACAGTACTGACTACAGACGATACAGACACTTGTACAATCAACAAATTAGATTAAGCAGGTGAAAAAATATTTCTGGAACGTGGAAGTACCAATACCAACTTAAGAAGAGACATAAATAAAATCTGACCAGGCATATAAAAGAAGTAATCAAATCAAAATCAGCAATCAAGATCTTAATAAAATGAAGAGCTTGAGGTGCATCATTAGGATAGCTTCAGTGGGGAAACAGCCATTAAAACACTTTGCACCATGGTTTTAGTGAATAAGAAAATTAGAATATATAGAATACACACCAAATAAATACATTTCTCAGACCAAAAAAAAAAATGTAGTGATGCCAGCACTGGTGGCTCCCACCTGCAATCCTAGCTACACAGGCGGCAGCGATTAGGAGGATCACAATTCAAAGCCAGTCCAGGCAAATACTTCCACGAGAACCTATCTCAAAAAACCCTTCACAAAAAAGGGCTGGTGGCATGGCTCCTTAAGCTGTAGGCCCTGAGTTCAAACTCCAGATCCACACACACAAAAAAGTAGTGATACATGTTACAATATGTATGAACCTCTGAGACTGCGAGAGGCCACCCATGACAAACCACCATATTGCATAATTCCATTTACATATCCGTAGCAGCACACTTACACAGACAGAAAATAGATTAGTTGAAGCCAGGAAATTACAGGGAAGGGAATGGGATAAAGACCGCTAATGGCTTTGGAGATGATTAAATGTCATGATCGATTGGATAGTGGTAGTCAAGCTATGATCTGATTATGCCTCTCCAAACTTGTATGTTGGAAGTACTAATAGGTAGAAATTCTAGAGAAGCTTATAAAGAATTAGTAGCTAAACCCCTCTGTATAATTAATTTATTCTAGTAATTAAAAAAATATCTAAGGAATCTGTCTTGCTCTTCTACCTGAAAGCTAACCTTAAAAAAAAGAAAAGGGCCGGGGATATGACTGAAGGGCAAGAGGGTGGAACCTGCGTTCACACCACAGTATCAACAACAACAACAACAACACAAATCCCCAAAAAACACCACTTATGGGAATGGAGAACGATCCACTGACACCTTGATGTTAAGACTTCTGGTCTTCAGATGTGTGATTTTTTTTAATGCTTTTGGGTTCGGGCTCCAGGCATGGCTCCAGCAGTACAGCACTTACTGAGCCTATCCAAAGCCCTGAGTTCAATCTGTGGTAGGAAAAGAAATTCTGTGGTTTATGCATTACTCATTCTAAGGTATACTTTTATGGAAGTAAGAACACAGTACGTTGCACAGCTTCATGAATATTCTTAAAAATATCACTGCACATTTAAAGCTATTGAATTTTGCACTGTGTGCATATTTCAGTTAAAAAAATTAAAATCTGAATTGACCCACAATAAATTAGTAATTAAGACTCTTTTACACAAAGGCTAGATGGGTTTATTAGTGAATTTGTAACAAATACTGGCAGGTTAACCAAAACAGCCTACAAATTCTTGCAGAAAATACTGTGTATTTCTCAACCTGTTCTAACAAGTCCCCATTACTTTATACCTGGATGATGGGGCTTTTGAATCTTCTCTGAATGATAAAAAAAATAGTATAAAATTGGATTATAAGGACGGCTGCAGGCTTATAAAAATTACTTCAGTATTAGTATTACTTTTAATAACTAAGTACCATTGTTTAACAATTTTCCTGTTTATGTGTAGCAGGGCATCTGTAGTCTCAGTGCTGTGCCCAGAAGGACAAAGGACTTGGATTCCGCAGCGGGGTACTATTTTCTGTCCTGATGAAGCCACAGGTCTGAAGCATCAGGGCCTTGGGAAGGAAAAGGCTGCTGTACCCTTAGCTTTAACATACTCGCTTCCTGGTGCATGAAGTTCAATAAAAAGTAACCGATCAAGGGAAGGTAAATGCCAGGTGTAACAATGGTCCCCTCTGTTACACCCCTTGCTTTCCTTCGTTTGGCTTTTCTACTCCCAGGCCTTGGCGGACTTCTGCGTTGAAACAAAACTTAAGTGAAAATAGAAGGTAAGCAGTACCCTCCTGGCTGACCATGTTTTTCAAGCCACGTTTCCTGGCTCCTGGCCCTGCACGCTCAGCCTCTTGGCCTACTGTTTGGATACGAGATTCAGCGCGGTCTTCTTGCCCACACCTTGTTCGGAGTGGGCCGCAGGTGCACACATACATCGGGCTTTCATTCAGCCAGGCCGCAGAGCAGTCCCTGGTAGACTTAAGGAGCCTACTTAAGGAACCTACTGAGGTCTCCCTGGCTTGCGACAACCATTTCTTTCTCAAGCATATCTACTACGATCTACTGGAGACTGGATAAGACCACTGAAGTGCTTAACCGCCCTACTCACTATGCAAGGCACGATTTCCGTGAGGCTCTCTGCACCAACGTCAGTCAGAAGTTTGGTGGAAATGGAGACCTATTATCTTTTTAAGTTTACGTTAGTTGTTGGAACTATCTTTTTCTCAGAGAAAAATAAAGAACAGAAAGCAGCTTCTTTATCTTTGCAGCACATGGCTTCATTTTCTTCTCCCCCCCCCTCTCCCCCCTCTCCTCTGCTCTCTTCCTCTCCTCCTGTCTCTCTCTCCCCCTGCCCCCATACTTTAATCTTAACTCGGATGTGGAACCGTAGGAAATCTGAGACATATAATCTAGAATCAATCCCACTGAAACTGATGACTGAGAAAAATCATTAACTATTGGGCTTCTTATTTCTGGTATTAGCCAGTGATACCCACAGTACAGGATGGTGAGGACGATGTAAAGCAGTAGATGTGAAAATAACCTGTGACTGTAATTTTGGGACGGCTGTCCTGGGTTTGAATGCACACTTGCTAAGCACAGCTCTAGAGCTTGAGCCACCGCGCCAGTTCTTTTCTCTCTGGTTAGTTGTCTAAAAGGGTCCTGTGCTGGACTCCAGCTTCAATCTTCCCAAGTACCTAGGATTGAAGGTGTTACTCAGGCAAAAAAAAAAAGGCATCTTTTAAACTAAGCTCTGTCAGAACGTCTAATATAGTGACTTTTACTGGCTTTTTATTGCTATATTGTATCGATGTATATTAGGGGTAAGTACAGAAGAACAAAGTAGAGCTGTAAACAACTCTTTTGCTTGACGTTTCTACTGTGTAGGAACTATTTAATTAGATGTTGATATTCCTTAATTCAAACTCAACATTACTGTACTGCTATATTTTATTTCTAAGTCTCTTATGCCCTTCTTCGTTGGTATTTAAAAAATATCTGCATGATATGCAGGTATGCTTAGTAAGGATATTCTGAGAAATGTGTTGGGACAATTTCATCATTGTGCAAATAGCACTCTGTATTCACAGAGACTTAAATAACAGCCTACAACACCTAGACTATATGGCTATACCATACATACCTTAACTGCAAAGGTACAGCATGTCTGTATTAAACACTGTGGGGAATTGGAACACAATGAGAAATACTGGAGTATCTAAACATACAAAAGGAGTGGTTAAAATACGGTATAAAAGATAAAATACAGGTACACCTATATGGCACTTACCATGAACAAAGGTGGCAAGACTAGAAGTTTCTCCAGGGTGAGAAAATAAGGGTGAAGATTTAGGACATAACTGTGCATTCCTGCAGATTTTGTAAACAGTTCTCTAAGAGTACACATTAAATATGTAACAACATTTTTCTTTCTTTAAGAAAGAAAACAGGAAAAACACAGGGGAATTTAGGTGATACACTTGCTATATACAGGCACAGACAAATCTTTCCTAAATAGGACTCCAATTGCTCAAGTTCAGGAAATTAGGGTAAAAACAAACAAAAAGAAATTGCCTTCAACAGATTCTGCACACCAAAGGAAACAAATGCCAGAACAAAGACACAGGGCTAGGAGCATGGCTCAAGGGGTAGAGTGCCTGCGAAGAAAGCACAGGGCCCTGAGTTCAAATCCCAGTACCACCAAAAAGGAAAATTAAAAAAAAACGGAACAAAGAGACAACCTACAGAAAGGAAAAAGTCCTTGCCAATTGTTCATTGGACAGAGGATTAATATCCAGAAGTTAAACATCAAAAAAGCAAATGATTAATTAATGAACAAATGAACTGAAAGAAACACACACAAAAAAACCACAAATACTTGCTTGTCAAGCCCAGGTTGGCTTCCAGCCTGACTCCTCCCAATCTCCTGAGTACCTGGTTTTATAGACAGTACACTACTATTCTCTGCCCTCAAGAAGCACCTTTTTTTTTTTTTGGAGGTGGTACTGCTATAGGCTGGTGCAGTCTCTGATCAGAAGATTGCCAACTTCTTTGTGTCCTACGTGGAAGCACCCAGGCAGGACACATAGGTGTACTGAGGGGAATAATGAAGTTTTACTATAAGGTAGGCATTACAGGTAGGGTCTCTTGCCAGCTGGATTGGAAGCACCTTGTCCAGAGGAGAAAAAAAAAAGGCAGGGGTGGAGGGGAAGGATTTTATTATTTTTATATCATTCTTAACTTCAAAGTAGGGAGAAAAATCCACATCACTCCCCATTTCCAATGTCCTCCAATTCCCCTGGGGAGGATCTGGGCAGACTCATACATACAACTATGCTAATTCTCAGGTCCCTAAGTCCACGCAGGAGGAAATTTCCACTCTAACCAATTTTGGGTGTGTGGGGGGGGTGAGAGGGGAGTGGGGTACTGGGGTTTGAACTCAGGACCCTACACCTTGAACAACTCCACCAGCCCTTCCTTTTGTGTGATGGGTTTTTTTTCTTTCTTACCTTTTTTTTTTTTCTTTTTTTTCTGGCACTGGGGTTTTAATGCAGGGCCTCACACTTGGTAGGCAGGAACTCTTACCACTTGAGGTGCTCCACCAGCCCTGGTGGATAGGATCTAGAGAGCTATTTGCCTGGGCTGGCTTCCAGCTCTTATACTCCTAGTCTCTGCCTCCTGAGTAGCTAGGATTATAGGTGTGAGTAACAAAGAATCTATAATTGAAATGGAGCTATCAGGGCCCCTTGATTCCACCTGTTTGGAGAGGTCTGCTTGAGGACCTTGTGACCTTGTTGGCACCATTTGGATAAAAGTCATGGGTTAGGTAGGACCAGGAAACCTAGGGTATCATTTAGTGGAACATTCTCCTTTGTTAACCTTGGTTTTGGAAAATTCCCTTTTGTTTGTTTGGGTGCTTTGTGTTTGTGTGTTGGGTTTATTATGGGAGGGGCCATGTCTGTCCCATCTAAAAGCCCGTTGGGACAGGTCTTATAAACCTACAGCAAAAAAGGGTTAAGGTTTTATTACATCACAGCCTGGCTATGTATATGCTAAAAATGAAAAAGAGATGTTCTTTAAATAATACTGTAAATTATTGCAATTTAAAGTAGTATTGCAATTGAAGTCATTTTGTAAAAAAAAAATGGTAAGCAAGATAAAATTCATTTCTGCAGTTATGTAAAAAGGAATCTAAACATCCAAAAATGAACTTACTGGCAAGGATAACCACGTGCCCCACAGAAGGTTAAAAAGACCCGATTAATTTAAGTATAATAAATCTCTTTAACTGTGTTATACTGAAGACCTGGCCATCCTGCTCTGGCTGGCTGCAGTGTTTCTGGCCTGATACTCCTGAGGAAATGAGGGAGCAGAGAGAAGAGTAAAGCTAACCTGAAACCCTCTGGCCTATGAGTTGGGTCTAATATGTTCTCCCCTTCTGAGACCCAACAGAACATATTGTTGGTCAAGGGACCACTCCTACCAGAGAAGGGCTATTTCCTTTGATACAGTATCAACTAGGAATAAATGTCCAAGGGCAGCTGGGTGGTCAATACTAGACCTATAATCCCTTTCCAACCTGGGAATTATTTTTTTCCAAGTAATGTGGCTTTTCTCATTTATACTCCCCAAATTATTGGGATTACTAGTGCAAATTATACTCTTTTATATTCGGTGGCAGACAAGTTCCCAAATAAATTCATGTAAACTAAGTTAAAAAAAAAACTCAATGAAGATTCTTATTTCCAAATTACTTAACAAAAATTTATACTATGGTGTGGGACCTTCTGGTCAAATTTTTACAGTTTCTAATTTTAAAGACTCAGACAGTAAAAACAGAATAATCAAAGATGATTCACTGATTCAAGGTTCCTGAGTGGCATATATTTTAGTTTAATCCTACATATAACAAGGGAAATGACATTTCTATTATCATCTTTAGGAAATCATCATGAACTAAAAGTATTTCATTCAATCTAAGTTCTTTTCTGATTTATTTAATCTTAGGCCTTCAAGTTCCTAGGAACTGTAGATGCTGAAAACATTCCCTATGCACAGGACTTAATATTATATGGCTCATTAGGATTGGTGGTGTCTGGCTTAAAAAATTAGCTAGCATTTGTTGCCCTCAATGCAGAGAAACTAAAGCAGATACCTTACAAGCAACTGAGGCCAACAGGAGAAGGGAACCAGGAACTAGAGAAAAGGTTAGATCAAAAAGAATTAACCTAGAAGGTAACACACATGCACAGGCAACCAATGCCAGTCAACTCCCTACAGCTATCCTTATCTCAACTAGCAAAAACCCTTGGAATTTCCTATTATTGCTTATACTCTCTCTTCAACAAAATTAGAGATAAGGGCAAAATAGTTTCTGCCGGGTATGGAGGAGATGGCAGGGAGAGGGAGGGGGTGGGGGCAGGGGGAGAAATGACCCAAGCATTGTATGCACATATGAATAATAAAAAAAAATAAAACTTAAAAAAAAAAAGGATCGGTGGTGTCTAGACTTAGACATTTTTTGTAAACCACTGAGGATGTGTTACTAAATTCTCTATGTATAAAAACATATTTCTCTGTCAACAATTTCTGGGGTTTTTTTTCCTAATATTTTTAGGCTTTTGTGCTGGGGGTACATTGTGACATTCATAAAAGTTCTTAAAATGCGTTTCAGATGAATGCACCCCCTCCATCAATCTCCTTTATCTCCCACCCCCCGAACAAATTGTGCAGATAAGGAGGATAACAATACACATGATAAGCCCTACAAAATTCATCAAGAAGATATAATGCTTCAAATTTCCCAAAACAAATGTTTTGCTACAATTACAGTGGCTAACTTCAACATCCCACTCTCAAAACTGTATAAATCACCCAGATAAAAGATGAACACAGAAAACTTCAGAGATAAGTTGTATCATACATCAAATGGACTTAACAGGCATCTATCACATATAATATGCAACATACAACTAACTACTGTGGAATGCACATGCTTTGTGTGTGTGTGTGTGTGTGTGTGTGTGTGTGTGTCTGTCTGTCTGTCTGTCTGGTACTGGGGTTTGAACTCAGAGCCTTCACCTTGAGCAATTCCACCAGCTCTATTTTTGAGATAGGGTCTTGTGGAACTATTTCACCTGGATCCTTTTCACTTCTACCTCCTGAGTTGCCAGGATTACAGGCATGGGACACACTGGCGCCTGGCGAAATATGCATTCTTATCAACAGCGCATGCAAATTTTTGCAAAACAGCTGGGCTACAAATCAAGTCATAGCATATATGAGAAAACTGAAATAATTTCTTTTATACCATCAGATTATAATGCAATATAATGACACACCAAAGAAGGCAAGAAAAATGATACAGACACATGGAAACTGAGAAATCCACTTTTTTCATATTCTAACCTATTTTATTGGAGAAGGCATTTGAGAACATTTTTTAAAATTATATTTGAAGAATGTAAAATTACCAGTCAATCATTCCCATATATGTAAAAATTGAATACAATTTTACTGGGTATTCTATTCCATTTGACTACATAGCTTTATTTTCTTTTTGGTGGGCTTTGTGCTTGCAAAGCTGTTGTTCTACTACTTGCACCAAACCTCCAGCTCATTTTGGAGATGAGGGTCTTAGCAAAGTATTTCCCTGGGCTGGCCTTGAACTCCGATTCTCCCAATCTCAGCCTCCCAAGAAGCTAAAATGAGAGGCATGAGCCACCAGTGCCTGACTCTATATAGTTTTTTTTTTTCCTTTTTGGGTGCCAGCATCATGCTACTTCGCTACTGTAATACTGTAATATAGCTGAAATCAAGTATTGTGATACCTCCAACAATGCTCTTATTGCTCAGGATTGCTTTGGCTATCCAGGGCCTTCTGTGCTTCCATATGAATTTTAGGACTTATTTTTTCTACTTCTGTAAAGATGAACTTCGGACTTTAGTTGGGAGTACACTGAATCTGAACATCATTTCCCATGACATAGGCATTTTCACAATATTAATTATGCCGTTCCATGAACATGGTGGGGGGGAGGGGGGAGTCACTGGGGAAAACAGGAAGGAAACTAAAAATTTCCTAGAATCAAATGAAAATGAAAGCTTTCACACACCAGAATCTGTGTAGAATGCAGTTGAGGCAGTTCTAAAAGGGAAGTTCATAAGCTAACAGTACCTACATCAAAGAATTCAGAGTGATCTCAAATAACCTATTGATGTACCTCAAACTCTTAAAAAAACAAGAACAAGCCAACCTCAAAATTAACAGATGGAAAGAAATTAATTACATTGGGGCAGAAATGATGAAAATGTAAACGAAAAGAATACGAAGATCAATGAAACAAAGAGTTGGTTATTTGAAAAGGTTGACAGAGAGGACCCAAATTAGACATGAAAAAGGAACTACTACAACAATACTAACAAGACTCAGAGGATCACCAGTGCATATTCTGAAAAGCTATATTCATTCCAATAAACTGGAAAACCTAGAATAAATTAATAAATTCCTAGACACCTATGATTTACATTTTGAACCAAGGATTAAACAGATCTACGAGCAATAATAACAAGTGTCACAACACAGAAGAGCCCAGGACCAGAATGATGTACAGCTAAATGCTATCAGACCTTTAACAAAGAACCAACACCAATGATTCCAGGACTTCTTAAATGGTTCCAGTACTGGAACAGTTGCTCAACTGGCAAAGCCCCTGCCTTGGAAATGTGAGACCCTGAGTTCAAATCCCAGTACTGCAAAACAAACAAACAAAACCTTATCCTATAAAACTGACAATAAAGGAATGCTACCAGACTTATTCTGTGAGACTAGTATTACACTGGTACCAAAATCAGGTAAGGACAGAACAAAAAACAAAAACTGTAGACCAATTTTCTTAATGCCCATAGACACAAAAATTCTCAAGGCTGGGTATGATGGCTTATGGCAAACCTAACACATGTTCTTTCAGGCTCCCACCTAATCTTTCAAACATCGAGCCTAAATGTTAGATTATCTGGCTATTTTTAAAACTCTAGTTACCCACAGTTCTAAACAGAGAAACTTCAGAATAGTTCATTGTAAGACTATGAAAACACAGAGGAGAATTCACAAGTAGCAAGTATCTCCCATGTCCCTAACTGTGATCATCTTGCTTTGCTAGAACGTGTCTGAACGTCACATGGAGATGTTTAGAAAATACTTTCGGTTGGAGTGAGTGTGTAGGAGGGAAGGATAGTGTGGTGACAGATTGGGGGAGGATGGGAGGGAGAGGTGAAGGCAGGGGGCGAGAGTGGATGAGAAGGGGCAGAAAGAGTAGTTGAGAAGGAGAACAATGGATTGTAGCACAGGAGAAGGAGAGAGAGTGAAGGGGTTCAGAATAGGGTTGAGAAGATAGTGATGGAATAAAAATAATAGTAGAGATTCCAAGATGGCGGCTAGAGGGAGTAAGCAGAAAGTGTTTCTCCTATAGTGAAATCTTGAAGAGACGCTGGAGATACACCTTGCAGGCAAAACCACCTAGAAGAGACAAAACTTTGACCCCTCCACACCTCCAGCCTGTGCAGAGCATCTCCAATTCACGTTAAATGGAGAAACCAGGAGGGCCCCCGGGCCGCCAGTCACCCACGCCCAGAAGGCTTGGGAAGACGTGGACAAGGTGAGCTTAGCGGTACGTGGTACTACCACAGACAACCCGGGCTAGGGCAGCATAGCCCCCTGGACAGACTGACCTCCACCCAGGGAAAAAGAGAAACTGAGTAGTAAGCAATAAGAACAATAAAGACACGCGGGAAAGAGGATGGGGCACACTGAGCACCAAAGATTGGGGGAAGGGAATCCTTCCAGGAACTGTAAATAAACAAGCTGGGCGGGCCGGAGAGATTCTGGCAGGTGAAGGGGCATGCGCCCAGCAACCAGGAGCGGGAAAGCTTGTGAGAGTGGCAGAGGGAGGAAAACTCCACAGGAGAGGGGGGAAGACCCACTTCCCATGTGAGCTGTAAACAAACATGGCGGCTGGCAGGAGCAGCAGCATCCCCCAGTAATCAGAAGCAGGAAAGCTTGTAAAAGTGGCGGTGGGAGGAAAATGTATAGGAGAGGAGGGAAGACCCACTTCCCATGTGAGATGTAAACAAACACACAGGCCTGGGAGAGCGGGAGCAGTGTCACCTCCCCCAGTGTGCTTGGAAAGGGGAAAGCTTGTAGCAGAGGATCATGCACAGGAGAACTCTGAGTAAACAAAGCCTGTGGGGCCAGGTGAGTGCTAAGCTCACCCCTGAGATCTGCATAAATAACGCCTCCAGCAACAGCAGGCTGACAGCAGCGGGCAGGCAAGCCACAGCCACAGATACCATTCACAGAACTGTCTCCAAACTTTTTTTTTCTCTCTCCCTACCTCTGATGAGAGAACAACCAAACTACACCTGCATGCTGAAAAACTTACTGAAACTGTATTGCATTTGAACTTGGGACACTTTGTGGGTTTTTGTTTTTTGTTTTTGTTTTTGTTTTGTGCAGTTTTGTTCTACTTTATGCGTCCCCTTTGATGAGAAAACTGCAGAACAACATCTGAGGCACCATCTCCAGGACTGGAGACTGTTTTTAGAATGCTATTTTATTTTTCTCTCATAATATTACTCCTCACAGTAATTTTTTGGATTGTTTTCCTAGGATTGAAATTTATATACCTTAATTAAATTTCAACATGTACTTCTATTAATACGTTACTACTAATAGAAGTCATTTCTCTTTTTTGTTACAATTGCCCTATGTATTATATTCACAGACTTTCTCCACGCAGCCATCAATGTTAAATATTCTGCTTTCTACATGCACATATACTTTGAAAATTATAAGGGAAAAAAAGCTATTACATGTATCCAGACACTTGTCATTTCTTTTTCTTTTCTCCGCTTGAAATTCTGCATCTCCTTCTCTTACATTTTCTTCAGTCTGGAAAACATCTGTTTTAGCACTTATTTTAGACTAGATCTCTGAGCAACAAACTGTCTTAGCATTTCCTTCACCTCATAATACTAGTCTCCCTTATGTCACTTGGAGGATTACCATCACTAACAGGATTTCTACACAAATGAATAATCATTAAATTAAGAAAAAATCTAATTATTATGCCAACTGTTAGAGCAATAATACCTTTATTAAACCTTTACTTCTACATGACTAATTTAACTCTACTACACTAATTTTATACCTGATTATTAATACCATAAAAACCAAATGACAATACTATAATAATACTCAACCATTTGCTCCTACTCTTCATTATTACCAAAATATCATTACCACTACCACCCATAATATTTACCCTAAACTAGGGCTTTCAGAGGCCCTAAAGTAAGTTAAATTAAAACTTAATTCCTGTTGTAAGTATTGCAAGACTTTATTGAACATCAAATGAATGCAAATCAAATACTTTAATTAAGCTAAAGCTTTACATTGGTGGGATATCCATCCATGAAGTTTTTAATTAACGGCTAATCAACTGGCTTAAAACAACTTCTCCTACTGAATAGGGGAACAAAGGTGGGAGAAGCTCTGGCAGAATTGAAGCTTTTCCTTTGAATTTGCAATTCAACATGAAATATCACCTTGAAGCTTGGTAAAAAGAGGGCTTGACTTCTGTCTTTAAATTTATAGCCGAATACTTAACTCAGACATTTTACCTCTATGTTCATTAACCATTGACTATTCTGAACTAATCAGGAAGATATTGGAACCATTTATATAATGTCTGGTGCTGAAACAAGAATAGTCAGTACTGTCTTAGGACTCTTGATTCACACTGTGCAACCAGGAACACTCCTAGGAGGTGATCAGATTTATAACGTTATTGTCCTAGCTATAGGTACAATATTTGCAATTATAGGAAGCTTTGTCCATTGAGTCCCACTATTTTCAGGGTACACATTAGATTCTACATGAGCAAAAATCCACTTTACTGTTATATTTGTAGGAGTAAATTTAACTTTTTTCTCTCAACATTTCCTTGGGCTATCAGAAATACCACAATGATATTCTAATTCTGGAACTCCAGCCACACTGGAGAATAGTTATCACGTTTCCTCTGACATGTGAATTTTTAGCAAAAGTGACACGAAATAAAAGACGGCACTATTAGGTATGTGGAAGGAGAAAAAGGGATTGGGAAAGTGTGGAGAGGAAAGGGAAAGAAACTGATCAGTGGTGGCTCGTGCCTGTGATCCTGCCTACTCGGAAGGCTGAGATTGGGAGGGTCACTGTTTGAGGGCAGCCCTGGCAAGAGACCTCATCTCCAAAACAACCAGAGCAATATGGACAGAAAGTATGACTCCGGTGGTAGAGGGCCTAATTTGCAAGTGTGAAGCCCTGACTTCAAATACCAGTCCTATGAAAGAAACAACCAGAGAGTGGATGACTATGAACAAAATACATTATTCTTATGTATGGAAATGTCATAATGAAACTCGTTACTTTGTACAGCTAATGTACATTAATAAAAATGGCCAAAAGCAATGGTAAAACTGATACGTACTGCCATGTGGACTAACCTTGAAATACTACGCTGAGTGAAAGCTGAAAGAACCCAAAAGGCACTTACTGTTTGGCTCCATTTATGTAAACACTCAATGCAAGTTAAGTATTTTCAGATAAAAGGAAAACTGAAGGATTCCTGGGGCTGGAAACATGGATTCTGCTCAGTGAGCAGTGACAGAGATATTTAGGAACCTCAGAGAGGTGGTTGTACAGCAACCACTTCTATCACGAATGTACTAAATCATTAGGTGAAATAACCCAGACGCCCAAACAAGACCTGGGTGTTTTCTCTCGCTTGTGCAACCCGAGCAGGGCAGCAAGTCATGAAAGTAAAATGGAGACTACTAGGGAAGGGAAGGCTTTTTTAAACTGAGTATGTCATGGCCTTACATTCAAAATAATCACAAACTGTATTAAAAGAGAAAGAACAGTCTGGCAAGACAAAATGGTTTAGAAGCAGGTCCAGATATGGTAGTGAGATAGGGCCATAAGTTTAAAACAAGTATAATTAATACACCAATGGCTATCACTGACAAAAGTACAAACATAAAAGAAGAGAGATGAGTAATCTAAGAAAAGAGATGAGCATCAGAGAAAGAAGCAAAACAAAATGTAGAATGACTTTGCTAAGCTCACTGGTATGCTGGACATAACTGAGAATTAATCTATAGGTGTCAGGGTAAAGCAATAGAAGATTTCCAAAATACAAAGCACAATGAAAGAAACCAACTGGATGTGTTGGCACTTGCCTGTAATCCAGCACTCAGGATGCTGGGGCAGGGGAAGCACAAGTTCAAGGCCAGCTGGGGCTTCATAGTGAGTTCAAGGTCAGCCTGGTCATAGCATGACCCTGTCGCCTCCCCCCAAGTAAAGAGTGCAAAACTTTAAAAGAGCAGAACAAATATCCAGGAAGTGTAGGACAACCACACAGAGAGCAAAATCCTGTAATGGTAATAGCAGAAGGAACAGAAAACACACACACACACACACACACACACACACACACACACACACACACACACAGTTTGCAGAGGGAATTTCAATTAACAGAAACCAAGTCCCAGATATCAGGATGGTAGAGACTTGGCATAACTGTACCTGTAATGGTAATAGCAGAAGGAACAGAAAGCGCACACACACACACACACACACACACACACACACACACACACACACAGTTTGCAGAGGGAATTTCAATTACCAGAAACCAAGTCACAGATATCAGGATGGTAGAGACTTGGCATAACTGTACCTGGAAATATATTCAAAACAGACAAAATAAAAAACCTTAACATACAGCATAAAAACACTTTGCCTATAGGAAAGCATCTATGTCTTATTCTCAGGAATCATGCAAGCAAGACAACCCAGGAGCAATATAATAAATGTGCCAAGAGGGAAAATACACACTAAACTACAACTTACATCTTGTCAACTGTCCTTTGAAAGGGAAGGAGAAGAACAAGGATGATAATCTTCTAATTTTAATTTACAAATTAAAAGGAATTCTAATCAGACACTGGGCAAGAAATGCTAAAAAGAAGCTTGTCAGAGAGAAGGGAAAAGGTAAGCAAAAGAGTTGCACACCAAAACAGAAAAGGACAAAGAATTAACTTCTTAACTGATTTAAGAAATTTACTTAAACTAATAATAGTGAGAATATATGCAGTGATCATGGTTTATGTGCAAGCGAAATAAGTGAAAGTGACACAAGGGACAGGAAGGAGGAATCAGAAATATTTTGTTACGTTGGATACTTGCACTACTTTTAAATGGTACAGTACATTTGAAAGTGAACTTAGATTAGTTGTATATGTGTATTTCAAATTTCAGGCAACCACTTTGAAAAGTTTTAAAACAAGTATAATTTCTGCAAGATAGAGAAATATAGAATCACATAATTTACCCTAGTAGGAGGTTATAAGAGCAGAAGACAGAAACGGGGACATAAGAGTAGGTTACCAAGCAAACAGAAACAGTAACAAATACAATAGAAATTAATCTATGTATAGCACTTTAAGTGTCCACGATCACAGGGGCTGCCAAAACAGCTCAAGTGGTAGAATGTCTGCCTAGCAAATGTGAAGCCTTGCATTCAATCCCCACTATTGCCAAAACCAAAACAAAATAAAAAGTCAGAGATTTTCAGATTAAAAAACAGACTCCACTGTATGTTGCCTAAAAAAATGACTTGCCATGTTTTTACAAGTACAGATCAAAAATAAAAGAATCGAAAAATCTCACCATGCTGGTACAAATCAAAGAAAGGTAGGGAAGCTCTACTAATTTCATGAGAGATTTCAAACAAAGCAAAATTGTAAGATATAGAGAGGGGTATCATATAAGAGGAAACTGGCCAATTATACAAGTAGTTGAAAGAACTCCTAATATTGCAGTGCCAAATGACAGAGCCTGAGGCAAACATGAAGCAAAAACTAGTAGAAATGCAAGAATAGATGAAATTAGTATTTTCCTGTTTGACTCTAGCACTGCTTTTTTTTCTTTCTTATTTGTCTTAGAGGTTTTGAGGTTTACAAGTTGTTAGTCTTTGATTCTTTCCTATTTTTCACTTGCATATCTACAGTGAGATTTATTCTCTCCCAAGCTCTCATGGATGTGACTATCTGTCTTCCTCTTCTCTGTAAGATTCCTTTAAGAATCCTTTGCAATGGTGACTTGGTGGTCATAAATTACTTTAGTTTGTGCTTCTCTTGGTATTTATTTCTCTGTCAGTTTTAAAGAATAACTTTGCTGGATATAGTAATCACAGTAATCACCCAGAGTGCTTGAAATATATCATTCCATGCTTTCATGACTGTTAGTTTTTTAGCCAATAGGTCGAATGTAGTGTTGGTAAGTTTGCCTTTGGGAGTCACTCGGCACTTCTTACAGTTTTCAATAGTCTTCCTTTGTTCTGTCAGGGTCTCAGTGGGCACCATGTCATATTGACTGGGGAGGTAGCAGCCATATGAGAGATTCTCGATTTGGGGATTGACCACATTGCCAATGTGCAGACTAAAAACCTTCAGAGAAAATATACTTTTGACAGCTAGCATTTCACCTTCATTGGTTCAGCAAGAACACCTGGCACAGCCTGCATTTTGCATGAACTCATTTGGTGAAAGCTGAGAGAAAACTCAATAAGCTACAGTCATGAGCCGCTACTCCTCCCATACAGGACACCTGGGACACTCAGAGATTAGACTGTCATATTCCATCGCATCCACCCCTGATTGATTTTCCAAGTTAGGACAAGTTTCACTCAGTTTTCTCTTTCAATGTATTTTATCACTTATTGTTTGGGTTTTTTCTTTTGTGTTATCTTTACAATTTTATTTTTTATCTCTCATTTTTCCTTATGGTTTTATTCCTTTGATCTACTTTTCATTGTTTTTTCCATTGCTAGGAACTGAGACCAGGCCCACATATTCCAGAGTTGGGTATTCTTCCTCTGAGCTATCCCCACAACTCAGTTGAGAAGAATTAAGTCCACCTCTGGCCACAACCCATTCCTACTCAAACTCTAGCAGATTTTCTTCCTTAAAGAACTGGGATGATAAAAGTTGCAGACTTAGGAAGAGGCTAAAGTCCCACTAGCCCACAGTATCTGCAGAAAGAAAGAAAAACAGTAGTAGCTAACACCATATCTACACTTGTGCTGTAGATTGCAGCCACACCTGGTCAGATTGCTTACAGCTAAAAAAGAATGAAAGTGAGCACCACAGATGGGAAGATTTCAGGGCCTTCCAGAAAATTGGCAAAAATACTAGGTAAGAAAGACACAAGTTAACTTGCACCTGGTACCAAATGGACCTAACAAATACCCACATTATTACATTCAAGAGCTGTTAAATACACATTTTACCTAATAGCACATAGAACATTCTCTAGGATAGATTATGAGTGCTCATAAGCCTAGTCTTAACAATTTTTTAGAAACGGAATTCATGGGAAGTTTGTTTTCTGACCATAATGAATCAAGTTAGAAATCAAACACAAAAACTTTAAACACCATACAAATAGATGGAAAATAAACAGCTTATTTTTGAACAACAAAGGAATTAAGTAGGAAATAAGAAAAAATAAGTTCTTCTTGATAAAACAAAAATGGAGACACTAAATATCAAAACCCATGTGATGTAGCAAAAGCACTACTAAGGAAGTTTATAGCAGTCAATGTCCAAATCAAGAAAGTACACCATAAAAAAAATTTAAAGACATGAAGGAACAGATTACCACTGCATCTCAAGATACAAGTGAAACAAGAGCGGTCTTCATCCAAAAGTAACAGAAATTAAGATCAGCGCAGGAAAAATGCAATGGAGACAAAAATATAAAAGATCATTGGAATAAAGTTCTGGTTCCTCACGAAAGGAAAATGAAGGACACGAACCTATGCTAAACGAATTAAAACACAACAAGAGAGATAACTCAAACAACATCTGAGGTAAAAAGAAGACATTCCAACAACATCATAGGAAAACACATGGACACTGCTCATCACATGCAGATTCACAGCAGTGCCACAACCGAAGAAAGATGTATTTCTTTCACCTCTCCCTCCTGCATAGTGTACAAATGCCTATCACTAACAGGTAGGGCAAGAAAACCTTTGAGCTACTCCTGTCCCTCTACAGTGCAGGCTGATGTGACACTGAGCAGTGTAAATAGTCTTATTGTTGCCCCATCCTCGAGGTACTGCCAGAAGAATTCCAACAGAAAGTTTGCCTGGCCACAGATTCATCATACTTCAACTTGCACCCACAGGCCACTGAGCTGAAGAAGTCTAGGAGAAAAGCCCTGGGTATTACATGAGCAAAGAAGGTCCCAAGAATTTATTTGCCTAGCTCAAACCATATCCAGTTACCATTTGCTCTGTAATGGACACAACAGCTGACACAGGCAGAAGGGAACCCCAGGCTTTTGCCCCAATCCAGGTGTGAATGATTGTGGGGTTAAGGTACCATTTCTGAGAAAAAAACAAAACAAAACCCTAAGTACTAACAGCATTTGCTGTCACCACATCCATGTGACTCTTACTGCCAGGTGACGCACTATGTTATCTGAACATGCACTGCTGCCCTGACTGGTCTGAGTGTCAGATAGGTGGTGATGAAGTACCTAGGCCCATACCACTGTATGGAAGACAGTTGTATCAGGTCTGCGCTACTGTTACAGACAGAGCCAGAGACTCTGACAAATAACCCAGCTTATGCTAACAATGCCTAAAACCATTTAGAACATAATCAAAACCATGAAACCAGAAAATCTCCACACAATGTTTTCAAAACAACTCCTTCAAGTAGAGTACATAGAGCTGTGTCTTATTCCTGCTTTAATGTTTAATTGCAATTTTAGACTTTCCAGGATGAAATGGTAAAATGGACTATCAATCAAAAGCAAAAGTGTTTCACAACAAAGATCCACAAATTGCAACCACAGTTGTCTTTTCAAAGAATCTTTAGACAAACCGTATCGCTAGAAGAAAAGTGTTAGAGGAGTTTTACACTCATGAAGCACAATTCTAAGCTTTAGGCAAAGTACGGCAAGAGGATATACCCTGTAAATTCAGCAATTTCCTTTAATGTATTACTCTGAAATGTGAGTTTTGATTACTCATCAACACTGACGGTAAGTCAGCTCGTTAAATCTGCTTACTTAAGTGTTAAAAGCAGTACTTACTCTCAAGACACATCCCACTTATGTCAGTGTTCAGAACTCCACAGAGTAAGAACTTCAAACTACACCGTGTACTTATATTTCTTATTTTACTTATTTCAGGAAATAAATAACCCGGCCTCGTATCTTCAATCTATGGTGTTGGTGTGTTTGTGATGTATGGCAAAATGGGACACAGTCAAATGCAGGTTTATTCGTCTTCATAGTTGTTACCTTTTTGTTACAAAGCCATGTGAAGTTGTATTCCCTTATTTTCAGTTGTGAAAATAATTGGGAGAATGTTTTACAAACTGATCAATGACTCTGTTTCCTTAAAGACGTAGACGATTGAACTGTGTGCCAGATCTTACTTTATTAGAGTTAACAAATTTATAAAATAAGCAAATCTTAAAAAGAGAGACTATGATACAAATTGCTAGTCAGATGTGCCAGTATGTGTATCATATCAGTATGTGTAACAACATGCCAGTAACACAAAGTAAGAAGACCAGATGCTCAACGTGACACTTTATTATGGTTTTATTTCTGTGAGTCTTGCATCAGGAAAATAGAGACCTCTTTTATTATGAGACTGGCTCTTCACTTGTACAATGCAATTTAATTAGAGTAAAATGACATTTTTACCTAACCTATTTTGTAAAAGTAAAAGTAAATGTTTTATGTACCACTACAACCTGTCTTTTTTTTTTTTTTTTACCCCCTCATTGCTTGCTCTTTCCCTGTCACCCTGCCCCTATCATTGCAGTGCATGGCAGTATATTGTCTGCATATACAGATGGAATGTTTCAATAGTTTTCATGATGTTTTTCACATTCTCTTACCCTTTCCCACCTCCTTGTAGTTCCCTCAGACAGACCCACTGATGCCATCCCTAATCACCTCTAATGGTCCCTCATTTCAACACAATTGCTGTGGGAATTAAGTTTCCAACATACATACTTTGGCGTTAGGGGAGAAGGGGGTCACATTCAAACCACAGCAATGCCCAATTATTTTGGTACACCTTACTAGATTAGAGCCTTTATGGGGTAAGAAAGCTGTCTCTTTTTGCCCAACTTCCCCTCTATCTCCTCTCTGGTCTTATTAGGGGGTTTGGAGTGGTATATTTTGGGGATATGAGTAGGGGAAAGTTGAGTTGGAAATAATTCTTAATTTGAGTTTAGGTATATGTTTATGTGATGTGCACTTACTTTTGTGAATACCTGTCTTGTTTCAAAACTTTTCTATGTAAATACAACAGCATAGTTATTTTCACTTTCTTTTTCCCTTAAAACCTCAAGATAACTGGTTATCACTTAGTATTCAGTTTCTCCAGCTGCTAATGTTACAAACCCCAAATTGCTACCCATGCTTTTAAATTTACATTTTGAAAATGCTTTTTTTTGGTACAGTGGCAATGTAAATGACAAACAAGAATGTATAAAATATCGAAGTTTTAAGAATACACATGGGTACATGCATTTCAAAAACAGATCGATATTCTTCAACTCCAAATGCAGATTTATGTTGATGAATTCTAAAAATTTATAAATTAGATTTAAAAAGTCTCCAGAGAACGTCCAGATAATTAGAACATAACGGTTCTGAAAGTGGCTAAAATCCATTCTGGTCACAAGGGAAACAACTGAGTGATGGCATTCGTTTACTAGAAATGAAGTATTGGTTTATCAGTGCACATGGTAGCATTACATCTATGTTTTCACATGTCAGTTAACACAACATCTTCAGTCTTCAAAGAAATATAACAAATACTTTTTAAAATGCAAACAAACCAATCTGCTTTCCTTGGCAAGCTAAATGAAGTCTTACTCTTAACAGCTGACGACCAAGATCCCGAATGTAGAACGACCCTGAGAATACTCGGGATATAACACATTGGGTTCAGCTTAGATCTGGAAGCAAGAAGAACAGGAGATGGATGAAAATAATCATTACAACATTCTACGCAATGTAAGACGCCCTTAAAGTTCTATGAACATTCTGTATATCAAATTTTCCTCTATTCCTCTCTGTTGCCAGAATATCTTTCTCGCTTTCAGAATGTTATATGTTATGCATAATATCCTTATACGTGTTACACACTATCCATAATATCCACAATACAACTCAGCATCTCCTTCCTTCTCTGTTTCTAGAGATCTGCTGTGTTGAGGCTGATCATACACACTAAGGAATATATATAATTCTTTCCGAATAGAAGTATCACTAAACCAAATTCTCTAATTTGAGTCGATCTGGTCACAGGAGCAACACTAAATCTACCCTAACTTAATTTTAATTTAGTGTAATTTAAATTTTTGCAGATGTTCAAAGCTGTAAAAAGAGAGCTGCTCTAGAAGTAGTAGAGTCCTCAGGTCTTAAACAAAAGCAGCCTTTATGAAATAGTCAAAATACCAAATTTCCTTGATAGTCCCACTTCTTTCCAATCCCTTCCCCTCTCAGCCCACTCAAAATGTTCCAGAAGAAATAGTGGCATAGATTATATTTTCTGGAAAACATGGTTACTGTGCCTACACTCTCATATAGTCTATCATCTGTGCACACAGCTTTGTATTAATACATACAGTCTGGACAGGATCTTTAATTATCTAAAACTAAGGTCAGCTGACAAAATGTTCAGATCTGCCCTTAAGCCACAACCAATAGTGACATGATATGTCAGTCTCTTGTCTCAGGAAAGTATCATTAATATTGTTTTGTCGTAAGACTCCTTTGGCTTAGGGTCCCGAAAGAGAATTGTACAAAGAAATTAGAAGAACATGTTCACTACTCACCATTCTTCCTTTTTACACTTAGATAGCTTTAAGACTTATGTAACATTGGAGTGATGTATGTTTTAAAACTTGTACATACAATTTATAAACACACACACACACAATAGTGGTACAGAATAGGGGTAGAGGGTATGCTATTTTACAGTGTAAGTAATGTAAGTGGTTTGGAATAATGTAAAAATAGAAAATAGGATGGTATGATAAACCACGTATAAACAAATGCAAGTTGTAAAATTAGCTGATGTTTACTTGAATTGAAAATTTTCAACTTCTTTGAATAGCTTGAAGATGCTCTTACAAAGACATTAGGGAATAAAATTTTAGAGATCACTGTTTTTGATCAAGGATTCTCCATGAGGTGTGAACATCAGGGTCACCTGAGACCCAACTGACTTCCCCAAACTGGCCCTGTGCATTTTTGACAAGCTCTGGTAATTATGCCACATGCAATCTTTTTTGAAAAGTTACTCTACGTATTCTAAAATTTCAACTTAGTGTCTAATCAAACACTCATTATTTTGGCTTTATACATTTTCATTACTGGGGAATTAAAAGAAGAACCTCACTGAACTGTAAGCTATACTGCCATCCCAGTTACACACACACATTCACAGTATAAGTAATGTAAATGGTTTGGAATGGGATAGTGTGTATGTGTGTGTGTGTGTGTGTGTGTGTGTGTGTGTGTGTGAATGGATAGGTATACATACGCTTAAGAAAATAAATATTTTTGACTTAAATATACTACAGATACAACAATGAAGGGCTAAGGATAAAGGTGAGTGGCAGAGGGCTTGCTAAGCATTACTTATACATGTTTATGTTTACAAACATAAACATGAATATAAACACATAAGCAATTGTCATAATAAATGTGTATCAAGGAATTTCATTTAAATGTAGAACAGCAAAAGAACACTAAAAAACATAGTACTCTTGTGAGCTCACTACTTTATGCTAGGAAGAACAGCCGTTTTTCACAAATTAATCACACAGCAACTCCAAGTGAGGTTTAGGGCAACAGTGATACCTGATAAAATAACAGGATCCTGACAACATGCCTCCGTTGAAAGAAGGTTGTCAAAGGATGCTGCAATTTCAACGCTGTATCAAATAAGTCTTTTTAACACAAATATTTTGTTTCAGAAAAGGCATGAGCTCAAAACTGCTAAAATTCTTGGAAGACACTATGCTGACCCCTCTACCAGCAACGCACACACACAAAAGAAATTGTCAACGACTACCTCTTTACGTACTCTTCCTTAAAACAGCTAGGATTATGGCACGGCTTCTGCCAAAACTAATCCTGATTTTGAGAGAAAGAAATATCCCAAGGGATTATAAATCAGAGAATAAACAGCTTGTTTCTGGCTAGTTCCAAATATTCAAGTACTGAATATTCAAGCTCAGAAACATATCCTAAATTTATGTATTCAGCATAATGAAGCCAAAGGAAAATATCAGGGTAAGAAGGGGACTTTCTCCCAGATAAGACATATAATCCATAAAGAACATACACAAAACATCTGTAAGGGTCATAATACTTACATCATCAATGTCTTCATCATCATCTCCGACATCATCAAACTGGATTTCATCATCCTCTCTGGGACCAAATGTGTCCGTTTCATTGACTTTAGCTAAACATACAATAACAAAAATGCCCACTGAATAATCAAAATATTATTAAGTATTATTAAGAAAAGAAATGGGTCTGACATAAAACAATACACATTCTTTATTTCAATTCATGCAGGTTTCTTTACCAAAAATCCCAGAGATCAAATTAATAAAAGTCCCCCAGATGATCATTCATTTAAAAATTGTTACAAAAACAAGAGCCATGTGTTCTTTTGTTCAAAAGAGTATTTTAGTAAAGCCGACAGACTCTGATTAGACTCACTGAAAACCTTCAAAATATCCTTCAGAAAGGATTTGAGAAAGGCCTAGAAATATCCTCATAGTATGCGAGTTCTCACCAGTCAGAGAGACTTAGTCAAATACCTGTAAGACATAAAAGCAAAAAGAGCTGCTAGTTTTAAAAAGGCCAATAATTTCATGAGGATCATCATTGTTAGGAAGAATCTTACTATTTTTATGATAAAATGCACTGGAATTAAAAATAAACTAGCTGCCCTGTAAAGAAAACATTGAGGCTTACAAATTCATGCATGGTCTTAGTTTAGTCTTTCCAAGTTTTCAAGTGACAATGCTTTATGTTGGCCTTTCAGAAAGAAAATAAGTATTTTTGTTTTATATACCCTGTAGATACAAACATGAATCATGAAGGGCTTGGGAATGTAACATGAGGATCCTGATGAAATTATTGGCAGTTTAAGTGTAGCAGCTCTGTTTTGGTTTTATTTCTTATGCGTAAGCATGAATTGAGTAAATCTTTCTGACTGATAAGATGTAGCTCAGTGGTTGAGTACTACATTATGTGAAGGCCCTGGGTTCTAATCCCAGCACTGCAATACAAAACCACACAAATCCTAACCATGCCAACACATAAGAGAACATTGTTCTCTATAAAAATCAAAACAAGTATCCTAATTGGTGATGCTTACATGAAAACTGCCAGTCTCTTGAGAATGGTGCAGCACACCAGCAACCCAAGCTACTCAGGAGACTGAGGCAGGGGGATCTCATCTGGGTACATAGTGAAACCCCCTATTAAAAGAAGTAACAAAATAAAGTTGCCAGCTACTTAAGAAGGTAGAGTAAGGAGGATCATATTTTGAGACCAGCCTGATCAAAAAAGTTAGCAAGACCCTATTTCAAAACAATAAACTGGGTGTGGTAGATGATTCCTATAATCCTAATTGTGAAATTAGGACGGTAGTCAGAAGCCAGCCTGAGGAAACCACAGACCCTATTTGAAAAGCAAGTGAAAGCAACTGACCTGGAGGTGTGACTTAAGAGGTAGTACACTTGACTAGTGACCCGAAGACCCTGAGTTCAAATCTACTATCAGGGGTCAGGCACAGTGGCTCACAGCTATAATCCCAGCTACTGGGAGGATTATGGTTCAATGCCAGCCCAGGCAAAAAGAAAATTGTTCAGATCACACCTCTGCAAATGAGCCAGGTCTGTGGCCCTCACTGCGTGGAAACCCATAGGTAGGAGATCACAGTCTGGGCTCATCTTGGACTAAGATATGAGACTGTATTTTTAAAAAATACCTTCAGTTCTGGAGGCATGGATCAAGTGCCTGCCTAGCATCACAGAAGTCTTGGGTTCAAAACTCAGTATTTAAAAAGGCAGGGGCAAGAGGAAGGGCATGAAGAAAAGAGAACAAAGGAGAGGGAGAAGGGGAAGGGAAAGAAAAGGAGGGAAGGAGAATGGGGAGAAAAGAAGAAGGAAGAGAAAAGAAGCCAGAGGAGGAGAAAGAAGAAAAAAAGAAAGAAGTGAAGCAAAGGAGGAAAAAAGAAGGGAGGAGAAGAAGAGAGGAAGAGGGGGAGAACAGGGAGGAGGAGAAAGAAGGAAAACAAGATAAAGGAGGAGTTGAAGTAGAAGGAGGTGGAGGAGAAGGAGAAAGTGGAGATGAGGAGGAGGAGGAGGAGAAGTAGATGGAGGAGGAGCAGTAGGAGGAGGAGGAGGAGAAGGCAGGTACGAGGACTAGGAGAAGACAGAGATGATGAGGAGGAGAAGTAGAAGGTGGAGGAGAAGGAGAAGGCAGGGATGATGAGGAAGAGAATTAGAAGGAGGAGGAGAAGTAGGAGGAGGAGGAGAAGGCAGGGATGAGGAGGAGGAGGAGAAGTGAAGGAGGAGGAGGAGGAGAAGGTGGGGATGAGGAAGAGAAGGAGGAGGAGGAGGAAGAGAAGGGATGAAGAAGAGGAGGAGGAGAAGCAGGAGGAGCAGGAGAAGGAGGAGAACCCTAGTACCAAAAAAGGAGGAGAGAGTAAGAAAAAGTTTCCTAAATGGCATTCTTGGATGCTCTATATTCAAAGCTTATAAACTCACCAACTGCTCACCAAAAGAACATTTTTTAGTGATTCCTACTTAACTTTCTAAAATGCTACCATACTTAAAATTTTGTAACACACAACAGACCCAATTCTACCAAAATCCCTCATGTTATCCCTAAGGAACCATAACAGCACATGACAGCATTTGGTAACACTATAGACATTACCATGTTCTGGAAGCTCTCCGTATGCCTTCTGGCTTCTAGCTTCATTTGCATTACACTTCAAAATTACATCAGCTTTTTTATCCTTAGAAATAATTAATGTTTTAAACTGGTGAGAACAAAGTATCATTTGTTTCCTAACTCTTTTCAAGTTACACACACTAAGGAAAAACTCACTCCGTGTTTACTTACAAACTTGTGCGTCTTTCACAAACAAACAAATGCCAGGTACAAGTGGCTCATGCCTGTAACCCTACCCACTGGGGAGGCAGAGATCACAAGGATCGCAGTTTGAAGCCAGTGCTGGCAAAATAGTTCAGGAGACCCTACCTTAAAAAATCCCATCACAAAAAAGGGCTGGCGGAGTGGTTCAAGGTGTAGGCCAAGAGTTCACACCCCAGTACCACAACAAACAAACAAACACAAACAACCTTTGGGTGTAAATTAACAAAAAGAAGGGTAGGGTGCATATAACTAATAGCAATTCATAAAAGGACCTTTTACAGATTTAATCTTCATAAAAGCAGAACAGACAACCTTCCCCTTCATCTTACTTAGTAATACTTTTGATTAGAAGTCTCTTGAAGCACAAAAACTGCAATGTGAACTTTGTAAGTGAAACACAATTGAAAACTGAAAAAGAGTATAATGGGTTCTAGAAAAACATATCAGTGTGAAGTTGGGCCTGAGCTGAGTGGCTTTTGCTTCCCTCATTATTCTGTTCAGTTGATGCTTGTGTAACTATTTTCTCCCTGCATCCTGTTTCCTATCTTAATGACTTTGTATAGAATTAGTTAAAATGTTTCAGCCCTTTCCCTGGGTACTGGCCATTCCTAGATTGTAGGAAAGGTCACAATCAGAAGAGCTCTCAGGAAAATGTGAAGCAGAGACTTACTGTGACAAAATCCAGACACCTGGACCTCTAAACAACAAGCTTTCTGCACAATTGCTGCTTTCTTACCTTCACAGGTCTGGGATGCTCTGCAACCTGCAGACTAAGCTAAAACGCTCTCGCCCACATCGTAAAACCTCTCATTACTAAAGATTAAAATGCTACTCTGGCACCAGGTGACTGAGACTGAGAACATTCCCAGAAACGATGTTATGCACATCTTCTCTTGGCAGTATCACGTAAGATGGCCTACCATGGGTAATTCTGCTGTCACCAGAGAACCAAGAGACAGAGTGACAAGATAATACAAAGTGCTAATGCTTCCATGTTAGCAGCTGCACAGCCAGACTTTTCATGTTTGCAACTGGTTCTTAGGATTTATTGCCAATCAGAATGATCTGTGCAGTTTCAAAATACTTAACTCCTTTCTAAGACTGAGAGTAGATGTGGGGCATACCCTCAGAAACTGAATTTTGAAAAGCTCTTTCCAATGGGTGGTTTTGGTGCAAACATCCCTGAGAAGCACAGATTTAAAATGCTCAACTTTTAAAGAACCTGACTCAGCTAGACTGGTGATTGGGCAGAAGTTCCTGTTGATGCCTTACAATTAATTGCAAAGAAATCCAAAGAGAGGCAAGTAAAATAATCATGGTGATTCACTGACCATATGAAGTGAACCAGTATTTCCAAAATTGTATGTGCAGACAAATACACAAAGATTTTATTAAAACGCACATGGGATTCAAATTTGAATGAAAAATATGTAGTTTCAAAGAAAACCTGTAACTTTCTACTTTGGAAGTTTTTATAAAAGAAAATTACTATATGATTGAGTCTATTACAACAGAGGCACAGAACAGTCATAGTGGAGGAGAATCCAATGGTTAACCAGACTCCACTTTGTCTCTCACACAGTGTCCTTTTCTGAGTTGCTCTTTCCCCCTCAGATTATTTTAATTCTGGCATTGTGGATCTGACCAAAGTCCGTCCTGTGAAGCAAAGGGAGGTTGCCACCAGAGCAGCAGCACTTCGTGTCATGAATCAGGGATGATGATTATTCAGATTATGCTCCCACCAGGAGCACTAGCTGTGCAAACACCCAAGTCTTGCCTTTGTTCTTTCCCTGCTATATGACCTCAAGGCTGTTCCTAACTCCCCTTAGACCTGTCTTCCCAGAACAAGCACACTGAAGCTTTCCCATTATATCATCAAATTCTCCAGTCTGTTTTTCTTTAGCCACCAGTTAGCTGGGCCTCACAGAGAAGGGCTATTGCTCCAAGAGAGGGGCTTGTGACAGACACCAAGACTCACTGAAATTCTCTAACGAGTTGAGAATACTGCCAAAGTCTGTCACTATCCATTCTGTCAGAAGTCTGAAAATAACCGAATGCACGTGATAATCTGAAGAGTGCTTATTGGAGAAAAATGGGAGACTGTCAGAAGACCAAGCTCTCTAGTATTTTAACCTGCCCTGTCCTAAGACTCTATTCCTATGCCTCTCATATCTGTTCCATGTAGCCATGAAAATCAGCAACGCAACAGCCACTGGAAGATGTAGAACAAGTTCTGACCTCTGTCAAAACACCACTCTCTACAGAGCTATTCCGTAGTACCCGGAAGCTCCCCCTTACAGTAAAGCTTTCCTTTATTTGAAATAATTCCAAGCTTATTTACTAGCAATATTCCACCACCCTTTGTCCAGAGGATTCAGAGAAAAATAGTCTATGCAATGCCTTTAAGCAGAGGTAACATCTGGGGAAAAAAACCCAACGAAAGAAATGTAAAAGTGTTAGAAGTCAATGTCCATAGGAGATTAGAACACCCCAGCACACTTCTGTGAATCTAGAAAGCCCAAGCAGATGCTCACAAAAGAGAAGACACTAATCTCTTACCCCTGAAAGGCCTTAATCTCAGCTCTGATTGATCTTGAGACTCTGCAAAGCATGAGATGAAAACTAGGGATGAATGGTCTGTTGATTGGCTTGGTGTATCCCAACTTGTACAAAGTCACCCTCATAGACTGGGAGGCTTACCATTGTGCGTAGTTGCTGTTGTTGGGTTTTGAGACTGTCTTGCCATGTAACTAACCCGTGAACTCAGGCTCCTACACATTCCACCTCCCAGGTACCAGGATTATTGGTGGTATCAGGACACCTGGCAGGCTTCCTGCTTCTAACAAAATCTCAACCAAAAACATGAACTGTCCACTAAAGGAACCAAGCAGTTAAGGCCACAGAATTTGCTCAGAAAAGTCACTAAGCAAAAAAGCAACAGCAACCAATTTAAGACTTGCTACATTGTATTTGACATGTTCAGTTTTCAACAATAACACCACCAAAAAGTAGGAGACCTTGAGAACACAAAGTACGGCCTCCAACAAGACAAAAAAAGAGTCACCTCAAAAAATATCTTACAGAGGCCAGAAGTTGGACATTACATCAACTACTATAAATACATTTAAAGAATTAAAGGAAAACACATCTACAAATACTGATGGGATGATGACACTGATGTCTTATAGCAGGGAGGAGGACCAGAAGAGAAACAGACAGGCTGTGTTTGGTAATGAGGCAGGGGGAAGGGATGGCAAAGCAGAGAGATAAAACACTGAAACATGAAGAAGTTCACATAGCCCTGGGGGAATGGAATAGCCAGTAAAGTCACCTGCAGCCAAATGTGGGCTGAGGTTTGCTTCTTGCTTCTGTAACCTGCTTGCAAGGGTATATAACGTGAGACCCCTTTGCTCTCAGGGGCTCAGCCCTTGGACGACACAAGTCCACTGGGTCTGTGCCGGCACAATTAAACCATTGCTTCCTGCTGAACTGCCTCAGTGTCCTGTATCTCAGCTTGAGATTCCTGCAACAGTCTCACTAAATGGAAAATGAAAATGAAAACACAGAACTTCTCCAAAGAAACAAATTCCAAACCAGGCATGGCTGTTCAAGTCTGTGTTCCTGGCTGCATGGGAGGTGGAGATCCGGGAGGATAGTGGTTCCAGGCCAGGGTAGGCAAAAAGTTCACACGACCCCCTCTCAACCAATGGCTAGGCACGGTAGTACGGGGCTGTGGTTCCGGCTGCACAGGGAGGCCCAGTAGGAGAACCACGGCCCAAGGTGGTCCCACGGCATAAAGTGGGACCCTATCTCAAAATTGGCCGATGCAGAAAAAAAAGAGCTGGCGGGGTGGCTCAAGTAGTAGTGCTGGCCTGCCTACCAAGTTCAACCTCCAGCTAAGCCAACTGCAATTAGGATAATAATAAAAGGTAAAAAACTGAATAGCTGACTTGACAGGGCCACTGTATAATGAGAAGAAACAACTGGACAAATGATCAACAAGGAAATAAGAGGACCTGAAGTGTAGGGCAGCGAGACCTAACAGATACCTACAGACCCTGCAAAGCACAGCAATAGACACACTGGAAACTTCACAGTATCATAACCTAAACGGGATGAGTTTCTTCTACATGAAAATCAAATGGATTTCACAAACTCACAAAGCATATGCAGTTTCAAGCTTGAGCTTACAGAGGGCTATGTATGACCACAGCTTTTGTGCTCATCCTAAATTGACAGCATATGCTTAAAGAACAGTTTGTATTTTGACCATTTGCATGCACATCACCATGCTCCACCAGCAGGCTATCTAAAGACCATAAGGCCCAAGAGAATGGAAGAGTTGACTTATTCAGCTGCATTCCTAGAATAACAGTTTCCCAGACCATTACATTTAAAAAATGAAGACGTAAGTAATGAACTGGGTGTGGGGGGGCTCACCTACAGTGCCAGCTACACGGGAGGTTGAGGCAGGAGGATCACTTGAGTCCCGGAACCCAGGTTGATACCCTGGGCAATGCAGCAAAACTCCTTTTCCCCAGTAAAAATACATTAAGGTGGTAAGTGACTGGAACTCCACAGGATTACTAAATTTTTGTTCTACCAAGGGAGAATAGGATCAAAGTACATTGTGTGCATGTAGGGAAAAGTCATAATGAAATCCACTGAAACAAACAATAAACAAACAAACTGTGAGACAGATGTTTCTGAGGGGACTGTGGGGGACCCAAAGAGTAATGGGGTGAAGTGATCAGAGTGCACTGCATGCATATATGGAAATATCACGATGAACGACCCCCACACACATAGTACAACTGACATGCCCTAACAAGAAAGTGGGGGAAAACAAGAAAGGAAGACTCCTTTGTAAAATGAACACCACCTCCCTAGGCTGTCATTCTTTTTAGGAAATGTAATTTAGAACCGCTAAAGAAAATGGACAGTTTTGCCATTTTACCATAAGAGCAGTGAAAAACGTCAGCTTGAGCCATTATTACTTCACAGACCAGTGTTGGGGAATCGCCATCTCTTAACATCCTAGAGCATCTAACACACGGCCTTCAGATGAATGAGAACAGAAGGATCTGTGGTTTTTATCTACACCTACCAGGGATTATTTATTGCATCATATATTTAAAATAGTAAGAGAAAAAAGCTTTTTCCCACAAGACACATATACTATTAATCAACTTGGAGAATTATTCTGAACAATAAAAGAGCCATAATCTCTGACTCAAGGGTCCATAATAATGTTAAATGGCAGAATGGTGAGAGAGCCTATGGGCAGGAACTGGCCAAAGATGCCAATACTGTGATTTCAAACATTAACCACTAAGTAACAAGGACCCAGTACAAATTCAAATGAGATTTTTTTTTTTACCTGATAGTCTCGTAGACCAACCAATATAACATCTGAGGTGTTTATCCAAACCTGTAAAAGACAATTTCCTGCATATTATTTAAAAGATATATGGTACAGAACAATGTTAGATGTGTGTCCCCACAAATTAGATCCTCAATTTCCCCACTTTGGGAAAAGCATCTGTCGAGAATTAGGTTGCAAAAGGGACAAGGTGGTGGTGCAGGCCTGTAATCCTAGCTGTAAGGTATTATTTCTATTTTCTTATATTTGCTGAGGCTTGCTTTGTGCCATAGAATATGACCTATTTTGGAGAAGGTTCCACGGGCTGCTGAGAAGAATGTATATGGTGTAGAAGTTGGATGAAATGTTCTGTAGACATCAAGTAGGTTCATTTGATCTATTGTATATTTTAGATCATGGATTTCTTTATTGATTTTTTTGTTTGGATGACCTATCTATTAATGATAATGGGGTGTTAAAGTCTCCCACAACCACTGTGTTGGAGTTGATATATGCTTTTAGGTCTTTCAGGGTATGTTTGATGAAATTGGGTGTGTTGACATTGTGCATACAGGTTGATAATTATTATTTCCTTTTGGTCTATTTCCCCTTTTATTAGTATGGAATGTCCTTCTTTATCTCATTTGATCAATGCATATTTGAAGTCTACTGTGTCAGAGATATGTATTGGACTCCTGCCTGTTTTGGGGGGCCATTGGCTTGGTAAATCTTCTTCCAGCCTTTCATCCTAAGCCTATGCTTAGGATGTCAGTGAGATGGGTCTCCTGTAAGCAACAAATTATTGGATATTCCTTTTTAATCCATTTCATCAAGTGGTGCCTTTTGATGGGTGAATTAAGTCCATTAACATTAAGTGTTAGTACTGATAGGTATGTGGTGATTCCTGTCATTTAGTTGTCTTAGTTGTTTGAAGGTTTGATTGTGTATACCTTGTGTATACCTAGGTTGAGGTTACTCTCTACTTTCTTGCTTTTTCTTTTCCTGTGATTTGGTGCTTCCTGTCTTTCATGGTTAAGTTGGGTTTCACTTTCTGTGTGCAGAATCCCTCGAAGAATCTTTTGTAGTGGTGGTTTTGTGGTGACATTTTGTTTTTCTTTCTGCTTATCATGGAAGACTTTTACTGCTCCATTTATTTGGAATGATAGTTTTGCTGGGTAGAGTGTCCTGGGGTTGAAGTTATTTTCATTTAGTGCCCAGAAGATCTCACCCCATGCTCTTTTGCTTTTAATGTTTCTGTTGAGAAGTCTGCTGTGATTTTGATGGGTTTACCTTTGTATGTTACTTGTTTTTTCTCTCTTACAGCCTTCAATATTCTTTCCTTAGTTTCTGAACTTGTTGTTTTAATGATGATATGTTGTGGGGTAGTTCTATTTTGATCTGGTCTGTTTGGTATCCTGGAGGCCTCTTGCATCTGTATGGGAATATCTTTCTCTAGATTTGGGAAATTTTCTATTATTGTGTTGAATATATTACACATTCTCTTGGCTTGCACCTCTTCTCCTTCTTCAATGCCCATAATTCTCAAGTATGGTCTTTTGATGGAGTCGGTGAGTTCTTGCATTTTCTTTTCACAGGTCTTGAGTTGTTTAATTAATAGTTCTTCAGTTTTTCCTGTAATTACCATTTCATCTTCAAGTTCTGAGATTCTGTCTTCTGTTTGTTCTATTCTGCTGGATTGGCCTTCTGTTTTATTTTGCAGTTCTGTTTTGTTCTTTTTTCTGTGGTTTTCCATATCCTGGCTGGTTTCCTCTTTAATGTTGTCTATTTCTGTCATGAGTTCATTTATCTGTTTATTCATCATGTTCTCTCTTTCACTTTGGTGTTTATACAGTGCTTCTATGGTTTCCTTTATTTCTTCTTTTGCTTTTTCAAATTCTCTATTTTTGATGTCTTGGAATTTCTTGAGTGTCTCCTGTACATTTTGGTTGACCCTATCCAGTATCATCTCTATAAAATTCTCATTGAGTACCTATAGTATGTCTTCTTTTAGATTATTCTTATGTGCTTCATTGGGTTCTTTGGCATAGTTTATCTTCATTTTGTTGGAGTCTGGATCTGAGTATCTGTTTTCTTCATTCCCCTCTGGTTCCTGTACTAATTTTTTTGCTGTTGGGAAACTGGTTTCCCTGTTTTTTCTGTCTTCCTGTCATTGCCCTTAGTGTTGTTACTGTCCCTGTACTGCATGCAATTAAGTATTTTCTAGCTTGTAATAATATATTTAGAATGGAAGGGTGAGAGAAGCTGGAAAGTAAAGAAGTTAAAGAAAAAGGGAAAAACAAATAAACAAACAGTAGGAAAAAACAAAACAAAGAATCAAACAAAAACATTTCAGAGATATAAACAGGGAGCGTTTGTGTACTAATCGATAGTAAGCTGAACAGGCATTAGAGAGACAGAGAGAGGATTGAGAATCAAAAATAAAAGGAATAATGATAAGAATAAAAATAACAAGTAAGTAAATGAAACATATATTATATACATATATATATATATATAAAATAAGATAAAACAAAATGAAAAATAGAAAGTAAAAAAAACCCTCCAAGTTCAAATGCAATGAAGTTTCAGTCTTAATAATTTTGGTGTCCGTCTCAGTCTCCATTCCTGGAGATGGTGCCTTAGATGTTGTTCTGTAGTTGTCTCATCAAAGGGGACACATAAAGTAGAACAACACTGCACAAAAAAAAAGCCCACAAAGTGTCCCAAGTTCAAATGCAATACAGTTTCAGTAAGTTTTTCAGCTTGCAGGTGTAGTTCAGTTGTTTTCTCATCAAAGGTAGCGAGAGAAAAAAAAAGAGTCTGCAGACAGGTCTGTGAATGGTATCTGCGGCTGTGGCTTGCCTGCCCACTGATGTCAGCCTGCTGTTGCTGCAGGCATTACTTATGCAGATCTCTCTGGGGTGAGCTTAGCAATCACCTGGCCCCACAGGCTTTGTTTACTCAGAGCTCTCCTGTGCATGAGCCACTGCTACTAGCTTTCCCCTTTCCAAGCACAGGCTTTCTCTGGCCTGTGTGTTTGTTTACAGCTCACATGGGAAGTGCATCTTCCCTCCTCTCCTGTGGAGTTTTCCTCCCTCCACCATTCTCACAAACTTTCCTGCTCCTGGTTGCTGGGCGCATACCCCCGCTCCCACCAGAGCCTCTCAGGCCAGGCCTGGCTTGTTTATTTACAGCTCCAGGAAGGATTCCCCTCACCCCCTCTTCAGTGCTCAGTATGCCACACTCTCTTTGCAACGTGTCTTTATTGTTCTTATTGCTTATTACTCAGTTTCTCTTTTTTCCCCAGGTGGAGGTCGGTCTGTCCAGGGGTCTATGCTGTTCTGGCCAGGGTTGTCTGTTTGAGTACCACTTACCACTTAGCTCATCTTGTCCACTTCTCCCAAGCCATCTGGGCATGGGCAACTGGTAGCCTGGGGGCCCTCCTGGTTTCTCCATTTAACATGAAGTAGAGATTCTGTGCTGGCTGGAGGTGTGGAGGGGTCAAAGTTTTGCCTCTTCTTGGTGGTTTTGCCTGCAAGGTGTGTCTCCAGCGTCTCTCCAAGATTTTACTATAAGAGGAACGCTTTCTGCTTTCTTCCTCTAGCTGCCATTTTGGAATTCCTCAGTTAAGTTCATCTTGAAGTTTAATCTTGCTTTTCTGTGAGTCTTTATGCATTCCCAGATTCAAGGAACAGAGAGCATTTTGGTGAATAATAAATTATCTTTAAAGAATAGGGACAAATTAAAGGCATAAGCTTTACCAACAACCACACATATCAAAACAATGAAAAAGAAGTATGAAACCAGAGGAAGAACATATTATCCCATATGTTATTGATATAAAACAGATAACTAATCATGATGAGACAAATAAAAATGTTAGAACAAGTACAAAACTATTTATATGTATAAATATATATATGTTTATTTATTTATATGTAAATATGTATAGATATCTCAAATTACCTATCTGTCTCTCTGTATATATACAAGAAGGTAACATTGGTGTCTACTTGGGGGAAGTTTACAATAAAAGTAAAATAAAATAATGGGCAATAATATTAAATTTATAAAAAATAAAAATGTTAAAATATCTATATTTTTGTGAGACTGGCATTAAATAGTAAGTTTAGATTTACCAAATTATTTGTTCATGAAGAAAGGTGAAGAATAACTTCTAAAATAATAAACTTAAACATAACAATACAGTGAAAATTGAAAAGAAGTTAAAGTCAGCACCAAATAATGTAGGCAAATGAGGGAAAAAAATCAAACTTTTGCTGACAAGGAGGAAACAAATCAAAAAGCACTCAAAACACATATATCATTAATTACAACAACCACAAATTAACAAAACCCTCCATTTAAGTGATAATGCATTTTCATTTTCAATATTAAAAAATCTAGGTGTAACATGCTTGGACTGTTAAAGGGAAGATCTAGTAGGTTACAGAATGTACCAAAAGTTTTTGTGCAGCGCTATAAACAATTTAAAAACAAATATGAGAAAGATATCAATTGTTATTAATTATACATTTGAAAATACTTTAAAAGGTTTTCTTGGGTTTGAATTATCCCTCCGAACTCATATATTGTAGTCCTAACCTCCATTGCCTCAGACGGTGAAATTGTTTGAAACTAGGGTAAACTCAAATGTAATTTATGAGGTTATGATGGGGTGATAGTGGAGTAGGGTGTATGCTAATATAATGTGACTCATGTCTTCACACAATGGACAGTTTGAGACAGACTCTTCCAGATAAAATGCTATTTTAGCACCAAGGCAAAAATCAGTGGGATGCATGCATAAGCCAGTGCATTTCAGATTTCAAGCAAACCATTGGAAAGCTATAAGAAAGTCAAGGAACAAATTGTCTCTCTCAGTCCTAGAAGAAAACAATATAACTGACAGTTTTATTTCTGACTTCTGGGCTCCAGAACTGAGACAAAGAATTTCTATTATAGAGTCCACCTCCTTTGTAACACACTGTTACAGCAGCAAGCTGTAAAAGAGCCAAATTCTCTAGCTCTGCAATTACAATTACAAAAACCATTCTGCAATTACAAAAACCATTCAAGAAATGTTATAAATTTGGTAATCTCTTATAATATGTAAATGTACTTAATATATACTTTATCATCTTTTTATTGTTGTGCTGGGTGGCAATACATTGTAGCACTTACAGAAGTTCTTATAATGTATCAAATTTATCATAATTGAATTCCCTTTTTCCACCATTTCCTTCATCATTTGTCCATAACAAATAATAATAATAATAACTTCTTGACTGTAATAATAATTTTCTGTGTAATTATTGAGATAATCTATTCCTCACAATCTCTTCACATGTTCTATTTCACAGATTCATGGACACATCAACAAGGGCGTTTAGGTAAGATTAATTTAGATGTTTATTTCTTTATTTGGCAGATGTGGGTTTTGAATATAGGGCCATGCACTTCTTAGGCAAGCACCTATCTCTTGAGACATGCTATCGTCTTTATTTAATTTATTTTGGACATTGAAAGATGTTAATATCCATGAATCTCTTAAATTTCATATTTTTCTGATTTGTAAAATTTTAACAACTATATTTTCCTTAAGTTTATTCAAATATTGCACTATGGATATTTATAATATTTGAATATTTGAAGAAATTAAAAATAGATATATGATTTTAGTTTAGCACTTTTTATATTAATGAAAATGTAGATAATATAGCCAAGCCCACAATCATAATTGTCTATAGTGAAAGTAAATAATACTCAGGTTGCATTTCAGTTTCAAATAAATCCTTTAAAACTTAAAATTGTGTACATATCCTTAAAAGGAAAATTTTCTAAAAGTTCATAATTTCTAAATCATTATAGTGTGACAGAAGTCCCTCCAATAGTATATTATAATAAAATATAAAATAAATCACCAAATATAAAGTAAAATTACTTGCCTGATACCAGTAGCTCATCCTTGTAATCTTAGCTACTTGTGAGACTCAGATTAGGAAGATTGTAGTTTGAGGCCACTCTTGGCAAATAGTTAGCAAGACCCCATCTCTAAAATAGCCAGACCAAAAAAAAAAAAATGAACTGAATGTGTGGCTCAAGCAGTAGAGTATCTGCTTTGGTAGCATGAAACCCTGAGTTCAAACTTTGGTCCCCATCCTCTTATTACTTATTGTGCTAATAAACACATTCATATGAAAAGGATATAACAAATTAATTTAGTATGCAAAATACAAAATGAAATTGATTTTTTGACTACATGTGTTAATACCTTAATAATGATTTTAAGATACAGATAATATTTAAATAAAAATTTTATTGAAATGAAAATCAATAAATATATCTTCCTTCATAATGTTAAAATCAACAGTCCGTTTTTTAATAAGAAATTATTAGAGTTCCATATCTTCATAATTTTTCTAAATCAAAGTCAAGAAAGCTAACCTTCATTATGTATCAGGATGATTTCAAATGACACAAATTCATTTCCAAAAGAAGAATTAATTTCATAGGAGAGTAAGATGAATACTGTTTCTCTTCTAAGCCATAATATATTATATAAGTAGAAAACTAACAGGAAACATATCTCTTTGGAAGAAACATTGGCACCTCTTGTGCTTGGTAATGACTATATGATAGCTAGTATCAGTGGTGCCATAAAAAGTTTGTGAAATTTTTGACATAATTTTGAGTTTCTGGTTATTGTTTGATTAGTAATCCACACAGACACGAACAAATTTTACTGTCTGAAAACTCCCTTAAAACACTGCTTTTTTTTCTGCAAATAAATGTAACTCCCTGTCTTGGATTCATCCATAGTTCTGAAGTGGACAGGACTTTTACATTTACTATTTAATAATAGTTACTCTTGCAAAAGGGAAATGAAATTAGAAGGAAGGAACTTTTGCTTAAAGTACTTGATTCTAAATCATCTAACCTAAAATGGTTTCTAGAAAATTATATAGATAAAATATCATCAATAATATACTGTAGATTTTCTCATTAATTTTCCAAATTGAACTGTGATAGCTCCTTAGTAAATATCAACTAGTGAAAACATGATAAAAATTAAAAATACCCAAGGAAAGTCACTAAGATTCCATAACTAGATGACATAGAATAGAGAAAAAAATTTGAAAATTTCTGGTTTCAGCAATAAGAGAATCCTCTGACTTCCTCAGAGGAATACAAATATGTTACTGCTAATGATTCTAATATCATAAAACTGAATAATAGAATGAAATTTATTTTGAAATTAGGACTAGAACATTTACTAGAAAATGACAAACTAAATGAGGAATATAAATCAATTTAATCAAAAATTTATGTGGGTGATAAACTAAGCAATAACTATATATGTTCTTAATTATTTCTGCAAACTGAAATAAAATGTATAAATAACATAGTTGACATTGTTACAACAGATGTCACTACACAACCATTTTTCTTAAAACTAAATGTTGCACAGTTTTGAAGTACAATCTTTTAAAAAGAGTAAATACATTACTTTATTGGGAAAAACAATTTCCAGAAAGAAAAGTTCTTAACCTCAAGATTCTCAATAATTAATTATTTTCATAGACTTATTTCTCCAGAAAATTTACAGCATCCTATGCACTTTCAGGTAGATAAGCACAAAGATGAATTTACCTTATTTTTCTAATTTCTAATTTTAAAAAATGTATAGGTAATTGATAAGTGAAAACTTGACAATTTCAGGTAGTCAAACACAAAGATGAATTTACCTTATATTTTCTAATTTATTATTGTTTTAAAAATTATAGGTAATTGACAAGTGAAAAGTGTGCATATTTCTGGTATACAAGGTGATGTTTTGAAATATCTGTACATTTAAGACTACATAAATTAGGCTAAATAACATAAACATTATCTTACACATCCAGCTTTTTGTGATGAGAACACTTATAATTTTCAAATACACAATACATTGTTAGTAACTGTGGTCACCATGTTTTACAACAGATCTCTTTAACTTACTTATTTTCTCAAATTGAAAATTTGTATCCTTTTGTCAAAATTCAGTTTTCTGCCAATACAAACTTTATTAGGTGAGAAAAACTCATAAATGAGAAATTCACACCCTTTCACTTTTTTAACTTTTCTAATTGTGGTTTTTTTCTGTTTTTAGGATTTTTCTTTTGTTGTTGTTGTGCTGCATGGAGGTACATTGTGGCATTTACATTTGTTATTACATTATGTTAAATAAATCATACTTGAATTCACCCATTCCACTTTTTTTCTTTATCCACTCTCCCCTCATTCCTGGAACAGACTCAACAGGGATTATTTTTCCATTACATACTTGTGTACACAGTATTTGTACTATATTAACCCTCCCACACCTTTTCCCAATGTGCTCTCCCTCCAATCCTCTCAGACAGAAATGAGAAAGTTCTTCCCTCCTGTTCTCTGATTTTGTAAAAGAAAAAAATTGATATTTTCGTTCATTTAATATAGCTCCATAGGAATTTTCCTTGTGACATTTCCATGTATATATGTATTGTAATCCCTATTGGTTCATCTCCTCTATTTTTCTTCACCTTTTCACTTTAATAATCAGTATGCTAACAAATCTCAAAATAAGCTTTTACTCATACCTTGAAACCTTTCCCCAACCATACATATCTTTTACATACAACACATAGATCCTTCAGTTGGAGGGGTTCCTAGTGGGCAAAACAATTACCATGGATTTTAAATTACATTTTCATGTTTTTTAATATCCTCCTTATCATATTTTATTTACTGTGCTCTTCTAATGAAATGTGTATTTAATAATCATTTTCCGTATTTTCCCTTTAGATAGTTTTATCTAAACTACTAAGATTCCAGAACTGCAGATGTGCCTCAATGTGTAGCATCTGCTTTGCAAGTGCCAAGTTTTGAGTTCAGAGACATAGTCCTACAAAAAGTAATAAAATATTATGATTCTATTTCTTTTTAATGTTTATGTTTTTAAAATAAAGTACTATAAACCTGAGTAATACAGCTTAAATTCCAGTACTCATGCTTATGGAGCCTTTCATGGGATTTCATAGGATTTATAATAGCATATTAATTCCATTTTTGGCACATCTGGACATTGCTCATTTCTAAAATAAATTAAATTGACTTTATTTTATCATCTTATTATATTATATTGCATGTATACCTACTATTTCATTATATATTTCTTACATCTTAAAGCATCTTCAGATTCATAAATACTACTGCATTGTTCTTTTTTTGATGTTTATTTTGAAATAATTTTCAAGAATAAATTCATGTATCTATTCTTCTCCCTTTGTCTTTAACATTGTCTTCCACTCAATGTTTTACATATAAATTACATGACATTGCTTATGTTATTCATATATTCCAATAATAGCAGATGGCCTCCATTTCTTTTTGTATTTTGTTTTTAGATGTGATTCTAACTTTCAGTTGACATTCCATTAAACTTCAAATAGTTAGAAAATATCTGATCAAGTGCATGCTCATGAATGTCTGTGTACATGTGGAATTTATAATTTTACTCTTCACAAATGTAAGATTTCAGAATTCTTTGTGTTTTTCAGTACAGGTATAGTACTACATGGTGTTATGTATATTTAATAAAAAAGAAATATGGTTTAATAAACCTATTGTCATTATGTGGTGAACCTATCGATCATATACACAAACCTTTTATTTGCAGTCCTTCCTATAATTTTTATAAGCCTATCACATTTATGTTTTTAGTAATTTAAAAATTATTTGTATTTATTGTATGATTTGACATATATTCTGCCTTGAAGGTTTTCTTTCAGAAAGATCAATACCATGCTTTTAAAGGTAGGGCTTAGAAATGTATTACTTTTGAATTGTATCCAGCTTCCCTTCAAATATGGCTTTTTTTCATGTAGTTGATATATTTAATCAATTACTTTCTTGAATCTATCAATTATGTTGGTTCCCAAGTCTTAAAAGACATACTGCCTGAGAAAACACAGACCCACATTCTTTAGTTCATTAATGCACCTCTATTTTATAGCAGTAACCTATCTCCACATGATAATTATAATTAAGTGTTCCTGATATCAAACCAAGAGTATCTTTATCTGCACTCATACATACAAAGTCTTTCAGAATTCCTGTTAATTTCATTGGTGTACCTTTGTCAGTTCTCTTTTTAATAAAAATCCACTCTCCCCTGAAATGTGGTTTGAGACATATTGGCTACAACAAAGAAGTTTTCTGTTGTGACTTGATTCTTAGGAAATTCTCATAACTACAAAGATTTTGGTGGGTCAATGTCCACTTTCAAATTATGTTGAAAATGAATGTATAGTGCATAAGACCTAGTCCCTATGTTGAGCATAGAGTAGAATCCAGCACATTGAGAACAATAAGCTGAAGAGTTTACTAGATTGCCCCAATCTAAAATAAGAAGACACGTCAGAGTTCAACTACCACCCAGAGTTCTATATAATTTTTCTTAAAACCCTAATTAAAGGAAAACAGGGGAAAGGAAAATCCAACTAAACTTGACCCTGGATGCATAATTCTCAATGTACAAACATGAGGCAACAAGGCAAAAACCAACTCCACCACTAAGGACTTAAGTATATAAACAACAGTGAAAAGGAAATATTAAATATTGTATTCTAAAAATTAATAGTAAAAATGATCAATATTCTCAAAGAGAAGACACATAAGCTAGTGACTGAACTCCAACAGGATGTGAATAAACAAGTATAAGAATTTAAAGAGAATTCAAACAATTAGATGAATGAAATTAAGGAGAACTTGCAGAATATGAAAGAAGAAATTAATAAAGATATAGAAGTCCTGGAAAACAACCAATTTGAAAAGAACAGCTCAAAATCCCAAATAAAAAAACTCAAAAGATAAAACACAGAAATTAAATAAAAAATGACCACGAAAGAATGTTAAGAAAATAAGAATGTAACATGCAAGACATCTGAGACATGATCAAAAGACCAAATCTATGAGTCATGGGTATAGAAGGAGAAGTGATACAAACTAAAGGCATAAATAACTTAATCAATAACATAATAGCTGAAAACTTCCCTAACCTTGAAAGGGAGGGAAATCCAGATACAAGAAGCTTACAGATTACCAAACCATCAGGACTAGAAAAGAAACACCCTCAGACATATCATAATCCAATCATTCAATATACAGAAAAAAGAAAAATTACTGAAAGCAGCAAAAGAGAAAAGACAAGTTACGTATAAAGGCAAATCCTTAAGAATATCAAAAGACTTCAACACAAACTCTAAACATAAGAAGGACATGGAAAGATATATTTAACTGTCAACCTAGACTAGCCTAATTGGAGGAGAAATGTAAACCTTCCACAACTTGTAGAAAGTAGATGATTTCATGACCACCAAGCCAGCACTACAGAAAATGCATAAAGTTCCCCTATACACAGAAGAAGAAATTTGAGTCAGCCAGGAAATTTCAAGGAGGAAAGAAAACTCCTTTAAACCAAGCAGACTGTGCAATAGGTAAGCATCAGTGAAATGAAAATTATCAAAAGCACCACACACCTCTCTCCGTACTAACATTGACTATTAATGACCTCAATTCACCAACAAAAAGGCATAGAACAGCAATTGGATTAAAAACCAAAATGTAACCATCTGTTGCTTACAAGCAATACATCTCACTGTGAAAAACAGACAGTAGCTTAAGGTGAAAGGGTGGAAAAAGATTTTCCAAGAAAATGGACCCCTAAAACAGGCAACAGTAGCTATACTTATATCTGACAAAGTGGACTTCAGATTCAAGTCAGTGAGAAGAGACAATGAATGATACTTCATAATAACAAAAGGAACAATTCACCAAGAGGAAATAATTTTTAGAATATTTGTGCCAAACATGGTTGTAGCCAACTACACTAATTAAAAAAAAGTAATGGATGTAAAAGCACAGATATAGACCCCACCACAGTGATAATGGGAGACCTCAATACCCTATTGTCACCACTATCCAGGTCGTCCAGACAAAAGATCAACAAAGAAGCATCAGAATTACTAGACATCTTAGATCAAATGGACATAATAGATATCCACAGAGAATTTCATCCAGTCATCATGTAATACACATTCTTCTCAGTAGCTAATGGAACTTTTCCCAGAATAGATCACATTCTAGAACACAATATAAGAAAGTCAAAATATTCCCCTATATCCTATCAGATCACAATTATATAAAACTAGAACTCAATAAAAAAGGAAATGATAGAAAATATTCAAACAACTGAAGACTGAACAATACATTGTTGAATGACTAGTGAGTCATCAAAACAATGAAAAAGGAAAAAAGTTCCTAGAATCTAATGAAAATGAAACTGCAACCTATCAGAACTTGTGGGACAAAGCAAAGGTCTGTTAAGGGGAAAGTTTAAAGCTATCAGGGCCTACATTTAAAAAAAAAACACAGACATCTCAAGTAAAGAACATAATTAAACTCCTCAGTTTCTACAAAAACAGGAACAACCCAAATCCAAAACTAGCAGACAGAAATAATGAAGAGCAAGGTCAAGGTTAACGAGATCAACACCAAAAATACTATACAAAGAATCAATGAAACAAAAAGTTGTGTCTTCTAAAAGATTATAAGATGACAAACTCAGCACATGTGACAAGACAGAGGAGCAAAAAGACCCAATCAATACAATCCAACAAATACTAGTGAAATTCAGAGGATCATTAGGGCATACTTTGAAAACTTATATTCAAGTAAACTGGAAGATCATGAAGAAATGGATAAGTTTATAGATGTATTTAAATTTAAACAAAGGAAATATAGACCACATAAATACATATATAACAAGCAATGAGATTGAAGCAGTAATAGAATCTCTCAACAAAAAGAGCCCAGAACCTTATAGACTCACAGCTGAATTCTACCAGATCTTTAAATAAGAACTAAAACCAACAGTCCTCACAATTCTTCAGGAAATAGAAAGGGAAGGAACAATACCAAACTCATTCAGTGCAGCCAGTATTACACTCATTCCAAAACATAACAAAAATTCAAGAAGGCAAGAGATTTACAACACATACCTTAATGAATATAGATTCAAAAATTCTCAACAAAATACTGGCAAACTGAATTCAAAAACACATTTAAAAAATCGCATACCATGACTAAGTCAGTGGTCATCTCCTCATCTCAAGGATGCAGAGATGGTTCAACATATGCATATCTATATCTGTAATATAGCATAGAAACAGAAGCAAAGAGAAAAATTACATATCACCTCAATAGATGTAGAAAAAGCCCTTGAAAAAAGTTAGTGCCTTTTCATGATAAAAGCACTAAGGAAATTAGGAATAGAGGAATATTCCTCAGCCAAACTAAAGGTTATGTATCACAAACACAGAGCCACCACTACACTACAGACTATATGAAACCAATCCTTCTAAAGTCAGTAACGAGATAAGTATATACTCTTCCCCCACTCTAATTAAATACAGTCTTGGAATTCCTATCCAAAATAAGAAGACAAGAGGAAGAAAAAAGGGATCCAAATACAGAAGGAATATATCAAACAATCCCTATTTGCAGATGATATGATCCTATTCCCCAAAAGACCCAAAAAGTCCACAAAAACGATTAGAAATCATAAGAGCTTCTTGCAAACTAGCAGGATACAAGGTCATTATACAGAAATCAGTAGCCTTTTTGTATACCAACTATGAGCAGACTGAAAAGAAATTAGGGAAATAATCCTATTTATAATATTTCAAAATTAAAATACCTAGGAATAAATTTGATGAAGAAAACCGAAGACCTTTCCACTGAACACTATAAATCACAGAAGAGAGAATCCAAAAAACCAAAGAAGGCATCATAAGATAGAAAGGTATCCCATGCTCATGACTCAGAATCAACGTTGGGAAAATGGCTATACCAACAAAATCAATCAATACATTCAAGGCAATCTCTATCAAAATTACAATGACATCCTTTACAGAGATAGAAAAATCAATTCTAAAGTTCATATGGAAACAGAAAAGCCATCAAATACCCAAAGTAACTGTTAGCAAAAAGTCCAATGCTAGACTTATCAAACATTGGTTAGATCACATCAACCATATCATCTCCCTCACTACACAACTGATGAATCAGTTAAGAAGAAGTTGTGGTGTGTTATACATATATATAAAGAAATTTTGTTCAGCAATTAGTAACATAAGGTGGTTTGAAAATAAATAGATGCAAATGGAGAACATTTTGTTATGTGAAGTAAACCAGGCTCAGAAAGACAAAGACTGCCTGTTTTCTTTCATATGTGAAACCTACATCAAAAATATAAAAATATACACAAAAACAAATATTATCATATACAAACTTTTATGTATAACATGTTTTTAATAGTGGAATTACTATATGGAACTGAGTGGAGGTGAGAAAAGAAAAGAGAATGATAGTCAACAATACAGAGATATGTATGTGCAGTGGAGGTAATAATGATATGTATTGAAAGCTGTTGAATAATGGCAGTTGGGAGGAGGGCTATGGGAGGATTATAGCAAGGGTTTAACTAGTTAAAATAAAGCATACTTACAGTGGGGATACATAAAGAAACCCCTTTAAAAATTGATGTTGGAATTATTAACTAAAACAGAACAGTATAAAAGGCACAGTGTATGGAGGAGTACTTATGGGACTAGGAGGCTGAATGCAGACGATTAAGGTGAGGGAGTATGGTTGATGTGCTTCATATACATGTAGGAAATAGACTGATGAAACTTCTTGTAAATGCTTTGAATGGGGCAGGAACAAGATCGAAGGGAGCAAAGGGTGGGGGTGATCTAACCAATGTACAATGAAGATTTTTGAAATTGTCCCAAGGAAACTCTCTTGTAAAATGAATATATCCTAATAAAAAAAGAACCTATTTTAATAGAAATTACCATGACAGGATTCTCACTGCATCTCTTCTTCCCACAACTTGAGGTTCCACTCCACAGTGAATAATGTGGGTATTATTTTCTTGGGGCTGCCATAACAATGTACCATATACTTGGTGGCAAAACCAACAGAAACTTATACTAAAAGAGCTCTTGGTGATTGAATACTGAAATTAATCCTTCAAGGAAGATTTGACCCAGTACACTGTTTCTTAGCACCAATTTTGATGAACATCCTAGAAAATCTCAGTCAAAGACTAACACATTGAAACAGTGGCTCCATTTCTTCATGTTCTAATGTGTGCACTCTATTCTGAACTGTGAACTCCTAGCTGTGGTTACCCTACAAACCAACCAAGAGAGAGACTGGGGATCTCACACAGAGCAAAAAAGAAGCTAAAATCCATGACAGGACCAGGCTCTACATGAAGGCAAAGAACAGATGTACAGAGAATCTCTCTAAACAGAGCACAGAAACAACATAAACAAATAAAATCATTTCATATTCATTCTTTTGCAATGTCCATATGGAATCTTCATTTTATTTGTTTTGTTTTGGTTTCAAACAAGATCCCCTATATAGGACATGACGACCTTGAAATAGCGATCCTCCTGCCTCAGCCTCCTGAAGAGTGGAGGAAAGAATTCTTAAGAAATACTTTGATTAATCTGGCATATAATATAATGAGGGAGTATGATAATGACAGGATATTTACCAGATTGAACAATCCTTACACACAGAATTTCATATTCACACTCTAAGATATAAAAAGTCTATACTTTTCTCTGTTAGAACTCTATCTGTAAGTGAAAGACTTGAATATTCTTAAGGAGCACATTAGTTACCAAGGAAAATCATTTCTAACACCTGGTGCTAATAATCCTAAAGAGTTATTCTGGTAACAAAAATTAACAGACTACTCTTCAATTAGCTCAAGTCCATGTAGTTATTAGATAAAGCCCTTAGGTATTATTAATAGTGGGAGTGGGCACTGGTTCCTTCTCTAGACTAACTAGGAGAGAACCAAACAGGGTGGCCTTTCCTCTCCCTAAGATTGACCTGGTTAAACACCTCCTTTTTGTTGGGCCTAATTAGGGGATGGGGTCATGTGGATTGTGCCTTCCCCACAGATACAGACTTTCACAGTATGGTCCTTCTCTTCATTGCTGCATGTTCTGCATCAGTTTTCCTCTAAACACAGAAGACATTTCCCATCACTTGAATTGCAAGAGAGGGCCTTACTCTCCCTTGGCTTTTCTCACACTGATGCAGCCACTAGAAAATTGACATATTGTTCCTAAAGGAGGACAGTTCCTTTTTAAGTCTGAGATAAATGTCCTGCTGTGATCTTGTCTTAATTGACTAGGACTACTCAGTTCAACTTCTGAAAATGAGGTGCCTTGATCTGCTCCTGGAACTTCTGATGGTCTGGATCCCTGGTAAGGACAGAGGGAGAGTAGGGAGATAGGGTAGGAGAAAGAGATCTATGACTCCCTGCTTACCATGTGTGTTCTATCCATGTGTGAGATGTGCAATTCTTTTCTCCTAGCATGGGCATGTTAAGTTTTCATTTACAATGATGATGAAGATTCCAGAAAAATGAAAAAGACTAACACTGATGTTGAGGGATTATGTATGAGAAATCATCAGTCCTTTTTATGCTCTTCAAATATCTTTATGCTTATTCTTAGAACATGCACTAGGGGCATAAAAATATTAAAAAGAAGTAAACAACAAAAGAAAAAAAACATAAAAATGTACATACTTGCATTTCCGTCTTATTATGATTTCAGGTTCCAGAAGGGATGTTGTGTTGATGCAGACTCCACTATCCTTGCCCATCACCTCTGGAGAGCCAGTATCCATCCCCTGAGTGTCTAGTAAGAGCCTCCTGCATAGTAATGGAATGACCAATTTTCTTGATACCAACAGAATTCGGGCCAGTCTCCACAGCTACTGATATATTTGGCTTCTAAGGGTTTTCTGGGGCCCCAGACAAGTTCAGTGGCAGTGGATCAGGGACAGACTTAACAATGAAAATCAGTAGGCTGGATGCTGAAGATGTTGGAGTTTATTATTGTATGCAAAATTCACATGTTCCATCCACAGTAAAACAGCCTCAAAAAAACCCTCCTTGCTTCATGTGGCCCAACTGCCTTTATGAGTTTTTGTCTAGTATATGCCACAGACGTTTTTCTGAGTTTGTATATGAGAAAGAGAATAGGCTGAGACCTCTGAACCAGGAGAATGTTTACTCTATCTCAGGGATGACCTGCAGCTCCTACATTCTTGAATACCATAGACAACACTCAAATGGAGAAGCTCCGAATGCCTTCAGAACAGCCAGGCATGAATAAGGGAGTACTCATCCTCATTCCCCCTACTTTATGAACATACAATGATTAACTTCATTATAACAGAAATATATAATTGAGATCAAGGGTGACACACAGGAATGAAAAGAAATACATTTTCTTTTTAATATTTGGTTAATTTAGTGTTGATTTATTTTCAGATTTTGCTTTATCCATTGCTAGTACACACACCCAACAGAACAATGTTTGTAGTTATTAAGATAGTGATTCCCTAGCCTCCACACCCTTCTCATTTCCACTTTTTCTTATCATTTATCCTTCCTCAATGTGGAAGAGGTGTAGCACTGTATACTACTATGCTCTGAGAAGCAGCTGATTTATCTATGTGTACTTTTGGTTTTCGAATTTCTGTATTGGCTTTGTCATTGTACACCAAGCAAAGATCTTGTGTCAAAAAGGCTATGAATGTTCTTAGTCATAACATGTCAAAATGAAATGCATCTTTTCTGAATTCCAAGTTGGATTTCAAAAATAAGGAATCATCCTTTCAAAATTATAGAGTATTGTAACACTTTAACTAATGTAACTTGAATGGATAAAAGAACACAAGTGGATTTTCCTTCCAGAAAAAAATCTGAGGTATGTTGGCCAAGAATAGCAAATGAAATCATGAAGGTCACATGGGAGAGGTCAACTATTGGTAAAACATCTATCCTGTAGCTCACATTTTGGATTGGGGAGGCTGTTAGAGTTGGAGTTCAGTTTCAGCCACGTGGAAACTGAGATGAATTTATTGGGAAGAATCACAGAGGGACTACATGAAACTAAAAAGCTACTGTACAATGAAGTAAATGGTCACCAAGAAAAGAATCAGCCCACAGAATGGTAGAAAATCATTGTCAGCTTTGTATCTGACAGATTAATAATCAGAATATATTACTATATTACAGTGAAGAAAAATTGGGCAAATGAGCCTAACAAAGTTTTTTTCAAATAAGGAAGTCCAAATGGCTAAAGAACACATGATGAAGTGCTCAACATTCCTGGCTATAAAGAAAATTCTAATCAAAACAATGATAAGATTCTGCATGACTCCTGTTAGAATGGCACTTATAAAGAACACAAGAAAAAAAAGTTTTGGAGAGAAAGTAGGGGAAAATGAACCTCATACACTGTTGGTGGGAAGGTAAATTTGTACAACCACTATGAAAAATAGTATGAGGGTGCCTTAAAAAACTAAACATATAACTGCCATATTTCATCAATACCTGTCCTAAGGATATACCCGACATTATGTGGTTACAATAAACATACCTGAAGTAATGTAAGTCAAGTTACAATAGTATTTAGTGTAACATTATTGATAATAGCTATATAAATGGCCAAGATGCCTCAAAATTGATGAATAGGTTAAGAAAATACAGTATTTTTTTTAAATGGAATTTTATTCAGTCATAAGAAAGAATGAAATTTTGTCAGTAGCAGGTAAATGAATGAAACTGGAGAACATCATCTTTACCAATGTTTGTCAGGTTCAGAAAGCCAAAGGCCACGTGTTTTTTTTCATATGTGAAACAAAGCCCCAATACAAATACAAGCAATATTATGATAAAGAGGTTTACCAAAGGGGAGGTCAGTAATGGGAACTGAAGTGTAAAGGAAGTTAAGCAGCTGAATATATTTGATGTATTACTACACAAGAATGAATACAGATTTTTAAACCTGTTGAAATCACCATATGAGAGGAATAAGGTAGAAGGGAGGAAAACAGAAGGAATGGACCAATTCAGGTTATAACTCAGACATACATGGTGGAAATGCCACAATTAAACTCCCAGCACAACCGTCTTAAACAAACAAAAATATCTTGTTTCAAAAAACTAGAAATGGAAAATAAAACAGTTCCTGTCTGGGGGTTGGCACCAGTGGGAGGGTGAGTATTTAAGGAAAGGGTGTAAGAGATTGAATATGGTGAAAATATTATGTACTCAACTATGAAAATGGAGAAAAAATAAAGTTAAAACTGTTCCAGGAATAATGGTAGAGCAGATAAAGGGGAATGATGGAGAGGGTGAATTCAACTATGACATATTTAAGAAATTTGATAAATGTCATAATTTATCTCCCAATACAACAATAATAAAAATGAAAAATACTAAATAAACAAGTTCCAACAAAAATAATTTTTAAACCTTTTGAAATTATCATAAGAAGGGGATTAAAATAGAAAGGAAAAAGAGAAGGGATGAGCCAGTTAGTGTTATAACACATATGTACATAGAAATTTTCTGTATAGCTATTTTAAATGAACCCCAAAATGTCTTTTTTCAAAAACAAAAAACAGGGAGGTTAAAAAGGTCCTTTCTGAGTGTTTACACAAGTAGAAGGGGGCAGATATAAGGAAATGTGGTAAGAGGGTGAATATGATGACAATATTATTTACTCTTGTATGAAAATGGAAATATGGGACCTGTTGAAACTGTTCCAAGAATGGTGTTAGTAGAGATAAGGAGCAATGATGGAGCAGGTGAATTCAACTATGAAATATGGTAAGAACTTTTGTAAATGTCACTATGTATCTCCCAGTACAGCAATAAAAAAAGTGAATAAATAACAAAAAATTAAAAGAAAAGAAATATATAAAAAGAATCACAAGGATGAAGGGCCTACTGCCTGTATTTCAATATCATGCCCTGATACAACTGCAAACTCTATGAAACTAGTGCATCATTCAGTAATTTAGGTTTGTAGTAACTCTATACTTAGTAAGTTTCTTCTCTAAATTCATGCTAGATTGTATTATACATGGTTAATGTATCTAATAGAACACAACTGTTTCTGAAAGTCGATTCTACCTCCTACATATACATAGGCGTGACTTGAGAGAGAATGGTCGTTCAGCAGAGACTATGTAGCTAAGATAAAGAGGACCAGAAGGAAAATCTGGGAAAATCAAGATGAGATGCAGTAGGAACTCAAAGACAGTGTCTTAGACACATATAAGGGACAATAAATACAACATTATGGGGGAAACACATAAGGATACTGAAGGTTGCTGGGCCCCAGTGACCTATAATCTTACCTACACAGGAGGTAGAGATTAGGAGCATCATGGTTTGAAGCCAGCCCAGGCAAATGGTTCTCCAGACCCTAGTTTGAAAAACCCCATCACAAAAAGGGCTGGTGGAGTGGCTCAAAGCACAGGCCCAGAATTCAAAACCTTAGGAGTGTGAGAAATAAATGTTTAATCTTTTGCTCTACATTTTTAGTTAGTCACTCAATCTGATTTCACAACGTAGACCTCAACAATTACCCTAAGGTACCACCCATCTTGCTTTTAAGGACTCTGCTTGTGTGCAGTCTGCAAAGGCAGCTCTAGCAACTATCAAAGCTTTGCTGGATTCTTTTTCACCACAAGAGTCACTCTCTCTTGACATGTCAGAATCTCTGTGAACTTTAAATTTGTCTAATTTCCAGAGGGATCAAAAATGACAGGAGAATATCAGCTCACCTACAGAGGCATATCACTTCTCTGGAATTTCGGGTCATCTAGTCCTCATTTCATCCACAGCATTCAGATATCATCATAAACTGATATTTGTGTACATTTATTTAAAAATTTTTCATCCACATGTGCCACAATGGTTGTAAGAGTGTTCACCAACAACATTGTAATTTAATCCAGAAGTTTATTGGTAACGAATTATAATATAAAGATGCATATTTTATATTATACTGCAAAAATAGCTCTAGATGAATAAAAACATACAAATGAGATAATTACTCAAAAGTTTAAAAGGAAGTAACATACTCCTAAAGACAATGAACTTGTTCTCAGCAAAATTGTGTAGTATATACATAATGAAAGTGATTTCTACATTCCAGTAATAAATATAAACAAACACATTTTTAAATATTGTACAATGAAAATAGTGTCCAAAAAATGTTTTTGATTCAATGTCTAGAGCCTTTAATATGTACTGTCATGTTACAGTAGAAATAAATTAATTTCCAAACTAAGGCAATCCTCTATTTTGACATAATTACCTATTTGAAGGTAATATATCCCCTAATGGGTACATTTAAAAATCCATTCCCTTATTTTTGTTAACTTTAAAAAATGAGTTGTAGTGAGTGCCTGCAGAGCCTGTATGGAGCACTGACCTGAGTAGTGCATGCCCATGACAAGAGAAGCATTGTTTGGCCTGGGGATACCCAATTGTACAAGTGTTGGGCTATTAGAGAGGCAACACTTGCTAACCTTCATGCTAAGGTGCTACCACCTTTGCTTCCCTTAGCTCTACCTATCTCTGTCTTACCAGTGGAAAAGTGGGAACCCCAGGGTAACATGGTGGATGATCCATCTGATGACATGTGATGTGGGCTACTTGGGCTCAAAGTTGCATGCTCAGGCAACCAAAGTGTGTGGGTTCGCAACTTTTTCAGCAAATTAAGATTCAGTGTCTGGTCTACCCCAAGGTGAACTGAAACATAAATCCCTGCTTCATGTCTGAGTTGCAATGTCACTTACAGACAAAGATTATTTTAAATATTATTAAATAATTGTTGAGTATAAACAATTATTTTATATTCATCTAGTGATTTCCGTAATTTGTCCTTTTTGACACCACTAGCTAGAGGTCTTTTAAAAAGATCTATGCAAAGGAGGCTCTTACAGTGTGCAGTAGCTGGCATAGGGAAGGAAATCAGTATTCTGTTTTCAGGGTTGGGAGCAGGACAAAGCTTCAGTTTAGGAGTCTGAGGTCCAGAATCTACAATTCCCCAATGAATGTCCCTTTGCCACATCTTACATTAAAGTAAATGAAGCTGGCTGTCAGAGTTCAAGTGAGGTGAGCCAACAAAAAACCCATTTCTCGTGTTGATTTACATATAATATATAGTGTATCCTGTGCCCCTAAAAATGAGCATCCTTTACTGCTTATCAAACACTTGGAACATCTCCCTTTTCCACCTCCAACCCAAACTGGAGCTTGAAATTTTACCTTTTACCTTTCACAATTCCCTTTGCTCAGCACCATTGTCTTTATATTAACATTTGTAACATGAAGAACAACTAAGTTCATTTCTTTGAATATGTTTTCTTTGCACTTACACATTCAAGGATAGTTTTTGGTCCCTCATCTGGACAATGGGAACACAGACTTATATAACAGGTGGCTAATGGAATTTTGTAAATGACTTTAGTGTATTTGTTCAAAGAAAATGCTATGAGTTTTCCATCTTTGTGTCATCACATCACCTTTGAATTCCAAAGTGAAAAAGTGTGGCATAAAGTGATACTCTACATATAGTTTTAGGAAAATAACCTCACCAATTTTCTCCATAGGATAGTTTCAAGTTAAAAATTATCATTTGGAGAAATTGGAACTCTATGTGTTTTTGTTAAACTGAAATGTTCAGAAAAGATGAAGAAATATGGCAGTTTGTAATATAATTTAGTTTACATGTGTGTGATCTATCAACAAGTGTTTTGAAACACATTGTTTTCAATATTTATTCCACTGATTTAATGAGTATATGAATGTCTTCCCAACAGGAGAAGCTTCTAAGGACAAAGCTCAAAGAAAATAGCTGCACTTATTTCACTTTCCTGGTATTCCATGGCTGCTGGAACTGAATCGAGCACATCCCTACCTTCTCCACCAAGCACCCCCAACTGTGGTGTCTATCCTTCCTTCCTTGTTAAGTGCAATAAATCATCACCTTTGCACATATTACACAGAAAATGTAAACACAAGAATGCTTGTCTCTACTGCAAAATTGTTTTTCACTGCCCAACTGAACTTTTTGAAGTATGAAAATCCTAAGGTGCCTTGAGTTGAAAAAACTGCAACAAATTCTTTCCAACTAAAAAATTCAACACATTTTTTTTACACTTGACAACTTTTTGTGGAATGTGGTGGTAATTCATTTAATCACAGCTACTCTGGAGTCAAACACAGTAGGACTGCAAATTCAAGATGAGTCCGTGAAATGTGAGGGAAATCTCATCTTAAAAACAAACTGTAGTGCAGAAGCAGACAGCATGAGCTCCATAAATCAAATATATTGCTGAGATGATGGAGCACACTTGGCAGGAAAAAAAGCACCAAGAAGAATCAAAACAATGACACCCTGAACCCCCAGCCCATGCAAAGTTTCTCTGTGCCACATTAGACTGAGAAAACAGGAGGGCTCCTGTGCCACCAAACAGTGGTTCCAAACCTGCCTTGGGAGACATCCAGCAGACCAACAGGGGAGCAAATAAGTGTCACATGGTATTCACACAACCACCCCTGGGATAAACCAGCATAGCTCCCCTGGACAGACTGACTCCACTGTCCCACAAAAAAAAATAAATAAATAAAAACTGAATAATAAACAAGGAACTGAGAAGGAATATGCAGCAGAGGGGGCAGGGTGCTGTGCACATTGGAGAAAGGGGGAGTGGTAAGGAGCTGATCTCCACACGAACTTTCAGTGAACAAAGACTGGAATGGTAGCTGGGACAACAGCAGGTGGGTGATAAGCTGCTACTTAAAACAGGACAAATAGAGGTCAACAAAGCTCATCTCTTTAGCCAGTGAGCAACATCCAAAGTCAAATGACATTGAAAAATTGAAAAAGAGTGACCAAACCATAATAACATGTTGACAGCTGGGAGCCAGCTGACAGATCTCTGACTCGCCCCTGAGAAAAGGAGTGAAGCAAAGAAACAAACCTCCAACAAGCCAACACAGAAAAAACCCAAATCCGAAGCAGGATGGCTTCTGGACTATAGAGCTGATCTCCAGAACCTGAGGAAAAGACACACCCTACTGAAGGAGCAGCTGACTAAGAAGCTGCCACTGAAAGACAGGAAAAAAAAAAACTGGTGAGTCTCCCCAACCACCTGGCAAGACTAAAGAGACCTTCTGTTTAAATACCAACACCAGAACTGGATGTTGAAGGAGTAACTCCAGAATTACTAAGACTGAAATTCTTTTTTTCTTGAACCTGGAATTTTTTATGTGTTTGTTTGATCATTTGTTTGTTTTGTTCCCTGTTTGTTTGTCGACTCTCCTGTTGATTTCTTTGGTTTTCTTCTTTTTTTCATTCTTTGTTTTGTTAGTGTTACTATTGTGAGATAGCTAATACTAAATTGCAAACAGACCAGGGACAGAAACAGCATACATACACTAACCTAAAACCCAACACACCACAAAACAAAATTAACCCAAGTGAAAGAAAACAGGTGGCTGAAACCACCTATAGCCTATCAAGAACATAGTTACACATTACCAAAGGAAGTGATAGGAAGAAGGAGATGGAAACCTATCTACCCCCAAAAATAATTTAATACAGCATTCAGAGGGAAATGAAAAGCTGACACCCAGTTACAGAATCCAAGAAAATAAAGATAAACTATGCCAAGAAACCCAAAGAAGCCCACATGTCTAGTAACTCAAGAAATTCAAAGATAACCAAAATAAAGAATATGAGAAGACACAGGAGGAACTATATGAAATTTTAGGAGCCCTAAGTAAACACCAAAGAGAAACAGCAAACACTATAAACAGAGAAGTAATCAAATTAAAGACAAAATAGACAATATTAAAGAGGAAGTGTCGCATGACATGGAAAATCTCAGAAAAAAGAATGAAGCAAAATTACAAAACACAATGGAAGGCCACTCCAGCAGACTAGAACAAGAGCAGAACAGAGAATCTCAGAACTTGAAGATTAAATGGAAATTAACGGAAAAGCTGGAGAACTATTACTCAAACAACACAAGGACTGTGAAAGGAATAAGCAAGAACTCTCTGACTCCATCAAAAGACCAAACCTCAGAATCATGGGCATTGAAAAAGGAGAAGAGGTGCAACAAAAAGGAATTCACAGTATATTCAAAAAAATAATAACAGAAAATTTTCCAATTCTAGAGAAAGCTATGACCATTCAGGTACAGGAAGCCACCAGGACACCAAGGACTTGACCAAAATAGAACTACCCATGACACATTATCATTAAAACAACAAGCACAGAGAATAAAGAAATAATATTGAAGGCTATAAAAGAGAAAGAACAAGTAACATATAAAGGTAAACCCATCAAAATTGCAGAAGATTTCTCAATGGAAATCTGAAAAGTAAGAAGAGCATGGAGTGAGATATTCTGGGCACAGAATGAAAATAACTTCAACCCTAGGATACTGTACCTAGTAAAACTATCAATCAAAATAGATGGAACAATAAAAATCTTCCATGATAAGCAGAAACTAAAACACTATATAACCACTAAGTCACCACTACAAAAGATTCTTCAAGAAATTCTGAATACAGAAAATGAAAGCAAACAAAACCATGAAAGGATATGCAATAGCAAACCACAGGAGAGTTCCAGACAAGGAATCAGAGAGTAACACTGATTCAACTGCAGACAAGCAAACCTTCAACAACAACAAAAAATAAATGACAGGAAAAACCACATACCTATCAATACTAACACTGAATATTAATGGATTCAACTCCCCCATAAAAGACTATTTGGTAAACAGGATTAAAAAGGAAGATCCAGAAATCTGTTGCTTACAGGAGACCCATCTCATCGACAGAAACAAGCACTGACTTAGGGTGAAGGGCTGGAAGAAGACATACCAATCCAATGGCCCCCCCAAAACAGGCAGGAGTAGCAATACTTGTCTCAGACAAAATAGAATTCAAACTTACATTGATCAAACAAGATAAAGAAGGATACTCCATACTAATTAAATGGGAAATACACCAAAAGGAAATAACAATTATCAACCTATATGCACCCAATGTCAATGCACTCAATTTCATCAAACACACTCTGAAGGAGCTAAAAACATATATAGATTCCAACACAGTGGTGGTGGGAGACTTTAACAACCCCCTATCACCAATAGATAGACCATCCAAACAAAATATCAATTAAGAAATAGACTAACAAATCACACTATAGATCAAATGGACCTAGCTGATGTCTACAGAACATTTCATCCAACTTCTGCTTGATACACATTCTTCTCAGAAGCTCATGAGACTTTCTCCAAAACTGATCATATCTTTGGGCACAAAGTAAGACTCATCAAATATAAGAAAATAGAAATAATCTCATGCATTCTAGCTGATCACAATGCATTAAAACTAGAACTCAACAAGAAAAGCAATAGTAGAAAACATGCCAACAACTGGAGGCTGAAAAACACATTGCTCAATGATCAATGGGTCATTGATGACACAGAAGAATAAAATAAAACATTTCTGGAAACTAATGAAAATGAAAACACGACCTACCAGAACCTATGGCACACAGCACAGGCAGTCCTAAGAAAAGTTTATAGCCATGAGTGCACATATTAAAAGTACAGAAAGATCTCAAATCAATGACTCAATGCTATATCTCAAACTCCTGGAAAAACAAGAACAAGCATATCCTGAAACAAGCAGAAGAAGAGAAATAAAAATAATATGATCTGAAATCAATGAAATAGAAACAACAACAAAAACTGTACAAAGAATCAATGAAACAAAAAGTTGTTTCTTTAAAAGAAGTAAATAAGATTGACAGACTCCTGGCCAACCTGACTAAAATGAGGAGAAAAAAACAAATTTGTTTGTTTTTGTTTTGTTTCTCCTTTTGCAGAAGGGGAGATAACAACAAACACCATTAAATCCAATAAATCATCAGAGACCATTTTGAGAACGTCTATTCTAATAAATTTGAAAAAATCTTGAAGAAATGGACAAACTTCTAGATTCTTATCACCATCCAAAATTGAACCAAGAGGATATTAATCACCTGAATAGATCTACAACACAAAGTAAAATTGAAGCAACAGTAAAGAGTCTCCCCCCAAAAAAGAATTCCAGGACCTGTTGGATTCTCTGCTGAATTCTCTCAGACCATTAAACAGGAACTAATATGAACCCACCTTAAATTGTTCCATGAAATAGAAAGACAAGCATCATTACCTACCTCATTTAATGAAGTCAGTAGTACACCCATCCAAACACCAGACAAAGACACCTCCAAAAAAAGAGAACTATCAGCCAATCTTCCTAATGAACATCGATGTAAAAATCCTCCATAAATTAAGGATAAACTGAATACAAAAACACATGAGAAAGATCATTCGTTATGACCAAGTCGCTTAATCCCAGGGATCCAGACATGATTAAACATAGGCAAATCTATAAATGTAATACAGCACGTTAATAGAAGCAAAGACAAAAACCACCTGATCATCTTAATAGTTACAGAAAAATTCTTCAACACCACTTCATAATAAAAGCTCTAAGAAAACTAGGAATACAACGACTGTACCTCAACGTTGTAAAGGCTATACATGACAAACCTATAGACAGCATCAGTTAATGGAAAAAAATTGAAACCATATCCCCTAAAATCAGGAATGAGACATAGGTGCCCACTATTCCCACTTCTATTCAATATAGTCCTGGAATTCCTACCCAGAGCATTTAGGCAATATGAAGAAATAAAAGGAATAAAAATAGGTCAAGAAACTGTCAAAATATCCCTATCTGCAGACAACATGATCCTATATATTAAAGAAAAACCAGCAGCATATTTCTCAATCAAAGTATAATGAAATTAAATGATTTGTTCTTCAGTTATGCTAGGTACATTTCAAGTCCTCAATAGGTATATGTAGCAAATGGCACAACAGAATCATCCATATTATCCTAGAAAATTTACTTGATCAGCACTTGTCTAATTACTTAATTCACTGAAAGTTTGTAGCTAGATCAGAAACCACACAGCTCTTACTCCAAATGGCTGGGTGTCCCCAGATGGTCCTTTTGACTGTGCACCTGCTTAGTTTTATTTTTTTCTACATTGAATTGATGCATGACATGCCATATGAAAATAAATCTGAAGTGTCAAATATTATCTTTATCAATGATATTTTGTTATAAAAGTACTATACTTCTCCATACCATAGGTATTTTGCATAATGATTATTTGAAAACATTTGCCTGTTCAAAACCATAATCCAAATGCTTTCTAAATATTACAGTGTGGCAGTAAATACATACAGGAGGAAGAGAAGACAGAAGGGAATAACATTTATCCAAGCTCAGGGTTTTGTTGCAATGAGGAATTTAGGAAGTATGAAGAGACTTCCTGGAGAGAGTCTGTGTGATGTGAACTCACTGAGGAGTTTAAGAAATACGGGGCTTGGGCAGTGAAGGTGCAATGGGTGTGGACCCTATGTGCTCCCCTCTTCTTCAAGGAGTAAATCCTATAACCTGATATGACTGTAGAAACAGAGGTTCATCCTGTGGCTTCCAGATGGCTCCAGAGCTTCCTCTCTGCTCAAAATGCTTGTTGCCATGTAAAACTGACAAAAGTTCTTTCAGTTCACTTGATTTCTTCAGCCTCTGACCTTACACAGGGTAGCTAACTGCTAGCAAAGTCTGAATGCACTAAGACCATCATGCAAATTGTTAGGGATCTCCAGTTCTTCCCCTCTAGGATAGAACTCAGTGCTAGGTTACTTACCCCACTTGCTGATAAATTTATCATAAGGTCCTAAACTTTAATGCTTCCTGTTCTTTAGGGCACAAATGGGGGAGGGTTGCAAAGGGCTGGAATAAGTGAGTACATATTCAGCCCATACACTGCAAAGCTCCTTGAGTCCAACAGTGGATCACAGTACACAAAAAATGGAAACTTCTATATTAAATGCATACCTAAAGCAAATAACTGAGAGTCAACCAGTCCTCCCTTCCCTCAGACCACATAAAATACCAACTTATAAATCATGAAATGCGAGAGTTTCCATGTAATTTTGTTTGGTTTTGTTTTCATTCTTCCTTTCTTTCTTTATTCTTTGTCTCTTTCTTTCTTTCTTTCTTTTTCTTTTTAAATTCTTCTTCTTGGCAGTATTGGTGTTTGAACTCAGTGACATTTTCTTGCTAAACAGTCACTCACAACTTGAGCCACACCCCCAGCCCTCTAGGGATGCTGGGACTGGGTCATTGACATGATCACATGATGAATGTGTGGATAACAAGCTACACACCATGTCCAGTGGTGTGAAACAGTACCTAACCCTACACTACCAAGTCTTGACAAAAAAATTGAGAGTACTTCAACAAAAAGAATTCATAGGATGACAACCTTAAACCAATGACTTGGCCTTAGATGCATAAATCACAATGAAGAAACACAATTAATATGAAAAAACAAGCAACTTGACTCCTCCAAAAATCATAGTTCCATAATAATGGACTCTAATGACTGAGAAGTACATAAAACATCAAAAAAATTAAAAGAATGATTATAAGTATGATATAATTTTGATAGGTCATATCAAAATTAAAAGGTACCAATAAATACTTCAAAGAATACAAACAGTTGAATGAACTAAAGAAGATAATGAAAACATTCAATTAAAGCATAGAATGCATGAGAAAATTAAATTGAAATTCTGGAAATTCTGGTAGGTCACTCATATGAGTTACCATATGTAATGTCATAAACAGCACTCGCCAAAGTCAAATATGCATCCAAGAACCAAGCTCCTGAGCACTCTTGACCTATTGTGTCCCATACTTGCATTCCTACTGTTCCATCCTCCATGTTCATGGTGTTTGATAAAATGTCAGTGTAACTTTTGCCAGAGTGGTGTTTTCAAAACTGTCATACATGAATCTGATAATCAAGGTGGCCTTGCTGGGAAGGAGATGCTTTTGGAAGCATGGGTGCATTTCAGCTTGCAGGGCCAGTGGATTCCTTCAGCAGAATCCTGTGAAAATATTGGCATGAAAAAGACAGAAGATGATATTTTCTGGAATGAGTATGGTAAGGCTGGATTGAAAGATTTAGGTCATCATCCCTCAGTTCACCATTTTTCCCTACAGGACACTCATGGTCCCTTCTGCTTGCTGAAACCACATCTTTAGCATCTCGTGTATATGACACAACATAGACCTCTACCTGTCTTGTGATCATTTTCATTTCATAATTCCTGGTGAATTATAGTTTTGTGTCCTCAACGAGCTGAAAAAGTTATTGAACAGAGGAATCATTTGAGTTTTCCCAAAACTGATCTTTCAGAGCATAGAATAGGATTAGCTTCATAAATATGAGTGAAAAGATTTACTACCTAGACACTGTGACCTCAAAGTTAGTATTCTGTAAGTTGTTATGTCACAGACCTGCCATTTGTTGACAAACAAACTCCATAATAAACAAGTTGACATTAGACACTCTGGGAAAGCAGGACTGATGCTGCCCCACAATCAATAGGAGCCCAGAGGTGTGGGAGCTCTCTTCCTGGCTTTCATTGCTTACATGATTTTTCTGAAATAAAGTTCACAATGGGCCATATCTCTTTGGGCAATTTCTGGAATATATTCTATTTTACTTTGTGATACTAACTCACCACATTTTGACTATGACAACCTTTGCACCAATATTCTTGGAGTGGACACAGAAATTCAGGTCAACAGTGGGCCATGATGTCTGACAGAGCAAAAATGGCAACTCTGAGGATGTATCAACCAACTGTGCAGTAAGAATGACTTGGCCTGTAAATTTGCATTGGAATGGCAAAAGGATACAATGAAGGATCATCTCTGATATTAAGTTCAGAAGGATGGGAGGTGTCCCTTAGTGAATTGGAAGGCAGAAGGAGGGAAAGAGGATTAAAATTTTAATGCTGTTTGAAGGAGTCCTCAGAAATGAGCAGGTTACCTAGAAGATCAAAACTGTACATATTGGTTTAACTTGTGCATAGTATGTTTCTAAGCCAATGACACATTGAATGAGACTATATATTGCAATGGGGTCATTTGTTGTTACTCTTCATTGTTGTGGCATATGGGATCCAATATGTAAAGCAGAAAAGGAAGTGAACCACACAGCCAAGCAAAACTGTGAGTTCCTGGTTGCTCAGTGTTATATCCTAGTTGTGACTTTTGGCTACACTCAACTACCACGACTTTTGTTCACCTTCTTCCCTATATGCCAGATAGCCCCATCACTCTTGTTAACCTTAGGTCCTCAGCACCACCACTGAGATGAGCAACAAATTCCTCCATAGCTCAGGGCCAAAGCATATCAGTTCTTGGGCATTATAAACTGAACTTTCCCTGGTTTACGGACCCTGTTCAGAATTGCTCCCATTTATTCTGGTCCCCAAAAGATGCGGCTAGCATTTTGGGACTCACTAAATGTAACATTTCCAGATGGATCATTAAAATTTAATTTCTCTGTAATCCTCAGGGCCTACCTTCTTCCAAACCTACCAGACTAAGGTGCCCTTAGGAACTGTCTTCCTCATCCAACTTGCTTGCGTTGTGAGATGTAGAAGGTGGCAAAGATCTCACTTACACAATACCCAGCCTCCTTTCCTTTGTGTTTGTTTACTATCAGCTCTGACCTGCAGTGCATGGTAAGGATAAGAGAGTCTCTCAAAGACCTGGGCTTGAACAGATATCACAAGCAATTAGATAGAAATAAAATATAAATGGAGGGAGAAGAGCAAACATAGGATTTTGATAGGATTTTGGCTCATTATAAAGAAGAGATAAAGTAAAATATTTGCCAAATATTTCAGTGATTTTTGTAGCCATCACCAGATGAAATATGATGGAGGCTTGCTCTAAAATGATCATGGAGGTGAGGAGTGGTCACACTTGGGATGAATTGGAGGTGTGCTTTTGGTGGTTCTGCTTTTCTTGGTTACAATGTGTGAAGTGCAATGTGTTGATTGTGCACAACCTAGGTGTAACTTGTGCATAGTATGTTTCTATGCATTGACAATTTTTCTTCTGCTTTCTTTTTTGTGCTCAGTAAGCTCCAGAAAGAGATTTCTCATTTCCTCTTAGGATTCTTTTGTGTTAGTGTTATTGAACCTAGCACCATTTTTTTTTCGATTTATCTATTTTTTTTCTTTTATTATTCATATGTGCATACAAGGCTTGGGTCATTTCTCCCCCCTGCCCCCACCCCCTCCCTTACCACCCACTCCGCCCCCTCCCTCTCCCCCCACCCCCTCAATACCCAGCAGAAACTATTTTGCCCTTATTTCTAATTTTGTTGTAGAGAGAGTATAAGCTATAATAGGAAGGAACAAGGGTTTTTGCTGGTTGAGATAAGGATAGCTATACAGGGAGTTGGCTCACATTGATTTTCTGTGCGTGTGTGTTACCTTCTAGGTTAATTCTTTTTGATCTAACCTTTTCTCTAGTTCCTGGTCCCCTTTTCCTATTGGCCTCAGTTGCTTTTAAGGTATCTACTTTAGTTTCTCTGCGTTAAGGGCAACAAATGCTAGCTAATTTTTTAGGTGTCTTACCTCTCCTCACCCCTCCCTTGTGTGCTCTCGCTTTTATCATGGGCTCAAAGTCCAATCCCATTGTTGTGTTTGCCCTTGATCTCTTGATCTACTGTCCGCACATGAGGGAGAACATACAATTTTTGGTCTTTTGGGCCAGGCTAACCTCACTCAGAATGATGTTCTCCAATTCCATCCATTTACCAGTGAATGATAACATTTCATTCTTCTTCATGGCTGCATAAAATTCCCTTGTGTATAGGTACCACATTTTCTTAATCCATTCGTCAGTGGTGGGGCATCTTGGCTGTTTCCATAACTTGGCTACTGTGAATAGTGCCGCAATAAACATGGGTGTGCGGGTGTGCGGGTGCCTCTGGAGTCACCTGTGTCACAGTCTTTTGGGTATATCCCCAAGAGTGGTATCGCTGGATCAAATGGTAGATTGATGTCTAGCTTTTTAAGTAGCCTCCAAATTTTTTTCCAGAGTGGTTGTACTAGTTTACATTCCCACCAACAGTGTAAGAGGGACTTTTTCCCCGCATCCTCGCCAACACCTGTTGTTGGTGGTGTTGCTGATGATGGCTATTCTAACAGGGGTGAGGTGGAATCTTAGTGCGGTTTTAATTTGCATTTCCTTTATTGCTAGAGATGGTGAGCATTTTTTCTTGTGTTTTTTTGGCCATTTGAATTTCTTCTTTTGAGAAAGTTCTGTTTAGTTCACTTGCCCATTTCTTTATTGGTTCATTAGTTTTGGGAAAATTTAGTTTTTTAAGTTCCCTATATATTCTGGTTATCAGTCCTTTGTCTGATGTGTAGCTGGCAAATATTTTCTCCCACTCTGTGGGTGTTCTCTTCAGTTTAGAGACCATTTCTTTTGATGAACAGAAGCTTTTTAGCTTTATGATGTCCCATTTATCTATGCTATCTCTTAGTTGTTGTGCTGCTGGGGTTTCATTCAGAAAGTTCTTACCTATACCTACTAATTCCAGAGTATTTCCTACTCTTTCCTGTATCAACTTTAGAGTTTGTGGTCTGATATTAAGATCCTTGATCCATTTTGAGTTAATCTTGGTATAGGGTGATATACATGGATCTAGTTTCAGTTTTTTGCAGACTGCTAACCAGTTTTCCCAGCAGTTTTTGTTGAAGAGGCTGCTATTTCTCCATCGTATATTTTTAGCTCCTTTGTCAAAGACAAGTTGGTTATAGTTGTGTGGCTTCATATCTGGGTCCTCTATTCTGTTCCACTGGTCTTCATGTCTGTTTTTGTGTCGGTACCATGCTGTTTTTATTGCTACTGCTTTGTAATATAGTTTGAAGTCAGGTATCGCGATACCTCCAGCATTGTTCTTTTGACTGAGTATTGCCTTGGCTTTTCGTGGCTTCCTGTGTTTCCATATAAATTTCACGGTAGATTTTTCGATCTCTTTAATGAATGTCATTGGAATTTTGATGGGAATTGCATTAAACATGTAGATTACTTTTGGGAGTATCGACATTTTTACCATGTTGATTCTACCAATCCATAAGCATGGGAGATCTCTCCACTTTCTATAGTCTTCCTCAATCTCTTTCTTCAGAAGTGTATAGTTTTCCTTGTAGAGGTCTTTCACGTCTTTTGTTAGGTTTACACCTAGGTATTTGATTTTTTTTGAGGCTATTGTAAATGGAATTGTTTTCATGCATTCTTTTTCTGTTTGCTCATTGTTAGTGTATAGAAATGCTAATGATTTTTCTATGTTGATTTTATATCCTGCTACCTTGCTATAGCTATTGATGATGTCTAGAATCTTCTGAGTAGAGTTTTTTGGGTCTTTAAGGTATAGGATCATGTCTTCTGCAAATAGGGATATTTTGACAGTTTCTTTACCTATTTGTATTCCTTTTATTCCTTCTTCTTGCCTAATTGCTCTGGCTAGGAATTCCAGTACTATGTTGAATAGGAGTGGGGATAATGGGCATCCTTGTCTGGTTCCTGATTTTAGAGGGAATGGTTTCAGTTTTTCTCCATTAAGTATAATGCTGGCTGTAGGTTTGTCATATATAGCTTTTATAATGTTGAGGTAGTTTCCTTCTATTCCTAGTTTTCTTAGAGCTTTTAGCATGAAATGGTGTTGGATCTTATCAAAGACTTTTTCTGCATCTATTGAGATGATCAAGTGTATTTGTCTTTGCTTCTGTTAATTTGGTTTATTACATTTATTGATTTTCGTATGTCGAACCACCCCTGCATCCCTGGGATGAAGCCTACTTGGTCGTGGTGAATAATCTTTTTGATGTGTTGTTGAATTCAGTTTGCCATTATTTTGTTGAGGATTTTTGCGTCAATGTTCATTAAGGAGATTGGCCTATAGTTCTCCTTTTTGGAGGTGTCTTTGCCTGGTTTTGGGATAAGTGTAATACTGGCTTCATAAAATGTGTTTGGCAGTTTTCCATCCCTTTCTATTTCGTGAAACAGTTTAAGGAGGGTTGGTATCAGTTCTTTAAAGGTTGATAGAATTCAGCAGAGAATCCATCAGGTCCTGCACTTTTCTTTTTGGGGAGACTCTTGATTGCTGCTTCAATTTCATTTTGTGTTATAGATGTATTCAGGTAATTAATTTCCTCTTGGTTCAGTTTTGGATGGTCATATGTATCTAGAAATCTGTCCATTTCTTTAAGATTTTCAAATTTATTTGAATATAGCTTCTCTAAGTAGTCTCTGATGATTTCCTGGACTTCCCATGGAGCTTGTTGTTATCTCCCCTTTTGCATTCCTGATTCTACTAATTTGGGTTTTTTCTCTCCTCATTTTAGTCAGGTTTGCCAGAGGTCTATCAATCTTGTTTATTTTTTCAAAGAACCAACTTTTTGTTTCATTAATTCTTTGTATGGGTTTTTTGGTTTCTATTTCATTGATTTCAGCTCTTATTTTTATTATTTCTCTCCTATTTGTTTTGGGATTTGCTTATTCTTGTTTTTCTAGGAGTTTGAGATGTATCATTAGGTCATTGATTTGGGATCTTTCAGTCTTTTTAATATATGCACTCATGGCTATAAACTTTCCTCTCAGGACTGCCTTAGCTGTGTCCCATAGGTTCTGGTAGGTTGTGTTTTCATTTTCCTTGACATCCAGGAACTTTTTAATTTCCTCTTTTATTTCATCAATGATCCATTCTTCATTAAGTAATGAGTTATTTGGTTTCCAGCTGTTTGCATGTTTTTTGTCTTTACTTTTGTTGAGTTCTACTTTTACTGCATTGTGATCAGATAGTATGCATGGTATAATTTCTATTTTCTTATATTTGCTGAGACTTGGTTTGTGCCCTAGGATATGACCTATTTTGGAGAAGGTTCCATGGGCTGCTGAGAAGAATGTATATTGTGTAGAAGTTGGATGAACTGTTCTGTAGACATCATCTAGGTCCATTTAATCTATTGCATATTATAGATCTTGGATTTCTTTATTGATTTTTGATTGCATGACCTATCTATTGATGATAATGGGGTGTTAAAGTCTCCCACAACCACTGTGTTGGCGTTTATATATGCTTTTAGGTCTTTCGGGGTATGTTTGATGAAATTGGGTGCGTTGACATTGGGTGCATACAGGTTGATAATTATTATTTCCTTTTGATCTATTTCCCCTTTTATTAGTATGAAATGTCCTTCTTTATCTCATTTGATCAATGTAGGTTTGGAGTCTACTTTGTCAGAGATAAGTATTGCTACTCCTGCCTGTTTTGGGGGGCCATTGGCTTGGTAAATCTTCTTCCAGCCTTTCATCCTAAGCCTATGCTTATTTCTGTCTGTGAGATGGGTCTCCTGTAAGCAACAAATTGTTGGATCTTCCTTTTTAATCCATTTCGTCAAGCAGTGCCTTTTGATGGGTGAATTAAGTCCGTTAACATTAAGCGTTAGTACTGATAGGTATGTGGTGATTCCTGTCATTTAGTTGTCTTAGTTGTTTGCAGGTTTGATTGTGTGTACCTAAGTTGAGGTTACTCTCTACTGTCTTGCTTTTTCTTTTCCTATGGTTTGGTGCTGCCTGTCTTTTCATGGTTAAGTTGGGTTTCACTTTCTGTGTGCAGAATCCCTTGAAGAATCCTTTGTAGTGGTGGCTTTGTGGTCACATATTGTTTTAGTTTCTGCTTATCATGGAAGACTTTTATTGCTCCATCTATTTTGAATGATAGCTTTGCTGGGTAGAGTATCCTGGGGTTGAAGTTGTTTTCATTCAGTGCCTGGAAGACCTCACCCCACACTCTTCTTGCTTTTAATGTTTCTGTTGAGAAGTCTGCTGTGATTTTCATGGGTTTACCTTTGTATGTTAATTGTTTTTTTCTCTCTTACAGCCTTCAATATTCCTTCCTTAGTTTCTGAACTTGTTGTTTTAATGATGATATGTCGTGGGGTAGTTCTATTTTGATCTGGTCTGTTTGGTGTCCTGGAGGCCTCTTGCATCTGTATGGGTATATCTTTCTCTAGATTTGGGAAAGTTTCAGTTATTATTTTGTTGAATGTATTACACATTCCCTTAGCTTGCACCTCTTCTCCTTCTTCGATGCCCATGATTCTCAGGTTTGGTCTTTTGATGGAGTCAGTGAGTTCTTGCATTTTCTTTTCACAGGTCTTCAGTTGTTTAATTAATTGTTCTTTTGTTTTTCCTTTAATTACCATTTCTTCTTCGAGTTCTGAGATTCTGTCTTCTGTTTGTTCTATTCTGCTGGATTGGCCTTCCATTTTGTTTTGCAGTTCTGTTTCGTTCTTTTTTTCTGAGGTTTTCCATATCCTGGCTGTTTTCCTCTTTAATGTTGTCTATTTTTGTCCTGAGTTCATTTATCTGTTTATTCATCGTGTTTTCTCTTTCACTTTGGTGTTTATACAGTGCTTCTATGGTTTCCTTTATTTCTTCTTTTGTTTTTTCAAATTCTCTATTTTTGTTGTCTTGGAATTTCTTGAGTGTCTCCTGTACATTTTGGTTGACTCTATCCAGTATCATCTCTATGAAATTCTCATTGAGTACCTGTAGTATGTCTTCTTTTAAATTATTCTTGTGGGCTTCATTGGGTCCTTTGGCATAGTTTATCTTCATTTTTTTGGAGTCTGGATCTGAGTACCTGTTTTCTTCATTCCCCTCTGGTTCCTGTACTAACTTTTTTGCTGTGGGGAAACTGGTTTCCCTGTTTTTTCTGTCTTCCCGTCATTGTCTTTGGTGTTGTTACTGTCCCTGTACTGCATGCAATTAAGTATTTCCTAGCTTGTAATAATAACAATGGTAATATTTAGAATGGCAGGGTGAGCTGAGATGGAAAGCAAGAAGTTAAAGAAATGCAAAAAACAAATACACAGACTGGAGGGAGAAAACAGAACAAGGTGTCAGACAAGATTTCAAAGGTATAAACAGGGAGCTTTAGTGTACTAATCGACAGTAAGCTGAACAGACATTAGAGAGTCAGAGAGAGGATTGAAAATCAAAAATAAAAAAATAAAAGTAAGAATAAAAATAAAAAATAAGTAAATGAAAGAAAAATCTATTTATAAAAATGTATTAAAATTAAATGAAAAAATAGAAAATTTAAAAAAACCAAAAACCCAAGAAACCTCCAAGTTCAAATGCAGTGAAGTCTCAGTCTCCAATCCTGGAGATGGTGCCTCAGATGTTGTTCTGTAGTTGTCTCATCAAAGGGGATGCATAAAGAAGAACAAAACTACCCACACACGCACAAAAAGAACCCCACCAAGTGTCCCAAGTTCAAATGCAATACAGTTTCAGTAAGTTTTTCAGCTTGCAGGTCTAATTTGGTTGTTCTCTCATCAAAGGTAGAGAGACAAAGAAAAAAAAGAGTCTGGAGACAGTTCTGAGAATGGTATCTGCAACTGTGGCTTGCCTGCCTGCTGCTGTCAGCCTGCTGTTGCTGGAGGCATTATTTATGCAGATCTCTGGGGTGAGCTTAGCACTCACCTAGTCCTGCAGGCTTTGTTTGCTCAGATTTCTCCGTGCATGAGCCTCTGCTACAAGCTTTCCCCTTTCCAAGCACCGGGAAAGGTGACACTGCACCTGCATTCTCAGGCCTGTGTGTTTATTTACAGTTCATGTGGGAGGTGGGTCTTCCCCCCTCTCCTGTGAAGTTTTCCTCCCACCTCCTCTTTCACAAGCTTTCCTGCTCCTGATTACTGGGTGGTGCTGCTGCTCCTGCCAGCTGCCATGTTTGTTTACAGCTCACATGGGAAGTGAGTCTTCCCTCCTCTCCTGTGGAGTTTTCCTCCCTCCGCCACTCTCACAAGCTTTCCCACTCCTGGTTGCTGGGCACGCACTCCCGCTCCTGCCAGCGGCTCTCTGGCCTGCCTGGCTTGTTTAGTTACAGTCCCGGGAAGGATTCCCTTCCCCCAATCTTTGGCGCTCAGGGCGCCCCACCCTCTTTCCTACGTGTCTTATTTGTTCTTATTGCTTATTACTCAGTTTCTCTTTTTTTTCCCTGGGTGGAGGTCAGTCTGTCCAGGGGGCTATGCTGCTCTGGCCCAGGCTTGTCTGTGGGAGTACCGCGGTACCGCAAAGCTCACCTGGTCCACGTCTTCCCAAGCCATCTGGGTGCCAGCGACTGGCGGCCGGGGGGCCCTCCTGGTTTCTCCATTTAACGTGAAGTGGAGATTCTCTGCGCCAGTTGGAGGTGTGGAGGGGTCAAAGTTATGCCTTTTCTCAGTGATTATGCCTGCAAAATGTGTCTCTGGCATCTCTCCAAGATTTCACTATAGGAGGCTCGCTTTCTGCTTCCTCCCTCTAGCCACCATCTTGGAATCCCCCCAAACCTAGCACCATTTAAAAATTATTTTCAGAAGGAAAGAAAATATTCTAAAGTAATGTAATTAAAAACAGCTATTTAGATAAAGCAGTCAATACTAAATATCATAAAGCAGCCACAAAATATTTTATATACATATAGATGTCATATAATGACATCTTACTTCTATAATACAAGAAAATATGGTTAGAAAGCATTAGTTGAGACTTCACTTTTCCAGCAGAGGGCCTAAAAGATGGCATGATACAGCTCTGCAAAGAAATGTACTTTGTTAGATAGATTTCTTTTCATTAGTGACATCAAGCTAAGTACTCACTCTCTTCATGAGCCTCAGGTAAAAAATGTTTTCAATACTGTCAGTAAAACAGTCCAAAACAAAAAGCACAGCTGTTGAATTCATACATAGATGACAGAAGAAAAGCAAAACTGGTTTTTCACCAATTTTGTTATGTTTGAATGGTGAGAGCTCCATGGAAGAAATGAGCACGCAAGTAGTGTTTCAAACCTTCAGACTACCACACACAGTATTACAAACAGAAACAGTAGCCAAGCATTGTTCACTTGGATGTTTTCAAGAATGCTGCTATTAATACTTAATTGTCTGCCCACTCTTCCAAGAAGAAGGGGATATCAGTTACTACATTTATATTGTGCTCAATCCAGCCACAATACCATAAAAATGCCAAGCTGTGATTTTCTTTAGCCATGTGTACTTTTTTTATATATTGACTTTGCCTTTTGTTTTCTTAAAATTTTGTCTCTATCTTTCTGAAAAGAGGTGACCTATGTGTGCCACTACCTCAACTTGTTATACAAAGGCCTCTGTCTATGATATGTAATTTTGTCTTATTTTCTTAGCTCAATTTATAATATGGAATATCCATCTAAGAAATGGGAGGCTTTTATGATAGTTTAGGGAGACATTGTGGCGTGATCCTCCAAGTCCATTTCTCAGTGTCTTGGTTCCAGGTTGGGTTGGAACTTCATTTCCTAATAGAATATGTTGAAATCAACCTGTACCAGTTCTTCAGTCCAGACATCAAGTGGCCTTGTAACCCCAACCTCCAACTCTTGGAATGTGAGAAAGTTGGTGTAGCTAACCATAGGAAGAAAGGCCACATGGAGGAGATGGACTTACCTAGGAAATAGCCCTTACCAAGTGCAACAAGGGCAGATGTCTCCTACTTGGCCCTTCAGTCCAGCTAACCCTGGGTTAACCCTGGGTGCAACTGCCTGAGCAAAACCAGATAAATTATCAGAGAAACAAACCACCCAACACAATGAATCATGAAGACAAAAGTGAGTTGTCCTTCAACTATTTTAAATTTTAGGATGCTTTTTTTTTTTGCTGTCAGAGAGTAAGGAAACAATAACAAATAAATCTGCATAAATCTGTTATATGGACTAGAGCAAATAAATACAGCCTGAGTAAAGAAACAATACTGAGGATTTAAAATAGAAAAGTATCTTCAAAGCCGAAAAAGACATATCTATTTGTTTACTTGAGATAGACTGTAACTATGTAGTCAAGGCTGGTGAGAACTCACTAAGTAGCCCAGGCTGCTTTGGACTCCTGATTCCCCTGCCTCAATTCCTGAGTGCTGGTATTATAGGCCTGAGCCTCCATATCCAGTACATATCAGCATGTCTACATGCTGAAAAGGTTGTGAAACTGAATGACTTGTTAAAAAGGGATTATAATAGATCACATTGGTATTACTTACTGAAGATATATCTGTATTTATTATACTGAAATTCCTCAATCAAATATGTATTTTCTTAGTGAAAACAGAATAATCACTACTTTCAAATGCCTACTAATTGGAATTTTAAAGCCATTTCTGCGTTTTAGACCAGAAATTGCATGTGAGACACTGCCTTTGTACTTCAGGAATACTATCCCAGTAGGTGTCTTTAAAGACATCAAATTGACAAAAATAATAGTTTCTGATTCACCAATTTTGACCCCTACTTCACACTTAACATCAATGTAAAGTGTAATCAGATGTTCTTTGTGGAACATTTATTGTTGTTTTATTAAAAGGTGGAGCTGTATATCTATAGATAGCTATCTATACATGTGCATCATTAATATCAAGCATTAAATCAAAAGAATGCCTGAAATTTGAGCAAGAAATCTCACGTACATTTTTCTTCCAAATCAGTAATATTTTCTGCTTGCAAAATTTGTTCTTTTTACTTGTCTTTACCTGAGCCAAGTTTCATCAATATGTAATTATTTTCCCATTGTGTACATTTTAATAAGTACAAAACTGATCCAAGGATGACAATATTGTTAATTTTAAGATTGCTACTGGGTCATTAGTATTTTAAAGTGTTGAATCCTCTTATGTAAAAGGCATAAGTTATCATAGATGGAGGTAATCTGGGATCAGGCTGGCGAGAGAAATTTTTCCTAAAGTATGTAATGGAAATCCACACTCTCTGATGAATTTTTATCTAAAACATTGTTGACTTGAATGCATTTTAAAATACTACTTTGTTTCTATAACAATGCATGAATTTTCCATTTGGTTTCTGAATACAATATGGAAGTAATATTGTTAATTATTTTAATAAGGAAAGAATAACAAATACCAAGGTTGTACATATATTGTGTTTGTCCAGTAATGAGGAAATATCTTCCCAAGTAGAAATTTGAATCTTCATCCCCAAGAACATATGAGAAATAGTTGTATAGGACATCATGAGGAAAATAAATTCAGAGGGATAAGGTTATATACAATATTTTAAATTAATATACTCAATTTATATATACACTATATAATAAGGAAAATAAATGTTTTACATATGTCACTTTGTATACATGGCATTATGGCCCATTTAGACTAAGTCTTATATATTGACAATACTTTAGACTCTGATGATTGATGATAACTGGCTCAAGGAGTGATTAAATCCTTAACACAAACAAGCGTTTCTCCTTTGAAGAATCATGTTTTTTTTCTCATTGTTCACAAACTCAGGTGTGTCCATATTCTCAGATTAATCACAGTGATTCTAGAAGTCTGGCTTTTCACAGACTAGTTAGGTATTGCATAAAGAAGATGCCAGGTGATTCTTATGAAATTAAAGTTTGTGTTTCCACAAATCATGATCACATTTAGAAGATTTCTTTGCACTCATTTATACTTATGATAGAGCTTCCAATACCTGTCAGAACATAGGCTTCCAAGCAATGATTACAGACTTGGGTTATGTTTCATCATTTTAATTTTGTCTGCAAGAATGAAGACTTGATTAATCTGACAGATCCCAATTGATTTTATAGAAGAATGTTTCCTGAGAAAACATTTTGAAAAACTTGAAAGGTTGACATTCCTATTCAAAAGTTTTCTACACAACAATCCACTAATTTTCTTTGTGCTTTCTTGTCATTTCCCCCCTCAGCTGTTAGCCAGTTTGCTATGGTTGTGGGATGATATTTTAAATTTCTTATGGCAAGACAAGGTTTTGTCACATTAATTTCAAACTAAAACATCAAAGTATATAATATGTTGTGTCATGGAATTTTTCCTTGGCTTTATAGCTCATTTCTGTTTAGGACTGAGTAATATACCATTATATCACCATAGAGAAGCTTATTTATACATGCACCTACAAAAAGATACCTTCTACCAAGGTCTTAGCAATTACTATTAAAGCTTCTGCAGACACCTGTAAACATGTGCGGGGGTGAATATAGATTTTTAACTCCTTTGCTTAAATTCTGAGGATTGTAATTACTTGATCATATTGTAAGAATATGTTCAGTACTATAAGAACTTGACTATCTGCTGTAGAGTTTGGCATTCCCACCAGCAATAAATGAGAATTGTGTTGCATTATTTCCTCTCCAACATTTGTTATTGTCAGTGTACTAGATTTTGTTCACCCTAATGAGTAGGTAGTGGCATCTTGTTGCTATTTTAACATATGATTCCCTAATGGATTGTGATGTTGAATATCTTTCCACATGTTATAAAAATATATTTCATATGTTTTTTCCATTTGCATATTTTCTTTGGTAAAGCATTTCTTAAAATCTTTTGCCCATTTTATTATTTTTAAATTTTCTTATGTTGGGAAACTTTGTACATTTTAAAGCACATGTGTCATTTGTAAATATTTTCCCAGTTTGTGTTTTCTTTCCATTGTCTTACAAAAATCAGAAATTTTTAATTCTAATGAAGTCCAGCTTGCAAATATTTTTATACATACTGTCCTCCTCTTACATGTAAAAAGTTATTGGCATAATTACAGTCAAATACGTTTCCTCTTATGTTTTCTTCTAGGAATTTTATAGATTTGTATTTTACATTTCTGCTATGAGTATTTAGTGTTATTTTCTGTGAACATGGTGCGCCTTGATTCATTTTATCATGAGCATCCAGAAGCAGCATCATTTGTTGAAATTACTACCTGTGCCACTTTGGAAAAGATCAGTTTACTATATGAATTTTATTCTTTTTTTGAGGCTCTTGGTTCTGTTCCATTGATCAAGCTGTCTGTATTATCATCAATGACATACTGTCTTGACAACTGTAGCTCTATTTTAAATTATGAAGTTGAGTTACATTCCTCTGACTTACTTTCCCTCAAAATTGAGATAGTTAGTCTCAGTCAGTTTTCTTCTGATATAAATTTTAGAGTCAGTTTGAAAATAGTCACAAAAACAAGTTGCTGATACTTTTATAGTGAATAGATAGAGCAATGTCATCTTGACAATATTGACTATTCCTATCCACGAACATGGACTATCTTTCCCTTGTGGAGTTATTTGATATCTTTCATTAGAGAGTTGTAATTTTATTCATAGACACTTTGTGTATATTGCATTTAATATATATCTAAGAATTTCAATTTGGGGGATGCTAATGTGAATGCTATCAATGTTTTTATATTTAATTGGATCAAACTGAAATACAATTGTTTACTTCTGATATGTAGGAGAACTTTATTTTTAATCTTAATCACTCTCTACTTCTCTTTTTCTCTTCATATAGCTCCATATTTTTGAAATCACATTTTTTTCTTTCTTCCTGCAATTCTCCATTTAACATTTCTTGCAGGACATATGTACTGGTAACAAATTTGTAAATATTTTGATAGTGTGATAAAATTTTTATTCTCTTTCAATTTTGGAGCATAATTTTCAGAGAACAGAATTCTACATGGTGAGGTTTTTCTTATACCAGCACATTTTGTATTTCACTCCATTTGTTCTTATTTGCATGGGTTTTGAGGGAAGTCAGATACAATTTCTGTATTTGTTTTTTTATACATAAGATATTTCCTTTCCTCTTGACTTCTATCAAGGTATTCTTGCTTTGATTTCCTGAAGTTTGAATATGATTTGCTGTAGTATAGGTTTTCAGGTTTTGCATAATATTTTCAGATGCCTTTATTCAGCTTTGAGTTTTCTCAGCTTCCTCAAATCTTCTTTGGGATTTGTGGAAATTATCAATCATTACTGTTCAAATATTGCCTCTGTTCAGTTCTGCTCTTCTTCTTCATTCACATTATTCACTGAAAATACATAGGTAATTTTCCAATAGTACTTTGATATTCTGCTCTATTTTGTCAGTCTTTTTTTTCTCCTGCCTTTTCATTTTGTAGATTGTTCTTTACACTTTCTCAGGTTCAGAGATTATTTTCTGAGCATTGTCTTGTGAACTCATGGAACCATGAAAGATACTTTTATTTATGTTCTACTCTTCTAAATCTTACACATTGCATATCATTTTTCTTAGAATTCTTATCCATCTGCTTACTTACACTGTCCATCTCTTGTTTCATGCTCTATAGCTTTCCACTGAGACCCAGAAAATACTAATTTATATACATTTAGCTTCATACTTAACAATCCCCAAACCCTTTAATATCATGCTGCTTCTGATGCTTGTTCTGTCCCTTCACATTTTGTTTTTTGTTTAAAGATGCATATGCTATGCTAAGTAAAATTCTTCAGTTCATAGGTTTTTATTAGTGTAATAGTAAAGACTTTGGGAGGGAAATGTGCTTCTATTGTTAGGTCTCAAACTTTTGTTGACCTTGTGCCATGGACTGATTGTAAACATGTTTTTGATTTATTTTAGCAGTACTGGGGTTTGAACTCAGTGCCTCATGCTTGATAGTCAGGTGATACACTACATGAGCCACTCCATCAACCGTGCCTGGGAACTTGTGACTGATTATTGTGGATACACATTCATGTCAATGTTAAGTATAGCCATTGCCAAGAAACTTAATAAATATTTCAAAATACAAATAATAACTTAAGAAAAGGTCTTGGGTTGTGACTTAAGTGGTAGAGCACTTGTAAAGCAGGTGTAAACCCCTGAGTTCAATCCCCAATACCACCAAAACAAAATAAATAGAAAAATTAATTAACCAGCTAAATTCTCCTATTCAGCAAATGTGGAATGGATGCAGAAAGACTTCAAATGTTCTATTTGAAAAAAAGGTTGTGATAAAATAAAAATTAATTAGACCCAAGGGAAAACAAGTATGAATATTAAGGAGATGGTCAATGAAGTAGCCATAGATCAAAACAAAATTCATTAAGCCTTGTAACTGTACTAATATAAAGTCAATGGAATTTATAAAAAGGCAAGTGATAAAAGTCATTAAAATACTAAGAAGATTTAGGATCATGTAGAAAAATATGTTTTTTAATTGTGATTAAAAGTATAACATCACTGGGATCCCATTGCAGAGACCAAGAGGATCATGGTTCAAAGCCAGCCCAGGGAAACAGTTTCTAAGACCCTATCACGAAAATATCCAACACAAAACAGGGCTGGTCAAATGGTTAATGTTGTAGAGCACCTGCACAATAATCATGAGACCCTGAGTTCAAACCAGTACTGACAAAATAAGTATAACCTAGAGAATTTTAAATTAAACTCTACAGTGATAGTGGAAATAGCATTTGTAAATAATGTCATATTGTATTCTTTGAAGCAGTATTACTGTATTAGTTTGCTTCATATAGTGCAGTGAAATACCTGATACAATTAGCTCCCCTCCCCACTCAAGATACAGTTTCCTTGAGTAGCTCATGCTGGCCTGGAATTTTCAATCCTCCTGCCTCCTTCTCCCAACTGCTGGTATTACAGATACGCACCACCATGACACACTCACAACTTTTCACAGAGAGTTCTGGAGTTTTCAGTTCATGACTGAGTGACCCCATGATTTGGGGCCTTGGTGAGGATTCAGATGGCACGTGGCAGATCAAACTGGTTACAACACTAAGACAGAAAGTAGATAGAGATTGAGTGATTGGGGTCACACAGTTCCCCTCCATGGCACACTTACAAAGTGTGTTAGACCCACACTTTGGGTCTAAAGACCTGTTAGACCCACACCTTAAAAATCCATAACACCAACTAATATGGCCACCCACAGTCCAAGCCTGGTGAAATATGTTTAAAAAATTAAGGATATCAAATAACCAAACAATGGCTATCATAATTCTTCATGAAGCCATCCAAAGTGGTGTAAAGCATAACTGGATACAAGTTTAACATTGACTATACAATATAGAGCTATTATTTCATAGTAATAATAGCCAATGTGCTAATCATACATTTACAATGCTAAAAACTTCAGATTTCCAGCATTGTGTCCCTTATAGACAGAGGCACTAGAAACCATTTTTATTCTGAGGTAAGTTTGACTTTCAAACTATACATTAATATTATAATATTTCAAACTCTAATCATTAAAATTTCATCTATTGGGATTTTGTGGATTAATATGATTTGAATATTTATTTTGAATATATCTATTCAACTGGAATGAGTAATTTTAGTACTTTGTAAATTTTAGTACATAATGGATATCTTAAGGAATTATCTATTAACATAGTTTGAAATTAGTGTATGTTATTAATGGAATAATCAAAATGATTGTAGACTGATACAGGATTCATTGCAACTTCACTGTGTGTCTAATCAGTGATATTTCATTTACCAATTACCCACTTTGTCTTGAATTAAATGTAGAAGGAAATGAGAAGCTCATATGTAATAGAAACAACTAAGTAGAATGTTAAAAAGATGGGATTGATGAAGTGATACAGAGAAAAAACATACCAGGAGAACTTCTGGTGTATTATACAGCAAATGTTTCCAAGCCACATGAGACTTATTTTCAGAGATGAAAATTAAGGCCATAGCCACATACACACAAGCATATAGGCACACAGATGTGTGCAATTGATAGACATTAGATCTTTCAAAGTAGTATATTTGCTAATGAAGAAAGGTGAAAATTGACAATTTGCAATGAGCAAACCATACCATAACTGAGTTAACACCCTCCATCATTCTCCTTTGTCCTGGAAGTATTACTGGAATACTTTCTACAGGTCTCATTTTTCCATTTTCATACACAACTACATAATATTTCCATGATATTCACCCTACTACATGCTTTCCTTATACCCTCTTACCTCACACTGGTGCCAATCCCCAGCAGAACCTGTTTTACCTTCCTATTTTTTTCTTCTCTATTTTTGTAAGTATAAGATAGCTATACAGAGAGTTTCACTGTGACATATCCACATATTTGTGTATTATAACTCAAACTGATTCATATCCTCTGTTTTCCCCATTTCTACCTTAGTCTCATTCTTACGGTGATTTCAACAGGTTTAAAAACGCTACATTCATTCTTGTATAGAAAGTACATCAACCACATTCACTTTAACTTCCTGCCTCTCTCATATGTGACCTCCCCTTAGCATGACCTGTTTTTCATAATACTGTTATATTTGTATTGGGCCTGTATTCTACATATGAAAGTTACATTTTTAGCAAGGAACTATAATGCTTTTCCTTTGATATAGATTATTTTCTATTGAATGACCAGAGTTTAACTGTAGTGTTCAATTTATCTTAAGGGTGTACAAAAGTAACAGAGAAAAAAGTAAGGAAGGGAATAAAGAAGGAAGGAGGATAGAAAGAAGGAGGGAAGGAAGGAAAGAGGGTTGGAAAAAAGGAGAGATGGAAGGAAGGAGGGAGGGAAGGAAGGAAAGAAAAAGGAAAACAATGGAAAATAAAAAGAAAGAAACAAGATGGCAAGTCTGACTCAGTGTTTACCTGTAAGGGATCTTTAGTTGTGTGACTGTCATTTTACCTGAATAATATTGTAATTCATTTAGACTAATTACTTTGCATTTTAAAAGCAATAACAATATAAATGAGAGTTTTAATTGTTAATATGTCAACAAGTAATACAATTATTGCATGAACCAATAGCTTTTATGTCCTTAAGTAGTTACTACATTCAATAAAGTAGTTAATATAATTTAGACATCACAATATCTTCATCTTTAAATAACTGAGATCTTTATTTTAAAAATGCAAGTGTATTTCTAGTCACAGTAAACTAACTAAATGAACAATATTGTCTGGTTTTATGTTTTGCACAAAAGAGACTCTCATATTGATAATGTCTTGTGAAGATATTAACATAGAATAAAAGCATAAGTATTGAGGACTGAAATCCTATTAACCTCAGATAAACACTAAGGGTGCATAGAAGTTGTACTTCAACTAGATATCCAAGTAGAGAAAAGGACAGTGGATAAGAAACCCCAGCTGCCTTTCCTTCATATTCTGCCTCTTATTACTAAGTGAATTTAACCCATCACCAATTATCTCTTCAAAGCTAACACTTGGAAAGTGGGGAAAGGTAGTGTATAGATCAGTGCTTTTCTATTGGGAAATTTTTGCACTACCATGGGACATTTTGCAATAACAAAAGACTTTTTTGCTGTCACAACACGAGGAAGGTGTTCAGGGTTGGTGAACCTGGCATTTAATGGAACCATATTACTAATTGTGATGAATGTTGTATCATGCATGAAATAGCCACACAAAACAAAAAATTTTCCACAAAAAAATGGCAGTAATGTTAAAACTGAGAGACTTTGGCATAGTTGGCTTTATGGTTTGTTTATCTATGATTTCAGGATGAACTCCTTAGATTTAATTTTGTAGCCCAAACTTCAAGGTTCAATGAAGGGCTACTCTATCAATTATGAATTATATTTATTTCAAAGAAAAGTCTGATGATTACTATTAGCTGTAAAGTGGAACATTTCTATCAGAACATGTCTATAAACTAATTGGTTAATTCCCCTTTGAAGTTATTATGTTAACATTAATTCTTCCATTTTTTAAATTCTATCAGAGATAGAACTCTGTTATATATCCAATGCTTATGACATTTATTTAGCCAGTCTTATTGTGTTAAGTATATTTTATAAACTTGCTACTAGATTGTAATAAAATGACAATGCATAATGCATATGTATCCACTAAAAATGACACATAAAGTATTAAAGTGGATGCACTTTACACACATATATACAAAACCCACTTACATTGTTATTTTATAGACCAGCAATTTAACACTGTAATTTGAAAAATATATATTTTGTATTGATTAAGGATATATAAAACTTTCATTAGACTTTTTATACTAATATAATAATCATATAAATGTATATAATATATACTTATATAACCTCATCTCTCTCTGTTCTCAAAATACATGGATTTGTATTCTTTAAAAGAAGTACAGTTTTATTAAAGTTATATTCGCATTTCATGTTTCCATTTAGATACCTTGCAGAATTTCAAGTTGGAAGTATGATCTGTCACTATTTCCTTTATTGAAATCCTAAATTTTTAAATCTTGTTAAGCCCATCAGGAAAAGGTCAAAAATTCTCACTTATTTCTGAGGCAATATTTATAATAAAGCATTAATTCCCTAACTCAAAAAAACCCCCAAATATAGGATGTGAAATAGCTCATGATGGGAATTTAATGTACAAACCATCACATATGTTACTACATTTGTTCATTTTCAGCATTTTCCAAAGTTGTAGCTCCTTTGAATGAGAGTTACTAATTTATTAATCTCTGGTAAAGCACAGCCATTTACTTGAACAAATGAAGGAGTCAGCCTCACTCATTTTCATGGGTGAATGACTGCAGAAATTTCATACACACTTCAATGCTCCTCAATTCAGAATCCATACTTACAAAAACAAATTGACAGTCTTAAAAATAAGAAACCAATCAATTATGTACATTAAATTATTTACAAAAAAGCAGATTATTCATGTGAAGAAAAATGTTGTGAAGAAAATAGTGCTCAGTAGAGAAGCAAATAAATACTATACCAAAATTCAGTATTTTTATTGCAATGACAGTTGCTAATTACACCTTGAAACAGAAATCATACAACATCCTTAGTTATAATCAGAGAGGAATTTTAAACATCTTTTCAGAATATTAAAGTTTTCTGGCATATGAAGCTACATTCACAGGATTTCATATTGTATTTCTATGATAAATAAGTGTTACCTAGAAAACTCTTAATTAAGGGGAGTGTTTAATAAAACTGAAGTATAAGTGAGACTTACTAGATCTGTTGTTACATGACCTAAATAAATGCTTATTTTTATTTGGAGTTCTTATGGGGGAAAATGCTAACAAATTTAATAACCACTCCTCATATGAATTTCTTCTTGCTAAAATATTCTTCTGGAAGTAAAATTAATATTTATTTCAACTTTGGTGTGAGGCTGCAAGTCTATGATTTGGTGATTTTCCAGGCTCTGAGTTGGTAGTTGGTAAGTCTTCAGAAAGGTCTGCATCAGGAAGTTTAGGAGAAAATATGTTTGATTGACTGCAAGTTCTGCATCTCACGTCAATCCAAGTAGTTTCTCTTGAAACTGCATGTTTAACTTGTAAAGAATATTTTGACTTACAGAAGGATCTATAGAAGAATAACTAGGAAACAAATGTAGTATTTAGATTAATGCAATGGCATGCCCTGCAGTTACATTGATCTCTCTGTTGGCAACATAAAATAAAATTTAAAGCTAAATTGAAAGGCAAGTCATTAATATATATATGTTAATATTATATATATGATGTTATATATTATATATAACATTATACATAATATATAAGTTATATATATAAAACATAATAATATATAAGTTATATATATAACGTATATAACATTATGTATATAATTTCATAATCATAAAGGAAAACAGTTGAAATACTGCGATTAGGTTGTTTTGTCTTAAGAATGTAGCCAACATGAAATTAAGAGTGCACTTTCTTGTGGTGCACACCTGTATCTGTTGACATGTGAAGTTCTCCATTTGATGTAAAATTGATTTGTCAGAACTGTGGTCCATTTGAGTAGTAAAATATTCTTCATACAAATAGTTAAATTAAAACAGTTGAATATGCAAAGAAAAGTGTGTTTTTTCTTGCCCATGGATAAGAATTGCATTTGGAAAAGTTAAGGGAGTATATTTTTGAGAGAACTTTTTTCATTACAGGTAGTAAAAAACCTTTAAAACAAAACAACTCGTATGTTGAGTAACAGTGTGAACACCCCTGTCAATTTTTATTATGGGAAAATTTAAAGCTAGAAACATTATAATTTCTAATATAGGCAGGTTTTCTTTAAGCAAAGTATTTTTTCCTGCCAAAATACCTTGACAATTTCTGTCCAACTTTTCCCTTAGATGTTACACATCTTTTAAAATTCACACTCACTATTTCTTAAAACTATGGACTTCATCAACTTTTGTGAAGTAGAACAAAGAAATGTTTTGCAATTTCTTTAAGTGGGGCAGAGAGAGAGTCAAGGGGAAGAGAAGATGGAGGTGACCTAATCAATGTACTCCATAGGCCTGTGGGGAATTATTAAAATGAATGCCCCCTGTACAACAAATATGTCCTAATTTTTAACAGTCTAAACACATGCTTTCCTTTTCCTTTTTGAAGCTTACAAGGCAGATTATTAAAATCTGAGCGACCAACTATAAAGCAGCTTGTAGTGTGCAGATTAAATTTCCAATATTATAGAAGTAAGCTCTTTACATTAGTAATATATAAGGGATGCTGCAGGGTTACCAACAGTAGTTATCAAATTTGTGTGTATCTGTGTGTGTGCACATGCATGCACATCTTTGTGCCTGTCTCTGTGTGCATGAACATCTGTGTGTGTGTGCATGTCTATCTTTCTCCCTGTGTGTCTTAGTGTGTATGTGTGCATGTCTGTCCATCTCCATGTGTGTGTGCATGTTTGTCTCTCTTGGTTAGTGTGTGTGTGTCTGTCTTTACATGTGTGTGCCTCTCTCTACGTATGTATGCATCTGTCTCTGTACCTGTAAATATGTGTGTTCACATCTGTCTGTCTGCCTCTGTCCCTCTCTATTCTCTCTCTTTCTGCTCTCTGCTTCCCTTTCTTAGAGAGTGTCTTATTGATTATTTCCTAATCATTAAGAATATCCCAACTGTGTGTACCATGGGAAAGTGATTGTGAAGTCATAGTATTTTCCTACAATTTCTCAAAGATCAGGTTAAATACAACATTTTTGGTATATAAAGTAGGATTTATTAGAGAGAAAGGAAAGGCTACCACTAGAGAAGTGTTGCGGAGCCCGGAAGTCAGTAGCTCCAGCATTTTTTAATTGTATTGTTTATAGGGCTTTGTTTCCATTCCACTTACCATAAAAATTTCTTCCATTGGGGATTTCTCATTAAATAATTGCTTTTCTTCTTGTGTGACCAGTACAGTTTCTTCTTGTATTCTCTAGTCAGATACCTGGATGTTTGTCTCAATCACTGATATTTTAAGTGCTATTTGAGCTGCAAACATCAGAAGTGAAATTTATAATTCCTTAATGTGGATTGAAAATGCATTCCTGCAATAAGTAAAAGTACATACTGTGATACATTGTGAGTAACGTTCTGAGCTGTCCCAGTGTCTATGGCACTCATAGCATTTCTTGAGTGGTAATTTCCTACTTTGTCTTGATTATCAGGCAGTTCTTATGTATCATAGGCAATTTGAATATGAGTTCCAGTGCCATGACTTCCTCCTGCTTCTGATTCTTTCTTCCACCCCAAGTGCTCTGTTTCTTAGGCTACTAGAGCTACTAAAATGTCTTGTCATGTCTTTTTATGGGTGTAAGCAGTGGAAAACTCTTTAAACATATAAGCAAACAAACTAATAAATCAGTGATCTGAGGTTTGACTCTGGTGTCATCTGATCATATGTTTAAATGCCATTACTAACATTTTTATTAGCATTTGCAATATTTTAAATTAACATTTGTAATACTTTGTGAAAATATGTCGTGATGTATGTCAATGTTCATGTCCTTTATTTAATATAATTATACAAATATCAGGTTGAAAATAGGACCCCTAAAAGAACTGTTTTAATTTGAAAGTCTGTTGAGTGTTTTGTTGCTCAAGTGTTTAATTTTCCCCTATTGTCATATACCTTAGTTGAAATTTATGAATTTGCTTGATTTCCGACAAGATATGCAAGATGTTTTTCAATACCCAGTCTATAAACTACATGTGGACGTATTGACACTTTGAAGACCTAATTTATTCTTTTTAGGAGTTTACTACTATATTACAATACCTACAAGACAACAAACAATGTACACTTTATATAATTTTAAATGAAATCTTACAAATATATGGTATTATTTCTAATATTTCAAAAGAAAACATTTTATACTAATATATTTTGTTGTTTCTTCAAAATTTCTAAATTCTGATATATTAAAAATAAATATTAAATTTTTGAGTGATAATGACCTATTTTAACATAATTTGATGCTTATTAATTTGTGTTGTTTCTAGAATCAATGATTCCTGAAATAATTAGATACAGCTTATCAGAAAAATTTGAAAAATATATGCTTGTGAAGAAAACATATGGTAAGTGAATTATATGTGTGTTAGAAATTTTTAATGTATTTCACAAATTAACAGTTACAGGATGATACTAGAGACCCTGGTGATTAGTGACAGTTCTGTCTGTTGTCCCAGAAATTTCTACTTTGATATTAACTAGGGTCATGATATCAGTTCTGATCCAAGGACTATAGGCAAACAGGGTGAGCGTGAACTCTAGGCAAAAAGCCTCATTTTTTCTTCTACTGTGACAGCAACTAAGGAAGGCACATGCTGCAGATGGTAGAACCTCACTCAGCCTGATACAGGAGCCCGTGCTGCCAACAGTAGAGCTAAACATGCCACCAAAGAATTCTTTGTTGTGCTTTTACCCAGGTGAACTTATCCTATCCTCATTTTTACAACTTGTGGAGCAACCACTTTTTTCCCTTCAGACTTCTGAGGTGCTTTGCTGATTTATAAGACTACAAATCTTCAGTTGTCAAGACATAGTAAATATGGAAGACTATGTATAAACATTTCTTTGCCTTTCTCTCCAGCCTCATGTTCCTCGAACTTCTCCATTTTTCACCTTTTTCCAACAAAAATCTATTGTTATAACTATTATCATTCCTCAGATACAACTAGACTTTTCCTCAGTTGGGTTTTTACCTCCATAATTGACTTTTCCTGGAAAATGCTCAACACTTTGAAGTCTAGATTTCACTGAATCTTTACTTCTCATCTATGTTTTCAAGCAGCAACACTAGACAACATGAGTTGCTTGATGAAATTGAACATAATAAGTGTGACAGCAAGTATTAAACTCACTCTGGGATATATGTCACAATCCTCCATTTCCAGATACCATTCTTTCCATTTCATATCCTCCCTATTATCTGTCCTTCACAGATTTTCTCACAAGATGAAACTAACTGCACCTAAAGTTCCTGCACATGGTTACAGTTTGTTCATCTGTTTTCTTCACTATAACGCCTTTCCACAGAGTGGGGAATCACAATGGGAGGCTTCCTAGAATTAGTGTTGAGAACAGTGTAGATTTGACCCAGGCGTTTACCTGCACATTATATTCATTCTGAATTCTTGACCATTCTCACTCTTACAGTTAGCAAACCGTTCTCGTCAGCGTTCGCTTTCTCTCTCTTTCTTGGACATCCACTCTTGTTTTATTTTTTGTCTCATTAGTCTAAATATCTGACTTGCTTTTCTGGAGCTCCGAATAATGCAGAATATTCTCCTGAGCTTACTAATTATGTTTTTCACTATGCACCTATATACTCTAGCATATTAAATGTTTATACACTTACATTTTTCTGGGCTAATCTTTTCTGCTGATTTTGTTTTTCTTTTTTGGTGGAACTTGGGTTTTGAAATTGGGCTTCCCGTTTGTTAGCAGATTCTCTACTGCTTGAGCCAAACATCCAGCCTTTTAAATCTCTGATTATTATGGAGATAGGGTCTTGAATTTTGCTCTGGCTCAACATCTTTGGTATGAGAGGTATGCACCATCATGTCCAGGTTTTTTCCTTTGAGATGGGGTCCTCCAAGCATTTTTTTGACCAGACTAGTCTGGAACTGTGGTACTCCAAATCTCAGCCTCCATGTAGCTTACGAGGCCTGGCTGTCACCACCATGTGCCCAGGTATTGGTTGAGATGTGGGTCTCATGGACTTTTTCTGGGCTGGACTTAAATTTCCATTCTCTTGAGCTCAAACTCCCAAATAACTAGGCTTCCCCCAAATTTTTAAACAGTATTTGTAATCCTTCTTTATCAGATCTAACCTGAAATATCCTATTGTATTAGAAAATTTCTCCAAATTCTATCTTGGTTAATTACAATAGTCAAATACCTACTCATACTTTACCTTCTTAACACTTTGCATTCTTAGTAAATTTGAAAATACATTAATGGGTATATTTTGTAGGGAGTTCCTGTAGCTGTCATTAAGCTATTAGGTACATAATGATAAGTGTCATGTTTCCTGATTACCATCACATCTGTAGTCATAACAAACACTGATTAGCATACATAAAAGCATGTGATGAATTACTGCATTTCCTTATATTCAAACACTATGAAAGTGATATATTCATGACAATAATATACAGCATCACTGTCAATTTGTATAGTTATCCTAAAATTAGCTAATTTTGCTCATTTTTTGTATCTTAATTATACAAAGAATTTTATTATATTTCATATATATACATATATAAAAATAAATGTATATATATAATAATAATAAATAAATAATAAATAATAAATAAAATAAATAAATGTGTCTAAATATAAATGTATATATAAATATATATATATATCTCAACATATGAATATACGTTACTCACATTCACCACATCTGTTACTTTTTGTTTCTCCTGCTTTTCCCCTTCCCCTTCCAGATCGTTTTAACTTGTATATCATTCTTTTGTTTTGTCCAGATTTAATGATACTCACCTTTGTGAAACTGGCTTATTTCACTTAATGTGGTGATCTGTGGTTCCATCCCACACAGAAAACAGATTCACAGAACAGATCCAGAAATTAGCCCAGGTAGTTACAGCCATCTGATTCTTGACAAAGGGGCCAAAAATATACTTGAAAACTGCCAACCTCTTTGACAAGTGTTACTGGGAAAATTGGATATCCCTATGTAGAACATTGAAACTTGGGCCCTATCTCTCACCCTGTAAAAAAATCAATTCAAAATGTACAAAGATTTTAAAGTCTTTAAAATAAAGTCTAACTTTAAAGTAAGACTTGAAACTGAAACAAATTACCCGAGGAATGCATAGGAGAATCACTTCAAGGTCTAGGCATAGGCAAAGAGTTTCTGAACAGGACTCTAGTAGCTCAGGAAATAAGAGCAAGTATTTATAAATGGGATAACATTAAAATAAAAGCTTCTGTATAGCACAGGAAGCAATCACTAGAATAAGAGACAGCCTGCTGTTTTAAAGCCATATTTCATTTAAGATTTATTTATTAGTACATATCAATAGTACAAACATATATATTATTATATAATAAACCTGTATTTTGATAATACTCACCGTCAATTATTCTCTTACTCCTTCCCACTAGTTCCCTTTATCTTCCTAAACAGAACCATTTCTACTTTCATTGTTTTTAGTTCCACCCATTTTCCTACAAATAACATGATTTAGTAGTCTTTATGGTTGAAAATATTGTGTATATATGTACCTCATTTTCTTTATCCATTCATCTGTTTAAAAGCACCTAGGTTGATTCCATAGCATGGCTATTGTGAATAATGCCATGATAAACATTGGTGTTCAAGTATCTCTAATGCATGCTGATTTGGAATCCTAAATACACCAGGAGTGGTGTATTTAGGTTGCATGTTTGTTCTACTTTCAGTTTTCTGAGAAATCTCCATCTCCACTAATTTACACTCCCATCAACAGTGTATTAGGTTTCTTTTCCCCCTCTATCCATACCTTCATTTGTCATTGCTTGTTTTCTTAAAGAGTGGCATTCTGACTGGTGTGATTTGACTTTTTGGTTTGCATTTCCATAATGGCTAAAAATATTGAACATTTTCATGAATTTATTTGTTACTCATACTTCTTGATCTTTGTTCAGTTCATCTTCCCATTAATGATTGGATTACTTTTTCTTTCTCTGCTTAATTTTTTTACTTCTTTGCATATTCTGGATATTAATCTACTATCATATGGTTGGCTGGCAAAGAATTTCTCCCATTCTGTAGACTATCTCTTTACTCCAGTAATTGTTTCTTTTTCCTGTGCACAATGTTTTTGATTTGAGGTAATCTAATTTGTCAGTTGTTGCTATCGTTTCCTGAACTACCAGTGTCCTATTCAGGAAGTCATTCCCTATGCCTGTATCTTGAAGTATTTTTCCTTAGGTTTTCAAAACACATTTCCACTCTCTATTTTTCACTTTTCAAGATGAATTGTGATGGGGAACAGAGTATTGGTGGAGGCAGAGGTGGAAGGACTGTGGGGACCTCTAAAAGAAACTCAAATACAAGTCTCAGGAGCCCTAGAGATAGCTGAGATAAGATGTAAGACCTGATGCAGTCCAGTAAGGGGAAATTGTAAGAATTAGGAACTACAAGAGCTGTTTCAGTCAGGGAGATGAGAGAAGGTACAAAACACAGTGACTGTCCTTGCCATTTCCAACATTAGATGGGAAAAAGAGATTCCAGAATTTCTACAAGCTCAGAAAAGCAGAACCCCACTAATGTCAGAAAGACCTATGATGATGAAACAGCATCCTGATTAATATCAATAGTGAAAACTCTGAGCAGAGAGCAGACTCTGGAGGTGTGATTGATATTAAACTAGAACTGGATGATGTTATTGATAAAGACCTCAATCTTGTGCAAGAGAATCCCCTGTGTCAGAAAAAAACTACAGTGATACTTCACACATGGCTTTTCTGGTACTTCTATTGAAACATATAAACTACCTGCAGGTAGACACGTAGCAACAGCAAACAGTATTTATGCTGACAACACAGGAGATCCAGGTGTGTGAAACAGGATGTGTTTGCAACCTAGAGTGCCTAATATCTTAGAAGAGTCTTATAGTTCCTCCTTTTGAATGGAAATGATAAAAATGAGCAATGAGGGGAAAAGATCTTAGAAGACCAAGTTCCCTGTTGTAAGTCCAGGTGCCAAACTTAAAGAAATGTCAATCATGAGGGAGACCAGGAGGTAGATGGTGATTATGGCTTTGCTACAGGAAACCTGTCCAACAAGTGTCAGCGCCAGCAAATCCTGAAAGGAGACCTTCTCTTCCACCTTCTGAACAAGCTAACCTGGATCTAATTTTGAAAGCAATCTCTGAATCTCAAGAACCTGAGATACAACAAAGTAACTCTTCTTTAGTTCCACAGATACAGAAAATTCTAGTTCCCTCCAGACCTCAAAGAATTACTAGAAGTGATTCAGGAGCAAAACAAGACCCCCATATAACTCTCCCCTCCCCCCACAATTGAAGAAGAGGGAGTAAAAGAAGATAGTATGGAAAAAAAAAAGAAACTTAACTGATACAATTATTACCAAGACTGCGAATGGACCCAGTAATAGCAGAAACACTGACAATTAATTAAACCATGTTGAATGAACTGAGTGCTGGCACAGAAAACAGAAAAGCATTGGGAGCACTGCCAGTACTGGCTTCCTTGTAAAAATGGAGGCGAGTGTACATACCATCATTCCATCACACCTTGCCAAATCTTCCCAATGTCAAATTTGCTACAAAAAATTTGCTCATCCAAATTTTAAATATGATTCTAAGTGTGCTAAAAAAGACTGTGCCTTCACTTGTAGAAGAATTCCAGTACTGCTTCCAAAACCAGTGCCTAACAGAACCATCACCGTCAACTCTGTATCACTTCCTAGCTTGTGAGAAAATGGAATATCCCTTAACGTGGGTTTAAGATTTATGTAGTTCTCTGTCTCTCTCTCTCTCTGTCTTTCTCTCTCTCAAGTCTATTGAATATCAAATTAAACTAACTTTTAAAAAAGGATTAATTGCAAAAGTTTTCTAAAAGATGAGCTTTTTCTTAACTTACTTTAAAATGGCATTATTGTTTTTTGTTTTGTTTTTTAGAGATAAGGTCTTATTGTTCAGTCCAGGCTGGCCTCAAGCTCACAGTCTTCCTGCCTCATTCTCACAAGTGCAAGATAATAGGATTGTGCCCCCATGCCAGGCTCATCATTAGTTATTATAATAATACTAAATGGCTCAGTTAAAATATGCTCAATTTCATTGATTAGATTTGATTTGATTTATTGAAACTTGCATAGTGTATGGCTGAATTTTATATATTTTAAATTGTTTTTCAGTTATCCAATTATAATGTACCCATGTATAAATTATCCACTGTCTCAACATATGTGAATTTTTTTACATGAGAAACTTTAGTTTAATATTTTGCATCTGTTAACTTTATGGAAACTAGACATTTTAGTATTATACTGTTTAGTTTCTTCTTTAATGAGTATTATTTATGTGAATTACAGGGTGGCCAGGAATGGGGCAGGTAATTGACATAGAATATGTAACCTCATACTTTTCCAATGATGTTAACAGTACCCTCCTCATTTAGACATGGGTTAACTATAGTTCTAAACAGGCATCTTAATGAGCGTTTGAACTCAAACATCTAAGGTCTCTCTATGATGTGCATGTTTCTGCATTGGACACAACTTAACATATAAATATATCTTTGAAATTTAGCCATTGGGTAGGAGAAATACAAAGATTAAGAATGATTGATTTTATTAAAACACCTTCCCCATTTTCATTAGGCACTATGATATTATAGTTAAAATTAGTAAACCTCTGTGACTCAAGCAAGTGGCATTGTTCTCTACCACACAGCAGATATGGACAAGAGAATGAGAACCAAGCCTTAATTTTGCCTCCTGCTTTCAGTTAATGCAAAGTAGGAGTTCATATTAAGAAATATAAGTAAATGCAAGTAAATCACAAGGGCACACTGTCCCTGAGTGTGGTAGAAAAGAGCAGGTGTCATTTTAACAAAGGGCAGTGAATCCTTTGTTTCTTATTTGACTTCTTGTATACAACTATTAAATTTATATCTTTTAAAGAAATCCTCATGTAAAATGCCTAGGAATAAATGTAATTTACCCTTTCATATACCTTTTTTTGGTACCGGGGATTTGAACTCAGGGCCCTCACTTTGAGCCACTTTACCAGCCCTATTTTTGTGAAGGGTTTTTCAAGATAGAGTCTCACAGAACTTTTAGCCCTGGCTAGGTTCAAACCTCCATCCTCCTGATGTGTGCCTCCTGAGTAGCTAGGATTACAGGCAGGAGACACTGGGACCTGGCTCATATGCCATTTTTAAGATAAGCTATTCCACTAATATCACTAATTTGGGTAGCATAGGACATCTGTTAAACACAGATGAATGTATACATATGTGCACATATAATTCAAAAATGTTCATATTATTAACAAATTGAGATATCTGGTTCTTTTTTAATTTTTAAATTTTACTTCTGAATTATCATACATTAATAATGAAGGGATTTCATTGTGATAATTCTATATGTGATACATTATAACGAAGAAAATCACTCTCTGGGATGCTTTATTAATTTTATGGTTCTCGTTTTATCTTTATCTTCCTGTTCTTCCAGCTGAATCTGATATTAGCTAAAAGTTGACAACTAGCACCTTAGGGAATTGGTTTCCTTTTCTTTGGTATATGTTATGCATTTTATTTCTCTTTCTTTCTTTTATTTTGTCATTTTTACATTTATTTTCATGTGTGTACAATGTTTGTGCCACCTCCTCCTCATACTTCCAGACAGAACCTGTTCCACCCTCTTCTCCTCTGACTTTGTTGAAGAGAAAACATGAGACAATGAGACATATCATTTTTGCTAGTTTGTGATAAAGATAGGTATATACAGAGATTCCTACCATTGCTTCGGTGAATGTGTGTGCTGAAACTCACATTGCTTCATTTCTACCAGACCTCGAGAATTGGTTTTCAATGCTGTTACACATCAGAGTCACTTTAGAGCTAATAAATACATTAAGGCTGATATCCCGGCTCAGGACACTTAAGTTATCACTGGATGGGGCTTAATTATTTTAGTTTAAAAATTCTTCTGTGCTTTTAATATGCATACTCTTTTAAAATATTCTTTATAGAGTTGAGTTATCAAAGCACTCGAGTTTTTCTCAAAAAAGATATATTCTAAGTTATTTCTAATGGTGGTTCATACTAGGATTTGTAAAGGCATAAATTTCTGGTCCCCATGCATAGAGTTTTTGATTTACAAGGTTGATGGAGGCACCTGAAAGTTTGCATTTCTAACAAATACCCAGGTGATGCTGATGCTGTTGCCTTCTTGCCTCTCCATCCCCACCCTGTCCAAGTTGTGATTTGACATATGTTCTTTTCTAGGACAGGTAGGAATCTGAAAACACTGAATTCAACTCAGGGAAAGACGCACAGGTCAGTGCTGCCTGATCAACATGATCTGAACGAGAATATTTCTGTAGATGTGTTCATAGAAGAAGGGAAGTAATGGGTAACAGAATGCAAAAATGAACATCCACTAAGATTGTTTCCTCTCACTAGGCACAATGCTATAGTAGGATGTTTCACAGACTTATGCTTCTGTGAAGAGCAGCCAAAGTTGTCTATTTTCAAAATTCAAATTTTTCTGCACTCTGACTAGAATATATCTTAAGTCTCTGTCTATTAAATCCCAGTTATCTGTTGACTACAACATGGGGCAACAGGAACCTTTGTTCATTTTTTTCTTTTCCAGTAATGAAAAGTGGTACAACTACTTTGGAAGACACTTTAACATTTTCTTTAAAAATGAGACATACTCTTACAATATGACCCAGCCAGTGACATTAACCCAAAGGACTGGAAAATGTACATTCACAAGAATTTGCCTATGAATGCTTATGACAGACTTGTTCATAATTTCCCAAATTTAGGACAACCAATATTTCCACCTATAGTGAATGTATAAATACACAGTTCTGCATTCAGAAAACAGAGTATTATTCTGTGCTATAAATGTGATAAGAAAAAAAGACATAAAGAAACCCAGATGTGGAAAATTGCATGATTTCAAATACTTCACATTTGGGGAAAGGTAGCTATGGAGAAAGTAAAAGGAAATCAAGAGTCAATTGAAGAAAATCTTCCCTCAGAAATTCTGTGTGCTTTCCATTATGACATCTTTCTTCATATCATTTCTTAATTCTCCCACAGATATCTGAAAGAGCTCATTTACACCCTATTACACTTTGTCCTCTTTGAGAGGTGTTTCTGTCAGCTGTCATGATTATTTTACTTTGTTGAATATTTTACATTATAATTAATGAATGCACAAAATGTTCAAGGTAGTGTTCCATAAGCTCTTACAATATTGGTTCTTTTTTTTTCCTTGTTTGTACGTGGGCTGAACTCAGAACTTCACACTTGCAGGCATTCTACCACTTGAGCCACTCTACCAACCTTTTCTGCATTTTTTATTTTTTGGAATAAGGTCTCACTTTATACCTGGGAAAACATGAACCACAATCCTATTTGTGTTTTCCTAAATATCATGGGAGAACAGATGGGTGCCACTGTGCCCAGTCATTTGTTGAGATGGGATCTTGCAAACTTTTTTTGCCCAGGCAAGCTTCCAACCTCAATCCTCCTGTTCTTCATGTCCCAAGTAGCTATGATTGTATGTGTGAGCCACCATGCCCAGCAAAATATTGGCTTTTTATAACACTATCGTTATTCTCATTTTGGAAATAAGGGTTTTGTTGCACACAAAATGTCAAATGACTTAGTTAAAAATTATCCAAATATTAAGTGGAGTAGACATGATACAACTCAAGAATACTACACTGGTTAACTAATAGCAGGAAAGTGTTAAACCTCACTTAGCACTTACAGCAGCTCTGGCAAATGTAAGGTTATTGCTGTTATTCATCATTATTATTTTGTTATAACTTGATTATAAGTTGCTACGCATTGGGCTAAGAAATTCCTATGGCTGTATGATAAAATGTTCTGTATTTCATTTTATCCTTACAGTAATTCCCATTGACATGTGAACAATAACTGTCCTAAGCAACTTGCTTCAGTTATACAACTAGAAATAAGATGAACCTTGCTATTGATTGGACATGAAGGATTCCCACAAAAAGGCCCTGTGTTAAAGATTTAATCCCCAGCTGTTGGGTCCAGTCCTTGAGAGGTAATTGAACCATGTAGGCTCTACCTTTATCAATAGATTAATCTACTGTTGGGCTCACAATTTGATAGCATTATGGCAAGTGGTAAGACGTGAGGCCTAGTTGAAGGAGGTGAGTCACTGAGGGTGTGACTTTAAAGAGTGTTTGTGGTTCCAGGACCTAGCCCCATCCCCAATGTTCAGCCTTGCCCCAGGCCCACAGCAATGGAGCCAGCTGAGCATGGAGTGAAATGATGAGAGAAAATAAATCTGTTTTTTCTTGAAGTTATCCTCTCAGGTATTTGACAGCGATAAAAGTCTACACAAACCTTTGTCAAACCCATATTTAGAATCTTGACCTATTTCTTATTCATGTTATATCCTGTGCAGGACTTAATGCAATGTTTCATAAACAATGTTTCCTTAATATTTATTGAACTGAAATGAATTTACATGTTTGTTTTAAATTTCATTGTGTCACTTTATCTTTCCTTACAAGTCTGTTCCTTATTTAATTTCTCTTAGTTTGAAGTTCTGAAAACAAATGTAAGTTTATTAATATAACGATCTTAGAAATAATAAGAATGAGAGAGAAAAATTATTAATTTACAGTTGAAGCATAAATTTTCACCAAATATAAAAGAAATATTTGTGTGCTGTGTAGCTTCTGAAGGGCTCTGAGATTGTCTGTGCCTCTTGGTATTACCACCATGAATAATCTCTTCCACAAGGTCTGATCTGGATGTAGATACCTTCTTTTAATGACTGGAATATATCACAAGTAATGGAATATTGCTTTGAGAATGGTTTATAAAAAGACCATGGAGATTCAGTCTTGCAAATTCTCTACCACCTCTCTCTCAAGAAGCAGGTGACTACATGGAGAGTCATCCTGTGAGGATGAAGAACTGGAAAAGAACAAATATTGTTCACTAACAGACAGTGTGAAGTTCAAGCCCAACTTATGTTTTTGACAAAGCTATGTAAAGGAATCATATTAATCAGCCACTTACGCGGGTATGTCACAAGAGGATCCTCTGAAGCCTGCCATAAGTCAGTCATTTTAAAAAGATTAGGAATGGATTTTTATCTTAGTTAAGATGGGGGTGGGGACAACAGACTAACTCCAACCTCTTGACCTCAAATTGTGGTCCAGAGGAACACAACTGAGCTATGCTCATAAGCTATGACACAGTAAGATGGTTTATACAATTAACATTTATATTTTTCTTTATCATTTATAAAAAATTCATTTGGGGAGTCAGCATAAATTTCAAATAGGGATTTATACAGCAAGAATTTAAGAGCAAGAAAGTACTAATTTTAATGAATTTTGGGAAAGACATGATTTTTGTGTAAAAATACCATAACATTTGGAATAAAGGTGGTGGTTAATTGTGACCAAAAATGAAGGGACAGGCCAGACACTATAAATTGCCAGCTTTGGTGTTAATTGAACTTCTAGCAAAAGGCCAATTCGTTATGCACATTTCCAAAATTAAATAACCATGAGATTCTTTTACAAAGATGCTTGATAATTCTCCTGAAAAAAAAAAGCCAAATCTATGAGCTGGTTTATAATTTGAAAATACAGAATTTATATAATTTTATTCCACTTGAGTTGTAAAATTAAAAAATAAGCATTAAAATTGTTTGACAGTTAAAAAGTTACATGGATGAAAGAGCATTGTTAACTATCCTCTAGACTGTTTATTGGTCTGGTAAGATTTTAGTTTCAGTCATTCTAACAGGGCATAGCCATTAATTAGGGGAATAATAGTCCTTCAAGAGCATCATTAGAAGAATGAGCTTCTGCTTTGAGCACATGGAGAAACTAGAAAACAGAAGTAACTTAAACTTGATGAGATTGACAAAGAACTAGAAGTTGAAGCTGGAATAGTACTTATGCAAATTATATTGGAGACCCTACTATCCCTAACTTGTAACTTACCTACAATATATTCATAGACATACTATTTTTAAAAACTGATTCATGGTTAAAGAAACTGGTGAAATTCTAGCTAGATAGCTTGATAATTATAGAGTTCCTTGTGTTTTAAATGATGAATAGAAACAACTAATCTCTAAGAGGGAGACAAAACCCAGTGTTTGCTACCATTATTTGAGCACTGAGAAGTTTTCACAGAATGTTAATCATTACCCTTGTCCAGGATAATTTTTCATGAGACAACAAATGGGGAACACTCTGAAACATGCCAACTGAAAAAATCATAAAATGCTACAAGATGGTAGTAGTAGCCTTTAGCTACTCAAGTGTTCCCCAGAACTAAGCACAGTATCTAACAGCAGAGGTTTTTACTGGCAAATAACTGATGAGTAGATGGATAGACAGACACCCAGCAATGCAAGCTGGAAGGTATCATCTCCACGAATATATTACTTTCAAATGCAGTTTTACTTCAAAGACTGTTTTCATTAAAAGCTATGTTAACTTTGAATACAGTTATTTAATAATGAACAGTGAGAGCATATTAAATTATCTATATAAAGTCTGGCAATTTTGACATTTCCAAAAACTTCCATATGAAAAAGAAACTAATAGTTTCAACGGCTAGGAAAATAAGTAACAAATCATTTAAACTATATGTTCAAACAAAATAAAGGGACTCTATGAAACCCAGATGAAAATTTAAATGACTCCTTTAAAATGTAAAAGAGACAAAGCAAATTTTAAGAAGAAATACATTAAAAATTATTTCTAAATAGTATTGACTTGAATCTTCACTATACATTATAATTGTTTTTAGTATCAGAATTTAGTGTAACAGAACTATGGTTAGGAATGTACAAAATGGAAAAATCAGAATTCTCAATGAAGTAACATTGGAAAAGCTAAATAATTTGCAAATTCAAAGCATTAATTGAATCCACCAGATAATTGAGGCCATAGGTCTACTAACAGCAAAATCAAATGAAACAGATACGTCCCGAGAGAGATGAGAGATGGGCTTTGGCTTCAGCTTGAAGGTAGAACATAAGGTTAGTGGATGAAGTTTGAGCAAACAGTTTTCATGAAATGCTAAGGGCTCTGGAGCCTCAGAAACAGAGGAGTCTGCACTCACTCATAGGCTCATTTTTGTGGACCATCAGGATGTGCTCAAACAGCAGGAAACATTGATACTATATTTCAGACATCCTTCTAGTAATAGCTTTCATCATTGTGACCAAAATAACAGACAGAAGAAACTTAAGGAAGGAAATATTTATTTCTGCTCACAATTTTGCAGGGTTCAGTCCCTGGTTGCTTGGCACCATGAGTGTTGGAAGAACCTCAGGGTGCCACAATCACATGGTATGGAAGCTTCTTCACCTAAAAAAAGCAGAGCAGAGCCATAAAAGGAGACCAGGATAGCATATACCCACAAAGACACCCCCAGTGACCTACTTCCTCCACATAGACCCCCATCTTAACTTTTATCACCTCCCCAATAATACCATCATATCATGAATCCCTCAAATGATCAATCCATTCATTACATCAGAGTTTTCACAATGCAATTAATTCTGGAAATTCTCTCACAGACATAGTCCTAAGTGTGCTTTTATTGATCTCCTAGGTATTTCTTAATTTAATCAAGTTGACAATCAGAATTAACCATCATACTTCTTTATGCTCCTGATCTCTAAATTCGGAGACTGCTTATGTCTCTGGAACTTCACTGAATCTTAACTCCTAGCCCAGTCTCACCCTTTCTTGAGAAGTTTGTATTAATGACAACTGGGATCTTTCACTATCTTTCTACCATAACCTCAAACCTCAGGTCTCTTTAGAAGTCTGGAAGACTTCTGTCCGAGATGGGCAGAATGATACATAAGAATAATCTGTCCTGATTAGTGTAAACTTATCATTTTCTGAGTCCTTCTTTAGTTTCCCTGAAAGCTGATGTCTGTGGATTTTCCTTTCTAGGTACAAAGTACTGAAATCATGATAAATTCTGGCCAACCTTGTGTCTATGGCTCTGCTACCAAGAATGGAAGATTTTGACTTTCCTCCATTACTTTTGTCACATGGTGGTGGTCATAAATTCCTGTTATATAGGAAACCCCCAAAGCCTCTGTTCTTTCTTTGTGTTCAGGAATCCCTTCTTTTCTCTTCTTCAAGAAACCCTGGTATACTATTTCCAATGAGTTTAGGATTTTTCCTAGTATGAGGATGAAAAATAACTTCAGCCTCCTTCTAGAAGCTACAATTCAAAGGCTAATCTATCTTTTCCTGGATTAGATCCAATTGGGACACATGAACCAGTCACTAATACCTATTTTGACTTGTTGCCTGCCTGCAGACAACAATCTGGCCAAATGAGTAACTAAAACAAAATTCACATATAAGTTGTTTTCTCCATTAGGTAGAAATGTTTTTGGAGATTTTCTTTCCTTTAAAATTATCATTTGCTTATTTTTTTATCATCTGTATTTTATTCCTAAGCACTTCAAGTATGGACACAAACATCTGTCTTATAATTAATGCCCGTCTATGTGGGCATTCATTTCTCTTTGTATATATCCCTACAAATTGAATTGATGGGTTACATGGCAACTTTAATCATTTGTTAAAATTTTAATCCTTTAAATATCAATCAATTTTTTACCTTTAAAATGTTTTCCTAAACATATAATAATTCTCTATATAATTGTAGTGTTGTAAATTTCCATTTGTAAATGGATGAGAGGAATAAGTGTGTATATAGCTGGCTATAATTAACAATAATATGTTATATACTCCAAAAATACTTATAAGGGTGGTTTCTGAATGCCCACATATCAAAGAAATGATAAATTCATGGGGTGATAGATATGCTATTTACCCTATTTTGATCATTATGTAAGATATATATATATATATATATAAAATGCAAATTTTGAATATTATAGTAGCTGCTTCTCATACCTTTGTGTACATTGTATCTGAGTTTCTGTTTCCATAGTTAAGTGAACAATAGTCTTCCAAATGCATGGATGAAGTGCTGGAGCAAGAGAAGTAACAGTATGGTAGTTTGAACAGCGTATCTGGAGCAGTACTCCCTAGTTCAAATTTTAGCTCTTTTATTTACTAACTCTGTGCCTTGAATAAATTGCTTAACCACTGAGGCTTATTGTTTCACAAGTATAAGAAGGGACTGTGGTATAAGAGGGTATAAGAGTGGTAGAGTTATTGCTTATACTGAATTAGTGATTATATATATATAATCATATATATATACATATGTATGTACTTAAACATAAATGTATATATGAATGCATATGCATTCTGGATTCTCCACTTGGAAATACATGGATCCAAATGATTTCTTCCTCTACTTGTGTCTTTTTATTTAAGTGTATGCACATGTTTTTCTTATTGTCAATGTAAAAGACCCGTTCTGTCATCCACCCTGCCACCAACAGTCAGATCAACATGGAGTATCATCTCTTTCCTGTCACTAACTCAAAGACAGCCTGCTTCTTACACCATGCTGTGGACTCAGTGATTCAAAGTCTCCCTTTTCATAGCAGGTTTAAAATATCAGCTTTTATTCATGCCCCAGTGACTTTTGCGTGTAGCTACTTGGGAGACTGAGATTAGGAAAATGTTCAAAACGGCATGGGCAAAAATATTTGTGAGCCCATTGTACATAATAGCTGGGCACAGTGACACACATCTGTGATTCCGGCTATGTGGGTGGTAATATTGGGAATATTGAATTTTGAGGCACGTCCTGGCAAAATATTTGTGAGCTATTATCTCAAGGGGGAAAAAATGGGCATGGTGGTGTGTGCCTGTCATTCCTGCTATAGTGAAAAGCGTGTGACCAAAATGTAGAACTCTGTCTCCAAAATAACCAGAGCAAAAGGGCTGATAGTGGCATGATTCAAACTGTAGAGCACTTGCCTAGCAAGCATAAGGCCCTGATTTCAAACACGAGAACCAGTGGAATAAAACAAAAAATAGTTTGTTACCACTTACATATTCATAAAAGTGTACATTTCATAGGTTTCTATTACATTTGGAAGATCCCATCCATTATCTTCAAAACACAGCCAAGTGCTTATTTAGAGCATTTATTTAGATGAAAAATTCAGTGCTGTATATTCAGCAACTTTTCTTTGGTGGTACTGGGGTTTGATCTCAAGGCCTCATGCTTGCTAGGTAGGCACTACTACTTGAGCCAATCCACCAGCCCTGTGTTCAGCATCTTTTTGTCCAAATGTTCAGTCTCTCAAATACCCTTCCTTCCAGTCTTTTTAAGTTAGTGCTTATTCATGGAGTAGAGAAGGACACAGAACCTACTCTATAAGATCTTGTGATAGTGGAGGAAACAAATGAGCAGGGTCTGTGAGTGCTCTGTCCCCAACTTTCTATAAGCACCCAAAATAATAGTGTAAGATTAGTGCTACTGATATCTGCTGGTGGTAACTGCTGATGCTATATCAAGTGAAAATCTCTTATTTTAGAAGTATAAAAGTTTTCATGGGGCTAACCAGTTTTTGCAGCACCACCCTTGTGACAGTGTCTGTCTTTTCTCACAAGGAGAAATATTGCATATTTTGTCATAAGTGGGATCTTGTTGGGGGAGGCTTGAATGTAAATGGAGAGTTATGAGGGACATGGAAATGAAAAGGAAAGGAAGCTAACAAAGGGCAACAGAGGGAGTTAATGTGACAGGAGCACATTATGTACCTTATGAAAATGTCTTAATGAAAACCCTTATGTTGTAGAATTAAGAAAAGTATTTCTAAAGGACTCCTTTGACAACACATCAGATTCCAATATAAGGTATTACTATGATCTCATTTCCCTTCAGCTATTGTGATGGTTGGCTATTCTCAGCCCTTTATGCAAGAAATTTCTTACCTCCTACCCTCCCCTTGTTAGCCTTTTGCCTCTGGAACCAAAAGAAGACATACAAATTAAAACTTTTTCTTAATGACTTGTTGCATTTTCAAATAAATGTGACTAGTCAGCACAATGTCACAGGTAGACCTGCAAAAGGATTCTTACTCTGAGTTCTGGACTCTGGGAAAGAATCTTTTGCTCACTGTTATTCACTTGATGTGTCTAACATTATCTCATTGATACTGTTAACACCTTTGTTATGAAATATTCCCAAAAGACTCATATGTTGAAGGATTGGTCCCCAGTTGATAGATTCAATTATTGAGATATGATAGGATCCTGAATCCTATCATATTCTGATAAGATCTGATTTGACTTAATAAGTGGATTAGTACACTGATAGATTCAAAATTTGGTGGAGTTACTGGTAACTGAATAGATATTTTCTGAGATAGGCCCTAGTTTAGTAAGTAAGTCATTTGGGGTATGCCTTTGAAAGCAGCCCCTTTGCCTTCTGGCTTTCTCTGTCTCTGTCTCTGTCTCTTCCTCTGTCTCTCTCTCTCTCTCTCTCTCTCTCTCTCTCTCTCTTTCTTTTCTCCTCTCACCCTCTCTTTTTCTCTGCTTTACAGATGAAATTATATGAGCTGCTGGGCTCCATCATTGCTCTCCCATGATGCTCTGTGTCACTACAAGCACTTGGGGATGGAGCCAAGTCACCATGAACTGAATCCTCTCAAAGTGTGAGTCAAAATAAATCTTTGATCCTATTAAATTTTATTACTGAAGTATTTGTCATGTTGATGAAAATCTGATTAACACAAATGTAGATGACACTTATCTTCCTATATGGTCTGAAATTAAATGTAATCTAATAAGTATTGACATGCTGCCTTACACATTCCCAAGCAAATGGAAGCCATACAATAAACAGCACAGAACATTTTCTCAGAAATGCAAATACAAAAACACAGGATGGACAGACATATCTCATGCCACAGTCAAATTCCTAAAGAAGAGAAGAAGTGAACACTAATTCTACTTCTTTCTTACGTGGAATCAACCACTTTTTTACTCTACATTGAATTTCCAACTTTAGTTTCAAAATTAAAGAATTTAATTTTATTAATGTTTGTACAATTTTCTTATCTGTATGAGTTTGCTCCTAAAATATGACTTTGACAAAATATAAATAAATTATACTTATTAGAACAAGAGTGCTAATATTCTTACTAGCAGTATCTGATAAAAATTCTAAATTAAGATTCAACACATTAAAATCAATTCATTATTCAGTTTTGTTTGTTTGTTTGTTTTTGCAGTACTGGGGCTTGAACTCAAGGCCTTCACCTTGAGCCACCCTGCCAGCCCTTTTTGTGATATGCATTTTTGAGATAGGGTTTCATGAACTATTTGCCTGGGCTTGTTTTCTGCCTCCTGAGTAGCTAGGTTTACAGGCATGAGACACTGGCACCTGGCTTCATGATTAGATTTAACTTTAAATTAGTCTTCATGAGCCATACACACTGTGGTTTGACAAAAATTACAACAATAGCAACACCAACAATCCTAGTAACCTCTGCAAAGTATGTGAGATCAACAGTATGATTTAATGTAAAAACCACTGTATAAATCTGAATTTAGTTGTCTGGATTCTCATGGCTACAGTAAATAATACATGTTGTAGCAAAAACACATGTAGTTTGCTTATGACTTTGTTTACTAAATTTGAAAAGTTATCTTCATAAATAGGAACTAGAGAAAAGGTTAGATCAAAAAGAATTAACCTAGAAGGTAACACCCACACACAGGAAATCAATGTGAGTCAATGCCCTGTATAGCTATCCTTATCTCAACCAGCAAAACCCCTTGTTCCTTCCTATTATTGCTTATACTCTCTCTACAACAAAATTAGAGATAAGGGCAAAATAGTTTCTGCTGGGTATTGAGGGGGGGAGCGGGAGGGGGCGGAGTGGGTGGTAAGGGAGGGGGTGGGGGCAGGGGGGAGAAATGAACCAAGCCTTGTATGCACATATGAATAATAAAAGAAAAATGAAAAAAAAAAAGAAAAGTTATCTTCATAAATATAAATTACTGAGATAAATCATAATCCAACAAATATTTTGTTTGGATGGACATTGAAAGAAGGAGAGTTTATTTCCACTTATTGACAAAATCAAAAGGTTTCAGTGTGGTAAACCCTGGATCATCAATTAGGAAGTGATGGTCATTTGGCAATTAAGATAATATCTCTGCAAGTTCAAATTCTTAACTTTGGGGAAAACCTGGAACACATATCCCATTGAAGAGTGTCTATTTCTGCCCAAATCTTTCTCTGTTCTTTTAAAATTAACCTGACGATTCTGCTTTTAGTTAATATTTGTGAGCATTATATCAAAAGTCATATTCTTTTTAGAATATGGGAAGGTTTAGTGGGGATAACTGTTTTCTTCAGCTTAGAAGGAAAACTGGAAAGATCTCATGCAACAAAACTGGAACGATCTCATCATTTGTGTGCTTGAAGAACAGAACAATCTTCAAATATTGCCCATCCAGTACCAATTGGATCAGTTTTGGAAAATGAGAAACAGAGTTAACTCTGCTTAGCATTCAAGATCATGCACTGTTCAAAATATGGAAAAATGACTTTTTGTATTAAGCACAGTTCCTAGCTCAACAACTCTGAAAATTTTAATTAAAAACACTGAAAAGTATTTTAAGTTAAAGTGTTGACTCATAATTTTAATCAACTTTAAAAGACTCCTTCATAATAGCCTTTCTGAACATCCATAAAAAAAGACTTCTTCATTCTTTAAACATTAGGAATTAAACCAATATTAAAGTCACAAATCTAGTTGTATACATGTGTCCAGAAAATAGACAAGCTTACTGGCTACTGTTTTCTTATGTCTGAATTGAATCATGGCCACATGAGATATTTTCTTAGCAATTTTGATGTCACTGGTTATTTTAAATGATTAAAGAAAATAATGGGATATATTGTAACTAAAAATAACAGAACTAAAGAGTAAAAGAGGGGAAATCTAGTAGTGATTGAATCACTCATTAAAACACTATCAAAATGCATTTAACTTAGATTTACTATTTTAACATACATAGTATGATTTAATCCTTGTGAATCTTTTGAAGTTAATGTGTTGAGGAACTTTAGATTCTCTTTCAATAATCTGCAATTAATTAGGTATTAGTTGACAATGATATTGAAGCTTGTCTCCAGAAGTTCTCTTATTAGATTTCTACCTGGATTTGATTCTTATTTTCTCATGGACTTTGGCAGTCTGAACAATATTGTGAAGGCAAAGTAGTTGCTTCCTATTACTTTCCTTTTGTAGTCATTGTTTAAACTGTCACAGATGACAGAACTCATGGTAACTCCTTTCTGAATTTATGTTCCAACTTTTCCTCTCTTTGTGCTTTTGAAAACTTCTCCATCAATTTCATTGCAATGGATCCAGTACAACCATAAAACTCTTATGCTGCTTCCTGCTCTTCCCTCTTTAGTTTATTCTTTATTAAAACAGCACATGACATTGTGGACTTTCTGCACCTTAAATATGCATTGTTGTCTAAGATAATCTACTTGTAATGTAACAAAACAAAATTTGTGCTTTTAATGTTTAAAACTGCAGGACTGGAAATAGAATGAAAATTGGCCTCATTTAAAAGCACATACTTGTTATGTTGATTTTTATTCTCAGAAATTATATGCACAGAAAAACAAATGCCACTTTTACTGTTTAGTCAGAAAATGTAATTGTTGGGAATTCTAATTCATCTTACTAGTCATTCTAACTGTACACCAGAAGTGCAAATGGGAGAGAAGATTAGATTTCCCTGTAATGGGGGCAAGCAGCACAGGCAAAACATTAAAAATTATATTTATTTTCATATTGTATACAGTATGTTTATACTATTGGAGAATAACAATATATCTCAAAATTCTTAAAAATTTTTATTTATTTGTGGTAAAAATATATACAAGGGAGGTAATGAATTTAATACTACTTAATACTAAGAATTAGTATTAGTAATTAACATTGTTATTTAAGAATGTCATAAAACTTAGTTTTGACAATATATGAACCCATTTGGAGAACTTTTAAATTTTATGAATGAACTCATTTTTTTAAAATATTCTAGTTGAGTTTGCAATTTTGAAGATGTATATTAACAATTTCATGTCAATTTAACAGGAGAGTCTCATTCAGTGTAACATTTCATTTATACTGGCTATCACCTATCATTTCTTCTATCCCATTATCTCATACACTTGGAGATGTTTGAATTGCTACCCAGTATCATGTAATAACATTGTATTTTAAGTTAATTCCTTATTAGACATCTAGAACTATTCAATTTTATATTTCTTTCCAGTCAAAAATGTGTCAAAAATCTACTTAAGAAATCACTTTCTTTTAGGGTATTTTGAATACATTTACTCCTTTAAATAAAATGCATAGTCTAAATCTGTATCAGATCATAAGCAAATTGTTTAAAATTATATTTCTGTCCATAAAAATAATTCATAAATCAAGTAAATACATTTATCATTCATTGTATTGCAGTTTGATTTTTAAATAATTTTTAGTAGCATGTACAGGGGGATACATGTCGTATTTAGTATTTAGTAGTTTTAGTATTTAGTATTTAGTATTTAGTAGTTGTACAGGGGGATATTTATATATGTGCTCACAATATAGTTCACACGATTATGCACAAAAGTAGAATGAACCACTTTTTAGATCCAAAGCTATTAATGACTTTTAACACTGGTATTTCATTAAACAGAAATACTCAACCAAAGTCCATAATTTAACTTAACATTATAATCAATAACATAATTCAATACAATTCTTTGGCTTTTATGGACTTCAAAATGTTTTTGCCAGCATTAGCTTGTGACAATTGTGTAACACCGATTTTCTTATGTTTTAAGTGACATTTATCCTCAAAATATTAAGGCATAATTTATGTAGTAATATAGATAAAGATGATTTTGGAACCCATGCTTTATGTTTTAAAAATAATGGAGTTTGTCTCTACAACAAAATTAAAATAAGGGCAAAATAGTTTCTGCTGGGTATTGAGGGGGGTAGGGGGGAGAGGGAGGGGGTGGAGTGGGTGGTAAGGGAGGGGGTGGGGGCAGGGGGGAGAAATGACCCAAGCCTTGTATGCACATATGAATAATAAAAGAAAAAAAAGAATGGAGTTCAAAGAATAAATGCTCTAACTTGAAAGTAAGTACAATGGATTCTGCAGCTTAGATATTTTATAGGAAAACGTCATCTTGGCCTGGAAAATGTCACAATCATGGTATCTGATGAGTACTTTGCTTCTCATTTGCTATCCTAATTTGCATGTTTTGTTTCAACAGAAAGTTTCTTTTGATAGGTAAAGAAGGAGCACATCCAATGTAAGGATCTAGAATATGGTATGAGAGACAAAGCATCCAAAAAAGTTAAAGCATACAAACTGTAAGACCTCATTCTAAAATGTTTTTACTGAATTATTTATTGCAGTACTAAGGCTTGAACTCAGGCCTTCACTTTGATCCACTCCACCTGCCCTATTTTTGTGAAGGACTTTTTGAAAGAGGGTCTCATTGAACTGTTCATTTGGGCTGCCTTCAAATGGTCGTTTTCCTGACCTCTGCATCCTGAGTAGCTAGGATTCCAGGAGTGAGCCACCAGTGCCTGTCTATTTATTTTATTTTCATGTGTTTTGTGATGTCAGGGCTCAAACCCAGTGTACTGTCCGAACTGTGCAAGTGCTCTAACAGTTAGCTACATCCCCAGTCCTTGAATGACTTTTGAAATAAAGTCTCACTTTGTAAACCATGCTAACCTTGGTTTACAAAGGTTAACCTGCCTTAGTCACTCAAGTGCTGGAATAATGGCCATGCACCACCCACCTGACCTACACCTAACTTCCTCAGACTCTTTTTTTACCACTCTCTCTGTTTTATAATAGGGTTGAACACAAGGTCTTTCATAAAGCACATGAGCAACTCTCCTGCCCTTTTTGTGTTGGGTATTTTGGAGACAAGGTGTCACTTCATGTCTGCGATAACTTGAAGCACTATCCTCTTATTTTTGCTACCCTAGCCACTTTAGGTAACAAATGTGTAAAACTGCACTCACCCATTTTTTGAGATGAGGAAATGGCTTCTGGTGAAGTTTTTTCCCAAACTAGCCTGAAAATCCAATCCTGTGATCTCAGCCTCTTAAGTAGCTGAAACCATAGGCTTGAGTTAGCCTCCCAGGGTGGATTTATTTATTTATTTATGCATGGCTTAAAGAACATCTTAGAACAGTTGTAGTTTTTTAGAAAACATATCAGTTTAGGTTGTTCACCTATTCCACTTTATGGACTACAGTTCTCCATGATCAGTGTGCTCCATTACCATCCACTGAAAGAAGAGATGACTTTTCCAAAAATCACACATACAAAATCAAATCAGGACTCCAAAGAATATCTGTCTGTTGGTCAGAGAAATCACTGTTTTGAAAAAAAAGAAAAGAAAGATTGCAAGGGTTGAGTAATCTCTTGAATTTCATTCCTCTACCCTCCCCAAAGCAGAAATCCTGGATTTCAGCCTGTTTATTGGCGTGTCCAATGGAAAGGGAGAACAAGATAGAGAAGGATAAAAACCAAAATAAATCCAATCTCACACTGATATGTCTATGCATTTTCTGTATCTTTGCAGTTTAAAAGTTTAAACTTCCAATCAGAATAGTACACTAAATAGATTGTTTGAAATTTCTTGGTTAATTTTCACATGTTGAATCTAGCATGTACACTTAAGAAAACATTTAGCATGGTCATTCAGCTCTGTAATCCCAGCTGTTCAGGAGGTGGTGGTGGAAAGAAAGGGGTGGAGACATGATTTAGGTGGTAGACCTCATAGGAAGCGCAAGAGGCTGAGTTCAAACCCTAAAACTGAAAAAAAATTTGAAAAATCTTAGTTTTCTCATTTTCATATTCAGTTTTCTTCTTGTCTAGACATTCCTTCATCAGGAGGAGCAGGAAAAGTCTGAATAAAAGATTCTAAAATAGAATTCTTTTACTTGAAACAATTTATTTAATAACACTAGAGAAATAAATATTTATTCACAAACCCAGATGCTTTAAATTCCCTGTTGATACACATAGGTCTACAACAGTTTGTAGAACTTGCAATTTATCAGATAATTCCTACATCTTTAGATTAGTATTTCTCAACATCAGCTTCTTCCAGAAATTATGCACAGACCATTAACAAACCTCAATGCATGGTACTCAAACAGGCTAATTCTGACTTAATGGGCCTCCAGGACTGGTGGCAACCTGGAGTGCAAAATGCTCCACCACAGCTGCTAATGTGGAGCCAAGGTTGGAAAACATTTCCCAGGAGAGAATGAACAGGAACCTAAAGCATAAAGTGCAAACTAGATCTTATCTTTAAACCTGCCAGCTTCTCATAAGTTATTTAGGGAGATAGGAAATCTCATTGACATACATGAAACATCTGATAAAGGGCCCACTGAAGTCTATTATCTTAATAATATCACTCCAAAACTAAAAAGAGGAGCAATCATAACAGTACAAAATATACCAAATTATTTAGGTATATATATTTTTGGTGGTACTGAGGTTTGAATTCAGGGCTACACATTGAGTCACTCCACCAGCCCTTTTTCATGATGGGTTTCTTCTAGATAGGCTGTCTTGAACTGCTTGCCTAGACTGGCTTCCATCCTTGATCCTTTCATCTCTGTCTCCTGAGTACAAGGATTGCAGATGTGAGCCAGTGGTGCAGACTCTCTCAAGCATTTTAAGAGATGAACAGGATGGTAAAATAATTGAATGTAACTGTGCTGGATTTGCATGCTATTTAACAAGTAAACTGGGTGCACATTTGTATATATAATGTAAACATATGAAATATAATCTTAGAATATAAGTGATCTAAACACAGTTTAGAAGTCATAAAATATGACTAATGGAGGTTCCTTAATAATGACTGAAATTATTGTATGGTACCTTCAGTAAATAAACACTAATTAAATTGATCCTTGCAAAGTATAAACTAAATTTTACTAATAACTGTGTAATGGAATTTTGAAAAAGTCAATTATCTGATACTTTGAATTGACTAAAGAAAAACTATAAACTCTACAACATGGATTTAAATGTGTTATGAATGATGGGATTATATAACTTGTTCTTGTTATATTAATCATGTATGCTTTCTTTTCGTTAAATTTATAGAAGGCATTAATATTTACCCTGATGCATTATTAGGATTTAAGAATGTAAATAATCATACATAAATTAAAATATTAGTTTATTACAAAAATATGCTTCCTTATCACATTTCTTCCATTGTTAAAATTCTTTGCTCAATTATCTTTTTCTCTTAGAACTTCACTAATTATTACCAACAATGTAAGTTTTATTCAGAATAAGGATTCCCCTTGGGTTTCATGTAACTAAAATTAGTATGTAAAGAAAACTAGTATTTTAAAACCTTGTCTTGCCATAAGACAAACACAATATATGTACAACCTTGGTATTTGTTATTCTTTCCTTATTAAGATAATTAACAATATTACTTCCATATTGTATTCAGAAACCAAATGGAAAATTCATGCATTGTTATAGAAACAAAGTAGTATTTTAAAATGCATTCAAGTCAACAATGTTTTAGATAAAAATTCATCAGAGAGTGTGGATTTCCATTACATACTTTAGGAAAATTTCTCTCGCCAGCCTGATCCCAGATTACCTCCATCTATGATGCCTTTTACATAAGAGGATTCAACACTTTAAAATACCAATGACCCAGTAGCAATCTTAAAATTAACAATATTGTCATCCTTGGATCAGTTTTGTACTTATTAAAATGTGCACAATGGGAAAATAATTACATATTGATGAAACTTGGCTCAGGTAAAGACAAGTAAAAAACAAATTTTGCAAGCAGAAAATATTACTGATTTGGAAGAAAAATGTGCGTGAGATTTCTTGCTCAAATTTCAGACATTCTTTTGATTTAATGCTTGATGTCAATGATGCACATGTATAGATAGCTATCTATAGATATACAGCTCCACCTTTTAATAAAACAACAATAAATGTTCCACAAAGAACACCTGATTACACTTTAGATTGATGTTAAGTGTAAAGTAGGGGTCAAAATTGGTGAATCAGAAACTATTATTTTTGTCAATTTGATGTCTTTAAAGACACCTACTGGGATAGTATTCCTGAAGTACAAAGGCAGTGTCTCACATGCAATTTCTGGTCTAAAACGCAGAAATGGCTTTAAAATTCCAATTAGTAGGCATTTGAAAGTAGTGATTATTCTGTTTTCACTAAGAAAATACCTATTTGATTGAGGAATTTCAGTATAATAAATACAGATATATCTTCAGTAAGTAATACCAATGTGATCTATTATAATCCCTTTTTAACAAGTCATTCAGTTTCACAACCTTTTCAGCATGTGGACATGCTGATATGTACTGGATATGGAGGCTCAGGCCTATAATCCCAGCACTCAGAAATTGAGGCAGGGGAATCAGGAGTCCAAAGCAGCCTGGGCTACTTAGTGAGTTCTCACCAGCCTTGACTACATAGTTACAGTCTATCTCAAGTAAACAAATAAATGTTTTTTCTGCTGTACAGACAGTGTTTTATCTATTTTAAAATTTTAATATTGTTTCTTTACTCAAGGCTGTATTTATTTTCCCCCTTCAAGAAAGCAGTACTGGCTTTTGCTTTTTGGGTCTTATTTTACATGTTCTTCTTCCTAAAGGTATTCTAATGTCTGCCAATGGAAAAAGTGTTCCACTTTACATCAGTACTCTGTAAGCTCATCATCTGTATACTTAGTTGGTTGATTTCTGCCTGCAAAAGACCCCAGAGATTAGAACTAACCCAAGCATCACATGTAGATATTGAATGTCCCCAGACATCCAGGTAAGTAGTCCTGCTAACTACACTGGTCAGCAATGTCATACCTTTTTATGCACTCTGTAGTATTTCTTGGCAGGCCTGCATCTACCAATCTTGCCTGGAGAAATGGATGTGCTCTAACTTTACACCTCTTGAGGACCAGGATCTCAATAGATCTTTGTCTATTCTGGCTGGCGACACTATATCCATTTCCTCTCCTACAGCAGTAATAAAGTTAATAAAGCAGAGAGACTAAGAAGGAATTCATCCAGATCATTTTCTATCATGATTACTGTTTGTATGATTCCCAAAAATTTTAAGTAAAACAGGACTTTTCAAAACCAGACCACAAAATGATCTGGTATGCAGCAGTACCTTAAATCAGTTGTAATTCTCAACCTAAGGGACAAATAAAGATTCACAAATGAAAGACCAGTAATGTAATGTGCCATCTCTAGATTACTAATGTGCTTTGAACACTTATCTCAAAATGCAAAATAATTTATTCATTATGCCAATTAAAATTGGTATTTTACATAAGTGAATATAGCTGAAGCACTAAAGTGCTTGTTACAATCACTTTCGAATTATGGGCTTTTTATTTGAGTGTTTGAAAGTGCTATTTTAAATCCAAATATGCTTGGATTTTATATTCTCAATAATAGCACTGCCAGATTATGCAGAGTGAGACTCTTTCCCTCTCTCTCTCTCTCTCTCTCTCTCTCTCTCTCACACACACACACACACACACACTACTCTGTATGCTATAGAAATTCAAGTCAAATTGCAGACAATACTGTCATCGTGGTGTCAGGCACTGTATCTAAAAATGCACAAGACAGCTCATAGTGTAGGAAAGGAAAAAATACGATTTCATGATTAATAGTGTGTTTGAGTATATAAGGAGACAGTGTAAAATATAGACAATACTATCTTCAAATTTCTTATTTTCAAATGTGCCTACTAAGTAATACTTACTTGTACCCACAAATAAAGACTTCTTGTGCTTTTCTGGTCATTTATAGACATGTGAAGATCGAGGAATGAAATTTGGGTCTCCCTACCTGCAGATTCTCAGCAGAGATCATCAATGTGATGCCCTGCCTTCTAGTATGAGCTCTCATTCAGAAATGACCAGAGTGATGACACAGCAGGGAGCATGCGTACTGGTTCATGACAGTTGGCCAGGGTTGGAAGCGCAGCTGCAGTTATTAGGGTAGCCTCAGATCAGATGCATAACACTCCATTCTTTTTTGCAAAATAAAGAAAATGGCATCTAACAGGATGAATTGTTTTAGTATTTATAATCTATGTAAGATGCACATACACAAATGTACACTGCTATAGTCATGTGTTATTTAAAGATGGAGGCATATTTAGTTAAGTGATTCTGTCATTGTGGGAGTGACTTAGAGTGTACCTACACTAAAATGGCTATTACATCACTGGCAACACAGTCCTAAGGATCAATAAATCTATGTGCTGTCCATCACTTGGCAAAATGTTATGGCTTATATAATCCTATATGAATATATACTTCCCATCAGCAATCATTCCATAAATTAGTGTTTATGGCAATTTTAGAGAAAAATAACTGCTGAGAAAAATAAGAATAAAAAGTATTTGGATAATCAAGCATTTAAATTATATTGGCTTCAATATAAATTTATTTAGAATATAAACAGAGAAAAAATAAAATATGCATCCAAAAAATCTTCAGGTACCATCTGGTAATATAATAAAAACATTCATATTAAAAAACTGATTCCCTTCTATTTATTTTCAAGAATCAATTTCAAGTAGCAGTATGCACAATAAAAGAAAAGGAAAAAAAGAACACAAAACTCTTCTCTTCCTTGAACCCTTGATTTTTAACTTTCATTTCTAGATACATTAAAGGCAAGAGTCCATCTTTGCTTTTCTTCAGAGTTAATGACTATTACTTGTTGACAGTTTTAATGGATTCACTTAGAAGAACCTGGCTAGGTTGATCTACTTTAGCATCAGAAGGTGTTCTTGGCCCCAGCTCAAGCAATTTATTTGTTCTTTTTTTTTTGTCAGCACTAGGGTTTGAACTCAGGGCATCATGCTTGCTAGGCAGGCACTTTACCACTTGAGCCACTCCACCAGCCCTCAAGCAATTTATAAAACCAGCATGAGAAAGCATGATAAAAATCATGAGTTGTGAGACTCATACAATGATGAAATAGGTAGTACAACTATATTTTTCATGGATTTTGAGGGGAAAAGTAGCACAGTAGTTAATTGCTGCATAACTTCTAAATGAATGGCTGATGAGTTCCCAAAAAGGGCCCTAGTAAATCATTGAGAAGTAGGGAAAAGATATTTCTCAAGTACAATTTAGGATATTTTTCTGGAGAGGCCATTTATAAATTTTGATACCAATTCATTACCATTATTTACAAAGGTCTTTCTTTGCAGGTTTCATACACCCAGTAGGGAAATTGTTTAATAATGTCAACTGCACAAGCAGAGCTGGAGGAGAAAGGTCACTCCATAAATTCTTTTCATTTTTACCATAGGAAAAATAACTTTGGGGTGTTTTTGAATAGTCTCAAATATGCCAGGCATTGAGATTGGAATAATATTCTACCTTACAATATTTGAATCTTCATCACACTTCTTACTGTTTTTCCCACAACTGTCTTGTCCTCATTCCTAATGTTCTAAGTTCATACATTTATCTCAAATGCTTTAATTTTGTATTCTTGAGAAGAATCATGAGTAACCATTGTGAAGTCAAATATGATTCACAATTGTAAAAGACACCACCATTTTTTACTCCTGAAATATTAAAATCGTTGAGTCATTTTAAAACCAAAACAGCTTAGAACACATGAGCACATAAAAATGAGCTTGCCTAATTTTTCTCCTTGAAATACTTAACTTAATTCTTCTGCTCTTTTCTGTTTTTATTCAAAGGAAAAGCAGGTCATGCTAAGGGAAGGTCAAGTATGAGAGAGATGGTAAAAGAAAGAAGTTAAAAAATTGAATATGGTTGTTTTAAACTCTATACAAGAATGAATATAGAATTTTTAAACTTGTTCAAACTGTGACAGGAAGGCAGGGAGGGGAAAGATAGATAACAAATGATAATGAGAGTTAATAAGTGCTATAGTGAAACAAAGAAAAACTGGAATTTGGGAATGTTATCTGGAGACCAGAGATGGGTACCTCAACCCAAAAGTTAGAGTGGCCAATGAAATAACATGTGGTTATTTAAGGGACAATCTGTACTTCTCCCCCATTTCTGTAACTTGCTCTAAATAGTATATAAGGAAACCCCTTTTGTTCTTGGGGCTCAGACTTTGGACACAAGTCTGTTGACTTACTGCTGGCTTGCTTAATAAATTTGCTTCCCTAAAGCTTTAGTGCCCTCTGTCTCTGTCTGAGCCCTCCTGCAACAAAACAACCATATGAAAGAGACTGAAGTAGGAAGAAGAAAAATAGAAGAGATGAACCAATTCAGGTTATAACACATATATACATGGAAATATAAACTGGAAACTCCCTGTGTAGCTATCTTAAATAAACAAAAGTGTCATTTTATTAATTTTACAAAATTGGAGAGCAGGAAGGCAGAACAGGTACTCCCTGTGTGTGGTTGTTACCAGTGGGAAGGGGAATGGAGGTGAAAAGGACATGGGAGATTGAATACAGTACAACTACTGTGTATACATATATGTTAATGGAAAATGTTACTTGTTGAATCTATTCCAGAAATGGGGGGAGGAGGGGGTCAGAGAGAATGGTGGAGGGGGTGAATTCAAGTATAACATATTTTATGTATTGTAAGAACATTTGTAAATGCCACTATGTACACCCACTCAGCATAACAATAAAAAATTAATAATTTTTCAAAAATTTAAAGCATTAAATTGTGTGAAAGAATTTGTTGAGATAATCTTTAATTATCTAGGACACCAGTTATTTCTAAGATGTATGGCTAAGGAATTTGTGACAATATTCCAGGAACATGTTAGATTAGGATATGTATATTAGATACATCCTGCATAACAATAAATCCCTTTGAAGACCACATTTTCACTCACACAGTTGATTTTAATTGGTTCCAAACCAGAAGTTAACATGTAACTATGAAAAGTCAAACAATAATGTATAATTACCCCAAAACCTGAATGTTCTTTGGAGAAGTTCATAATGCCTCAGCATGATTTTGGAAGATACTGAATGATCCTCTGACTTTTTAAAAATGCTATGCCATTTTTTGTTAATAGTTATTGCCTATCTTTTTCATTTTTATTATAGAGTTTAGATGGAATGTAAGCTGATAACACACACATGTTTAAGAAACATCAATATGTAACTTAAGGTTTTTATACATCTTTTTCATTACACTACAAGTACTCCATGTTTGGAACTGTGTGTAAGTCATTACTTATCCAATTTCTGTGGTAAACTAACTACTTTGATGAAAGAAAATGGAACTCACTTTTCACTTAAAAATTTCTGTTCATTTCTAAATACCTCTTGGATATGATCTTTTAAAGTATAAAATAATATAACTTAGAGAAAAAAACTTTTAAGTCATTATGTATAATTCTTTTACTTTTTGTCTGATAAAATTTAAACCCCAGAAGTTTAGGCAATTTCTGAAGGTCATGGAGCTCATCTGTGATGATTGACATCCAGGGCTCACTTGTAAATATTGCTTTCTTTCTACCATACCACACTTGAATCTGATTCAATTTTAGGTGCTATGCCTTAGTTAACTAAATTTCCATGGCCCATCAAGGTAGGATTTTTTATTTGAGGAAACAAATGCACAAATAAGTTTGAGGTAGTCTTAATTTTGTTATATTCTTTTAAAGGCACTATAATCTATGAAACATGGCTGAAATTGAGTTGATCACATAAGAAAATTTAGACAAATTTTGACTTTAATGAAAAACTAAAATGTAATTAATTATGAAATATTTTTTATTTCATAAATGCTCTATAACTTTTTTTCTTTTTAGGGACTGTATTTGAACTCAGGTCATCACCACTTGCTAGGCATATGCTGTACCACTTGAGCCACGCCCACATCCAGTCTTTTTTCCTTTAGTTATTTTTAAGATAGGATATACATTTTTGTCTGGTTTCAACCTCAGTATGTAATTCTCCTACTGATGCCTTCCATATATGAGATTATGAATGCATACCATAATGCTAGGCTAATTGGTTGAGATGGGAGGTCTCATTAACCTTTTACCCAGGCTGACATTTTACTACAATCCTTCTTATCTCCATCACCTGAGTGACTGGGATTATAGGCAGTAGCCACCACACCCAACTGTCTATAATTTATCTGTATACATAGTAAATGAACTTATAAATAATTACATATTGAACATTCTATTAAGTTATTGAGATACAAAATAATTTTCAAATGAGATTATAAATAATATTATGATCCAATTTTGACCATTAGTAAAATCAATATCGTGTGCACTGAATTGAAGTCAATATTTTCTCTTAAGGAATATAAACCAGAAATTTAGAGACATAATTTAAAACTTTTCTCACAGACTAGGGCTTGTTATATAGATGTCTGACAAGATATTCAAATTCTCCAGACTAAAATTTCTTTACCAATAAAAGAAGAGGGTGGACTAAAAAAATATCTAAGTCATTCTAGAGCTAACATTGTCTGAATGCCATAAGTCTTGTTGAAAAAGTCATGCTACATGGCTCATTTGCTTAGAATTTATTCAAGAAAAATAGCAGTGTCATTTTATTAAAATTGATGAAGTATTAATGATGAGCATCAACTTCAAACCACCCACAGATTTCATAAATTGCCTTGGGAATCGTAACTGATTAATATCACACTTTACAAAATTAAAGTATTTAAACCAAACTTTATGAGGAGGACTATTAAAATCACAGCACATTTTATTTTTAACAGTTACCATAGAAAATTTGCAACTGACTATAGAAATGAGTAACTTAGTTAACATTATGTATTCCATCTCCTGTCAGTAAGTCAAATTACAACTAAGATATATCTACTAGGGCCCTGTGTTCCTTGAGATATAAAGCAAAATACAGTTATAATTACATCCATATGTACTGGGAGAATGAAATCCTTGGCCACTCTTTCCAGAGTCTTGCTGTGGGAATGTGGGGGCACAGGGTTGATAGAGTTTAAGATTCCCATGTCTTCTGAACTTGAATCATTTCTAGTATTTCAGTTCTTTGCATTGTTTCATCCTTTCCATCCTACCTTACATCCATTACAGGTTTGGGACAACTGTATGGAAATGCAGAGCAGTAAGTTACAAGTGTCCATTAAAATATGTGAACACTTCCTCCTTACAATATTTGGCTAGGTCCCCAAATGGCTGCCTCATTGTGACTTGATGTTTGCTCTTACACCACTACCTTAATTTCATATTTCCTTTTCAGTTCTAAGGTTCATTGACAACTTTTAAAAATGCAAAACGTCAAATTATCTCCTGAGAAAACATTTACTCCAGAGGAAATATAGTAGTCAACTGGTAGACATGATTCACTGACTCTAGTAAAATTCATGTGATCTAAGTATATAATCAAAGTGTGGAGTTATTTTTGTATATTTCTGAAAGGATACAGTGTGGATAACAAAAAATATAGAAAGAAGAAAATTAAAATGAGAAATCTGGTGGGAACACTAAGATGTGTTATGTAACCATACTCTATATCTTCATACTTATTTTAGTAATCTATGAAAATACTTTCTGATGAAAATATGTCAAAAGTTGTATAAAATTCTAATTAGCCTTTCACAATGTGAAACAATTTTAAGATGTCTTCTAATACTTATTTTTAGTTTAAATATATGAAAAGTAGAAATTTCCAAAATGTTGATACTTCAAAATAAAATTATTACATCCTTTTTAATATATTTCAAAGAAATAATTTAATACATTCCTTCAGTTGGTTAGAAAAAACAAGGAAGATGAACATGATGTAGCTAGGAATTAACAATGTGACTGATGAATAAGTAAGAGACAGTGAGTGTTGAACTCAGTCACAATTGAAATTGAAAATGGAGAGGAATTCCAAGATGGCAGCTAGAGGGAGGAAGCAGAAAGCAAGCCTCCTACAGTAAAATCTTGGAGAGACGCTGGAGATACACCTTGCAGGTAAGACCACCGAGAAGAGGCAAAACTTTGACTCCTCCACACCTCTGGCCTGCACAGAGCATCTCCACTTCATGTTAAACGGAGAAACCAGGAGGGCCCCTGGGCCACTAGATGCTGGCGGCCAGACAGCTTGGGAAGACACAGACCAGGTGAGCTAAACAGCATGCAGCACTTCCACAGACAACCCTGGGCCAGATCAGCATAGCCCCCTGGACGTACCGACCCCCACCTGGGGAAAAAAGAGAAGCTGAATAATAAGCAATAAGAACAATAAAGACACGTACCAAAGAGGGTGGGGCATCCTGAGCAGCAAAGAGGGGGGAGGGGAATCCCTCCTGGAACTGTAAATAAACAAGCTGGGCCTGGCTGGAGAGGCTCCGGTGGGAGCGGGGTGCGCACCCAGCAACCAGGAGTGGGAAAGACTGTGAGAGTGGCAGAGGGGGGAATCCCCACAGGATAGGGAAGGAAGACCCACTTCCCACGTGAGCTGTAAATAAACACGCAGGCCTGAGAAAGCTGGTGCAGTGTCACCTCCCCCAGTGTGCTTGGAAAGGGGAAAGCTTGTAGCAGCGGCTCGTGCACAGGAGAACTCTGAGTAAACAAAGCCTGCGGGGGCCAGGTGAGTGCTAAGCTCACCACAGAGATCTGCATAAATAACGCCTGCAGCAACAGCAGGCTGACAGCAGCAGGCAGGCAAGCCACAGCCGCAGATAGCCGTTCACAGAACTGTCTACAGACTCTTTTTTTTTTATCTCTCCCTACCTTTGATGAGAAAACAACTGAACTACACCTGCTTGCTGAAAAACTTACTGAAACTATTGCATTTGAACTTAGGACACTTTGTAGGACTTTATTGTGTGTGAAGTTTTGTTCTACTTTGTTTCCCCTTTGATGAGACAACTACAGAACAACATCTGAGGCACCAACTCCAGGACTGGAGGCTGAGAGACCAGCACCAAAATTATTAAGACTGAAACATCATTGCATTTGAACTTGGAGTTGGTTTTTTTTCCTATTTTTTATTTATTTATTTATTTTATTTATAGATTATTTTTCTTTCATTTACCTATTTTTTATTTTTATTCTTATCTTTATTCTTTTTATTTTTTATTTTCAATCCTCTCTCTGTCTCTCTAATGCCTTTTCACCTTATGGTTGATTAGTATACTGTCTCTCCCTGTTTATATCTCTGAAACTTTTTTGTTTGTTTCTTTGTTTTGTTTTTTCTTTATACTTGATGATATGTTTCCTTTCACTTCTTTGCTTTCCATCCCCTCTAACCCTTCCATTCTAAATATAACTAATGCTATTATTATAAGCCAGAAAATACTTAATTGCACACAGTATAGGGACAATAACAAAACCAAGGGCAATGATGGGAAGACAGAAAAAGCAGGGAAACCAGTTTTCCCAAGGAAAAAATTAGTACAGAAACCAGAGGGAAATGAAGAAAAGAGATACTCAGATCCAGATTCCAACAAAATGAAGATAAACTATGCCAAAGAACCCAATGAAGCCAACAAGAATAATCTAAAAGAAGACATACTACAGGCACTCAATGAGAATTTTGTAGAGATGATACTGGATATCGTCAACCAAAATGTACAGGAGACACTCAAGAAATTCCAAGACAACAAAAATAGAGAATTTGAAAAAGCAAAAGAAGAAATAAAGGAAACCATGGAAGAACAGTATAAACACCAAAGTGAAACAGAAAACACAATTAATAAAGAGATAAATGAACTTATGACAAAAATAGACAACATTAAACAGGAAATGACCCAGGATATGGAAAACCTCAGAAAAGGAATGAAACAGAATTTCAAAACAAAATGGAAGGCCAATCTAGCAGAGTAGAACAAACAGAAGACAGAATCTCAGAACTCGAAGATGAAATGGTAATTAAAGGAAAAGCCAAAGAACTATTAATTAAACAACTCAAGACCTGTGAAATGAAAATGCAAGAACTCACCGACTCCATCAAAAGACCAAACATGAGAATCATGGGCATCAAAGAAGGAGAAGAGGTACAAGCAAAGGGATTGTGTAATATATTCAACAAAATAATAACAGAAAATTTCGCAAATCTAGAAAAAAATATTCCCATATAGATGTAAGAGACCTCCAGGACACCAAACAGACCAGATCAAAGTAGAACTACTCCATGACATATCATCATTAAAACAACAAGTTAAGAAACTAGGGAAAAAATATTGAAGGATGTAAGAGAGAAAAAACAAATAACATACAAAGGTAAACGCATCAAAATCACAGCAGACTTCTCAACACAAATATTAAAAGCAAGAAGAGCTTGGGGTGAGATTTTCCAGGCACTGAATGAAAATAATTTCAATCCCAGGATGCTCTACCCAGAAAAACTATCACTAAAAATAGATGGAGCAATAAAAGTTTTCCATAAGCAGAAACTAAAACAATATGTGACCACAAAGCCACCACTACAAAAGATTCTTCTAGGGATTCTGCACACAGAAAGTGAAACCCAACTTAACCATGAAAGACAGGAAGCACCAAATCACAGGAAAAGAAAAAGCAAGAAAGTAGAGAGTAACCTCAACCTAGGTATACACAATCAAACCTTCAAACAACTAAGACAACTAAATGACAGGAATCACCACATACCTATCAGTACTAACGCTTAATGTTAATGGACTTAATTCACCCATCAAAAGGCATCACTTGAAGAAATGGATTAAAAAGGAAGATCCAACAATTTGCTGCTTACAGGAGACATCTCACTGACAGAAATAAGCATAGGCTTAGGATGAAGGCTGGAAGAAGATTTACCAAGCCAATGGTCCCCGAAAACAGGCAGGAGAAACAATACTTATCTCTGACAAAGTAGACTTCAAACCTACATTCATCAAATGAGATAAAGCAGGACGTTCTATACTAATAAAAGGGGAAATAGACCAAAAGGAAATAATGATTATCAGCCTGTATGCACCTAATGTCAACGGACCCGATTTCATCAAACATACCCTGAAAGACCTAAAAGCTTATATTAACTCCAACACAGTGGTTGTGGGAGACTTTAACACCCATTATCATCAACAGATAGGTCATCCAAACAAAAAATCCATAAAGAAATCCAAGATCTAAAATATGCAATAGATCAAATGGACCTACTTGATATCTACAGAACATTTCATCCAACTTGTGCACAATATACATTCTTCTCAGCAGCCCATGGAACCTTCTCCAAAATAGATCATATCCTAGGGCACAAAGCAAGCTCAGAAAATAAAAGAAAATAGAAATTATACCGTGCATTCCATCTGATCACAATGCAGTAAACTAGAACTCAACAACAAAAGTAAAAACAAAAAACATGCAAACAGCTGGAAACTCAATAACTCATTACTTATTGAACAATGGGTCATCGATGAAATAAAAGAGAAAATTCAAAAGCTTCTGGAAGTCAATGAAATTGAAAACAACCTACCGGAACCTATGGCACACAGCAAAGGCAGTCCTGAGAGGAAAGTTTATAGTCATAAGTGCATATATTAAAAAGACTGAAAGATCCCAAATCAATGACCTAATGATACATCTCAAACTCCTAGAGAAACAAGTAAAAGAAAATCCCAAAACAAGTAGCAGAAGAGAAATAATAAAAATAAGAGCTGAAATTAATGAAATAGAAACAAAAAAACATGCAAAGAATTAATGAAACAATAAGTTGGTTCTTTGAAAAAACAAGCAAGATCGATAGACCCCTGGCAAATCTGACTAAAATTAGGAGAGAAAAACCCCAAATTAGTAGAATCAGAAATGAAAAAGGGGAAATAACAACATAGTACTAGAATTCCTACCCAGGGCAATTAGGCAAGAAGAAGGAATAAAAGGGATATAAATAGGTAAAGAAACTGTCAAAATGTCCCTATTTGCAGACAACATGATCCTATACTTTAAAGACCCAAAAAACTCTACTCAAAAGCTCTTAGACACCATCAATAGCTATAGCAAGGTATCAGGATATAAAATGAACATAGAAAAATCATTACCATTTCTATACACTGATAATGAACAAACTGAAAAAGAATGTATGAAAACAATTCCATTTACAAAAGCCTCAAAAAAATCAAATACCTATGTGTAAACCTAACAAAAGATGTGAAAGACCTCTACAAGGAAAACTATACACTTCTGAAGAAAGAGATTGAGGAGAGATCTCCCATGCTCACGGATTAGTAGAATCAACATAATAAAAATGTCTATACTCCAATTTAATGCCATTCCCATCAAAATCCAATGACATTCATTAAAGAGATTGAAAAATCTACCATTAAATTTTTATGGAAACACAAGAGGCCACGAATAGCCAAGGCAAATTCAGTCAAAAGAGCAATTCTGGAGGTGTCACGATACCTGACTTCAAACTATATTACAAAGCAATAACAATAAAAACAGCATGGTACTGGCATAAAAACAGACATGAAGACCAGTGGAACAGATAGAGGACCCAGATATGAAGCCACACAACTATAACCAACTTGTCTTTGACAAAGGAGCTAAAAATATATGATGGAGAAATAGCAGCCTATTCAACAAAAACTGCTGGGAAAACTGGTTAGCAGTCTACAAAAAACTGAAACTAGATCCATGTATATCACCCTATACCAAGATTAACTCAAAATGGATCAAGGATCTTAATATCAGACCCCAAACTCTTAAGTTGATACAGGAAAGAGTAGGAAATACTCTGGAGTTAGTAGGTATAGGTAAGAACTTTCTCAATGGAACCCCAGCAGCACAACAACTAAGAGATAGCATAGATATACAGGACTCCATAAAACTAAAAAGCTTCTGTTCATCAAAAGAAATGGTCTCTAAACTGAAGAAAACACCCACAGAGTGGGAGAAAATATTTGCCAGTTACACATCAGACAAAGGACTGATAACCAGACTATATAGGGAACTTAAAAAACTAAATTCTCCCAAAACTAATGAACCAATAAAGAAATGGGCAAGTGAACTAAACAGAACTTTCTCAAAAGAAGAAATTCAAATGGCCAAAAAACACATGAAAAAAAGCTCACCATCTCTAGCAATAAAGGAGATGCAAATTAAAACCACACTAAGATTCCACCTCACCCCTGTTAGAATAGTCATCATTAGCAACACCAGCAACAACGGGGTTAGTGAGGATGTGGGGAAAAAGGAACCCTCTTACACTGTTGGTGGGAATGTAAACTAGTACAACCACTCTGGAAAAAAATTTGGAGGCTATTTAAAAAGCTAAACATTGATCTACCATTTGATCCAGCAATATCACTATTGGGGATATACCCAAAAGACTGTGACACAGGTTACTCCAGAGGCACCTGCACACCCATGTTTATTGCAGCACTATTCACAATAGCCATTTTATGGAAACAGCCAAGATGCCCCACTACTGACGAATGGATCATGAAAATGTGGTATCTATACACAATGAAATTTTATGCAGCCATGAAGAAGAACGAAATGTTATCATTCGCTGGTAAATGGATGGAATTGGAGAACATCATTCTGAGGTTAGCCTGGCCCAAAAGACCAAAAATTGTATGTTCTTCCTCATATGCAGACATTAGGTCAAGGGCAAACACAAAAAGGGGATTGGACTTTGAGCACATGATAAAAGTGAGAGCACACAAAGGAGGTGTGAGGATAGGTAAGACACCTAAAAAACTAGCTAGCATTTGTTGCTCTCAATGCAGAGAAACGAAAGCAGATACCTTAAAAGCAACTGAGGCCAATAGGAGAAGGGGACCAGGAACTAGAGAAAAGGTTAGATCAAAAAGAATTAACCTAGAAGTTAACACACAATCACAGGACATTAATGTGAGTCAACTCCCTGTATAGCTATCCTTATCTCAACCAGCAAAAACCCTTGTTCCTTCCTATTATTGCTTATACTCTCTCTACAACAAAATTAGAAATAAGGGCAAAATAGTTTCTGCTGGGTATTGAGGGGGTGGGGGGGAGAGGAAGGGGGCAGAGTGGGTGGTAAGGGAGGGGGTGGGGCAGAGGGGAGAAATGACCCAAGCATTGTATGCACATATGAATAATAAAACAATAAAAAAAAAGAAAATGAAAAATGGAAAATACACCAACATATCCTGGAAAAGGATAGCTAAAAATAGAAGACCTTGGTGACTCAAGAATACTCTCCAGTTACTTGGCAACATTAAAAGTTTGGGTTTGATATGCAGTGGAGTTTGCCTGAGTATGTTTTGGATTATTGATTATTCTTATAATTACCTGAAAATACCCAGGAGGAATTTTTAAATGCTCTCTGCCTGTTGATGGACATATAAGCTCTCCATGATCCCAAGTTACTTGTAAAAAAAATTAATGTCACTTGTAGGCAAAAGTTGACCGTGAGACTTCCCAAGAGAGATAACACTGGTGTCATACATCTTTCTTAAACATCTTCTCTTAATAGTGAAGAGAAGATGTTAGTAGTGATTAATATTAAGACTGAATCTAAGAGCAAAATAATCTTCAAACGTGAGCATACTACTATTGCTCTAACATAGCAGTCATCAAAATAGTACAGAGTATAAGAAAAGCACAAAGACCAATGTATCTTTTTAAAAAAGAATCTTCAGTTTTGAAGTCAGTGGCTAGACCACTTGTCTACAAATCTGGTTGTATGTTAGAAACACCTGGAAAAATACAATCATAAGCATACATTCCCTCTCCCTAACAAATGAAAATGAGATATGGTAGATAGATGATTGGGGAAGTTACATTATTAATAAGTGTTAAAAGGGCAATACACCAATATTGGAATAAGGAAGTAAAAACCAAAAAGCCAGAGCAGCTAGGTCCCTCCCACCTCCATTTAGATTTTAGGTTATAGGAATCCTAAGACTTCAAAGTTCTATCTGCCCCTACTGTCCTTCTTGAGATGTTCACAGGTTACAAGACTCCTTGAATAGATATGTAAACAGTTCAATCTGTAATCAAAAGACTTAAATTCTTTGTCCCATATGGAAGAATCCATGGCAGGAGACATGGATTATAAATGTTAGGACAGGAAAATACAAAAGGAATCATTGTGGGGCCCATGTGGAATTTGCAGAGCAAGAGGATCACTTTTCTTTCTCTGGTACTTTAAAAATTTATGCTAATCTATGGGAAGCAATGATCCAGGTGGTTTCCATCCAATTGTCAAAGAGTGGGGAGGGGCTTAGGTGGTTCCCAGGCAGGTGAATGTGGTTTGTGATGTCCCTGGGCAACCTACATAGAATCACAAACTTTCCCTCCTTTTAGCCTGCCTCAGATAGAGAGACAGAAGAATGTACAGTCATATCTGGCAAAGAAAAGTAGTAAACCTCACACATTGTGCCTGTATTTGGATGAGCCTAGATGACATTACCTTGTTTAAGCATCCATTTGCATTCACATGTCCTGTGATGAATTCTTCCCATGGTACACAAAGAATTTGGAAGTCTTCATTCAGATCACAGATGCAACAGCACCATTAATTGGGGCTGGGGGTAAAAGTATGAATAATTAAACACTTCCAGTCACAAGTTTAGTGTAGTTGATCATTATCTCAGTCCTTGTTCTGGGAGACATTTTGGAGTTGTTATCTGGATTCACTGTCTCCTAGCAATGTCCTAAGGAGACTTTACAGTTGGGAGTAGTTTTGGTCCATTGTCTTGAAAATGGTATAGATAAGTAATGCACGGTGATTGCAAGGTGACTGTAAAGAGAATGAATAGTGTAGAGCAAAGACACATACAAAATGAAAAAGAGATGCCATGCTTTCCTGCATTTTTAGTTAATTCATGTGCCCAAGTAAAAGTCCATGCTTTTCAGGAAAATCAGTTTGAGATATTATTAAGTAACAAACTTGGAGTTTAAATAATTGTATAAAAATTACTCAAATATACACTTTAATTATTTAAATAATAAAACATTATAATTTTCATTAAAATTTCTTTCACTTGAAATATAATGTGTGGGGTTGAGATACTAATTTACAGAAATGGAAAATGATATACACAACCCTAAAAATACTGAATACCTAATTGGGGTTAATGATGTAACCAAAGAAAAGTTCAACAAAAAAATGTGCTGGAAGTGATTAGAAAAAAAAGGCTTTAGCATATTTTTCTTAAGTTTTAATTTTTAGTGCCTTTTCTGTTTATTTCATATATTCTAGATTTTGTTTTAGCCATATCTTTTAATTTTCATCAATCAATTTTAAAGAATGATGATGTTTTTAAAAGTGGAAGATCCTTAAAATCTCCCCCTTGAAACCAGAATTTAAGGCAAGAAGCCCTGCACTGGGAGTCACAAACAGACTGTTTGTCCACTGTCATTACATGCCAATTAAAGAGATATGCACTGGTGAATTGTGGTAAAAGGAAATTTAATCGAACTTGGCCACATTGGGGTGAAAGAAGAGATTCAATTACCCCAAGGTTTTCTTTAAGGGACTTACAGGAATTTTGAGGATTTGCAGGAAAGGGAGTTAAACCGGGGGTTTGATGTATTTGTTGCTAGCAGAGCTGGTAATCTTGATCAGACTAGTGGTCTGATCAATCATTGTCTGAGTTCTGGGTTCCAGAGAAGTTGTCACTTAACATTATCACCTGAGAGGAGCAATATGTTTCCCATTGAGGTGATGGTTCCAACCCAAATATATTTGTCCTCACTGGGAGGAGGTAGTCTGTCCAACAAGGTCTGTTATTCTACAGGTGGTAGCTTCAGTTCCTGGTGATGAAGATGTTATCAATAACTCCTGTTCTTCCTGGAAGGCAAGATGACTGTAGAGAGACAGTTATAGTGAGGTGATGACTTCTCTAGAGTAATGGGCCAAAGCACAGTGGTAGACTAACTTAGATTTCATATCCTCAGAGTCCCCCAAACACAGATCAGCTCATCAACACATGCATTTTCGCTGTGGGTGATCAGACAGTGCATCTTGTGCTCAAATAGGAAGGTAAATTCTTCCAACCTCATTCTTCTTTATGCTAAATCTGAAGTTATGTTTATTTTTTGTTATAACTTACTTTGAAAATAATAGCATTTATCATAATAATAACTATGCTACTTATAAGATTTAGTGACTCTAATCTCTTTGGATTGATTCCAAAAGAGATCTGACTACTGGAACCAGATCTATGGCATATTTTACTCCTCCACACTGTTGTAACAGCAATATTCAAATCATTCTAAGAACTTATTAAAAAGTAGATGTGATATTGAAATGGGAAATTTGTTCAGAGTCGATGGCCTTCACTCTTGCTTAAGTGTCAAAATGTTCATCTAGAGGAAGGTAGGTGTTCCAGGGTAAGATGAAACTGAATTCTTGTGAGATCAGGGTCCGTTTGGTGGCTAGACTACAGCTCTTTCAACTGAGTGGCAAGGAGTCCCAATTCATGCCAAATTCAGAATGTGCTTCATGGACAACAAAGTGTGAACATAAAAGTAGAAAATGTATTGTACAAAAGAACAAAGCCCCCATGCAAGAGAAAGAGGACCCAAAAGAGATGCTAGAGACTTTGCTTTATCTAGGGGTACTTATTCTGCTCAATGAAGCATACTAAATCAGGTCCAAGGAATGAAAAATTTTACTGGTTCTTTACTATAGGCTAACCTTTAAAGTCCAATAGTCTTGTGGTGGGCTAGATTAGCAGTGGCAGTGTTCTGCAGACATTCCTCAATCAGGTCTGTACTACAGCTTTCTCTTCTTCTTCTGTCCAGGAGTCAAATGTCCATCAATCCTTGGTGTTCCTACTGTCTTCAGTCTTGCTGCTTCCCCTCTAGTCTATCACTGTGGGCTCATGTGCTTACTGCTAATTTTTTCTGGTTCCTAAATCTCTCAATATTAGAAGCAATTTTATAATATTCTCATTATTTATATCTATTAATTTAAATAAAGTCCATATAAAATAGAATAACAATGTGCAAGATGAAAATAGTAGGATTTTCAAATGATTTGTAGGGAAATTAAGGCAAGAATATCAACTATAGAGATATTTCAAGGAAATTTTAAAAACCTTAAAATTTACAATGCCCAACATTAATATTGTTAACTATTTTTCACTGATACCTATATATTTATAGTATATAATTGTAAATATTTTGTAAATTACAAAGATAATTTGTCTTTAAAGGAACACATCTTGGACAAGTTACTCAATATTTCTCAATTTTTTTCTGTAAAGCAGGAGTAGTACATGTCTTTCAGGTACTGGGGTTGAAATCAGGGCCTTGCTAAGCAGGCATTCCGACACTGGAGTCATCCTACTAACATTGCCTTATAGGTAAGGTATATTGTTTGATGAAAGTGAAATATCTCATGTGGTATCACTAATACAAGACCTGACATGTTAAACTTTCAAAATTCTCTCTTTTATTCATACCTATCCCCTCACACTCACATGCACAGGCACATACACAGGAAGTCATCCACCCTCCTCCACATATCAAATAGTAGAAATGTAAGGCAGATGTAAAGAGTTCAATTTATGTTAGTAATAAATAAAAAATGGCAATTAGGTAAGATATTTTCACTACTATGTTGACTGGGGCAAAGAAAACTTATCTGAAAAAAAACTAAAGAATCCAGTGTGGCTAAAATGGTAGCATGCTTGCCAACCAGTGAAGAGGCTCTGAGTTCATTTCTCAGTACAAGGAAAAAAACAGGAAAAAATAATGAGAACCACAAATGAAAGCCATTTGTGGAATTGTTAAGCTTTCTAGAACCCACATTAAAGAACTAAACAGAAACATGTAAGTTATTTTTTAAAAATGTATTTAACTGAATCCAAATAATGAAAATAATATAACTATTTTTATTGCAGTATTAATGAGGTACTTATGTTGTTCTCTTTTGTTTATCTTTAAAATTCTGATTTTTTTCATAAATATGGCAGATCTCAATATGAAGTAGGCAAATTTCAATTTCTTAGTAGCCACATATGGCTATTATTGTTACCTTTCATAGCTCAGTTCTACAATGTAAAGATGAGTCACAGAAAATCAATTACAAAATAAGAAACAGCTATTAATTAAGCAAAAGTTGGCAATAAATGGGGAATATTTGAAATAATTCCCATGAGCAATCCTAAATTTAGAGGAAAATTACTTTAACTTTCAACATATATGCTTTTAATAAAAGTGTTAAATATAGACTTAACTAAAGTGAAAACTATGCGTATTGATACTTAGTTTTGGATCATGTTGCAAGTGCTGAAAGTGTCCCCTCATACAATAATGACCATAATTTCTCCTACTCATGATTGTACTCCAAATGCCCTGATCACGTGCAACTTTGGTTTAGGTGTGGTGATGGGGTGGTGGTTTGTAATACTCATAGTGTCATAGAGTGTTAAATTCCTCTCTCTTTCTAATGATTTGCATACTACAAACCATTGCCATCTCTTCAAATATACCCACTGTATAGGCTATTATAAGACTTCTTGAGTCAAAATCTGTCTTTCAACCTGTGGAAAGGGATGGAAAGAATCAGGAAATCCTGCTGTTCCATGACTTCATGTCTTACTCTAACTTGCTATTCATTGCATAGTAGCTAAGAATTTCAACAAATAGAAAAACTGTAGAATTTATAAAATATAGCCACTTTGTGTGTGTTTATGATAGTTTTGTTCAATTTGCCATCCCTGATATGTAGAAATGAGATCCATTCCAGAAGTGCCTCTAAGGAAGGGTCTGAAGTTTCTCAGACTCTATGTTCACAGTTCCATGTAAGGTATACTGTTTTGTCACTCTAAGAAATTTGCAGAAATTAATGCCCTTCAGGATTGTATCATGGAATTCCGAAGATTCTTTTATTCCCGAAAGGTGACATTCAATGGACATGCAATAACAATTTCACTGACTAGAGAAACTAAACCTTCATTTAATATAACCTGGGTGTGACTCTGTATTTCTTACTTCAAAGTGAATTAACTAATTTGTCCACATTAAGTGAATTCATGACGTCACTTTGAGTTGCTTGCCAGCCAGCCAGCCAGTATGTACATTTGTGTGTTTGGATGAAGTCAGGAACACTGAAACAAGAACGAACATTCCCCTCATCCCCAGTGTAGTAAGGGAGTATCCTAAGTTGATTGCGGATGTGGTTCTGACAGGGAAATTGCCTCTTGCAATGTGAAGGGTGTTTTCCTGCCTAAAATAACAGCAAACTACTTGATGTGTTTTTTGTACTGGCCACAACAAATATTTCCTCTGTGCCAAAATTTGGGTGCTGGATTGGGAGTTCTTTGAAACGTGAAAGAAGTGATATCCCAGTGCTATTTTGACTAGGAACATGGAGAAGAAAAGCTATCATCAGATCAGAAGAACTGCCACACACATCACTGGAGACTGGTAAGGGAGGGGCCTTACAGTGGGTCCAAAATCTCAGATCAATCAGCAAATTCTTGGTTGTGATGTCACAGTGGTCTCAGGGTCAATGGGACCTGCAGAGTTCTGAGGCAGCTCCTGCCTGGCCTGTTGCTATTGTAGTCCATCCAGCAAAGCAGAAAGAGCCTAGAGGAAGCTGTCACTGTCTTGTGTGGATGACTTCTCAGGCAAGTGGAACTAGAGAAAAAGGGTGGGTAGAGCAGGAGCATATTGCTAACCCGAGCACGTCAGTAATGGGAGCCTCCATTCGTCACTGGTAGCCAAGCTGCCATATCCCTGAGAATGCAGTATGCCCAAAGGCCTCTGAAGACATTTGAGATTACATATCCCTGAGCAAAACAGACCTCTCTGGATCTCAATGGGGACGCTGGCTGACTTGGTTTCACGGTCTCACACAGACAACGTGATGTCAGTTTGTGGACTAGCTAACTGTCAAGGGAGGAATGAGTGTACATGAAGACCCAGACACTAGTGATCTCACATCACTTATTCCTTGGCATGCAGGGTATACTAAATCACGGGTAATAAACAAATAAAGAAATTAATTTGAATCGCCAGTGATTTCTGGTATTCATTTTCTCCAGCATGTTTATTACTCATGGAATTTAGCCACTCTGTGTGTGTTTGAGTTGTGTTGTGTGTGTGTGTTTCTGTGTCTGTGTCTGCTTGTGGGGTTGTATACTTTTTGTTATGTGAGTGTCAGGTAGTTAATCACTTTCAAAAAATGCAAATGACAAACATTTCCTGGAGGTGAACAATTTCGGGTACTGGTCAATATTGCTATTCTGAAGAGCAAATGGAATAAGTTCTGTGAAGAGGAGGTATTCAGCATACTTTGAATAGGATCAGAGGTTGTGCCTGTGTCATGCCACATGGGTAAATGAGCTTAGTTGCCTTGCTACAAATGATATCGATTCACTGATAGCTTCAGGCACAAACTTTGGTGGATTAGGCTTTACTTGTTCAATAGCAAAAAGTTGGTAGTATGTCTGACTTCCAAGACCATTACGGCCAGTGCTGTAACTTCACTTCTTTCTCTAAATTGGATCATTTTGTAAATGCTGAAAGTGTCCTCTTAAAAGAGCAATACCCACAATTTCAGAGACTGGTGGTGCTATTCCACACTCATATAATATATGCAGATTTTGTTGTGTTTGTGAAAGGGGTTAGGGTGTGCAATAATCTGATTGTCACCGGGTGGAAAATTCTTTGCTCTTTTCAGAAATTCACATACTAAACCCTTTTTCACCCTTATTGAATATATCCAATGTATGCGCAAGTGTAAGAGTTCTGGAGTAAATTTATCTTGATATCTATGGAAATTGTATGAATGCAGCAGGCTATCCTTGTGTTCAATGACTTATCGTCTTGTTCAAAGTTGCAATTCAGTAGATAGAAACAAAGAAATTCACTTCCTAGAGAGCATGTAGGATTTATTAAATATACCAACTTGTGTGTGTATGTGGGGGGGGGGCAGAGATATTTCTTGTTGCATTGTCCAACATTGATTTGCACTAATTAGATAATTTCCTGGAGTCCATTTGAGGAACAGACTTGTGTTGCTCTGAGTTAATGTTCAGTTCCATGAGAGCTATAATGTGGTATATGTGAGAACTCTTAAAGTCCTTAGTGTCGATCCCAAGTGTTTCATGGTATTCCAAGATTCTGGTGTTGCTGAAAGGTGCTGAACTCTGGACAGATGCAAAGATTTCACTTAATAGGGGATAGTAAGTTTTCATTAAATAAACCCTGCATATGCCTGTGTATTTCTGGGATGAAATGGAATTTATTCTTTTGTCCACATTAAGTGAATTCACGTGGTGAGTTTGAGGCTCTCCCCAGCCAGTGTGTGCATTTGTGTGTTTTGATGCAGTTAAGGATACAACAGCATGAAACAACAACATTCTGCTTCTCAAGGTGGTACATTTTGTCCACACTATTGAATACCCTCAAGTGATGGGAGATGTATCTCTGGGAGGGAACTTGCCTCTTCCTGGATCCTGGAAGGCTTGCAGGCTGTGTGTTGATTTTTACCACTTTGTGGACTGGAGGCTACTCTGGTCCAGAAAAAGATGCCAGTGGCACAGTATGTTCCTCAGGTGCCCATGCACCTGCACTTCTGCACCTTTAAAAGGCTTGTTTTATGGGTCGTTTCTCTTTACTCTTGGCCTGTTGCAGCTCCTATCATATGGAAGGCATTCCTCAATCCTCTGCTAGTATACGAAGGAGACAGGGCAATACAGTCAACACCAGCATGGGCTGTGATTAATCCAGTGTGTCCTGGCCTCACAGTTCTCTGTCCTAGCATCCTCAGTCATATTCACACACACTTGATCTCTCTGCTCTTCCCAGAGCTTCAGTTATGGATTTGACATGTGCTCCTTCAGTTTCTCTCTTTGGCATGACTATTTGACTTCCTGTGAAGTACACTGTGTTCCTGAATGTGAGTCTAAGTCACAACAATTTCCTGGTTCCTCGGTGATTCTTGAATCATTCTTCTTATCTCATTCTTAACTACATTTCCCTAGATTTGAGAAATTTCCTGCTATAATTACATCAAATCAGTTTTCCATGCCTTTAGTTTGCATCTCAGCTCCTTTATTCTAGTCCACAGATTCTTAAATTTGGCTCCAGAGTTCTTGAAAGCTGTGGTCATGTTTGCTTATTTTTTTATTCTGTACTCTATCTGAATGTAACTCCTCAAACTTGTCTTCAGTCCTGCAAATTTTTTCTTCCGCATGATGTCTAATGGTGATGGCTTCTTCTGAGATTTTTTTTTGTGCTAATTGAGATTTTCATTTCTAAGATTCCCACTTTTTAATTTTTTCAGAGTCCCCATCTACTGAATTTCTCATACAAGTTTCTGAATTACTCATCCAAGTCTAGAATGTAGTTTATTATTTTATTGATCAGTTTGGTTGTCTCTGCTTTATGGGCATAAATCTTTTTTAATATTAGGCTTTGTTTTATGGGAGCCTTTTCAGCATTTTTACATCTTTGGATTCAGGAGCTGTGAAATTTTGGATGAGCCATTTTGTCTTGCTTTTTCATATTTCTACATTGCAATTTGTACATCTGTTGGGATGAATATGTCTTCCAGTTTTACATTGCAATATTCTTATTGATAGGCCTTTTCTTGAGTGCTCAATTCCACCCTAATGTTCAGTGGAGAGAAGCCAGACTGCAACAACAACACTCCAAATCAAAGCAGATGTTTGGATAGAATGAAAAAGACAATTAGACACAACAACTATAACCTCAATAGGGATGGAAAAGAAGGAGTAGAGGTATCCAGAGGGTAAAGTAGGAATGTAAAATTTAATGAATGTAAAACTATTAACAATTAAGTTAAGAAGGAAGGATGAGGAAGGAAAAAAGAGAATAATCAAGAGAGGAAAAGTATATGCAGTGAAGGTATAAGAAATAATAGTGAGGGAGAACAAAGTGAAACAAGTGTGAAAAAAAATTAAAATAAGACCAGTCAATACTTTTTCTTTCCTGAGAATATGGAGGGCTGATATGCTTCACTTTTTCCCAGGCTTGTTTACTTGAGTAAGGGTTAGTGAGACATTTTCTCTCTAGAGTCCTAACACCTCAGACCAAAATGGGCTTTTTGGAGGCTGAACCCCATTGCCTTTCCTGAGTGAGCATTTGAGCTACTATGACTCAAATAGGTCTGAATTCCTGCCACTATTCTCTGTATGTATGCCCAAAAATATGGTGAGTGTAAGAGCTGCTTTTAATTTGCTCCACCATCTGAACTTCTGGACCACTAGGTCAATGTCCCTGGCACCAGAAGCTCTCTCATAGTGTGTGCATGGGCATGGAAAATGCCGGACTAGTGGCTGCACTTCCAGAATCTGTATCCATGGCTCTCATTGTGTGGAAAGGAGTCAAATCAAAGCAGTGTTTTGTTGGTGGTTGTAAGGGTAAGGGGATGCTGACTGAGTGACAATGATTACTCTGGCCACACCAGTCTCTGCCCCAAACGCCTGTTCATATTCCCACCTAGGTGATCTCAACTCTTCTCAGAGGTTGAGACACAGTCCCCAAATGGAAGCACTCTTTGCTTGTCTCTGCAGCACAGCCTGCTCTTCCCACTATGTAGTCCTGTGTCACTGGGTCGTTGTCTGAGTCACAGCAAATTTCCTAGACCTACATAGATTCTGGTTGGGTGTTTAGCTTGTAGAGAGCACAGGCCATTGGAGTTTGGCTACATAAAAACACAGGGGAATCTTCTTACCCGAGTCAAATGAATAGGTCTCCACTCTACCACCATTAAGCAAGCTATCAAGTGCAGGGGTCCCATCTCCAGTGTCTGCTTGCTGCATGGGTTGCAGATAGATCTCCCTTAAACTGTGTGTTTTGTATTTTCAGATTGTACGTGGAGCTTGGAGCTTGCTGAGGCTTTCATTTACACTTTTGCTTAAAGCCCCACCTAGAGGGAGTGTTCCCTTCCCTAACAGGTTGCATAGTGCCCAACATGAGGATACTTTTATAAATCTAAAGTTCAATATCCCTCACTGTCTGCTGTTTATTGCCCCCTCCCCTGCTTTTCTACACCACCCTTCCCTCTATACTACTATTCATCTGGTGTTTTGTTTCAGTCTCTTGGAGATGCAAGAAGGTGCTGGGTTTCTCTAATTCTCCACCTCCAGAACTCTATTAATGATTTTTGAAGAATAGTTTCAATGGGTATTGTATTCTTAGCTTGTAAGTACAATTTCTGTGGAGAAATTGACTGACAGCATTGTAGTGGTTCCCTACATACAACTCAACAACTTTTTACTACTTTTAAAGTTGTCCCTCCTTCCCTCCCCCTCCCACCCACTCTTTGACACTCTATTGATCATGTCCCTTGGAGATGACTTCTTCAAATTTTATCTACTTTGGAATCTTCATTTCTTGTCTCTGTATGACTATATTTATTTTTTGTAAAAACTGGGAAATTTTGTACAATTGCCTTATTAAATAAGCTTTCTCTGTTTTTCTTTCCCCTCTTATTCTGAAACTTCAATAACATAACCATTTATATGTAGGATACATGGCTCATATGTACTAAAGGCTTTCTTTGTAATTTTTTTTCTGAAGCTGAACCATCTCAAAAGGCCTGTGTTCACTGGAGAATTCTGAATGTTTACATTTAGGTCTATTACTAAGCATTTGTAGAAGTATTTGTTCATTCTTGTGATTTTGATGGCTTTATTCCTAGTTGATTTGAGTACTTTCTCCTTATTCATCTTAGGAGGTTTTTGCTTACTGAGTTGATACCATTTGATTCTTTCCTAGTTCTCATATATTAATCTATTCCTCTTGTGAAATTTCTTCATTTCTGAGCTCGCATGTTCCTTTCATTCTTCCTCAGTGTGTGTGTAAGATTCTTTTAGGTATGTCCTGCAATGCTGGCTGAGGGTCATAAATTGCTTTAGTTTGTACTTTTCTTGGAAGATAAGAAAACTGACTGATCTGGTCTTCTTCTGCTGAATCTCTCAGTTGTATTTTTTAAATTTTATTCACTGAAACCTTCAGTCCTAAGACTTCTGTTTAGCTTTGTAAACTAGTAGTCATTACTTTTTGCATTTCTCAATTGGGTCATCATTTTCTCCTTGATTTTATTGAATTGTCCACTTGCACTTTCTTGTATCCCACCAAGTTTCCTTAAGGCCAATATTTTGAATATTTTCTTGGACAATTAATTTTTCTTTTGTGATACTGAAGAATCACTTTGCTCCTTCAGTGGTGGTGTATTTCCCTATTTTCTCCTGTTTCTTGTGATGGAGCAGTGACTTTTACCAATTTTATTCACTGGGTTTTGTACAGAAAGCCTTTCACCTGCACATGGGTCCTATGTTGTTGTTTGGGCATGTAAATAATGGCTCAAGTTTCAGACTCCGGGCATATTAATCCTCTGTAATTCATGTTCGTGATTCCTGCAAGAGCAGTGGTAGTGGTGATGATGGGATAAACACTAAAATTTTCATTGTCAAACATTTTGAAAATGAGAGTGAACTGAAAATCTTCCTGTTGTCTTTGGATATGTTCACTGCCATAAGCAGCCCTAGTATGACTTTGTTCCAGGCACAGAAGCTTGTAGGGAATGGAGCTGGGTTATTGAACTTATTGTCTTATTAAACAACTGCGGTTTGGGCATAGTTTCACTTTGTTAGTCACTGGTGTATGCAGCTTTCCTACAAAATATGGGATGTGTCTTTGAGGCATTAACACGATAGCTCAGGAATAGTGAACAGAGGTGTAGATTTGACTCAAACCTCAAGCTCCAGTAGTGCACTGGACTGGCTCCCCAAAAATGGAGCATTCCAGAAGCTCAAACACCGAGAAGCACAGCATAACTGCATTTCAGATTTCAATACCAACAGCACACAGTTTCTCCTTGTTCTCCAGAAGAGTGGCCTTTAGAGTATCTGCTGAAGAATGCATTCAAACTTCAGAATTTGAGTGTAACATGCCATGGTGAAGATCTTTCCTGGCCATTTCTATTTGGGGTTCTATAAACCTCCCATAAGGGGATATCCACATGTTTTCCAAGGTTAGGGGTATTTATTTGCACAAATGCAAATATAACTACCCTTAACAGCTGTGATACACCTTCTCTATGCTATTCTATGATGCTGTATGGATAGCTGCTAATGACACTAAGTATCTCTTTCAGGTAGATGGTTCTTCTGCTTTGTCACAACATATCCCATTTTGCTCTGTGGTTAAGTGGTAGTTACCTCCCACCTGACTAGCCACAATATATTTCTTGACCAGGAGGGATCCCATACACTGAAGGGAGAGATAACAACTTGTACCTTTAGGATAAATGCCAAGTTTCTTTTTTGTCTCCTTGCCTGGATGAACTCTAGAAGTGAATGCCGTGGATGAAATCAGTGCTGATTAAACTCCTGAGTATGGGAAAGTTGGTTCTTGCTGAGAGGCATTATTTCTTTCTGTGCAAGAACATCCTTGGGCAGTGAGCTTTCAGGCCAGAGAGCACTGTTGAATCTCTCCAGAGTTCAAAACTAAGACTTACTTGGTTTGTTTTTTTCCAGTGGTGATTTTGCCTGTTACTGGGTAGAGTTTAGGGGTGTTCTTTAAGACTGTAGGGAGCAATGACTCAACTCTCATGTCTGAACTAGTGCCTACTTGTAATTAACAGCATTGGTTGTACCTTCCCAGCTTGGTATCGCCAAGGGTTTTTTGAGACTTCATGGAACAGCATTTAAGCTAGAAATATGGCAAAACTAGGTGCTTTCTCATAATTCTAAGTATTGGTCAGGTTCCACTGAAGGATTAAAGGATGGACTGCAGGAGGTCACAAAAGGTGATAAGTGATCAAGGAGACACCGCTCCTCCCAGGAAACCTCTGTCTGCACCTGAGAGATATCTCTGCCCCCAGGCAATGCAAAAAAAGGCTATAAAACCCACTCCCCACCCTGACCCATGGGATCACCGGTTTCCAGGTCCCTCTGCATTCTTCAATATGCAGTCTTTCTCTTCTCTTCTCTACAAATAAAATCTTTCTGACCTCTGTTGTTGGAGTCTGCCTGTGCTTTCATCCTCAGAGTGGGCTCAAGAACCCTGAGCACCTGAAATTCCTGTGCATGTCATCCGTGCATCATATTTGGAGATGCAGGAAGGGACCCAATCTCTTCTGAACCAAGGTTGGTATAGGTTGTGTCAAACTGGGAAAGGCTGCGAATGTGACCGTGAGCTTCTGGCACTCCAGTGGAGTCTATTTTCAAGGGGAGACCCCCCACCACAGCATAGCTACAGTGGAACTCTCAGGCCAACCCTCTCTCTCTCTCCTCTCTTTCTCCTCTCTCTCTCTCTCTCTCTCTCTCTCTCTCTCTCTCCTCTCTTTTGTTAAGGAGGGTTTCTCCCTTGGGAAACTATGGAAAATCTCCAAGGCCACTACAGCTGTACGGCAGGCAATCTGAAGAAACTCGGATGCCAGGTGTGGGATTATGCCACACTGCCCATGGTACATAGGCGGAACCCGATTTCAGTGCACTGAGGCTTTTTCTTTTTTCCTCTCTTTAAACGCTAACTCTCTCTTTCAAGATCTGACCAGCTTAAGAGGAGGTCCAAAAACAGCCGGTGGGAAGGAAAGTTTGTCTTCAAGCCACAAAAGGTGTTCTGGCTGGGGCACTCCCTGGTTTCACTCAAAGCCTGGAGACACAACTTTCTGACCTGCCCTGAGGCTCCAAAGGTGGCTAAGTCTCAGACCCCTCCAGCCACATCCACAACAAACAGACCATCAGATCTCTTATGCTTCCTTCATGGTTTCCATGGCCCGAGAGTTGAAGTCACCTCTTGCCTCCAGTGCTCCAGTACTGCCCTTGGGGCAGGATCTACTTGGACAGCAGGGATGATCAATAATCCCTCATGTGTTGAGCCTGGAAACTCTCTTTTCCCCAACCCTCAGCCTCTCCTTCCCCTTTCCCAAGCAGTTCAGGATGAGCAGTTCCCTCCCCACTTTGCTCTAATAGCAGTGAGTTTCTATCTTTAGGGAGTTTGGGAAAAATCCCTACAGGCACTAGAAAGTGATAGTCTCCAATTTAGGCTTAACTGCCTTTGTCAAGCAACCTGTTGCACAGGTTCCACAGCCTGCCCTCAGGGAGAGAAAAAAAAACTTTTAAAAGGCAAAAACCTCAGGTTTCTGTTTTTGCCCCTTACTGGAGCAAAAGCCTCCAGATGCTCTCTCTCCCTCTTTTCCTAGAAAGCATATATGCCTCACAGAATATATAGGGGGACAAAAGTCTACTTCATCAGGAGTCCCCATCCATGCCTCTACAGGGGTCCTCCTTCTGGCCATGCAAGCCCTCTTGGCTACTTTGATAGAGTTGTTTTTTAAATTACAAGTGTTCATCTGGTAGAGGAGAACTAGGACTACCTGAGTCACAGAGCAAATAGGCAAGTCAAAATACATGAGAGATTGGTCAAAGATCATCTCAGGGGGGTGGGTGCAACTGAGATATCTAGTTGTAAATTCTCCATGACTTTACTCACAAGTGAGTGGAAGGAGCAAGGGAGAGGGGGTTGCCCTGTCCCACTAGAGTTTGTTCTCATCTGGGGATGCCTAGATAAAAGGAGAAACCTCTGTTAAGTTGGCCAGTTTTCCCTTGTTTCAAGGCTCAAGGATCCAGGAAGGATCCCCCCTTGCCTGCTTGTTAAAATATTGGAAAGATCTTGATCTTTGCCTTCAGCAAAAACAACTCAAGTTTTACTGCTCCAGGTTTGGCCACAGTATCCTCTGGGAGATGAAGAAAGATGGCCAGAAGGAGGGAGCATTAATTATAATACGTTCTTCAATTAGATATGTTTTGTAAAAAGGAGGGAAAGTGGACCTAAGTTCCATATGTTCAACTGTTTTTTTTTTCTCAGAGACCACCCAGAATGCCTAAACAAATGCAGGCTAGATACACAGATCATGGTAACCCTTTCCAAAAAGCCCCCAAACTCTCTTGAACCAAAAAACCCATTTGATGCTCCATCAACTCCCCCTCTCTCCTCTTTTCCAGCTACCTCACACACTAGATGCTGTCCCACAGGACTCCTGTTAATTCCTGGAGGGGATAGGGCTCATGTTCCTTTAGGAATGAGTGAACTTAAAGAAATAAAAAGGATTTAGGAAACTACACAGAAAACCCAGATCAGTACATCCAGGCATTTAGAAAAGTCAGCCAAAACTTTGAACTGAGCTGGAAAGATGTATTGCTATTGCAATCTCTGGCCTTTACTTCTCTGGAGAAACAGCGGGTTCTAGATCAGGCAGTCACAGCTGGAGACAATTATTACTTAGACAAAAGTGGCCCTACAGGCCTGTCTCAGACTGCTGGGCCCTCACAGGAGGAGGAGGGGGAGGGAGAAGAAAGACAAAGGCATTGGATACCTAAAAGGGAACCTTGATTCCCAGTTCCAACAGGAGATCAGGCAGTGCCTAGGTATGACCCTAAGTGATACCCTGAAAATGACAAGGATGCATGGAGTTGTAACCATTTCATCCACTGTATTTTTGAGGGTCTAAGGGGAGCCAAGGAGAAAACTCTTAATTACTCCCAAGTCACAGCTGTACAGCATGGGCCCTTAGAAACTCCAGTAGCTTTCTACAGAGACTTAAAGATGCTTTACAAAAGCATACCAACATTATACCAGAGTCACAGGAAGAGGAAATCATCCTAAAAGATAAATTTCTAACACAGTCAGCACCAGTTATCCATAAAAAGCTTCAGAACCTGGTGGCTGAAGGGAGCAGAGATCTGGACCAATTGGTCCATGTAGCCACATCTGTATACTATAACAGGGACTTAGAGAATGAAAAGAAAGACCTGGAGAAGGAAATGAGAAAGGATAAATGGCAGGAGGCTCTGATCTCAGTGCTCAGAGAGGCTCCCCCAGGACAAAGTCCAAACCCAAGGACATGCTTTCAATGTGGTCAGACAGGCCATTTTAGGAGGGAGTGCCCCCCAGAGAAAGCTACCTCCGGGACGCTGCCCCGTTTGTTAGGGAAAACACTGAAAGGCACACTGTCCCCGGTTCCCAGGGGAACCGAGACCAGAGCCTCCCACCCAATCATGGGTCCCAGGGCCTCCCATTCAGGCTCCTGTGACCACCATAAAAGCAGGGGAGCCCTGGGTTTTACTCACAATGAAAAGCACAAGGTCAGCCTCCTTATCAATACTGGAGCCAGCATCTCAGCTATTCCTTTCTCTCCCAGACCCAGATCTTCCAAGATAATTACTGTTCGAGGCATATCAGGAAAGCCTCTAGAGCATTATTTCACTCAGCCTTTATCCTGCTCCTGGGGAGATTTCCATTTCTGTCACTCCTTTTTAATTGTCCCAGAAACCCCTACTCCACTGCTACGGTGACAGTTTCTATCCAAATTGGGGGTACAACTACTTTTACCCCCAGGAATGTAACTTCTGCTTGCCCCTAATACAGGAACAAATAGACCCCACAGTGTGGATGGATGGACACACTGTGGGATGGGCATGAACAGCTGCCCAGTCCTAATTCATCTCAAGGACCTCTCCTGGTTTCCCCATCAAAAACAATATACTTTAAAGCCAGAAGTTAAGGAGGGGCTAATTCCCATAATCGAAGACTTAAAGAGACAGGGACTGCAAATAGAATGCTCCAGCCCATATAATACTCCTATTTCAGTGTCAGGAAGGTACCTAACAAATGGAGGCTAGTCCAGGATCTCCACCTGATCAACGAAGCAGTAGTGTCTCTCCATCCTGTAGTTCCAAATCCCTATATGCTTTTAGCCCAAATACCTCCGGGTACTGCTTACTACTCTGTCCTGGATTTAAAAGATGCCTTCTTTTGCATTCCCTTACACCCTAAAAGTCAACCTATCTTTGCCTTTGGGGACCCCGCAAGAAAGTCTGGACAGGTCACTTGGACTGTCCTCCCCCAGGGATTTGAGACAGCCCCCACCTCTTTGGGTTGGCTCTAACCCAAGACCTGGCAGAATGGCAATATCCACAAGCTACTCTGCTACAATATGTAGATAACCTCCTGGTCTGTGGACCAAGTGAGCCTGTCATTTCACGAGCCACTGAGTCCTTACTAAACTTCTTAGCAGACAGAGGTTATAAAATCTCTAAAGAAAAAGCCCAGTTGTGTCAGTCTAGGGTTACATATTTAGGTCTTATCCTGGAGAAAGAAATGAGGTCTTTAGGAGAAGATAGAATCCATCCAATCCTGACATTTTGTCTACCTAAAACTCTGAAGCAATTGAGGGCCTTTGTAGGGGTGACAAGATACTATAGCATTTGGATCCTGGGATATGCAGACCTAGCCAGGCCTTTATATCAAATCCTTAAGGAAGCACAGAAGGATACCCAGCCCTTTATTGAGTGGGACGACAAGTCAGAAAATACATTCCACCAGTTAAAAAAGGCTCTTATGACAGCTCCTGCCCTGGGTCTCCCAGTACAAGACAAGTTTCAATTATGTGTCTATGAAAAGGGAGGACTGGCCTTGGGCGTGGTGACTCAGCTTCAGGGCATCACTCCCCAGCCAGTAGGTTACTTAAGCAAAGAGTTAGATCAGGTAGTCAAGGGATGGCCGGGATGCCTTAGAACAATGGCCACAGTAAGCCTTCTAGTGCCTGAAGCTCAGAAACTTATCCTAAACTGCCCCCTAACTGTTTATACCACACACAACCTAGGGGGAATTTTAAACTCAAAAGAAGAACCTTGGCTCTCGGACAGCCGTCTACTTAAATACCAGGCCCAGCTTCTGGGAGGGACAGAAATAACTTTAAGGACCTGTCAGAGCCTAAATCCTGCATCCCTTTTACCAGAGGCAGAGGGAAATCCTGAGCACTCGTGTGAGGAGGTTCTTATGGAAAGTTATGCTGCCCGACCTGACTTAACTGATTGGCCCTTAAAAAACCCAAATCTAGAATTATACACTGATGGCAGTTCCTTTGTCAAGAATTGTGTCAGACAGGCAGGGTTTGCAGCTGTGACAGAATTTGGCATCCTCAAATCAGGTCCTCTTCCTCCTAATACAAGTGCTCAATTGGCAGAATTAGTGGCCCTAACAGAAGCACTAGGACTGTCAAAGGAACAGAGAGTCAACATCTATACAGATTCTAAGTATGCCTTCCTGATCCTGCATGCTCACGCAGCCATCTGGAAAGAAAGAGGAATGCTAACTACAACAGGCTCTCCCATTAAACATGCTCGTGACATACTAGCCCTCCTAGATGCTGTTCTATTGCCTAAAGAGGTCTCGGTGATTCATTGTAGAGGTCACCAAAAAGGGGAAGATAAGATAACAAAGGGAAAAAAACAGCTGATGAGGCAACTAAAAGGGCAGCAATGCAGGAATATACAGCTGGCCCTCTCCTCTGGGAGAGTACTGTCTCTCCCCCAGAGAGACCACATTATCGGTCAGAGGAAAGTAAGCAAACCTCAGACCAAGGGTACCAATTAGATCACTGGGGCTGGTGGGTGTCCCCTGGAGAAAAGTTATGGCTCCCTGAGCCACTCCAATGGAAAATTCTTAAGACTCTCCACCAACTCTACTATTTGGGCTTAGACAATACTTTGGTTTTGGTCAACAAAATGTTTGGGGGAATTAAATTAAGGGACACTGCCCAACAAGTTGTACAGGGATGTGAAACATGTCAAAAAAATAATCCCAATAATAAAAGACTCCAGGTGCCAGGAACACAAAGACAGGGATCCTATCCTGGGGAAGACTGGCAACTAGACTTTACCCATATGCCAGGGGGACCAAAGTCAAAACTGCTGTTAGTATTTGTGGACACATTCACTGGATGGGTAGAGGCTTTTCCTTGCAGTACAGAATGTGCTAGGGAGGTGGTCTGAGTTCTAATCACAGAAGTAATCCCTCACTGTGGCCTCCCCAAAAGCCTTCAAAGTGATAATGGGCCTGCATTTAAGGCAGAAGTAACTCAGGGACTCTCTAGAACACTAGGCATAGAATGCCACCTCCACTGTGTCTGAGGTCCCTAGTCATCTGGAAAGGTAGAAAAAACAAATGAACTTTTAAAAAGACACCTGGCTAAATTGGCCCAAGAAACCCACTCCCCCTGGACCAAGCTCCTCCCTATTGCTCTCATGAGGCTCAGAAACACTCCAGGCAAGCAGGGACTGACCCCTTTCAAATCTCTATATGGCAGGCCCTTCCTAACCAACGACCTCCTTCTTGACCAAGAGACAGCTCAGTTAATTTCCCACATCGCTCAACTTGCTAAATTCCAACAAATACTCTCGGTGATCAAACCAGCCACCCCCAGGGAGGATATAAAAGGACCGCCTGTCTTTTGCCCTGGTGAATTAGTCCTAATAAAGTCTCCAAATCCAACCTGGACTTAAACACCCTGCTCTGGGAGGGTCCATTTCCAGTTATTCTGTCTACTACAGCAGCAGTGCGAGTGGCTGGCCTGGATTCCTGGATCCATCACTCAAGAGTCAAGAGCTGGAATTCCTCTGCAGACATCACATCTCCACATCCAGACCCAGAATTGGAGCCTGCCTCCTTCTCATGTGAACCTTTGGATGGATTAAAACTGCTGTTCAAAAACAAAATGCCTACAGATACAGATAAGTCATCTTCATAAGCCCCCTTTATCAATACCTCCTAATCAGTCTATTCATTCTGCTTGTACTTACTTTAAAAATAGGGCTAGCTGCTACAGCTCCCTCTAGTTAAAATAGAACCCCAAAAGACAGCATCAGCATGTTCCTTTCATTTACTAACTATATTGCTATAGGGTTTGGTCTTCTGGGAACACTAGCACCCCCATATGGGAAGAGCTATAGCCCTTCATGGAAAACCAACAGGTTCTTAAATCTCTCTCGAGCATTTACCCTTCCAAAATCTCCACTAAAGGACTCTTGTGTTTGCCATGAGAGACTGACAGCTGCTCACCTACTGACATGGGTGCTATTAAATTTCACTCAGGGTCCCTTCCCTTCATTAATATTCAGGCCAGATAACTTCTCCTATGCCATGGTTCCTCTTACAGGGGTCCCATAGAAGAACCAGCCTACTATGTCTTACTCTTGGCTTGGGTTCATTTCTCAGACAAAAATTTGGATGTTTAATGTTTCTATCCCGGATAACAATATACCAGTTTGTCATTCGTCAATAAAAGACCTAGGGCCTACATCCCAAAAAGACATTTTTGACATCACCACCCTTAAAGGTGACTATGATCTCACAGCCAGTTAGTGCTGTATGAATAATTCTAAGAGCCCCAGGTTTATGAGTCCTAATATGCTTAGAGCTAATGCTTGTAATGGGAACCTTGTCTGCAAGCTAAACAAGTCCTCAAACCTTACTGGTAAAAACTCTTATTGCATCATTACGACTGGCCATCACAGAGGTATCTTAACCAAATATAAGACAGGATTAGGAGAACTGTATAGCTCTACCTTTCCACCCCCTGTTGTCTCCATCATTTACCAGCAGCCTTAATGTCTCTGACCACTTCTTTCCAGGAGATAACTCTCAGGCCCAGGCTAACAATACCCAAGGCATTTTATGCCTTGAGGAAGGCTATCTCTTTGAAGGGAGGTCATGGAAAAAGGACCAGGTATGGGGGCTGCCATGTCTACACACAAATCATAGTTGAGGAAATTGGGCAATTGCCCAATTTATACCCAATCCTGAACATATCTCTTTTTGGAATAATACTATAATACAACAAACTGAATTTTCCCAATGAAAAGGAACAGCTTCCCATAGAGATAAAAGAGAGGTTACTTTAATAGTTTCAGGGATAACAGCATTAGTTACAGCCCTAGCTGAAATCATTTATGGGGTAATTGCCAATCATGTAACTACAAAAAACCTAACCAATGTAATAGAGGATACCTCAGACCAGGTAGGCCTTGCCAAGAAGGACATACAAAGGTCTTTGTCGTCCCTTGCCTGTATGATCATGGACCTCCACCTGGCTCTACATTTTCTTTTGGCTAAACAAGAGGGGGTATGTGCCATAGACAGTACTTCCTGTTGCACATCTACGAACACTTCAGGCATTGTAGAGTAACGTGCAGATTACATTCTCCAACAGGCTACGTGGCTCCGGGAGCAATCTCTTGAAACTCAGGTTTCTACACAGATAAGAGACCAAATAAAATCCTGGATCCCCTCCAGGACTTGGTGCCTACCCTTTCTGGGGCCTATAGTTGCCATTATTCTCTTGCTTGTGTTTGGGCCTTGCATTCTAATGTTACTTGGCAAGTTTGTTTCTTCTCGCCTAGAATCCATCAAACTACAAATGCCTCTGATGGAGATGAAAGCAACCCACTTATCACGGTCCCCTTGACAACCCCTCTCTGGTCAGCCCTGATGCCCGTGGGCCCCTTCATCGCCCCCAGTCAGCAGGGAGCAGTTATTGAACAGACTTCATCATCTCTATCCCTAAAAGCAGTTAGGGCGACCATTGAGAGTGGGGAATGAAGTATGGACTTTTGGGAGGTCCCAAAAGTGATAAGTGGCCAAGGAGACACCTCTTCTTCCCAGGAAACCTCTGTCTGCACCTGAGAGACATCTGTGCCACAGGCAATGCAAAAAAAAGGCTATAAAACCCACTCCCCACCCTGACCCACGGGATCACCGGTTTCCGGGTCCCCCTGTACTCCCCAACATGCAGTCTTTCTCTTCTCTTCTCTACAAATAAAATCTTTCTGACCTCTGCTGTTGGAGTCCACCTGTGCTTTCATCCTGAGAATGGGCTCAAGAACCCTGAGCACCTGAAAATCCTGCGCGTGTCATCTGTGCATCACCACCGGGGGTGTGTCTTTGTGCTCACATGTAGCACTGTTGAAACTCTCAGGTGTAGCATACCTAGTGCTTGCTTGCTGCTTCTCAGATTCATCATGGTGTCCGTTCTCTTTCTGGGTGCCCTAAAATATGAATTGAGATTGGGATTGTAAACTAGCCATCTAGGGATACATGCCAAATAGCATTTTTCACCTCTTTCTGTGAGTGAGGAAATCAGATTTGTGGGTGCTTTATGTTGTCAATGTAATCTTTGGTGAATGCCACTGGTGGAAAACTCTGTGCTTTCTGTAAAATTTGCATTATGGTCACAGAGGATACTATTTTCTTGCTTTGTTTGTATTTGGCCTCAGGGAGGCTGGTTTCTTTTTTCTCTCTATTTTCCCTGATAAAAGAATGCATCTCTGAATGATGGGGCAGCCTGGTGTCTGCCTCCATTGTTTTCTTTTCCTTCTGTAAACTGTGTGGGGATTATTCTGTGTGGCTATGTGCCAATTGGGAGAGTACTGTGGCATAGTCCAAGCAAGATCTTTTCTCTTAACTTTTCAATGCAAATGTTTATTATGTGCTGTGGAATTCTCCTGTGACTGTTACTCCTATTTAGAAGATTCCATTGAGGTGATATTTGTGGATGATTCATAGTTGGTCTATCTATGGGGAGAAGTGGAGCCTGGTATCTCCTACTCAAAAACTTCAGCTATGTCACCTTCTGGCTTTCTGTTGTACAGTTCATCTTTCCAATGTATTCGTAGCATCTTTGTTAAAACCATTTGGCTGTACAAGGGTAGATTTACTTTCTGGCTCTCTATTCTGTTCCTTTGGTCGGTTTGCTTTTTACACCAATGTTGTTCATGTTGGTTTGACTATTACAACTTTGTTGTATAGTTTTAATTTAGGTAGTAGTATACATTTTTCTCTTTTTGACCGAGATGGTTTTGCATACAGGTGAGAGAGCACATATGAATTTTACAATTTTTTCCATGTCAGTGAAGAATATCTTAGGTGTTTTTGTAAGATTTCTCAGGCTCTTAAATCACTTTGGGTAGTATGGGCATTTAGTTAACATTCTTTCTTCCTGTTTATGAACACAGGAGGCCTTTTCATACTTTGCAGTTGTTTAAATCTCTTTTGTCTCTCCTGTCTTACAGGTTAAAACATTCACCTTTTTAGTTAAATTTATTCTTGGATATTTTGGTTTTATACCCATGTTACTGGAATACCCTCCTTGATTTTCATTTCAGATAACTTGCCATTGTTGTGCAGCAATATTCCAGTTTCTCAGAGATGACAATATTTACACCATGTGAAGTTGCTACTGATTTTTTGCATATTGATGCTGTACTCTGCAACTATGCTGAATTTGAAAATTAATTCTAACAGTTTTTAATGGGATGTTTGGCATTTTCTACATATAAGAACTTGTCTTCTGCAACCAATGGTAATTCGATGCTCTCTTTTTTATTTCAGGATTCTTTCTTTTTTCTTACTGATTGCTTTGGCTAGCAATTACTTAAACATTTTGAATGAAACTGGTAAATGTTGCCATCCTTGTCTTATTCCTGGTCTCACACAGAAAGGTTTAAACTTTTTCCCCATGCAGTTTAATGTTATCTGTTTGATTTTAGGAATGACCTCTACAGTATTGAGAGATGTTCTCCCAGTACATACTCATTCAGCATTTTTATCAAATGCATCTATTGAAATGAGCATGTTCTTTACTCTTTAATTCTATTGCTCAGGTAGAACATGTGTTTTGATTTCCATATGTGCATAGACTCATCCTTTGGCTGAATCCCACTACATGATGGCAAATAATATTTTTATTAGTGCATTAACTGTGTAAGTGGTATGTATATCCATGCATTTCTCATGCATCTATCACATCTGTCCTCCCTTTTCCCCTCTTTTATCCTTCCCTCCCTTTCCTAGTCTCTAATAGACCTTCTACTTTCAGTATATCCTTTCTCCATGTCTTATTTTTCATATGGGAGATAAAGTATTTGATGGCTGTCTTTCTTTGTCTAAGTTATTCTGCTTAACATGATGTCCTCAGTTTTATCCACTTTCCTGTAAGTGACAGTATTTCATTCTTCTTTGTGGATGAATAATATTTCACTGTATATTTATACCACATTTTAAATTGCAGTCATCTGTCAATGGGCACCTGCGCTGATTCCATTACTTGGTATTGTGAACAGTGCTAAAATAAACATAAGTATAAAGTGTCTGTTTTGTATGTGGACTTCATTTCTTTTGGATGTATTCCTGGGAGTGGTATGGCTGCGTTAAATGATAGTTCTAGTTTTCATATTTTGGAGCCTCAATTCTGATTTGTGTAGCGGCTGAGCAAACTCTCTTTACTACCAACAGTTTACCAGGGTTCTTTTCTCTATACATGATAACCAGTGTTCAAGTTTGTTTTGTTGTTAATAACCATTCTAATGTCATTCTGGGATGAGATGGCATATCAATATTGTTTTCTGATGGTCAAAGATGTTAAGCATTTTTAATATATTTATTGGCCACTTGTTCTTCTTTAGAGCAATGTGTATTCAGGTAATTATCACATTTTTATGATTATCTCTCTTTTCTGCTGTTAGATTTTATGATTTTGCTTTGGTTAGTATAGGCATCATAACAATATCTCCTCTCAAATCCTTTAATACAGGAGGTCTTTTACTCCTTAGTATATTCTTCAACATGTTTCTTCAGTGTTCTGTAATGTTTGCTGTATAGAGTTTTAGTTCTATACTTAGGTAGGTTTATTTCTAATATTTTTTGTGGCTGTAGCTAATAGTATTTACTTCCTTGTCATTCACAGGGCTGTTCAGTTTTTAAATGTTGATTTTATAGCCTACTACTTTACTGAATTTATCAGTTCTAGCAGTCTTATGGTGAAGACTTTAAGATTTAATAAGTGCAGAATCATATCATTAGCAAACAGCAATAATTTGGCTTCCTCCTTTCCTAATGTATACATTTCATTTCTTTCTCTTGCCTGATTGATCTAGTTAAAATTTCCAGTATTATAGGAATGCAAATAGTAAAAGTACACAACTTTAAATTGAATCTGGTCTCAGAGGAAATGCTGACAGCTTTTTTTCCAGTTCAGAGTGATGTCATAAATATGACATACATGCATTATGTTGGAGTATGACCTTTCTATATCTACTGTATGTATGGTTTTTATCATGAAGACATATGGAATTTTTATTATGTGGACAATGGGCTCTGTCTGATATGTGAATATCTATGCCTGCTTACTTTTGAATCCTGAATGTTTTGGAGATCTTTTTCCATACTTCCCTCTTAGGTTGTGTGTACCTTTTGTTGTGAAGTATATTCTGTAGAAGACAGATTGTTGGATTTTTGCCTTTTGAACCAATCAGACCACCTGTGTCTTTTGATTGTAGAGTTACAGGCATTTACATTTAGAGTTATAACTGAGGGATGTTTACTGATTCCTGTATTTCTATAGGTTTTTTTTCTAGATTGAGTCTTATGTTGCTTGCTCTTCACTTTTGACATTGTTTATCTGTGAGTTTTGTTTGCTCACTGAGTTAATCATGCTTGCTACTTTCCTAGCTCTGTTTTGATGCTGCTTTGGATTTTTACTTTCTTGACCTTTTTTGATTTTGATTTTTCTTTTGTTCTCTTCCATGTTAGCCTTTGAAATGCCGGCACGGAGAATGTGAAGTGCTTTAGTTTATCCTTTTCTTTCAGGTGCTGTTTCTCCCTTGAGAATGAAGGGGAGCTTTGCTGGATGTAGTGGTTCTTGGTTGGCAGGTATGCTCTCTTAAAGTTTGAACTCAACTGCTTCATGTTTCCCTGGATTACAGCGTTGGTGCTGAGAGGTCTGAGTGATTCTTAAATGTTTTTGTATGTGAGCTGGTTTTTTATTCTTATAGCTTTCAGTATCCTTATTTGGGGCATTTAAATTATGATATGATGAGGAATTTTTCTTTTCTGACCCTGTGTGTTTGGAGTGTGAAATGTCTCCTGTATGTGGATGTCTATATCATTACATGGATTTGAAATTTTTCTGCTATGACTTCATTGAATGGATTTCGAATGCCTTTAGTTTGTATTTCAATTCCTTCTTCTACCCCATGAATTCTTAGGTTTGGTCTTTAATTAGGTCCTAGGGATTTCTACTTGGTTGTTTTTCATATGCTCAATTTCTTGCTGAATTGAACATTATGAACAGCATTATGTTGTTGAATTTCTTGTCTAGGTCTTGTTTTGATTTCCTGACTTCATTTGTCTTTATATTTGAAAGCTCTCTGAGGGAGGCCACTGATCATTTTTAATTGTCAAATTCTGAATTCTCTCTCAGATACTTTGACAATTCATTGTCCTTGGATTCAGATATTGAGTTGTGATGGGAGTTTGCAGGTACGATATTGCCTTGGTGTTTCATATTTACATTTCTACACTGTGATTTGCATATCGGTCATTCTGTTTTCTTTTACTTTCTTGGGTAAGTAAATGCCCTACTAGAATAGCAAGGTTAACAGTTCAACAACAAATAAATAAATGAATGAGCAAGGAATAATTAGAACCCTTAACTGTTTCCCCATTAAGGTTGCATGGGAGCAAAACTCTGGTTTTTGGGGGTGCTTAACACTAGTTGAAAGGCATAGGGATTGTAAATTGAGTGTTATAGGGGTTGGGCATGGAGAAGGGAGGGGAGTTTGAAGGTGGAAGGAAGGGGAGGTAGACAGGAGAGGCAACAGTGTGAGCTCTATATCTGATAACAGGGAAATAGAGAATGATTTGAGGAATAAAGAGAAAAAAATGAAAAAGGTTCTAACAATCAGATACCACATTTTAAAAAGAAGAGAAGAAAGAATAAATAAAAGAAAGAAAAAGCCTAAATGAAACCAACTTGGATGAAGGGAAAAAGAAGACAAAGGAACAAAACAAGACAAAATGACAAACAACAACTACAAAAACAATTGCATTTCTTGTCTGAGGGAGGTGTCATTTGTATCCTCTGTATTTGTTCAAGTTAGTCCTTTTCATCCTGGTTGTTATGGGAATAGTTTTAGGAGGTCAGAGTTGTACCTCTAGGTTAAGGTATGGAAGGGGTTTTAGGGGAGGGCAGATGAGATGGTGTGATTGACATGTTCCAGGCCAAATCTCTTAAGGAGCTTTGTACATGGAGTTGTTTTGGGTCTGAATTGCCTCTGTAGATAGAGAGCTTTGACTTCCTGTTGAACTGTGGAAAGATCTGAGCAGATAGGGGCCCTTGTCCTGTGAGTAGCACACAGGTGGTTTGAAAGGGTGGGATTACCAACCTCTGGGCCTTTTGCTGTTTTTCAGATTGCCATCATCAAATCCTCACCCTTTCTCTGTTTGCCTCTGGTGGCAGTCTCCCATGCAGATACTGCGGTTCTGCAACCTGGAACTCTACTGGACACAACCTTTTAAGTCTACAGATTTCCTCCATTTTGAAGCTCTGTTTGCCCTTACTTGCAGCCAAGCAGCTTCTCTAAGTTGGGTTTTCAATCAGTGGTGGTTGGTGTTTTTTGTAAATGACCTTATTCAATGAAGCTGTTCTGTGGTAAGACAGGGTGGGGCCACTAAGCTTTGGCTGTTTTTGCTGTCTTCCTGACAGGAACACTTGGATTGCCCTATCTGCTTCTCTCCTTCACTGATTTTGCTTCTGGTGTCAGATTTTTACTGGAACACTCTTTCTGGATGTTGCAGAACAATCTGGGTTGTGACTTTTCAAGTCCCTTCAACTGTACAGTCACCTGCCCGCAAGTAGTTTCAGAAATCCAGCTCTCTGTCAGGGAAACCAGGTGCTTTGTTCTGGAAAATTTCTCTTTAATTTCCCAGAATGCTCTAAGTCAAAGCCCCTTGGTGGCCAGGTGCCTCAAAATGCCCAGAGGTTTGATTGCTTCTTTTTTTTTCCAAGCTCCCTAAGTAATTCAGACTTGATCAGGTGGCCTTCTCTCAAAATGATGCCTTCTGACAGGTCTTTGAGATATGGGGAATGAGGGTTTTCTTTTTTTGTGTGTCCTTATCTGGTTTCATAAAATGAGTTTAGTAGTGCTCCTTCTCTTCTCTGTTTTTTTTTTTTTTTTTGGAATAGTCTGAGGAACATTTGCATTAGTTTTTCTTTAGAGGTTTAGGAAAGAATTTGACTGTGAATCCATCTCTCCCTGTAATTTTCATTGTAGGGATACTCTACTACTGATGTAGTTTCACGGCTTATTATAAGTCTGTTTAGGTGGCTTATATACTCTTTGTTCAATAGGAAAAAATGCATATAGAAATTTATTCATTTCATCTAGATTATCCAGTCATTCAGAATACAGGTTTTCAACATATTCCTTAATGTTCCTCTGAATTTCTTTGGTAATTCTTGTGATGTCCCATTTCTCATCTCTAACTCTATTCCTTTCAGTCTTCTCACTCTTTTTTTGGTAATTTTGGTTAAAGGTTTATAAACCTTGCCTATCTTTTTAAAAACCAAATTTTTGTTTCATTGATTCTTTGTAGTATTCATGTAGTCTCCATGTTGTTAATTACTGCATTTAATTATTTCTTTCCTTAAGAATTGTCTTGTTCTTGTTTTTCTAAGACCTTTAGATGCATTGTTAGTTTATTTATTTGAAATTTCTCTGTGTTTAATGTACGCATTTATACGTATAAACTTTTCCCTAGTACTGCCTTTGCTGTGTCTCAGAGGACCTGGTAAATTATGTTTTTATCTTCACTTGAATCTATGAATGTTTTTATTTCTTATCTTATTTCTTCAATAACCCACTGATCATTCAGAAGTTAATAGTCCAGTGTTAGTGTAGATTTTGTAATTTCTCTTGTTTCTGATTTCTAGCCTTATTCCATCATCCTGTGTAATAAAATACAGGAATTTATTTTGATTTTAGTGCATTTCTTAGGCCTTGTTTTACTCTAAAATATGTTCTGTTTTGGAGGAAGTTCTGTTGGCTACAGAGAAGAATGTGTATTCGGAAGTTCTTGATGGAAGTTCATTTGGTCTGTAGTGTCAATTAATCCTGAGGTTTCCTTGCTGATTTTTTGTCTGAATAAGTGAAATATCAACAGGTGAGAGAGAGGTATTAAAGTCACCCACTATTACTGTGGGGTGTGTCTGAGCTTTTATGGAGGGTACTTTTTCCTTTCTGAAATTGGGTGGGCCAACATGTAGTATGTATATGTTTACAAATTTAATTTCTTCTCATGGATTGTTCCCTTTATTAAGAGGAAGCAACCTTTGCTTCTCCTGAGTGATTTTGGGTTGAAGTCTGCTTTGTCAGAGATGAGTATAGCTCGATTTGGGGTTTCATTTGCTTAGAAGTTCTTTTTCCATCATCTCACATTAGCATGTGTTTGTCTTTGCTCATGAGACGTGTTTCAGGTAGATATGCAATGGTTGGGCTTTGTTTTTTAATTTGGTCCACAATTGATGTCTTTTGTTTGGAGAAATGAGATTGTTTTTGTAGTGCTTGCCTCTGTTTTTTCTTCACTTGTGAGATTTATTTTTTTCCTGTTATTTATGGTTGCATTTATCTTCTTTGTGCAGAATTACTTTGCGTATGGCAGAATTGGTTTACTGGTAATAAATTGCTTTACTTTTTGTTTATCAATGGAAGGTTGTTATTTCTCCTTCAATTATGAATGGCAGCCTTTCTGAGCAGAATAGTCTAGGTTACCGATTATTTTCTTTCATAGTGTGAAGTGCGTCATTCCATCCCCTCCTTGCTTTTATGATTTCTATTGAGAAATATGCTCTTACTCTGATGTCTCTACCTTGAGAGCTTGTTTGGAGGTTCTAGCAGGGGAGCGCAGCTACTCGCATACCCTTGACCGAAGAACGGTCCTCCTCTATCCGGGATGGTTGTGCTCTTTGACCGAGCGCACAGCTTCAGGTGGGACACACATGGAGTGGTGAGGGAGGAAGGGGACACCCGCCTGGCCAGCCAGATCAGCTGACTCAACCCTGCCGATCAATGGGGTGACAGATGTCGCAGCCAGATCACCCTCACATCCTGTCTCTACCTTTAATAAGTGATTTGGCACTTTTTCCTCATACCTTCAAAACTCTGTCCTTTACTCTAGTCTTAGTATTTTAATTATAATATGACATGTGGACGTTCTAGTTTGTTCTTTTCTTTGGAGTCCTGAAGACCTCCTATATCTGAATGGACGTCTCTTTCTCAAGATCAGGAGTTTTCTGCCATGATTTGAAAATCATGTTTCCTATGCTTTAGCATAAATCTTTTCTGCTTTCTTGTCCATAATTTGTATGTTTGGTCTTTTAATGGAGTCCCAAAGTTCTTATACGTTCTGTTCATACCTCTTCACTCTGTTTTCATGAATTTCCTTTGATTTTTCTATTATATTAATCTTGTCTGCAAACGCTGATATTCTGTCTTCCATTTATTCCAGCCTACAGGAGATTTTAACTGAGTTTTTAAATTGATTTACGTGACTTTTTCTTTTCAGAATTTCAATTTGATCTTTTTAGGGTGTCTATATCTTTATTGAATTCCCCTTTCATGTATTGCTTGCTTTCCTTGTTTCATTTGTATCCACTTTGAGTTCATTTTGCCATTTGTTTTAATCATCTTTAGATTTTTAACTATTTTCATTCTGTTTGAATTATTTTAGCTGTTTACTTGATTTCATTGAGGCGTGCATGTTTTCTTTCATTTCATTGGTCATTTTTGGCATCATTATTTTGATTTCAATATTTGAGACTCAATTCACTTTGCTATCATTCAGATACTTTGTTGTATGATATTTTTTCACTTTTTGAGGCATTAGTTTGGTTTATCGTTCATGTTTCTTGTGTTTCTGCAGTGAGATTTGTTTATCAGAAGTCAAGTCTTTGTTGGAGGTTTCAGTCACCTAAAGCCTATCTTTCCACATTATTCTCTATGTTCTGGAAAGACCGTGTAGTTCCAGGATGAATGGACTGTTCCTGAAAACTCATCAGTATGAAATTCACCAATTGGATATGAATTCCAGATACTTACTGGAAGTAATAAACCATCAATGGCACAAATCACATTGCAAATTAAAGAGACAAGCATTATTATGTGGTAATGAAGGAAGCTGGGAAACAAAGATTATTAGTGTAGAATTTAAAAAACAGGCACTAAGAAAGGATGGTTGAGAGAAGAAATAGGGAAGAAGAAAAATGGGGCAAAGAGGTTAAAATGAGTGGGATTGTGGTAAATAAAATAATAGTTTGCACTAATACAGTTTAATTTTGTGCAGAAGGATGCCATAGGTAAGGATTGCAATGGCTTAGAGAAATTAAAAATAATAAACACAGGAGAAAGGATAAACCACCAACGGAAAGATTTTGTGAAGAATATTTAAAAATTAAAATAGGGATAAAAGTAAAAATACAAAAAAAGAAAAGAGTGAAAAAACAAAAGGCGTTACTTCTTCCTTGTTGGGAAGAGTGTATGACTGCTGTGCTCTATCAGTGCAGTGAATGTTCACCAATTTGTTTCCCGTATGATGTTACCTTGATGCTTTTCCTTACTCCTGGACCAGTCCTGGGTGTGTGCTTGTGGTCAGCTTGCTCTACGCAAAAATCCTTCATGGGCAGATGTGTTTCCTCACACTTCTGAGTGTGCTAAAGGATATGGTGATCACAGGAACATGCATTGTGCTCCCTCTGTCCAGTTCCATGTCAGAAACAATGCCTCCAAATGGCTTTTCTCCCAGCTCTGGGATAGGTCTCAGGATGTCATTTTAATCTCTCTGTTTTATAGATCTAAATTTAAAAAAAGTTTTCTGGATATTATTGGTCTGTTCTTTTGCTGATACTCTCCTCCAGTCCACTAACTTACTTGTCTTTCTATGCAGTCACGTATCTGAGGTTTTACTTCTGGTTCATGGAGATACAGAAATGTGGTGTGAGTTTGCAACCCACCACCATCTCATCTTCAGAATATGGAAATTTATGAAAGGATTTTTCTTCATTTACTGAGATTATGACCTGATTTTCATCCTTGTTTCTATTCATGTTCTATATTACATTTTTCATTTATGTTTGCAGAACCATCCTTGCATCCCAGGAGTGAAAGCAAGTTAACCAGTGATACTCTTTGTAACTTCTAACTGATTTTTTGTTGTAAACTCAGTTGTGGGTTTCCATTTGCTTGCGATATTGTTTTACATTCCTTCTCTTTTTATCTTCGTATGTCTTTGCTGGTGATGTGAACTTGTTTGTGGCAGCATATTGTTGAGTCTTCTGTTGAGTCTTTCATCCACTCAACCTATTTGGGTCTTTTACTGATAGGAATTAAGTCTGTACACATTCACATTGAAAATTATGTCATTGTTTCTGTGCTCTTTTTCTTTGTGTTGCCTTGCATATTCCGTGTTGGTTGATTTCTCTCTTGTAATGTAAGAGCTTAGTCTTTTCTGTGTTGGTAATGGTTGATTCTTTTCTATTTCTCATTTTCATGTCTAGTTTTCTAGTACAATTTGCTCTTTCATGTGCTGTCATGAATGTGTTTATCTTTCCTTTTCTCCTTGGAATAGGAATCCCTTCAGTTTCTTTTGTACAGCCGGTGTAGGGGTCATGAATCCCTACATTTTTGCATGTCTTGGGGGGACTTCATTTTTCTTCCAATCCCAGAGGATTATCTTTCTAGGTATAGCAATCTTGGTTGACTTTCTTTCAGAATTTGAAATCATCATTCCATGTCTTACTGGCCTTTAAAGTTTCCACTGAGTAATCCACTCTAAGTATGATGTGTTTACTTTTAAATGCAACATGGCTCTTCTCTTGCAGACTTTAATTTTCTTTCTTTGCCTGCTGTTTTAGTAAGTTAATGATAATGTACTTTGGAGACATTTTTCCTGATCACGTTTAACAAGGTTCTAAGTGCTTCCTGAACCTGGATGCCTGTAACTTCCACGAGTTGGGAAGAACTCTGTTATTTCAATGAGTAGTTTTCTTCCTTAAAACACATAGCTCTTCACCCTTATCTTATTTCAATTATGCATACATTTGAAATTTTATCTGTCACTAAAAGAACCAGGTGTTTTTATCATTTGCTTAGACAGTAATACAGTTCCTGGTGTATCATAGTGAGAGATACCAGCCAATATCAAAGATACCCTTCTATTATACTCACTTCTAGGGTTGTCAACCAAGTGTGATTTAACAGGATGTGGGGGTGACAAAAGCTTAGGATCTCCAATACCTACTGTGATGTCTACAATGGTTCCATTGCTATTGCAGTAACCAGGAGTGGAATGTGAGATCCCTATAGCTATGCCTTTTGGGGGATGTATGATTTTCTGGAGGGCTTTTGGCCTTCCTATTCTTTAAATCCAAATTTGATTGGGTTAGATGACCAAGGTTTGACTGGCACTGATTCATTTTGGAAGGTAGGTGCAATTTCTCTCAGCTGGCTAGGAATGTATTTCAGTAGCAGAGGACCTGCCCAGCATTCATGAAGCCCTGGGCTCAATCTACAGCACTGTAAGTATGACATAATTAAAAACTTAAAACAACCTAAGAGCGTGGACAAAACACAAAGGAACTAGAGTATATGAAATAAAATGATAACCAAAAGAAAATAAAAGTAATTAAAAGGTAAGGAAAGCAGAAGTACAAAGCTTAAAAATAAAAGAAAAATAACAATTAAAAAGAAGAAAGATAACATAGTGAATTCAACGGGTTACTCACCCTCCTCCATAATTATTTCCATTGAGATGCTCTCCAGATGACTACCAGGAGTGGTTTGTGACTTGAAGGATTTGGAATTCCTCTCAGCTTCGTCATACATTGGAATAATCTAACCCAGAATTCAGAATTGACTAGTAATTAATGAATGAATGATTCTCTGTGTGTTTTGGGGGTTATTCACTGGCAGGGCCCTGCAAATGCTGGCATGGCAGTGTGTTAATGTGGATCTCATTAGCTAAAATTCTTTTCAGAGCTTTAGGGATGCACCCTCTTGCAGCAGGGTTAAAGCTGCTTGTGCAGTCTATTAAGAGGAAGAACCAAGTACTGAACTCACTAAGCAGAGATTCTTTCCAGAATTTAGGGGCTGTGCATTTCAAGAGTGAGACAAATGCCAGCCTGTGTGTGTCAACTAGCTAGTGCAGATGCATACTTTGTTAAGCAAAGACACTATGCAGCTTTTGGACGTTGCACTGTGAGGGTGGGAGAAATATTGGCACTTAGTTCTGTGGCTGAGCTAGCACAGAATGTAGAGCTTGCAAATGCAAGATTTTATGTGGAGTTCTGGACTGCACACCCAGAAGGTGAGGAATATTCCAGGATGCAAGTTTTTATGTCCCAAAAGTCCTGTGGAGAAGCCACAGGGCTCCATGATCTCTGCTTAGAGAGGCCTCTTGGGTTCCATACAATCTGAATCCCATGATCCCTCTGCCTTCAACCTGAATTCCCACGCAAAATTACATATTTTCATTTCCCCTGGCCTTGATAGCAGTCATTCCTGACCACCAATTTTAAAATAAAGGAAAGTACCTTTTCTTTTTCTCCACAGTATAGCCCATGTTTCCGACTATATAGAATTCTCAGTGATTTTGGATGAGAGTCATTCCATGAAGCCAAAATTGGCTCTTAAGGTGCTTGACCACTGAGTCAGGGCACAGAAGACTGATTTTTCCTGGAACTAGGAGAATTCAGGGGATTCTGACCCCCAGAGCCATAAAGTCAGACAATAGGACCCTTGTTAAGATGGCTTTATATCACCGTATGCATATATAGATAGCAAGTCCAGAGAACTTCTCCATTGTCAGCTTACTATGCACACCTCAGGTCACTTGTCTCTTTAAGCTGTATGCTTACAAGGTAACAGATTCAGTGATCACTGGGACTATCATCTACCCTCCCACTGGGGAGGTACTCATTCTCTATTTGTGGACTCTAAGTGCTCACTATTGGGATGCTACATCGTCCCAATTGCATAGTCTTTTACTATTCAATATCCAAAACTTTCTGAGTTTTATCTGGTGTTATTGAACTCCAGCAGTGTACCCCATGCCCCTGTCCTTATAGACCAAAACAAATGCAGTAATATTATTGGACATGGGTCACACACTGAGGGGAGAATTACCACGGGAGGCATAGGGAAAGGAAAGGAAACCTAAAACTTGAATGTGGTTGATGTGCTTGCTGTTGAGGAGCTAATAAAATAATCTTAAATTGGCAGAGACCACTATGGGAAAGGGACCAGGACTTAGCACAGAGGTCTGGCAGAGGTGAACCAATGCAGGTTGCAAGACACAGTGCATGGAAGCAACACTAGGAATCTCTCTGTATAGCTACCTTTATCTCAAACTAGCAAAACCACTAAGTCTTTCTTATTATCTTTTATGTTTTCTCTTCAACAAAATCAGAAAACAAGAGGGCAGAACAGGTTCTGCCAGAGACAGAGTGGGGGAGAGGGGATGGGGGAGGTGGTGGCCCAAACAGTGTATACACATGTGAATAAATGTAAAAACTATAAAATAAAAGAAAGAAGGAAAGAAGCCTTTGTATTTCTGGGCTATTAGTTTTAGTGTATCTATTTCTTCTGTGATTCCATCTGTGTCTTTCCTTATAAGATTTTAAGTAATAACTTGACTAAAAAATGGCTCAAGCAGCAGAGTCCTTGTCTAGCAAGTACAAGACCCTGAGTCCAAACCTCAATACCACCAAACAAACCTAGAAAGAAATTTAAAAAAAAACAGCTCTTGATTGCTATTGATCTTTTGCATTTCTAGTGTCTATTTCATTTATTTCTGTTCTGAGCTTTTATTTTCTTTCCTTTTACTGTTTGTTTTGGATTTGCACGGTTTTCTGATCATTGAGATTTAGTGATAGGTTTTATTTGAAATCTTTCTGCTTTGTTTGCAGTGATACACTCCTATTTATGCTTCCTGTGAAGCTGACATGAGAGGCGTGTGTCACTGTACCACCTATTGATTGAGATGGGGTCTTGCTAACTTTTTTTCCTATCTGGCTTCAAACTACCATCGTTCCCACATGTACCTACCAAGAAGCTGGAATTGCAGGTGTTAGCCTCTAGCTACACCCAGCATACATTTTTCTCCACAGACAATGCAGAACTCAGTTCTCTATTGGATTCAATCAGTCTCCAATATATTGAATCTCCCTTGCTCTTCCTTGACTTGGACATTTGCCATCACTTGGTGCCTGTGGAGCTAGTGGGAAACAGCAACTCTCAGTAGGCAAAGAAGGGAAACTTCTAAGTGAGCACAGCCCTGATGCCTACTACATACCAATCCAACCCTCAGCACCAACCTGTTCAATGGGAACACATAGCAACTAGAATATGTTTCAGCTATGACCCACTAGCCTCTTCCTCAGGCCTGGTGGAACTCCAACGTTAGAGGAGATGGAATGATGCTTCTCCAATTCTAGGTTTCTTTTATTTCTTGTCTTCTGACTGTATTTTTAATATTATTTATCTTAAACATCTTTTATGTTTTATATCAGTTTTTTCTGATTATATTTATTTGTGTATTTGGATATATCAAGTTAAGCCTTTTCATAATTTGTATTGTCTAAGAATTTATTATGGCTTGTTTGTTATAGTTCTTTTGCCTTTTATCCTTATAGTAGGATAATGATTTAACCACCACCATAACAGTTTTAGAACTGCTAGAAAAATGTTTTAGAACATTTAGAAAAATGTTCTTACATTTTTCAGTGAACTTCATACTTTCTAATTCATGCTACAAATTAACACCTTCTCTCAGTTTTAGATGTTCTCTTTATTGTTTGTTTGTAAGCAAGGCCCAATAATGAGAGAGTCTTAAATTTTATTCATCTTAAAATATTCTTCTCTTGCTAGGGGAATGACTAATGTGATGTAGTCCCTGCCTAGCAAGCATGAGAAACACTAACTTTAATCCTCTTTGAAAGACAATATTTTGGAATGTAATTTGCTTAGTTAGTGCTTCTGCTTGAAGATTTTGAATATATTGAATATATCCTTGTGGTCTGTAAGGTTTCTGCTAAAAAACACAGGTGATTTTAAGGATCTTATGGTTAAGAATTTTCACATGCTTCTCTTTTTCCTGATGGAAAAAATCAGAAGACTGAATTTTTCAGCATATTTTCTGTACGGCTTTCAGAGGATAGAGACTTGGAAGCACTTGTAATGCAAATTTAACTGTCCCTTTTCACTGTATCCTAGAAAAACATGCATGTGCTGGGTGTAGTGGCTAACACCTCTGCTTCCATCTACTGGGAGGGTAGATGTGGAGAGTTTGATAGCTTGAGGTCACCAGGGATAAAATGTTAGCAAGACCCCACCTCAATCAATAGGGATGACAGTTGGACATGGTGCCACATCTATAATCCTAACACTCAAGAAGCTGATGCGGGAAGATTGTGAGTTACAGGCCAGTCAGGGCTGTCTAGCAAGGCTCAGTCTGAAAATGAGGGGGGTTACTACACCTAAGTAACCCTCCACTTGTTTCCTGCAGTACAGACAGTGTCAGATATGACAATCCCTGCCGTCCCAGAGTTGATTACTTAAGGGCAAATATCCAAGAGGTCATTTAGATTTAAGCAATTAAATGTGAGGTTCAAACTCTTCAAACCTTCCTCTCCACAGGGAGATTCTGGGTATTAGGGATTCCCTTCCCAATTTGAAGGCACAGCACCTAGGTTGGGCATATGTATTTGAGTCTGTCTCAGCATTTCCATTCAATGTGGGTGTTTTCTCAATTGCTCAGTGGATGGGAGTCTCTCAGCTGGTGTCTCACTTCCAGTCAGAGGGAATTGATCTGTGAAACATGTTTATTTAGTTGGTCTGTGGGTGGATAAAGTTTTGCAAAGTTGCTGACATCACTTAAATAAAATCTTATGCATCTGAAAGCGGTTTTGAGATTTTTCTAGGAGTTTCCCTAGAAAATTCCTTGATGTTATTAAAATAAATTAAGTTTAAAATAATGAGATTATTTGAGGTGATGAATTGCATGACAAACTTTGCCAAATGATGTACAATACTCAACTCTTCCAAGGTTGTTATTGTGTATGTAAGTTACTTTGATTTTATGGAAAGTATCTTACACTTGTCATAGATGTTTTCTGAATTTGCCATATATTTCAATATTAAGAGGTTTAATTACTGCTGAATCTCAAACTTCTAGAAAAACAAGAACAAGCTACACCAAAACCTGGCAGTTTAGAGATATAAAATAATAAAAATAAGGGCCCAAATCAATGAAATACAGACCAAAAAACCCACTCAAAGAATCAAAAAAATAAAAAACTGCTTCTTAGGAAGTAGATTGAAAAACCCCTGGGAAACTTGACTAGAATGAGGAGGGAAATGACCCAAATTAATCAAGTTAGACATGAAAAGGAGAGAGAACAACAAACACCAAGGAAATCCTGGGAATCATTAGGGACTACTTTCAAAAACCTATATTCAAATAAACTGGAAAATCTAGAAGAAACGGACAAATTTCTCAATACAAATGGCCATCCAAAATTGAATCAAGAGACAATAGTCACCTAAACAGATCTAGGTGACATGCAAAAAGATAGACGCAGAAACAGTCTGCAAAGAGAAAAGCCCAGGACCTGAAGAACACATCTTTGAATTCTACCAGACCTTTAAAAATGTACAAATACCAGCACTCCTCAAACTTTTCATGTAGCAGAATTGGGAAGGATCACCGCCAAATTTATTCTATGAAGCCAGTATTACACTTATCCCAAAATACGGACAGGGACACAACACAAAAAAAGAACTACAGGCCAATCTCTTTAATGAACACAGATGCAAAAATCCTCAGTAAAACATTGTGAAACTGAATTCAAGAACATATCAAAAAGATCATACACCACGATCGGGACACTTTCATGTGAGGGATGTAGGGATGGTCAACACATGCAAATCATTAAATGTAATCGAGCGTATTAATAGAAGCAAAGACAAAACCACAAGAGTTCTCAATAGATGCAGGAGAAACCTTCAACAAAATTTGGCATCCTCTCATGATAAAAGCAATGAAGAAACTAGCAATAGAACAGGTGTCAATATAGTTAGGGCTATATATGATAAGGTTATAGCCAACAGGATACTATGAGAAAAAGTGAAACCATTTCCTCTACAATCAGAAACCAGACAAGGGTGACCACTCTCTCTACTCTTATTTAACATAGTCCTAGAATTCCTAGCCAAAGCAATAATGCAGGAAGAAGAAAGAAAAGGCACACAAATTTAAAAGAAAATAGTCAACTAACCGTATTTGTAGATGACATGATTATATGCCTAAAAGATCCTACAGCTCCACCAAAACACTCAGAGATACCATAACAAGCTTCAGCAAAGTAGCTTGATACAAAAGCTTCAGCAAAGTAGCTTGACACAAAATCAACTTACAAAAATAAGTAGCATTTCTATACACCAACAATGAGCAGACTGAAAAAAATACAGAAAAACAGTTCCATTTACAAAAGCCTCCAAAAAAAATAATAAAATACGTGGGAATAAACTTAACAAAGGATGTGAAAGACCCTAGACAGAAACCTATAAACTGATGAAGAAAGAAACCAAAGAAGAGAACAAAAGATGGAAACATCTCCCATGATAGGTAGAATCAATGCTGTGGATATGGCTATGTTAGCAAAAGCAATCTGCATGTTAAATGCAATTCCCATCAAAATACCAATAACAGTCACGACAGAGATTTAAAATCAACCCTAAAGTGCATTTGGAAGCACAAAAGAATATGAATACTCATGGCAATACTGAGCAAGAAGAGCAACACTGGAGATGTCACAATACCTGACTTCAACAGCAGTAACAATAGCATGGAACTGGCACAAAAACAGAAATGAAGACCAGTGGAATGGAAGACTCAGGTATTAATCCACAGAGCCATGCCCATCTGGATTTTTAAAGGTGGCAAGAACATAAGATGGAGAAAAGACAGCCTCCTCAGCAAATGTTAGTGGGAAAACTGGGTATTTCCATGCAGAAAACGGAAAGTAGAACCATGTCTTTCACCCTGTACAAGTATCAATTCAAAATGGATTAAGGACCTTAATGTAAGACTGGAAATTCTGAACTAGTCCAGGAAAGAGCAAGGAATAACAGGCATTGGTAAGGACTTCCTCAATAGAAATTGAATGGGTCAACAACTAAGAGAAAGGATTGACAAGTGGGACTACATTAAATTAAAAAGCTCCTGCACAACAAAAGAAATGGTCCCTCAATTGAAGAGGTTGCCCACAGAATGGAAGAAAATCTTGGCTGGCTATATATCTGACAAGGGATTAATAACCAGAATATATAGGGAGCTCAAAAAACTGAACTCCCCAAAAATCAATGACCCAGTAAAGAAATGGGCAAGTGAACCAAACACAGCCTTTTTAGAGGAGATGTGCAAATGGCCAAAAACACTTAAGAAAAGTTCACCATCCCTGGCCATAAAGGAAATGCAAATGAAAACCATGTTAAGATTCTATTTTACTCCTGTTAGAGTGGCTACCATCAAGAGCACAAACAATAACAAATGTTGGAAAGGACATGGGAATCCCCATAAACTGCTGGTGTAAATATAAATTGGTATAACAACTATGGAAAATAGTGCAGAGGCTCCTCAAAAACCTAAAATTGGAACTGCCATGTGATCCAGAAACACCACTTCTAGGGATATACCCAAAGGAATGCAAGTCAGGTTAAATTAAAGGCACCTGAGCACCCATGTTTATGGCAGCACTATTCACAATAGCTAAGCTATGGAAACAGCCAACATGCTCCACTACTGATGAATGGATTAAGAATGTGTAGTATTTATGCACAATGGAATTTTACTCGGCCACAAACAAGAATGAAATTTTGTCATTTGCAGGTAAATGGATGGAACTAGAGAATATCATCTTGAGTGAAGCTAGCCAGGCTCAGAAGACCAAAAGGCACATGTTCTCCCTCATATGTGGAATACAGACCTTATGTAAATACAGCACCATTATGAAAAATAGGCCATGGTAAGGAGTGAAAATCACATATGAGAAGGGGAAGGTTAAAAAAAAGAAGTTAAGAAGACGAATACGGTCGATGATGTACTCTCTATACAAGAATGGATATAGAATGTAGAACCTGCCATAAGAAGGGGAATAAAGTAGAAAGAAGAAAAATAGGGGAGGTGATTCCATTTGGGCTATAATACATATGTGCATGGAAATGTCACGAGGAAACTCCATGTATAACTATCTTAAACAAAAAAAGTCATTTTTTTCTTTTACAAAATTAGAAACAAGAGGGTAGACCAGGTCGTACTTGGTATTGGTACCAGTGGGAGGGGGAAGAAATTGAGGAAGGGTGTGGGAGGGTGAATGTGGTGCAGGTGATGTGACCACACGTATGCAAATGGAAAACTAGTACTTTTTGAAACTGTTCCTGGAATGGGGGGAGGGGCATGTTGGGAAGGATGAAGGAGAATGGTGGATCAGGCGAATTCAAGTAGGATATATCATAAGAACTTTTGTAAATGTCAAAATGTACCTCCATCAAGCACCACCACAAAAAAAAGAACAAAAGGTTAAATTTCTTTTTTACAGGAAAGTAGTTTGGGAAGTTTTTTTTTCCCCACATAAGAGTACTGAATATAAGAAGATGACATAAGAAGCAGTCGTAAACATGAATTAAGTGATTTTTAAGTTGGAAATCTAACAAATTGTTTCATATTTCACACCGAAAACACAAACTGGGTAGTAACTGAGTGTCTGGGCACATATTGAAAGCTGACACGGTTGCAAAATGTTTTGTGGTCATCAAGTTCTATCAAGAGAGCCCTAACGCATCCAGGTGAATTCACACTAGTGGTACCACTTGATTCTAGGAGGCAGGAAGACATCCTAAAAACAGCATTGAAACATGAACTTAAATTTGCCTTGTACAGTGTCCAATTCATTAATGAAGGTAATATTTTGTCATTCTATTTCAGCTGTTTTATTTTCCAAGTCTTAAAAACTCACAAAAGTTAATTGGGCAACAAAGTAGGCAGACATCCCTTTACAGAAAGAGCAAAAGCCAAAAACATCCCTTTCTAACAAGAACAAACTCATAGTAGAAGAAACTCAGCCATACATTTGGAATCTGTACTCAAACTGGAAATGCCAATGTGATGGACTTTCTGGTACGTTTGTCCACGATTGTCTAATATTAATGACTGTGACGATACATTTTCTCATTCAGCAATTGCCTTTGGTATAGAAAGCCATATACAGAAGTCTAACATGAAAGGTGACCTTCGTTGATTTCTCTCTTGCAAAATGGTCTGTTACAGTGCCAGGTCTTTTGGTGCTGCCAAAGGATTAGGGAAGAGGGGAGGATGGGGCTGAGACAGAATAGCACTCTTGGCTGTTGAATTTTTTTTCAATTCCAGGGATGGAATAAAAGATCTTTTCAGCTGGTAGGCAAGGGTGCTGACTCCAGCCAATGAAACACAATGTTGAATTTCCAAACTGAAACTGAACACCAAAGAATTGGAATAATTCAAGATATGCTATCATCCTACCTTTTATACCTACGTATTTCTCAAAAAAAAAAAGTAAATATCCAAAGGAAATATTCCTTATACAAAAAGTCATAAAATCAAAACTTAAAACCATAGATTTGGTTGGTGAGTGTTTAAAAAGTTCTAAATGGAAAATCACATATTACCCATCACAAGTAAATTTGAAATACAAGCAAAATTCTGCATGTATGTGTATACATGTGTATGTTTATATGTTCAGCTATTGCTATAGTGTGGATGTGGTTTGTCTTCCCATAGGTTTGTATGCTACAGGTTTGCTCCCAGTGGGAATGTTCAGATTGTAGAACCTTTAACAGCTGAGATTTAGGTAGGCCACTGAAACACACACCTGTAATCCTTGCTACCCTGGAGACTGAGATTAGGATTGGCTTTCCAGGCCAGAGGGAGGTGGGGGTGGAGGGAGATGGACGTGAGCAAGACCCCATATCAACCAATACCTGGGCATGGTGGCATGTGCCTGCCACTCCTGAGTTGGTGCGAAGCATTAAATAGTTCAGTTACGTTCCTAGACAGCCTTGACAAAAGTAGGCACTGATCTCCAGTAATAACCAGGGCAAATGGAGCTGGCGGCCTGGCTCAAGCAGGAGAGTGCTGCCTAGCAAGTGTAAAGCAATGAGTTCAAACCACAGAACTGCCAAAAAAAAGAGAGAGAGAGAGAGAAAGGAATGAAGAAAATAAAGAGGTGAGACCATGGGAAATGATTAGGTTATGGGGGGGCGCCACCAGTAGAAAAAATTAATGATTTAATCCCTGGAGTTCATGCTCACCCTCCTGGGAAGTCCCAGGAGAGCCGGTTGTAAGGGAATCTGGCATGTCCCCAAAATTTCTTGCTTCCTGACTTCTACACAGGCCCTCCTGTGCACAGCCAACTCTTTCTCAGGTTTCAGCCATATGCTTTTCACCAGGGATCCTACAGACAGGGCCATTTGTTCTTGGATTTGGGCTTCCAGCGCTGTGAGCTAAATGAACCCCTTTCCTGAACACGTATATACCTAGCCTTTATTTGTTCTGGTGGTGCTGCAAATCCAAGCAAACATACTAGATAAGCACTACCACTGAGCTACATCCCAGTCCTTTTGACTATTGACATTGTGTCCCATAATTGGTCATGCTGGCCACAAACTCACTATGTAGCTCGTCCAGGCCTAGAATTTGCAGTCTGCCTGTGTCAGCCTCGAGAGTAGCAAACTGCTCTGTAGTAGTACAGCTGCAGGCTTTTTTCACCAGGCACAGCTTGCCATCTTTCCAAGGTTGGTCTTTTGAAAACAGATACCTTTTCTTTGTTTAGATTATTAAACTGTATATGATCGATCATGTTTCTTCCTATGTTCAAAGCCTTTACCAAGTGCTGAGCTGAAAGAAAAATAGATCCATTTTAGATACTGACACTTCCGTTCATAATGGAAGGTTTTTAAAAAGGAAAATTAACATGAATTATAAGTCACAGTTAATTTTAAAAGTTCTTAGTGAGGACATCATTCTTAAGGTTATATACAGCTTGTGTACTCGTCTAATATCTAAGCCCCATTGCATGCTGTGACAATGTATAACTAGGCAGATATTTTTGGTTGTCCTTGTGTAGCATTTGAAACTAATTGGCAGACGTCTTTTTCTTTTTTTGGAGGGGAGGTAGTAATGGAGTTTGGGCTCAGGGCCTTGGACTTGCTGGGTAGGCACTGAAACTTGAGCTACACTCCCACCCCTTTTCTGCTTCAGTTATTTTTTGGAAAAGGACTCAGATTGTTGCTGAGCCTGTAGCTGGCCTACTCTGAATGAAGTCCTCCTACCTATGTCTTCCTGAGTAGCTGGGATTACTGGCATGTACCACCCACCTGGCCATGAATTTATTTTATGTAGTTCTGATTGAACACTTACTCATTTGTTTTAATATGCATAATATTGAATTGAATTGAATTGTTGGGTCCTGAAGGTCTAAATACTTTTATAAGGTTTACATTGTGTTTTAAATCTTCCCTTAGATTTTCTTGCAAAAATCAGGAGTCTCTCTGTCTCTCTTTCTCTCTCTCTATCTCTTTTCTCTCTCTCTCTCTCCCCATGTATGCATACACAATATATACACTTATGTAATGTAATATAAAATATAATAATATAATAAATACATATAATAATGCACATATAATATAATATATATATATATATATATACTGTTTTACACATTGGCATAAATAGTATTTGGAACAATCTTGATAGTTTATGCTGTCAGGCACATTTCTCTTCTATCCACACCACTGATTCTCCTTGTGTTCCAGGGCTCCCTCCTTGTCAGTAAAGTCATTTTTCAAGTTGAAGATCCTGTGAATCTCCTCAGGAGTTTTTCCTTCAATTATATTGGCAATAATTTTGCTTGTAATGATAACAAAGCAATTGATGTTTAAGTAGCCAGAAAAAGTTTCTAATTTTTCCTAGTGTTTCTAATACTTTCCTAAAGTGTTCTTTAGTCAACTTTCAGGAATCCTTGGTTCCCAAGAAGAATATTCTCTCTTTGCTTTCCTTTCTTCTTATCATCCTCAGGAAAACAGTCAATCCTGTGGTAGACATACTGCTGAATGGACTTTAAAAATTGTTGCAGCATTAACATTTAAAGAGGAATTGGTTCCTCCCCCTCATCATTCACTCCTAAATCTTCCAACGTGGTCTTGTTGCTCACAGATTATTTGGCAGTTCTACATCAATTTCAAACATCTTTCCATCAGAACTCTGAAACTTCATTGAACACATGGTGTTCAGTCTCAAGATGACAGTGGGTTGAGGCAGAAGGAAGCAGGATGGGATCAGTATAAGGAGAATAGAGAGGCCACTATGAGCCAAATAATTATTAATATAATTACTTCAAAAATTTTCTGAAGTTTCTAGAGATTTATTATTGTTCTTACTAACTATATGTGCTGCTGGTGCTATGGCTCCTCTTAACAGTTTAATATGAATTAGTAACTATTTCATTCTTTAAAACTATGTTATAGAAACAGTATTTCCTTTATCAATTATACTACGTTTATGATAAACTTGTCATCTTTTTAATATTTCTTTGAAGACTTTTATCAATTAATTCTTCATTTTTGGCAGTACTGGGGTTTGAATTCAGAAGGGCCTCACATTTGCTAGGCAAGCACTCTAGCACTTGAGTCACTCCTTCAGTCCTTATCAGTTAATTACTGACATTTTGTACAGGTAAGAGCTTTTTTCTAATTAAAAGGAAACTTTTCAGAAATCCATATAAAGTGATATAAGAGGTAATTTGGAGAACAGGCTTTTGATGATATTTGTTAAATAACTTTGAAACCATAGTGTTGGACCTAGCATTCCCAGACTCTGGTTGAACTTGTGGATGTATTTAAACTGTCAACCCATTGGCAGTCAAGCACAATAAGAATTAGTTTCATAAGACTAAATGAATCGATCAATGAAGAGACAGCTTTTGTTTTTAATGTTGCTGGTGTTTTCATGTCCTATTTTCTTGCATTAGGAATCTCATAATTTCTACTTAAATCACCTGTAATTCATAATAATGTAGGAGAATATAATTTTGTGACCAGAAACAAAACATTAATCTTTTTTTTCTCCCCTCCATAATTCTGAGATTCAGACTCAAAATGAGTAGTCTCACCTTATTCACATGGGATTCAGTGGAATCTGTACTTGTAACAAGTCAACTTTGTTATTACAACATATTCCTGAGGTAACGTGACTTATAAGGAAAAAAGCTTTATTTTGGCTCAGTTTTAGAATTTTCACACCATGGTCAGTGCCTCTATTGCATTGGGGCTTCTTGTAAGGCAAATACCACAAGGGTTAAGTAAGACAAAAAAAAAAAAAAAAAAAAAGAAAGAAATTCACCCTGTCTCTGGAAAGCCAAAAAAAAAAAAAAAAAAGGTCATGTTCACAATACCCTGAAAAGTAAAAACTTTCCATGTGGCCCCGTTCCTTAAAGGATCAACCTCAAAAAGGCTTGAGGCCAAACTTTTAACACATGGGCCTTTGGGTAAATACTTACCAAATTATAGCAAGGATATAACTCAACTATTTTGTTTTTTAATGCTAAAATGCAATGACTTTTTTCCTTCATTTTTACATTTACTTACATGTGTGTACATTGTTTGGGCCACATCCCCCGCACCCTCCCCACCAACTGCTTCTGGGAAGAACCTGTTCTGCCCTCTTGTTCTCTGATTTTTTGAAGAGAAAACATGCGATAATAAGAAAGACCTAGCGTTTTTGCTACTTTGAGGTAAAGATAGCTATACAGAGAGACTCCTAGCATTGCTTCCATGCACATGCGTATTGCAACCCACATTGGTTCATGTGTGCCAGACATCTTCACTACTTCTGGTCCCCTTCCCATAATGGCCCCTGCCAGTTCACTCCTCTACAGTGAGCACATCAGCCACATTCAAGTTTTAGGTTTTCTTCCCTTTCCCTAGTCCTCCCATGCACGTTCTCCCCTTAGCATGTGACCCATATCCAGTGATATTACTGCAGGTGTTTTAGGTCTATATTCCGCATATGAGGGAGAACATGTGATTTTTGGCCTTCTGAGCCCCGCTAACTTAGCTTAAGATGATGATCGCCAGTTCCATCAATTTAATTGTGAATGACAAAATCTTTTTCTTTTTGTGATGGAGTAAAATTCCCTGGTGTATAAATACCACATTTGTCTTTGGCCATACTACCCTGAATGTGCCTGATCTCATCTAAAACCAAGCTTTTAATGGGCATTTCAAGAACATAAAGTTCACGTAAGTCATCAGACAAAATTACCGTAAGACCAGATGTATTTTGTGACCAAGGATAGTGTTGCTTTGTGCAATAGCTCATTGGCCTTAAAGCTTCATTACCTACTGTATATTGGATTAGATTCTACCATATTGCAAGTTTTGTTCATGTTTTATCAGATTCTCAATTCTGATATTCTTCAGAATACAGCTACAAACTCCCTAAATTAGCAGGGTTTTTTCTCCCAACTTTGTGACTTGGTGTCATTGAGAACTAAAACAAGTTGTTGTTCAGAGCAATTAACCCCCCGGGTTTACTTACAGCTGACCTTCACCACTGAGAAGTCAGTGAGATGAAAGATAACTGAATATAAACCTTAAGTAAGCATCATAATAATTTTCTGTAGTCAACTTTCCTGCCTGGACTGCCGGAGTTCACTGAACTCCTCAATCTTCCATGATATGTTCCAGGAAATAACTCTAACTGGAAGATCTTTCTGTAACTTCTCTGATGTATGTTCTATTATAAAATCAAAGTAGAACCCAGGAAAGCACAAGATCATGATTCATCACCTAAACACACACAAAACTTAACACAGAAGTCTCCATGTGATTTGATATCCTGTGCAGTGAGAGTCTGCACCAAGCATTGTGTGGTGTTTCTTTCTGTTTCATAGACATTTAGTTCATTAAATGTCTGGTTGCTTCCACCATCTAAAAATTTCGCTACTACCTCTGTCAAGTTGATGGTTCAGCAAGTGCTTAAGAAACAAAATATTACTGAAAGAGAAGTGGATTTAAATTGTTCAGAGGAAAGTGGGTGTGTGTCCCTCATAAACAAGGGGAGGAACTGATGAAAATCCTTTTCTGATTAAATTGTAATGTGAATCAGTTGAGCTCTTTCTCCACTTATGCTTCATCCTTGGCCTCTTGAATCTAATTTTTGTAAAATAATCTGTCAAACAAAGCTAACTAATAATCACTCATTAAATTTAACCTTCTTCCATTTTTGTTATCAAATCCTTCTTCTTACTCATTACTGCTACTTAACCAAGTTCCTCTTCATAATTTTTGGAACTTTATTTGTTAGAGAAATTTTAGGTACACAAAATATTAAGAGGAAATTTCAGTGATTTTGCATATACTGTCAGTTCTCACCTGTAAATATCCTCTCCCATTATTATTATCTGCCATCAGAGTGGTAGATTTGTTGGAACTGGTTCTTGTACATGGAAAGATAATCTGTCAAAATCCAACATTTTCATTATAGTCCAACCTTGCTATTATGTCTTGTGGGCTTAATGATGCATTATGGCATGTATCTACCACTACAATGCCATACAGAACAGTTTCTTTGTTCTAAAAATTCTCTAGATTTCTTCCCATCTATTCATTCCTTCCCTCCCTTCAATCCTTAAAAAATACTGATTTTTTTCACTGGCCCAACAGTTTGTTTTCACAATATGTTTTTGTTAGCATGTAATATTTGTACATTGTCACATTTACATATGTGCTTACAACATACTTAATTAGATTCACCCCCTACATCATTCTCCCTTGTCCCCGCTCCACTCCCTAAGAACAATTTCAGCAGGTTTCATTACTGTATTTTCATACATGAATATACAATACATCCACCATGTTCAACTTCCCTCACCTTTTGCTTAAGCCCTTCCCCTTCCCTCTTGTAACCCACCCTGGAAAGGGCCTGTTTTACCTTCCTTTTTAAAAAGTGTAGCTAGATAGTTCAAGGGGGTTTCACTTTTGTATTTTAGACCTGTATATGTCAGATTTAATCAGATTATCCTCCCTGCTATGACTTGCTCTTTGTTTATCACCCTGGTCCCCTAAAATTCATCAGCTTACAGTATGTTGTGTCATCGTATCTTAATTCACAGATGCAGTGTTTCAACATTGCAATTTCAATCTCACACATTCTCTTTCCTTTTCCCACATCTCCATAGTCCCATCACACAGACCCACTAATATAATCATGTTCTCTCTCTCACACATATATGTGTGTGTGTGTGTGTGTGCATATGTATGTGTGTGTATGTGTGTGTGAATATAATATTGTGGATGTATTTATGCATACATTTATCTTATAGGTGCTACTTCCATGTATTATGGAAAATGTGATCTTTGAATTTTTGAGCCTGGCTTACTTCACTTAACATGATGTTCTCCAGTTCCACGCATTTACTGAAAAACTACATAATGTGATTCTTTATGGCCAAATAATACTCCATTTCCACAATTTTGATTCTGCTGACCCACGAGCATAGCTATCCTTCAATATCCTAATGTCTTCATTGATTTCTTTCTTTGGTGATTTATGATTTTTATTGTGTAGGTGTCTCACCTACTTTGTTAAATTTATCCTGAGGTGTTTTAATTTTTTTGAAGTTATTGTGAAGGGCTTGTTTTCCTGATTCTTTTCTCAAACTGTTCATTGTTTGTGTATAGAAAGGCTACTGATTGTTGAGTATTGATTTTGTATGCTACTTCATTGCTAAACATGCTTAGAATCTTCTAAGAGATTTTTTGGTCTTTCAAGTATTCTCTGCATGTAAAAATAATTAGAATTCTTGCTTCCCCATTTGAATCCCTTTTTTTCTCCTGTCTTAATGTTCTTGCTAGGAATTGCAGTACTATCTTGGATAACAGTGGGGAGAGTAGATACCCTGGCCTTGTTTCTGATCTTAGAGGAAATGGTTTCATTTTTTCCCCATTTAGTATAATGTTGGCTGTAGGTTTGGCATACATAGCCTTTATAACAGTAAGGAATATTCTTTCAATTTCTAGATTCTTCAGAGATTTTTTTCATGAAAGGATGTTCAATTGTGTCAAAGGTTTTCTCTGGGTCAGTTGATAAGATGACGTGGTTTTTGTCCTTGATTCTGTTTTTGTGCTCATTGATTTGCATATGTTGTACCGTACTTGCATCCCTGGAATGAAGCCTACTTGATCTTCATGTATGGGTATATGAACTTTTTAATGTGTTGTTGGATTCTGTTATAAAGTATTTTGTCGAGAATTTTTCATCTACATTCACTAGGGACATCGGCTTATAACTTTTCTCTTTTATGTGTCTTTACCTGTTGTTGGTATGAGGATAATATTGGGTTCATACGATGAGTTTTGTAGTGGTTCTTCCTTTTGATTTTTACGGAATATGTTGAGGAGACCTGGTGCTAGTTCTTTAACGGTCTAGTAGAATTCAGCAGTGAGTTCGTGAGGACCTGGGCATCTCTTTGTAGAAGGTTCTTTATAACAGTCTGAATCTCATTGCTTTTTATTGATCTGTTTAATTTTTTAATGACTTCTTGGTTCAATTTTGGTAGGTCCTAGGTGTCTAGAAATGTATCGATTTCTTCTTGATTTTCAAGTTTTCCCATGTGATCTTCTGAATTTCATGATGCCTGTTGTTATATCTCCCTTTTCATCTCTGATTTTATTAATTCAGATCTTTTCCTTTCTTCTTTTGGTTAGCTTCCTTAAAGGTTTGTCAATCTTGTTTTTATTTTTATTTTTTTGGAAGAACCAACTTTTTGTTTCCTTGATTCATTCTTTATTGTATTGTATCATTCTTTTGGTGTGGAGACCAGTTCATTGATTACTGGCCTGATTTTTACAATTTCTTTCCATCTATGATGTTTTGGATTGGTTTGTTCTTGTTTTTGTAAAAGTTTCAAAGACAACATCAGATTAATTTTCTGATGAGGGTGCTCATGGCTGTTGACTGCTCTCTGAAGACTGCCTTTGCTGTATCCTGAAGGTTCTGGTCAGTTGTGTTCACATTTTCATTTGAATCTTGGAATTTCTTAGTATCTTTCATGACCCATTGATCGTTCAATCTCCAAAAGTTTGAATATGTTTTAAGGCTTTCCTTGCTATTGGTTTCTGGATTTATTCCATTTATGGTCTGTTAGGATACAGGTGGTTATTTCAATTTTTTGTTGAGATTTGCTTTATTACCTAGGATGTGACCTTAGGGAAAGTTCCATGGGCTGCTGAGAAAACTGTAATCTGTAGGATGAAATACTCCATAAATGTCTATAAAGTCCACAGTATCCTTCAGTTCTTGGATAGCTTTGATAGTTTTTGTCTCTGTGTTCTGCTTCTTGTTGAGAGTTGGGTATTGAGCTCCCCCTCATTTTTGAATTCAGCTCTATCTGTTCCTTTGAACCTTAGAAATGTTTGTTTTATGAACTAGAGACACTGATGTTTGGTGCATATGTAGTTAGCATTGTTATATCTTCTTGCTGGACTATTCCCTTTATTAGAATATAGTGATCTTCATATTTCTTCTGATTGATTTTCACCTAAAATCTGGCTTGTGTAATTTGACAATAACTACTCCTGTTTGCTTTTGATTTCTGCATGCCTGATAAATCTTTTTCCCATCCTTCCTCTTTTTAATTTGTGTTTTTGGTTGTGAGGTGTGAAATTTCTGTAGATAGCAGATGTTGAATCTTCCTTTTTGATCCAAACTGACAATCTGTATCCATTTACCTCTAGGGTTATATTTGAGTGGTATTTACTGATTCCTATATTTCTATTTTTTCCCCAGATTGAGTCTTGTGTTGATGCTTCTTTATCTTTGGCTTTGTTCATCTTTAGGTTTTGCTGTTTAATGAGGTAATTATGTTTGCTACTTTCCTTACTCTCTCATGTGTTCATCAGTTCCCCTTTTGAGTTTTATTCTTTCCTCATCTCTTGTCTTTGTGATTGTTTTCATCCTCTTCTGTGTGAATTACTCCCTTGGGTATCCTTTGTAATGCAAGCTTGGTGGACTTGATTACTTTAGCTTATCCTTGCTTTGAAGGCCCCTATGTCTACATTGAGATTTAAGGAGAGCTTTGCTGGATGTAGTATTTTTGTTTGGCAGTTATTTTCTCAAACAGCCTCAATTATACTGCTCCATGCTCCCCTGGCTTTTAAGGTTTGTACAGAGGGGTCTGGGGTGATATTTATGTGATTAGTTTTGTACGTAAGGTGCCATTTTTATCTCATGGCTTTCAGTGTCCTTTCTTTGGTTTCTAATTTGGGCATTTTTCATTATGACATGACATAGGGTTGTTATTTTGTGATCACGTCTATTTGGAGTTTGAAATGCCTGCTGTATAGGAGTGTCTAAATTGTTACAATAGATTTGGGAAATTTTCTGCTATGATTTCATTGGAACAGGTTTGTATGCCTTCAATTTGTATTTCAGCTACATCTTCCACCCCTGAATCCTTAGGCTCAGTCTTTTGATTGTGCCCCAGAGTTTGTATGGTATATTCATGTGTATTTGTTTTTTCTTTCTTTTGTTTTGTGACAACTCCTAGATCTTGTCCTCCATCTCTAATATTCTTTCCCTTGTTCAATCTTGTCTGCTGATAGTAGTATCTACTATGGTTTACATTTGTCTTATTGAGGTTTTCATTTGTAACATTTGTGCTTTGTTATTTTTCAAATGCCTATATCCTTGCTGAATTTCTCTTCCATGTTGCTGACTTTCCTGTCTAGTTTGTGGATTGATTTCCTAACTTCATATTTTTTTATTTGACTCCTCATTGAGGTCATTGATTATTTTTCACAAGAGGCTTCCGAATTCTCTCTCAGAAGTTTCAGCCAATTTATTATTTTTTGGATTCAGGCATTGAATTGTTGTGGTGGAAGTTTAGGGGTTTAGCCTAGTCATTTTGAAATATAGCAGAGGGTTTTCAAATTATAGCCAGTCCTACCTACGAACCAGAAGTAGTTCTTCCACTCTGTGCTCAGGTGTCCTTTCCTGAACTTTTTCCCATTCTACCTCACCTGTGCTGTCTCCAGTATTTAGTGACTGCTATTCTATTCTTCTACAAGAGAGATAGAAATAATTGACATTAACTTCTACAAATGAGTGAGACCAAGAAGTATTTGCCTTCCTGGATCAGGGTGATTTCATTCAACATGGTAATCTCCAGTTCTATCTGTGTTGCTGCAATGAGAGAATTCATTTCTTTTTGTGGCTGAATGATATTCCATTGTGTATATGCACCACATTTTTTATCCATTTATCTACTGAAGAACATGCATGTCAATTCTATAATTTTGCTATTGTGAATAATGCCACAATAAACATGGGATACAGATATGTTTTGACATAATGATTTCATTTCCTTTGAATATATATCTGGATCATAAAATATCTTTCTACATATAGTTGGATTTATTATTAGTTTTTTTGAGGATCTCCTTACTTTTTTTCATAATGGCTAGACTAATTTACATTCCTACCACAAAAGGATAGCTCCCTTTTCTCCACATCTTCACCAGAATTTCTTATTGTCAATAATAGCTTTTCTAAGTGAGATGAGGTATATCTCATTGCAGTTTTGATTTGTATTTCTTTGTTATTAGTGAGACTTGCCACTTTTTCTTTTATTTGTTGTTAAGTTTGTTTATGTTTTTGTTATGGTGGTTTTGACGAGGGTATTTCTCTGAAGTACAGGCTGCTCTGGAATGCCCAGGCTAGCCTCAAATTCCTGATCCTCTTGGCATAGCTTCCAGAGTGCTGAGATTGCAGGCTTGTGTACCCTGTCTGTTTGTATATTTTTTTAATGTCATCCCTTTGAGTTTCTTACATATTCTGGATCTCAATCATTGCCAAATGATTAGTTTGCAAAATTTTCTCCCTTCCTGCAAGTTATCTCTTAATACTGTTCATTTCTTAGGTTGCTGTGTAGAAGCTTTTAGTTTTGTCTAATCCCATTGATCTATTGATTGTGTGGGGTTTTTTGTAGTCCCACCTAATAATGATTGCCTACACCAATACTAATTTCATGCTTTACATTTAGCTTCTTAATTCATTTCTATGTAGAGTGAGAGGCATAGTTTCACTTCTCTGAATCTGCATCAATGATTGGATGACTATGTTTTGGCCCTTGTGTCAAAACTCTTTTGTCTGTTTGAATGCAGATCAATTTGTGGATGCTCTATTCTGTTTTGTTGGCCTATGTGTCTGTACATATGCCAGAACACTTTGTAGTGTTTTGAACTCAGGTATTCTGTTCCCTCCAGATTGTTTTTCTTCCTCAATCAATATTGTTTTGCTAAACTAGGTATTTTCTGATTCCATTTGAAATTTAAGACTTTTTTATATTTTAGTAGAAGATCACTGACATTTGGATGGTAATTCCATTGAGTCTGAATATACTGTTTGGTACTATTGACATTTCTCAAAATAATGAATCTCTTGGTCCATGGACAGAGATTATCTGTGTGTGTCCTCTACAGTTTCTCTCACTAATGTTTTATAATTTTCATTGTAGAAATCTTTTATTTTCTTGATGAATTTATTCCCAGTATTGTACATTTTATGTAGTTTGTATGAAGGGATTGCTTTCTTAATTTCTTTTACAGACAGGTCATTATTGTTGAATAAAAATGCTGTTAGGTTTGAATTTTGATTTTGTGTACTGCATCTTTACTAAACTCACTTATAAATTCTAACAGTTTCACAGGGTAGCACAGGCTGGCCTTGGACTTACAATATCAGCCCCAGAGCCTTGGGATTAGAGTTTTATGCTCATAGTTTTTGATGGAGCACTTAGAATTTTTCTTCTGCATATAACACATTAGGTAATTGCAAACATAAATAATTTCACTTCTTCCCTTCCAATTTGTTTGTCTTTTTAAACTTTCTCTTGTCCAACTGCTCTGACAGGATATAAAGTACTATATGAATTGAGTGGTACAATCGGACATCTTTTCCTTCTTTCTGATTGTTTGAGAAAAGCTAGAAGCGTCCATTGAGAAGGATATTGCCTATGGTTTTTCCACATACAGCCATTGATATTTAAGGTACATTTCTTGTACACCTCAGTTGAAAGATTTTCCATGAAGGAATGTTGCATGTTATTGAATGCTTTCCTTGTACCTATTAAGATGACCATACAGTTTTGTTTCTCACCCTTCAATGTGACATATTACATTTATTGATTTCTATATGTTGAGACAGTCTTGCATGACTGAAATGACTCCCAGTTGATCACATTGTATGATCTTTGCAGTGTGCTGCTGAATTCAGTTTGCTGGTAATTTGCCAAGAATTTTTGCTTCTGTATGCATTCGGAGTATGGGTCAGTAGTTTTCTTTCAACCTTTTTTTTTTGTTTCTTTTCTTTTTGTTGTTCTTACCTTTGCCTGGGTATCACCGTAATCCTGGCATTGTAATAAGTGTTTTGCAGAGTGACTTGCCTTTTAGTGTGCTGGAATAGTTTAAGAACTAATTGGCATTACTTCTTTCTTAAATGTTTTGTATGATTTAACTCCAAAGTCCTGACAATTTTTTGATGGAAGAATTTAATTAAAGCATGAATTACTTAATGTTTTAATCTCATTACTCATTAGTGATCTGTTTAGTATCTCTACTTCTTGTGTGCATTCAGAAATTTATACATTTTGAATAGCTTTTTCCATGTTTTATCTGTAAATATTATAGTGTCCTATGATTGTTTCTATCAGTTGTGATGTCTGCATTCTCCATCTCTGATTTTGTTTGTAATGGCACCTTTTTTCCCTGATCTGCTTCACTAAGGCTTGTTCATTTTATCCTTTCGAAACTATTTTGTCATTGATCTTTTGTATTTCAGTGTTTTTGGATATTTATTACTTGTTTTCTCCCACTAATTTTCAATTTGGTTGGCCCTTAACTTTTATATGTTAGGTTATTTATTTGAGGTAATTCTACTTTTATGTATAAATTTTTGACCTTAAATTCCCTTTTGGTAAAACTTTGCCCAGTCCTACAGATTTTAATATTTTATGTCATCATTCTAATCTTTCTAGAAACTTTTCTACCTTTTAATTTCTTCAGTTGCTTATTGGTTCATTTAGGAGTATGTTCATCAATTTCCAGTTGTTTGTATTTTTATGTTTTGATTATATTGCCCTAAGAAAATGTTACGATTTTGTTTGTTTTTAATATACTGAGCTTTTGAGACTTGATTTGTGGTGTAACATATGGTATATCTTGGAGAGTGCACTGATGAGAAGAATGCATATTGTGTTGCTGTTTGATGGAATGTTCCATAAATGTTAAGTCAGTTCGTCTCTAGTGTGATTCAAGTCAAAAGTTTCTTTGTTGTTCTTCCACCTGGACTCATTGAGCTAAATGGGGATGCTGAAGTTCTCGATCATTACCGTATCCGGGTCAGTCCCATCATTTGAATCTATTGCTCTTTGCTCTACATATTTGGGTAGTACCATGTTTTTGAGGGTATACTTTTTCCAGACTTTCCCTTTTAGGTTATCTGTATCTTTATCAATGAAGTTGGTTTCATACAGACAGCATGTATATGGGCCTTCTTTTTAAAATCCATTCAGCCAGTTTAGGCCTTTTGATTGGTGAGTTTCATTAATTTACAGCCAATATTGTCATTGGTAGGTATCAAGTACTTCCTGTCATTTCAGTAATTTTATTCTCTTTATTTTTCGCTCCTTTCCATCTCTTTTGTGTGTGTGTGTGTGTGTGTGTGTGTGTGTGTGATTTGGTAGTTTTCTCTTATGCTATAGTTTGATGTCTTCTCTTTTTCTTTTGTGTTTTGGTTCTAGAGAGTTTTGCACATTCATGTGTTTTTACAATGGTAGTCATCATTATTTCATTTTCAGTGTAGACTACTTAGGTATGTCTTGTAGCGCCAGTCTGATTGTGACAGATTCCCTCAATTTCTGGATATCTGGGAAAGACTTTATTTCTCCTCCAGCTTGGAGGATAATTTTGTGGGGAATACTATTCTTAGTTGTCATTCTTTTCCTTTCATTATTTTGACATGCTATCCTATTCTCTTTTGACTTGTAAAATTTCTGTTCAGAAATCTGCTGTAAGTCTAATAATCATACTGTTATAAGTGACTTGATGCTTTTAGTGTTTTTTTGAATTCTCTCTTTTTTCTTGTATTTTTGACATTTTGAATCCATGCCTTAGTCAAGGTCCATTTTTGGTTGAATCTTGAAGCTCCTTGTATCTGGATTCCTATATCAATCTAAAGACCTGGGAAGTTTTAGGCTAATATTTTATATGTATATGTTCAGTGGTTTTCCATCACTTTTCTTCACCTTCAGGGATTCCTATAAAATGAGTATTTGTATAATAGAATCCCTTTGTCTTATTGGCATTTTTATTCTCTTCAATTGTGGTGGTTTCTTATTTTGATATAAAGTTGAGAAGTTCTTCTGCTTGTTGTAATCTGTTATGGAAGTTCTTTGTGGTGTTTTTCATTTTATTTATTCATTTATTGGTGGTACTGGGGTTTGAACTCAGGGCCTCAACATTTGCTAAGCAGGTGCTCCACCACTTGAGCCATTCCACCAGTCTGTACTTTTCATTTTATTGATGTTTTTAGTTCCAAGATTTCTGGTTAGTTCTTTTTAATGATTTCTTTCTCTTTGTTCTTGGAGCTCTCATTCATATCCTAAATTGATTTTCTCATTTCCTCAAACTGCTTACCTGAATTTTCTTTCCCATCACTGAGTTTCCTTAGAATCATTATTTTTTGTTCTTTCCAACCATTTTACATATTGTCTTTAAATCAAGCCTTATTTCTAGAGAATTGTTGCTAGCTCCTAAGTCAAAATAATGTGTAGAAGATTCTGTCATAGTTATTTGAATTCTATGCAGTTGTGGGAGGTCCAAAGTGAATACCTTCATTGGAGGTGTGGGGTCTCTGTAAGAGCAGCCAGCACTGAAAAGAATACATATAAATGAATATTTCTACCTAACATAGATGCAAAACATTCTGGAAATACTAATAAATCAAAGCTAACTATATATCAAAGATCATACATCATGAGAAAATTGAATTTGTTCCATGGTTACAAAGATGACTCAACACATGTAAATCAATAAATACAATGTATCACACAGCAAGAACAGAGGACAAAATATTATTTCAACAGATGAAGATAAATCATTTGAGAACACCAAGTGCTAATGATGTGACCACAAGGGAAGGATAAATCATTTGAAAAAATTCATCATTGCTTCATGGTAAAAACAAATTAGCTATAGGAGGAAATACCTCAAGACACTAAAGGCTACATAGAGCAAACCCACAAGCAATATAAGAGTAAATGAAGAAAATCTAAAAACTCTTCCTACAAGATTTGAAATAGGATAAGGTTATTTATATTCCCTTTTATTTAATGTACTACTCAAAGTCTCATCCAGAATAGATAGAAATGAGAAATGGAGTGATATAAATAGGAAAGCAAAATTTCAAATTAGTCCTGCTTGGACATTATGTTTTATACAGAAAGAATGTAAACACTACACCAAAGGACCATTAGAGTAAATTAATGAATTCAGTTAATTAAAAGCATAGAAAATCAACACATATCAAACTTAGTAGTATTTTTATACAGCAATAGTGGCATTTCTTTTTTTGGCGGAGGTGAACATTTGTATTTTTTTAATTTTTATTTTATTCATATGTGCATACATTGTTTGGGTCACTTCTCCCCCTTTCCCCCATCCCCTCCCTTACCACACCCACCACCCCTCACTACCCAGCAGAAACTATTCAGCCCTTATCTCTAATTTTGTTGAAGAGAGAGTATAAGCAATAATAGGAAGGAACAAGGGTTTTTGCTAGTTGAGATAAGGATAGCTATATAGGGAGTTCACATGCATTGATTTCCTGTGCGTGTGTGTTACCTTCTACGTTAATTCTTCTTGATCTAACCTTTTCTCTAGTTCCTGGTTCCCTTCTCCTATTGGCCTCAGTTGCTTTAAAGTATCTGCTTTACTTTCTCTGCGTTGAGGGCAACAAATGCTATCTAGTTTTTTAAGTGTCTTACCTATGCTCATACCTTCCTTGCGTGTGCTCGCTTTATCATGTGATCAAAGTCCAATCCCCTTGTTGTGTTTGCCCTTGATCTAATGTCCGCATAAGAGGGAGAACATACGATTTTTGGTCTTTTGGGCCAGGCTAACCTCACTCAGAATGATGTTCTCCAATTCCATCCACATTTTCTTGATCCATTCGTCAGTGGTGGGGCATCTTGGCTGTTTCCATAACTTGGCTATTGTGAATAGTGCCGCAATAAACATGGGTGTGCAGGTGCCTCTGGAGGAACCTGTGTCACAGTCTTTTGGGTATATCCCCAAGAGTGGTATTGCTGGATCATATGTTAGATCAATGTTTAGCTTTTTAAGTAGCCTCCAATTTTGTTCCAGAGTGGTTGTACTGGTTTACATTCCCACCAGCAGTGTAAGAGGGTTCCTTTTTCCCGCATCCTCGCCAACACCTGTTGTTCGTGGTGTTGCTGATGATGGCTATTCTAACAGGGGTGCGGTGAAATCTTAGTGTGATTTTAATTTGCATTTCCTTTATTGCTAGAGATGGTGAGCATTTTTTCATGTGTCTGTTGGCCATTTGTGTCTCTTCTTTTGTGAACTGTCTGTTCAGCTCATTTGTCTACTTATTCAGTGGGGCCATGAGTCTTTGAGAGGTTGGTGTCTTGAGCTCCTGTATATTCTGGTTCCTGATCCTTTGTCAGATGTGCAGCTGGCAAAGGTTTTCCCCCATTGTGCAGGCTGCCTCTTCACTCTGGTGACTGTTTCCTTTGTTGTGCTTTTAGTTTCATACAGCCCCATTTATCATTAGTCCCCTTAATTGCTGAGCTATTGGAGTTCTTTTCACAAAGTTGTGACCTATGCCTTTGTGGTCCAGTGTGTTCCCTCCTTTTTTCTGGATCAATGTCAGATCTTACTTGAAGATTTTTAACCCATTCTGAATTGACACGAGTGCAAGGTGAGAGACTGGGGTCTAGTTTCCGTCTTCCACAGGTGGAAACCCAGTTTTGGCAGCACCGTTTGTCAAAGAGGCTGTCTTTTCTCCAGCACATATTTTGGTCGGCCCTTATTTTTGCTATTTTTCTTCTGCTGCTACTTTGGGATTTAGCATTTTCTTATTTTTCTAGGAGTTCAAGACTCAGTGTTGGCTTGTTTGAGATCTTTCTGTGTTTTTAATATATGCATTTGTGGCTCTAAACTTTCCCCTTAGCAGGAAATACTCAAACATCTGGAAACTGAACATGTCACTCCAGAATCAGTAGAAGAAATAAGGGAGGAAATGAAAAACTTCCTGGAGTTTAACAAAAATGAAAGCACAAGTGGCCAGAACCTACAGGACACAGCAAAGACAATGCCGCTCCTCTCGTTGTTGAATTCTGTTTTATTCTGGTTGTTTGGAGCACGCAGGGGTTACAAATCCTTTTTCATAGACCAGCTCATTTTCACTTTGTAGCTCACGGTAACTCGTCCTACTCCACCTTTTCTAGGAAAGACTGAAAAAATTCATTTCAAAAGTGTTTTTATCAAAGTATACATTACAACTAATTCCATAGGGTGATATATTGAAATCTTGCTAATCAAGGGAGAATGGACAGCCATTTAAACCTTTTAAAATTCCTGAAATTAGGGAAAGTTGGGGATTTCAGTGACTATTGAGAAGGTAGTATTCTACTGAGGAAATTGGAGCATCTTTACCTAAAATATATATTTACGAAAGTTGAACAAGCACCACACCTTAATTAGTTCACCCTAGTTAAGCACCCAAGTCCCAAAAGTAAATTAACATTATTTAGTGCCAGCAGGCAGTAACCACGTTTTAAAATCTAGCCTTATTCTTATCTCAGGGTCATTAATGCTTGGATGTTCTTTCCGGCCGTTGTCTTTCACTTTTTAAAAACTGATTCAACTTTGCCAAGTTTCACCCTCTATGTTGTGAGACCCACAAGTCATTCAACAAACATCACCAAGTGTGAGCCTTGTGTGCCAAAGTGACTTCTTAGGAAAATGCGGGGGGCAAATTTCTCACGGAAATACTTGTGCCCCTGGCCATGAGCTACTGTGTGGCTCTGAGAGTATTTCCTCACTCTGAAAATGACCATAGTTTACTTTATCAAAATCAAGACGTGAACCTTCATCATGTCCTCCTGAGGAGCTGCATCTTTAGCAGTGCATCCTGCGACAGGAGCTCAAGAATGCACCTCGGGGGAACTAGGCCAAGCCCGGTGAATCTAGGAAATCCTACATTCCCACATTCCCAGACTGTTGAATCCTGGGACTGAGTTCAAGCCAAGTGCATCCTGGGAAGGAGGTCAGTCCTAGTGCATCCTGAGAATTGAGGCCAATCCCAGTGTCTCTTGGGTATTTAGGTCCATCCCAGTGCATAGTGGGAACACAGTCAAGTGCAATGCATTTTGGGAACAAGCTAGAGCACAGTGCTTATTGGGAATGAGGTTGAACCTGGTGAATGCTGTAAACGAGGTCAAGTCCACGGCACTCGAAATCAAGGCCAATCTCAATGCATTCTGGGAACAAGGTCAAGGCCAGTGTATTTTGGGAACAAGCCTGAGGGCAGTGCATCAAGGGAATTAAGTTGAGCCTGGCATTTCCTGGGAATGAGGTCAAGTCCAGTGCATCATGGGAACAAGGTCAAGACTGGTGCATCTTGGGAGTGATGAGGTCAATCCCAATGCATACTGGGAACAAGATCAAGGGCAGGGCATGTTGTGAATGAGGTCAAACCTGTTGAATCCTGTTTACAGGGGCAAGCCCAGTGTTTCCTGGGAATTGAGGTCCATACAGTGCTTCCTGAGAACAAGTTCAAGCCCAGTGTATCTTGAGAATGAGGTCAAGCCCAGTGCATCATGGGAACAAGGTTGTGTGCACTGCACCTTGTGAATGACCTGTAGCCTGATGCATCCTGGGAATGAGGTCAAACCCAGTGCATCCTGGGAACAAGATCATGACTAGTGCATTCTGGGAAAGAGGTCAATCCCAATGCATCCTGGGAACAAGGTCAAATCCAGTGCATCTTGGGAACAAGGCTGAATGCACTGCATCCTGGGAATGCAGACAAGCCCAGTGCATCCTGGGGACAAGGTCATGACAGATGCATTCTGGGAAAGAGGTCAATCTCAATACATCCTGGTAATCTGGTGAAGTCCAGTGCATTCTGGGAATGAGGTCATGACTTATACGTATAACTGGGCTGAGGTCAATCCAAGTGCACCCTGGACCAAGGTCAAGTCTGGTGTTTCCTGGTTATAAGTTTGTGTGCAGTTCATCTTGAGAATAAGGTTAACCCTGGTGAATGCTGGGTGTGAAGTCATGCCAGTACTTTCTGGGAATGAGGGCATGACTGGTGCATCCTGGAAACAAGGTGAATCCCAGTGAATCCTGGGAAGAAAGGTAAGGCCACTGCACCTAGGGAACAGGTGTCTGCAGTGCAACTTGGGATTGAAGTCAACCCCAGTCATCAAGGGAACAAAATCAAGTGCAGTGTATATTTGGAATGAGGCCAAGCCCAGTGCATCCTGGGAACAAGGTCATGAACAGTGCATTGTGGAATGGAGGTCAATCTCATGTTTCCTGGGAACAAGGTCAAGCCCAGTGCATTTTGGGAACAAAGCTGAAGGCAGTGCATCCTGGGAATGAGGTCTTGACATGTGCATTCTGGGAAAGAGGTCAATCCCAATACATCCTGGGAATCTGGTCAAGTCCAGTGCATCATTGGAACGAGGTCAAGACTGTTGTATCCTGGGAATGAGGTCAATCCCAAATGTAGCATGGGAACAAGGTCAATCCCAGTGCATCCTGGGAATGAGGTCATGAAAGGTGTATTCTGGGAAAGAGGACAATCACAAGGCATCCTGGGAATGAAGTCACACCCAGTGCATTCTGGGAATGAGGGCATGACTGGTGTATCCTGGGAACAAGATACTCCAGGAAATGAGTGAGTGAGCATTGCAGATACATGAAATATATATATGCATAAAATGTCAAGTACAATACCAGGATACCAGGATATATTATATATGCATAGATCTGATATATACTAACATATGCAATATCTTACTTATATATAATATCTTACATATATATATACATATACACAGATATATATATATCTCCTACAAGCCTGGTATTGCATATAAATAGACATGCTTACTATTGTATTTGTGATCATGTGTACACATTTCTAGGGGAAGAGGAAAGAAGAAAGAATAGAGAAGTGAGTCCCCCCATCTCTCCACACTAATTTAGTAAAACCATCGTTCTCAGCAAGAAAAGTGTCTCCTCTCTCCACGCTATGACTCAGCCTTGGTGGTGGCTTGGAAATGGAGTGGGGCTGTGACCGTGGGGCTGAGCTAGCTTGTCTCCATGCAAACCTTCTCTTTCCTCATTTTTCTTTTTTTCGTGGGACTAAGGTTTGAATTCACGGCTGTGTGCTTGCAGATCAGCTACTCTTTTGCTGGAGCCACACCTCCAGTCCATTTTGTTCTGGTTATTTTGGAGATGTGGTCTCTCGCACTGCTGGCCTTCAGTCACAATCCTCCCAATCTGAGCCTCCCAGGTACCAGGATTACAGGTGTGAGTCACCAACACCTGACCCCCCATTTCCTCATTAAAAGGAAAATGAAAACCTGGCCTGGTGTGCACACCTGTAATCCCAGAACTCAGGAGGTAGAGGGAGGCAGGTGGGTCCCAAATTCTGACATACTCCACAGTCTGTTTCATCTTCTCCTGGAAATGGAGTTCAGAATTATTTCCTAAACTTTGTCACGTCCCCTCTTGACACACCGCTTTCAAACAACTACCTTCCTCCAAAGTGACGTAAACAAGAAGTTCTTGTGCTTACTCTGTACGTCCCTAAGACATAGCAAAGACACCAAGGGGGGACAGAGAGGAAATGGAAACATCAATTTATGCTGAGGAAAAATATCTTAAAATGGAAGCAAACAAAAAAGATGATGCCAGTTTGTCAAGCAGAGCTCCTGGAAGTCGCAAGGCAGAGCGAGGCCTCCTGAATTCCCAAAGGATAACCCAGAACCAAACTTGAAAGTAAATCAGATTACCCCAAAGCCCTTGGAGATTTTCACAAGTTGACAAAAACAAAACCAAAAAATCTGAAATGTGCAATGTTCTGGCATTTTTAACTGGACTCTGCAAAGAAAGCGGATTCAAACGTATTGATTAGGTGACAAAGCAGTAGAAATGAAGGTGACTTGGGTTCCATTGGCCAGTAATATTAAGGGGTTTCTGATTCCTGACTGTCCTCTCATTTACGTCCATGGTTTACTGGTGAACACAGCAGACTGCATGAGGACAAGAGTACACTTCTTCCCTTCCCAGGTAGAGAGTGACTGTGTCCCCATTGTTGGTCAAAAGCAAGCAGTTCTGATTTCTCTAACTCTTGAGCCCCACATTAACCATAAAAGATGTCTGTCCTGCAGGCAGGGTGTGGAAGCAGCATGGCGTCCCACCTCCAGGAACTCCACCCTGGTGTATTTAACAGACCCTCTGGATCACAAGAGACTTCCACGGCCTCCTGCACCCCACAGGGAAATGGACTTGCGGGGTGAGGTCCGTAAGCATCCAGACCACCAGGCAGACACGCCAGCTCCCTGAGTTCTCTGCCAGCCTTGCAGAACTCAGGGCTCCGTATCAGCGGTCAGCCCGAGGCTTGCATGCTTGCTGCTGCTGGCTACGCAAATTTGGGGTGGGTTGGTAGGGAGCTTACAGAGCAAGTGGGGACCGGCCCTGCTCAGGGTGGTGAAATTTCCAAAAGTCAGCAGCAGCTCCCAAAATGAAAAGAACAGAAAGCTCCAGAGTGGAAGCAGCCCCAAAGCAGACAAGTAACACTCCTGCAAGAGACTCCTGCCACTTTACCTCATCTGAGCAGAGCTGGGGTCAGGCCCAGTGCCTCAGCCAGTGGGTGGACGCTGGTCCCGAACCACACACAGTCTGGTAGTGAGGGAAAAACACTTCCACCTGGCTGCTACACTGAGAACCTGAACATCGAGGGCATTGCAACTGAAAGACTGCAGGTGATTGAAACTTCCAACCAATGACTTGGCCTCAGATGTGGACATCCAATGCAGAAACACAGGAAATATGAAACGACAAGACAACGTGGCCCCTTCGAAAGTCAGTAATTCCACAGGAGCAAACACACACACAGTGAAATGGTGGGACACAGAGAATTAAAAAAATAAAATTTTTTAATCAATGAAATTAAAAAGGACACAAATAAATGTCTGAATAAAGTACAAGAAAGCCCAAATAAACAAGTGCATTAAATGAAAAAGACAATGCAGGAAATGAAAGAAGAATGAGTATATAAAAATTCTGAAAATAGTCAAAGTGAAATTTTTAAAATGGAAAGCTCAAAGTCAAATAAAAATCGCAGTTGAAAGCCTCTCCAGTAGACTGGATCAAATTGAAATCAGATTATGAGTGCTTGAACACAAGGTGCAGGTTAGATCTTGCAAATGAGGATAGGAAAGCATATAAAGAAGTATTAATTAACTAATACTTCTTAATATTAATGGCCTCATGAACGCCATTGAAAGATCAAACCTCTGAATCATGGGCCTGGAAGAAGTGGTGAAAGCCAAAGACGTATAAAATGCATTCAATAAAATAATTGCAGAAAACTTCTTGTATCATAAGAAAGTGACGGTCTCCAGAAGGACAAGAAAAGCACAGAGATTATGTCATATTGTAGTTAAAATTCTAGGCATCCAGCACATGGGGAGACTAAAGGTGCAAGAGAGAGAAACCGAGTCACCTAAAAGGCAAACCCATCAGAATAACAATAGATTTTCAACAGAAGGTTTGAAAACAAGGAGGCACGGAATGATGTACTTAAAGTCCTGAAAGAAAGTTGATGCCCACCTGGATTTCTCTGTCCAGCAGAGCTATCCTTCATAACTGAAGGACAAGTAAAAAACTTCTATGATAAACAGAAAGAAATACAATTCATGATCACTAAGCCAGCACTGCAGAAGACGCTTACAGGAATCCCACATACCGAAGAGGAAGATAAACGCAGCTAAAAATACATAGAAAAGCACCAATCTGCCGAGACAAGCAGATAAGCAAATGGGTTGTCAAGAAGAATAAAATACAACAGAACTAGTGAAATTGCACTATTGACTACATATCATTCAATAAGAGAGCTGGAAGTTAGTGGTGTCAGCAAAATACACAGACTGGTGAATTGGGTTAAAAAATAAGCCCCGACCGTGATTTGCTTACAGAAACACACCTCGCTGGCTTAGAATCAAATTCCAAGTAAATGGGGCCTGAAAGAAAGCAGAAGCAGATATACTGTCATCTGACAGAGCAGATTTCACACCAAAATTAGTCAGAAGGGCAAAAAGATCACTTCACGCTGATAAAGGGAACTATTGTGCAGGAGGAAGTAAGTCTAAAAAACATACATGGCACTGAACCTCAGAGCATCCCATTTCCTACAAAATATGAAAATACAGACTCCCAAACAGTAACAATGGGTGATTTTGTTCCTTCTGTCTTGCCAAAGAGATGTGGGTCAGACAAAATCAGCAAGGAAAGTTCGGAATTCAATGAGATGTGATATCAAAGGGACTTCACAGACATCTACAGAATATTCCACCCAAACAGCTTCTGAACATTCATTCTTCTCAGCCCATGGAACTTTCTCCAAAACAAAAATTAATAACAAGATGGGGGCGGAATATATAAAACCATGGAGACTGGTCAACTGACACTTGAATGATCGGTGGGTCATTGAAGAAATAAGGGAGGAAGTGAAAAAACTGCTAGAAGCAAATGAAAACGGAATCACGACTTATCAGAGCCTTGCACACACAGCAAGGCCAGGGCTAAGAGGGAAGTGATAGCTTCATTTAAAAAATCAGAGAGTCCTCAAATGAACGATGTAACAATGCACCCCAATTCTTCTGTGTCCCAGCCACGTAAAAGCCATCACTTTAGAGGTAAAAGGATCCCAGTGTCATTGCCACGAGTTCTCACCATCCAGCTAGAACCGAATCTATACCACTACCTTTTGCAAGCAAACTGAAAGGTAACCAGTTTTGCCAACTTGAGAAGTGAAATTTTCTGGCTGGGTTTTCCACAAGCACTGTGTTATAGGGCAAATCCATAGGGTGACACGCACACGTAAATTACATCTGTGTTCATTTATAAGCACAATTGAGCCAATGGCAGAAAACGAATGTGCTGTAAAGGTTATAATAAAATATGATTCCATGGTAGGAACAGTTTTCTGCCTCAAGGAAATCAAAATGCAGCCACTGGCATGCACCATGTAGTGTGTGTACCCCATTTGCTGTCTTGGGACCTATGGGCACGTGTTAGAGTTGTACGAGGCCAGGGGCTCCATCGTCTCAGGTCTGCCTGTGGGTAGGAAGTGTTTCATGGATCCCTCTACCACCCCAGTTGTCCCTCTTCCACTTTCACGACCTTGCCTTTTGCTTTGTGTGGCTTTGTCCACCTCCCACAAATGAGAAAAAAGCACGTTACACTTGTTTTTGTGGGCCTGGCTTAGAAGGAAAATACACCACCGAGGACGGGGCATTTATGAGGATCCTCTTGAAAGGCTGTTCTGGACCACGGCTGGCCTCTGGCCTCTGTCCCTGGGAGGGAGGTTTTGTGGGGTCGGGGAGCCCAGCCAGGGTCAGCCTCATCTGCTTTTTAACTCCTACCTCTCACCAGCTGCCTCACTTTGGATAAGTGGCCTCTATTCTTAATCTGTTCCCTCACCATTTTAAGATCAAAATGTCAATGCGTTTACATTCGCATGTCTGTAACATCACTGAGGCAGGACGGACAGATGAGAAGAGCAAGAAATTATATCATTTTAATAAATATTTAAAGGGCCAGGCTCTGACACTGGATCGAGGAAGTAAAAACTGAAAAGTCAGGTCCCCTCCCCTCTCCTTCTAGAAGCTAAGTGACAGGGACAGGGGGACCCAAAGGAGCTGCCTGCTTCTGCTTTGGTCTTTGAGATGTTAACAAGCTCCTAGGCCCTTGAATGGGTGGAAAATACCAAGCCTCACAGAGGGAAGTCCTACTGTCCCTGCGTTTTGGGTGGGTCGGGATGAGCCCTTGCTGTGTTACAGCCATGTCAGCCACCCAGACCCGTGACTCTGACCACCTTCATTCCCCCAGTTCCCCAGCATAAGGCCAAGGATGGGGCCCCCATTACGATCTCTACTCCCATTTCCTGCATGGGGGCAGAGCATCTCTCTCTCTTTCTCTCTTTTCCCCATTTCTCCCCACTGTTATCCTGTTGTACTAAATTTCCTTCCTAATGAATTTTACTACATCTTGCTTTTGTGTCTTGCTTGAATTCTTTTCCTGCCAGACACAAAAGCCAAGGTATTTATCAGTACTGCTCTTCTGGTAACAGCACCATATAAATGATATATTCGTAGATTTGGATTTTCCCTATTGTTTGGCACCACTAAAAACTTCTCTATGCATTAAAGTGTACTGAAACTTGGGCATCTTTCCAGAACGATTCCATTTTGACGTGGAAGAGACTAACGGCCTCAAGTACCAAATGATTTGATCAAATAGCGCTTCTTTGGGCATCGGTGCAATCAAAGATGTTCATTTGGATGATTTCCATGACTCTGATTCCCAGCAGAAGAATTTACAGTTCTTTAAGGAGGAAAGAGTCGGGAAGAGGGAAAGCGTGGCGGGTTGTGAAAGGCGACAGTTTGGCCGTGGGTTAAATTGGGCTGGGGCTGTGGTGTTGGAGAGGACGTGGTCCATGGCTGCAGTGGGATGCCAGAATCCGAGGGATGGGAAGAAGCCACGCGTGTGGGGAAGGAGGAAGCGTCCAGATGGAGGAGAGCCCGGTGGCAATGGAGGCCTCTTCAGAGCCCGGCCAGCAGGAGCGAGCGGGTTGGATTTTGCGCAGGAACTGCTTGTGTGATCTTAGAACCCATCAGAGAGCAAAAGGAACCGGGACACTTGTCCTCCTATTGCTGTCTGCACACAATTTTACATCTCTTCCCAGGAAGAACTAAAAGTGAGTCAACATGCAGGATCCAAGGGAAGTGCTTGGAGGCCCATGTCCTCCTCCTGCAGGGACACACTCCTTCCTAACCCGGGTTCCTCCCTCCCTGCTCTCCCCTGCTCACACCTGTGTGTCCTGCACCGAGAGATGGGAACTGCTGTCTAAAACCCGCTCTCACTTGTGCACAACAGCAGTGATGCGTCTGTTATCTGTAATTCGGGTGGCTCTGGATGGCAAGGGTAGCACTTCTGCCATGTGACATTGTCAGGACGCACCCCAATGCTACACAGATGCCGGGCGGCATTCGTGATTAGAACGGCCAGGGCCCCTGACACATGGGCACCATCTCCCTTGCCATCCAATGGGCTAAACCGAGTCAAGCCTGCTCACCGTGTTGATGCAATTCTGTGATTCTCGTGTGGTTGGCTGCTTCAAGCTTGTCCTTGCAGAAAGGAGCAGGACACCGGGAACATCAAAGGAAGGGACAATGGTGGTTAATGTTTTATTTGGTGTTATAACAGATCTGAGTGTGCTTTGATTAGAGGAATGAAGAAGTTTCTATTTGCATGAGCGCATTGCAGAATTTATTTATAGCCCATCACGGGTGGGTCCCATGGGTGTTGGGAATATTTAACAAATGGTAATTCTATCAGATGGGGATGGTGAATTATTGATTTGTATCTGCATTTACACCAATAAACCCATTTCTACCTCATTCCCACGCTCCCACCATTAAATGCACACCCCGTGTGCACTCAATTATTGTATTCCAACATCAAATTCCTCTGCTCCTCCTCCCACTTGACGAGATCAGCGAGCCAGGGAGGACCCTGCATGGCCTCCTTGCCCTCCAGAAAGCAGGAAGGCTGCATTTGGAGACGAGGGCACCTTGTCAGGAGTTACCTTTGGCAGCCAGTCAGGATGGTGAACCATTTCCGACCCAGGTGAAAGCGATAATTCAAGAGATTCGGATGAGTCCTATGGGGCCAAGCTCCCGCCCTAGAAACCTGTCTTCCGCTCATTAGTTACTGCGTGGTGTCTCAGGTGGCTGACTTTGTTTTTCCACAATCTTGCTGGCCATCTTCTCATCTGAATCCCAAGTTTCTACCTGTTCCCTGTGTGCGTGGGAGATGTTCTGTGTCACAGAGTGCCATGAAATTGTGACGTCTGGTGCCAGGCTCGTTATCCGTCAGTTCCGTGAGTTTGGAATCCAGGCCTGGCTCTATGGGTTCTCTCAAGGATGCCTCACAGTGTTGGCCGTGGCCAAGCAAGCAGGATATGTCCACACCTGAGCTCATCCAAGTTCCTGGTAACTCCAACTGCAGGGCTGGGTCCTCCTACCAAAGTGGGGTTCCTTCCAAGGACTCTTCTGTTTGCTTCTAAGCCGGTTTTGGGGAATGCACAGTGCATTCCAGGAAGTACTGGGCAGAGGCTGTCCTGTGCGGCTGGTCTTTGGGCGTTTGGGACAGCATCGCTTATTCCATCAAATCCCCAAAGAACAGGCTTCAGGAGGAGTGTTAGCAGATCAAAACCAGAATCTTTTGTCAAGTAGTCACGAAGGGGCCTCCCGCCTTCTTTGTCACTTTGGGTGAGGTCAAGACACCAGGGAACACCTCAGGACTCAGTCTGAGCAAAAGTCACAAACACCTGTGTCTGGGGACCACCGGCAGCCATCTTGGACTCAGTACCCCTTCCGAGTCTTCTTCCTGACCTGGGGATGGCCCAGGGGTGGGGGTAGCAGATAGGGCTTTGAACTCAGGGCCCTGTGCCATGGTCCCCCGTCCTTTTCTGCTTTAGTTATTTTATGGACAAGGTCTCTGGCAGATTACCCAAGGCTGGCCTCAGAGCACAGTCCTTCTATCTATGCTGCCTGTGTAGCTGGGATTACAGAGATGAACCACCACACCTGGCTAAGATCTATTAAAATAGTCACCAATACATTCTTGTCACCTAATTATAAAAGAATGATCATTGCTTTTTTCGTTGTCACTTGTCTCACTCAGCTTAGATTTCTCAAGAATTCCCATAAAGTGAATTTTAAGATAAGGATATATAAAATTATGAGCTCTCCAGAATGCATTCTAACACTCTTTGATGTGAAAGTCACCGTCAGAAGACCTATACTTGATGGTGTAGCAATGCGTAATTCAGTTCTGTGAGACTCAAATCGTACCCATCACAAACGGTCAGAACGGATTCGTTATTCAGGGGTCAATCTTCAATGTTACATTTGTCACCAACCAAAACTGTATGATGGGAGTTCTTTCAAAACATTTAATGCCTTGCAAAATTTACTATACTGATCATATCAATAAAACCAGACTTTTCTAGTTTACGAAAGCAAGTAGAAAACCAGAACTGAATGTACATAGAAATGTAGATATAAAAACACTTGTAAAGTGTGACAAGAAAATGAGAAATGACACACCAACTGACAACCCTTGAAGGAAATATTTGCTGTTCTTGATACGCAATTCTAGTGAAAAATTTCCTAGTTCTACCTTGCTTGTTACACAGTTCTGAGACAGTTCAAGCTAAAAGATCAGTGAAAAGGACAACTTTTCTAAGATCCTTGTTCTGGCATTATTTCATATCATATTTTTGGTGCATTTTATTAGAATGACTATTTGCTGTTATAATTAATATAAATTGCATGTGTGTTGGAATCGTGTGAATTTCCCTCAGCTGCTTCCAAATTCCTGTGTGATTGATAGCAATGCAATTCTGTTGTGGCCGTGTATGGTTAGCTGGGGTCTAGCTAAATTGTCAAGTTTTTAAATTACTGCCTACAAAGGTGTATTTTTACTAAATCATATCATTAGATAATAATTACACTGAATAAATACACTAAATCACATTTATGAGCTTGGGATCGTGGAAAGGTCTTGTTTTGATTTGTTTTTCAGCGCTGGGGTTTTAACTCCAAACCTCGCCCTTGCTAGGCAGGCGCTCTACCACTTGAGCCCCTCCACCAGCCCTTTTTTGGGTTTTTTTGAAGTAGGAACTATTTCCCAGGGGCTGCAGCTTCAAACCCTGAACCTCCTGATCTCTGCCTCCTGAATGACAGGCGTGAGGCACAGGAGCTGCCCAGGGATTCTTCTGTACATCCTTGGAGAGAGGGTGCCTGTTGCGGACCAGGCATGGACCCTGGACTGGGATACAATGGAGCTTGCAAAGCCTCTCCACAGTAAGAGCTTGCAAAGCCTCTCCTACCATATTTCCCCAGCACCAGGAGTCTTGACCTTTGTTCTCACATCTCCTTGAAGAAAACAAACTGCTGTGTCTGCATACCAGCTCCCTGATGCAAAACGAGATAAAGCTCCAGAACTGTTAGGAGACTCCCTGATGTCAGATTCATCAGTACCGTAGGTAAGGTGTCCTGCGTGCCTTGATGGTTCCAGAACTGATGTGCTGTAATTAAGCTTCATTCCCCTTAGGAAAATGAGCCCACCAAACCTCACTCCTCTCACCTTGCATCAAGAGTTGTTGCAGCTTGATTTTTACCTGAGTCTGACCTGTAAAATAAACACTCTGGCCCAGGTAGGCGCTCACGTTTCCCATCAGGAACGTGCAGCCCTCCCGTCCCCAGCTTTCTGTTGTATGTCTGTATGTCTGTGTGTCTGTGTGTCTGTGGGTTCCATATTTCTCAGTCCCCACGCAGGTAGCAGGTGGGTGCCGTTGAGCTGCAAAGGACCTCCAAATAGTCAGGTTCAGTGGGATCGCCGTGTCATTTTCGCACAACTTCTGGGTTGACGTTTTTCTGACTGCATAACGACACAGCTCTTACATCTGCTAGCTTTCTGTTGCTGTGACAAAACACTTGAGAAAATAAATGTATTTTTTTGGGGGGGGGACAAATACATTTATTTGGTCTGGGCATCAGACTGGCCAAAAGTCTTGCTGTGGGTGCTAGCAGCCCAGACGGAGGCACCCCACCCCCTGATCTCCAAGACTAGCTTTTCAAGTGACCTTGGACTGACGCCTCGAAAGCTGCAAAGCAAATGAAGCCTTTTCTCCTTTAAATTTATTTATTTTCTCCTCCCTTTTCCATGGCGTTGCTCACACCCACGCCCACCACACCGCTGGCTGCCTTTACAGCCTACCTTGGGCCCCCAAAACGTCCCTTTCCTAACCCAAGTAGGTCTGGTCTTTCTCTGGAAGTCCACCAAGAGAAGAGGAGCTGACCATCCAAGAAAACTCAGGACCAATGCACCCGCTGGTCTGGGGACAGGATCCCTGCTGCTCCCTCCCTCAGTCCAGCAAACACCGGGCATCACCTCAGGGCACCTGCTCAGCCTGGCCTGCTCCCCAAGCCCACAATCACTTTCTATCACCTCCTCCAGCATTCAGTAGGAGAAACTGAGGCACTCTGGTTCCAGGGAGAATGACCTGAGTCACAATAGCCAAGAGGGCAGCAGGGAAGAGCCTGATGTCTGAACAGTGGCTTAGAAGACACACACTTAACGCCTGGTTGGAAACCTGAGGATGATGACGGGCTGAAGGAAGTGGACATGGCCGGATGGCACCTCAGCCTTTCCCTGTGAGCAGTGGGGACGGCACTGCTGTTAGGAGGAAGCTGTGTCCACTACAGGGTGTCCTCGGAAATCCTGCCCCATGCTGCTAACCTCTCACCCCATATCCTCATGAGAGTGCCCTCTGTCCCTGTGTCTCACTCACTCTCATTGATACACACACAAACCCCAGGAACAAATGGCCCCAGAGTCCTCCTGGATCCCAGTCAGGGTCTCTTAGCTCTCTGCCCCATGCGTTTCCTTTGCTGAGAAAGTCACCGGCCGCCTCCTGTAAGCTATGATAAGACAGAGCCTCATGGCAGGAGTGTGTGGCAGAGAAAAACCAACCACCTCATGGTGGCCAATACCCCATTAAACTATGAGTTGATCAATGGGTCAATCGACCCACTGGTGAGTCACAGCCCTCCAGATGTCATCACCTCCCAAAGGCCCCACCGCTGAGCACTGCTGCACTGGGGACAAAGCCTTCCACACATGAACCTTGTGGGGACATTTCAGATCCAAACCATGACATATAACGACACTGCATGTGAAATGGAACGACAGCATGGGGAACGGGGCATTTTCCTCCAACGTGTTGAGGGGGGACAAGTGTCATCACCACCTGTTTATGGTTTTCAGCAGAGGGAAACAGCCTCAAGGGGTAACAGAGAGCAAGCGTGTCCTCCAAAATCTTTGACTTCTTCCTTATGTTAAAAAAGGTGCATAAGATAAAGCAAAATATTCCCCTTTTGATTCTACGTTTCCATCAGAGCAAAGTGGGGCATCATTAATGAAGACAGTTTCATTTTCTCAAGCATAAAGGATTTCTAATAAGACCCCACTACAAACCTCTAACTTTACTATGAAAAAACCATATTAAAAGGACCATTTGAAATATCTGCCGTTTGTCAGTTCCTCAATGACAGATGTACTGTAGTAGGGGATGCTAATAATTTTAGGGGTACAGGGTATACGGTGACTCTTTGTACCTTGTTTCCAGTCTTCCTCTGAGCCTCAACCATCTCCAAAAACAAAGTCTTACGTAGCTGCAATTTTTCCTTCTTGCTTTAAATGATATGTGTTGCGTCTGTAATTTTTCTGTGAAAAGAAGTAGCCATTCTCTGTAATTTCAGCAGCGTTTTGTCTTGTGCAAGTGTTCCTGGGCACGCCGATCAGGATCAGCATTGTGGAAAACAGTGAAAGTTCTGAAGGAAAGTAAACGTGGACCTTCCCTGTGACCGAGCAACCTCTCTTCTGCTATACCCTTCAAGGAAGGGAAATCACCGCCTCGTGAAGATATTTGTGTTCCCATATTCACAATGGGCAAGACATGGGAACCACTGAGTTGTCTGTGGACGGGGAAATGCGTAGACCAACAGTGCTGTATATGCACAATGGAAGGCAGTTTAGGGCCCAGAAGGAAATCCTGACATTTCTGACAATGGGATGACCCATTAGATGATTTAGAAGAGGGAGTACGGGGTGGAGGAACCTCCTTACCTCATGGCAGTCACGGGGCAAAGAGAGTAGCAGGGTGGGCAGAGGTCCCACTGTCACCTCAATGGCACACCCCCAATGACCTAACTTCCTCCCCAAAGGCCCCACCTCTGAAAAGCTTCAGCACCTCCCAGTAACTCCTTTCCGAGCACCTTTGCAAACACTGGCAGCGGGTTATTTGTAGAACCGCGATGTGATCAATTACATTTGAAGCCTAAGAGCCTCAACCAGCCCTGGGGGATTAGGCCGAGGCATCTCGCGTTTGCTAAGCTTAGCTGTCACCACCAGCTGTAATCATTGTGCTTCATTGGGAACTTAAAAGTGTTCGTTCACCTGTAGGTTGATTTTACTTGAATTGATTCTGCCGTAACACGACGTGCAGTAAGCAAGAGGCAAGACACGAGGGGAGTCGGTGTGCAATGAGTTCTTGGAGAAGCGTCCGTGGACTGGGGTGTAGCTCGGTTGTTGAGTGCTTGCTTATCGCATGCAAGGCCAAGGGTTTGATTCTCAGAACCCCCTCCCCACCGTGCAAAGGGAACATCTTTGTTCCTGAGGAGACGGGGATGGGTTGGTGGAAGGGGGACAGAGACAGCAGCACAACTGATGGGAAAGGCCTGCAGGGTCCCAGCCCCATTCTAGTCCTCTGGAAATTCTGACATGCAATTCAGAGTCTCTTTATTGTGAATAAAAACCATGGGCTTTCTTTTGTGCACCTGTGGCTTTCCCTAGACAATGTTAACCCTACAGAAGAGTGTCCTAGCTTTTCCTGGGTCTCTCTGCACTTTCAAATCTTCAGGCTATGCACAATTTACACGGGAGAGTTGTAAAAGTGGGGTGCTAAACTGAAAAACAAGTCAAACAAGTACACACAGATATGCACACACACACACCTGCACATGCGCCCTTACACACTAAGAGAACCTGAGCTGTGCTTTTAGGAATAGTTGAAAGGTAAAAGTGATGCAAAGGGTTGGTGCGTCTCCCTGTGGCACGCGCTCTAACGCGATCGGTAATACATTTCCCCCGAAAGCAGCGTGCCTGGGATGGTGCAAGTGGGAAATCTCCATCCTCACTGACCTGTGTTTTCCCAATTTCCCTGCCAGGCACCAGGGCTCGTGCCTGTAATCCCAGCTATGCAGGAGGTGAAGATCAAGGGAACCGTGGTTCAAAGCCAGCACACAGAAAAAGTCCATGAAACGCCATCTCAGCCAGCAGCTGGGTGTGGTGACGAGCTCCTGCCATTCCAGCTGTGTGAGAGGCTGACATTGGGAGGATTGCAACTCCAAGCCAGAAAAAGTCACAAGACCCCATCACAACAGAAAAACCTGAGTGGGTGGTTTGTGCTTGATTGGGGAAAGAAAGAGAGAGAGTAGCAGGGAGGGAGGGAGGGAGGAAGGAAGGAAGGATGGAAGGAAAGAAGGAAGGAAGGAAGGATGGAAGGAAAGAAGGAAGGAAGGAAGAAATGAAAGAAGGAAGGAAGGAAGGAAGGAAGGAAAGAAGGAAAGAAGGAAAGAAGGAAAGAAGGAAAGAAGGAAAGAAGGATGGAAGGAAGGAAGGAAGGACGGAAGGAAAGAAGGAAGGAAGGAAGGACGGAAGGAAAGAAGAAAGGAAGGAAGAAATGAAAGAAGGAAGGAAGGATGGAAGGAAGGAAGGAAGGACGGAAGGAAAGAAGGAAGGAAGGAAAGAAGGGAGGAAGGAAGGAAGGAAGGATGGAAGGAAGGATGGAAGGAAGGAAGGAGGGAGGGAGGAAGGAAGGAAAGAAGGAAAGAAGGAAGGAAGGAAGGAAAGAAGGAAGGAAGGAAGAAAAGAAGGAAAGAAGGAAGGAAGGACAGAAAGAAGGAAGGAAGGAAGGAAAGAAGGAAAGAAGGAAAGAAGGAAAGAAGGAAAGAAGGAAAGAAGGAGGAAGAAAGGAAGGAAGGAAAGAAGGAAGGAAGGAAGGAAGGAAGGAAATGACAAGACCTTATATCAAACATAACCAAAACAAAAAGCATTAGAGGTATGGTTCAAGCAGCAGAGTGTATGCCTAGCAAGTGTGAAGTCCTGAGTTCAAATCCCAGGACCACCAAAAAAAATCCCGTCACAAGTTAATGTTAGGCTTAATATTGGGGAAATGATCATTTTCTGTTTCTTTTTTTCCCCATATATGTGTATCTTATCTCAAAAGCTGTCATCTTGTAAGAAACAACATTTTCAAAAGACAGGCATCCTTCCAAAGACACTACTGCGTTGTAGAGACAGCTTTATATTAAAGACGAAAATGCGGCCACTGGATAACTAGCTGTTCTGCAAGAAAACACTGCTTCGGCTTTCTTTCTCTCGTCCGTGGTTCCTCAGACGTAAAGAATTGTTTTTTTTTTTCTTTTATTATTCATATGTGCATACAAGGCTTGGTTCATTTCTCCCCCCTGCCCCCACCCCCTCCCTTACCACCCACTCCACCCTCTCCCTCTCCCCCCACCCCCTCAATACCCAGCAGAAACTATTTTGCTCTTATTTCTAATTTTGTTGTAGACAGAGTATAAGCAATAACAGGGACAAGGGTTTTTGCTGGTTGAGATAAGGATAGCTATACAGGGTATTGACTCACATTGATTTCCTGTGCGTGCGTGTTACCTTCTAGGTTAATTCTTTTTGATTTAACCTTTTCTCTAGTACCTGTTCCCCTTTTCCTATTGGCCTCAGTTGCATTTAAGGTATCTGCTTTCGTTTCTCTGCGCTAAGGGCAAAAAATGCTAGCTAATTTTTTAGGTGTCTTACCTATCCTCACCCCTCCCTTGTGTGCTCTCGCTTTTATCATGTGCTCATAGTCTAATCTCATTGTTGTGTTTGCCCTTGATCTAATGTCCACATATGAGGGAGAACATACGATTTTTGGTCTTTTGGGCCAGTCTAACCTCACTCAGAATGATGTTCTCCAATTCCATCCATTTACCAGAGAATGATAACATTTCGTTCTTCTTCATGGCTGCATAAAATTCCCTTGTGTATAGGTACCACATTTTCTTAATCCATTCGTCAGTGGTGGGGCATCTTGGCTGTTTCCATAACTTGGCTATTGTGAATAGTGCTGCAATAAACATGGGTGTGCAGGTGCCTCTGGAGTAACCTATGTGACAGTCTTATGGGTATATCCCCAAGAGTGGTATTGCTGGATCAAATGGTAGATCGATGTCTAGCTTTTTAAGTAGCCTCCAAATGTTTTTCCAGAGTGGTTGTACTAGTCTACATCCCCACCAACAGTGTAAGAGGGTTCCTTTTTCCCGTATCCTCGCCAACACCTGTTGTTGGTGGTGTTGCTGATGATGGCTATTCTAACAGGGGTGAGGTGGAATCTTAGCATGGTTTTAATTTGCATTTCCTTTATTGCTAGAGATGGTGAGCATTTTTTCATGTGTTTTTTGGCCATTTGAATTTCTTCTTTTGAGAAAGTTCTGTTTAGTTCACTTGCCCATTTCTTTATTGGTTCATTAGTTTTGGGAGAATTTAGTTTTTTAAGTTCCCTATATATACTGGTTATCAGTCCTTTGTCTGATGTATAGCTGATAAATATTTTCTCCCACTCTGTGGGTGTTCTCTTCAGTTTAGAGACCATTTCTTTTGATGAACAGAAGCTTTTTAGTTTTATGAGGTCCCATTTATCTATGCTATCTCTTAGTTGCTGTGCTGCTGGGGTTTCGTTGAGAAAGTTCTTACCTATACCTACTAACTCCAGGGTATTTCCTACTCTTTCCTGTATCAACTTTAGAGTTTGGGGTCTGATATTAAGATCCTTGATCCATTTTGAGTTAATCTTGGTATAGGGTGATATACATGGATCTAGTTTCAGTTTTTTGTAGACTGCTAACCAGTTTTCCCAACAGTTTTTGTTGAAGAGGCTGCTATTTCTCCATCGTATATTTTTAGCGCCTTTGTCAAAGACAAGTTGGTTATAGTTGTGTGGCTTCATATCTGGGTCCTCTATTCTGTTCCACTGGTCTTCATGTCTGTTTTTGTGCCAGTACCATGCTGTTTTTATTGTTACTGCTTTGTAATATAGTTTGAAGTCAGGTATCGTAGCATTGTTCTCTTGACTGAGTATTGCCCTGGCTATTCATGGCCTCTTGTGTTTCCATATAAATTTCATGGTAGATTTTTCAATTTCTTTAATGAATGTCATTGGAATTTTGATGGGAATTGCATTAAAAATGTAGATTACTTTTGGGAGTATAGACATTTTTACTATGTTGATTCTACCAATCCATGAGCATGGGAGATCTATCCACTTTCTAAAGTCTTTCCCAATCTCTTTCTTCAGAAGTGTATAGTCTCCCTTGTAGAGGTCTTTCACAGCTTTTGTTAAGTTTACACTTAGGTATTTGATTTTTTTTGAGGCTATTGTAAGTGGAATTGTTTTCATACATTCTTTTTCAGTTTGCTCATTGTTAGTGTATAGAAATGCTAACGATTTTTCTATGTTGATTTTATATCCTGCTACCTTGCTATAGCTATTGATGGTGTCTAGGAGCTTCTGAGTAGAGTTTTTTGGGTCTTTAAGGTATAGGATCTTGTCGTCTGCAAGTAGGGATATTTTGACAATTTCTTTACCTATTCGTATTCCTTTTATTCCTTCTTCTTGCCTAATCGCTCTGGCTAGGAATTCCAGTACTATGTTGAATAGGAGTGGAGATAGTGGGCATCCTTGTCTGGTTCCTGATTTTAGAGGGAATGGTTTCAGTTTTTCTCTGTTAAGTATAATGCTGGCTGTAGGTTTGTCATATATAGCTTTTATAATGTTGAGGAACTTTCCTTCTATTCCTAGTTTTCTTAGAGCTTTTATCATGAAATGGTGTTGGGTCTTATCAAAGGCTTTTTCTGTATCTATTGAGATGATCAAGTGGTTTTTGTCTTTGCTTCTGTTAATGTGGCTTATTACATTTATTGATTTTCATATGTTGAACCACCCCTACATTCCTGGGATGAAGCCTACTTGGTCGTGGTGAATAATCTTTTTGATGTGTTGTTGAATTCGGTTTGCCATTATTTTATTGAGGATTTTTGCATCAATGTTCATTAAGGAGATTGGCCTATACTTCTCCTTTTTGGAGGTGTCTTTGCCTGATTTTGAGATAAGTGTAATACTGGCTTCATAAAATGTATTAGGCAGTTTCCTTCCCTTTCTATTTCATGGAACAGTTTAAGGAGGGTTGGTATCAGTTCTTCTTTTAAGGTCTGATAGAATTCAGCAGAGAATCCATCTGGTCCTGGACTTTTCTTTCTGGGGAGACTCTTGACTGCTGCTTCAATTTCATTTTGTGTTATAGATCTATTCAGGATCCTCTAACCAATTTCCTCTTGGTTCAGTTTTGGATTATCATATTATCTAGAAATCTGTCCATTTCTTTAAGATTTTCAAATTTATTTGAATATAGGTTCTCAAAGTAGTCTCTGATGATTTCCTGGACTTCCATGGTGTTTGTTGTTATCTCCCCTTTGCATTCCTGAATCAATACTTTGGGTTTTTCCTCTCCTCATTTTAGTCAGGTTTGCCAGTGGTCTATCAATGTTATTTATTTTTTCAAAGAACCAACTTTTTGTTTCATTAATTCTTTGTATGGTTCTTTTGGTTTCTATTTCGTTGATTTCAGCTCTTATTTTTATTATTTCTCTCCTTCTATTTGTTTTGGGATTTGCTCGTTCTTGTTTTTCTAGGAATTTGAGATGTATCATTAGGTCATTGATTTGGGATCTTTCAGTCTTTTTAATATATGCGCTGATGGCTATAAACTTTCCTCTCAGGACCACCTCAGCTGTGTCCCATAGGTACCGGTAGGTTGTGTTTTCATTTTCATTGACTTCCAGAAACTTTTTAATTTCCTCTTTTATTTCATCAATGATCCATTGTTCATTAAGTAATGAGTGATTTAGTTTCCAGCTGTTTGCATGTTTTTTGTCTTTATTTTTGTTGTTGAGTTCTAGTTTTACTGCATTGTGATCATATCTATGTACATCAGAGAAAGTATTCTATAATTTTCCATTTTGTTGTGTCTTCTTCAAGTTTTGGCATTGTAGTACTGGTTTCAAAGACTAAGTTGAGGAGAAAAAAGATGGTGAATTGCTGATAGAGCCCCAAACACCAAGTTCCTACAAACCACAAGTGCTTGGAGAGTCACAGATTGTCTATAAATGGAACAAGAAATGCTACTGCAGAACTGACAATTATTGCCAGCAGCCCTAGCCTGCTGCACTTTGACCTTTGATACCAGAGAGTGCCTTTCAATCCACTTAGATGAGCTTGATACTTTCAGTCCGGTAGAGAGGGGGTAATTCAGTCCACACTTCTCTACACAAAGAAAGACAGCACAGGTGCAGGCTAGCCTAGCCTGAGAACAGCTTGTGAGAAACTATAACTTTGTTGACCATCTCTGAGAATCTTAGTTGTAAGTGGAAACTGACTGCCCTCCCAGGGAAGAGGTTTGGCTAGCCTGAGCTATGTAGGGCTCCCAGGCTTGCCCTACAGGTGGGAGGAGCTGGTCACTGCTCTCAGATCAGCTCTGATGGGACCACCTTGGAGAACCCACCTACCACAGTTGGCTGAAGCTAACTGCCCTCTTAAGAGGAACCTATGGGTAATCAGCTTACGTGGAGCATCCTGTAGAGAGGGGCACTACTGATTTCCACTTAGTAATTATACCTATCTTAGAGAGGGGCAGGGACCCAGAGAAAAGTCCCCATGTAAATGGACTTAGGCCTACGTGGTAGAGGAGAGATAGTACTTGGAGGGAACACATGACAGCTGCAGTCTAAAACCTGATGACCACACGCTAAGAGGAGAACACATACAGGAGGAATAAAGAAAGGGAAGGAAACCTGAAACTTGAAAGTGGTTGATGTGCCCACTGTAGAGGAGTGAATAAAGTAATAAAGTGACAGATGCCACTATGGGAAGGTGACCGGGAAGTAGTGAAGAGGTCAGGTAGAGATGAACCAATGTGGGTTGTAATACACGTGTGCATGGAAACGATGCTAGGAATTTCCCTGTATAGCTATCCTTATCTCAAAGTAGCAAAAATGCTTTGTCTTTCTCATTATCACTTATCTCTTCTCTTCAACAAAATTGGAGAAGAGAACACAACAGGTTCGGCCTGAAAGTGAGGGGGCTGGGGAGGAAGGGAAAGGGCAGCAGGGGTAGGGTGTGGGGGAGATTGCTCAAACAATGTATGCACAGATGACTAAGTGAATAAACAATTAAAAGTAATAATAATAAATCTCGATGACCAGAAATACAGAGGAAATATGGAATACAGAAGAAACAGTCTCCTCTCCACAAGAATGAAATTTAGACTTTAAATTTCATCTTGGACTTATCTTTTTTACTTTTCTATTTGGCTGGCTCCATTTTATCTATCTTTTTTAAATTCCATTTTTTCCCCTTTTTAAATTTTTTCTTTCTTTTTCCTTCTCTTCCCCCATTTTTCCATTCTTTCCCTATCTCTTCCTTAAAAAATCACTCAATGTGTGGTTTGACACCTTTCTACATTACTTCCCTCTGCAATCCCTGACAATAACACTCTCCTCCACAATAACTAAACTATACCATTACACACATTATGGTCTTATTACCCTGGATCCCCCATAGGTCATGTTGCTTCTCTCCCTTTCCCAATCTCGTTTTAACCTATGCAAACAACTTTTAATTCTCCAACATCACTCTATTTATACATACTACTGCCAAGGGTTTTATATGTCATGTAAATAATTGGTTTGGAATTGAATTTGTAAATTTGTTATTTCTAAGTTATACTTTCAGATCAGTGAACAGAAACTTTACAACAATCTGGCTAACAACTGAGCTAGCCAGAGCATAGAAGTTAAGTCAAGGGAAAGATAACAGGCAATTAAAACCCCAACCAACTAATCAGCAGCACATCAACCAAATAGCATGGGAAATAGAAGACAGGAAAGTGACTCTTCAAAAGGTCAACAACAATCACACAACAGAGGATTTGGTCAAATATTCAACCAAACCTTCCTGAGATTTGGTTAACCTCAGCTCTGAGTTCAAAAAATGATGATATAAATGACTAAGAAGCTCTTTAGTTTCATGCAGGTCCATTTGTCAATATTTTCTCTTAATCATTGAGCTATTGGAGTTCCTTTCATGAAATTATTACCTGTGCCTATGTGGTCAATGTGTTCACATTTTTTCTTGGATTAATTTCAATGTTTCAGATATTACTTTAAGATCTTTAATTCATTTTGAGTTCATGCAAGTACAAGGAGAGAGACGTGGTCTAGCTTCAGTTTTCTGCAGGTGGAAATCCAGTTTTCCCAACATCATTTGTTGAAGAGACTGTCTTTCTTAAACACATATTTTGGGTACTTTTGTTGAAAATCAGATAAATGTAGTTGGGTTTGTGTCTATTCTACTCCATTGGTCTTCAGGTCTGTGTTTTGAGCAATCACCAAGCTGTTTTTATTACTATGGTTCTGCAGTATAGTTTGATGTCAGGTATTGTGACACCTCCAGCCTTGTTCTTTTGGCTCAGGATGGCTGAGGCTATTTGAGGTTTATTGTGCTTCCATGGGAACCTGAAGATTCTTTGCTTTGTTTGCTCTAATTTCTCTAATTTGTCCTCAATTCCTGATACTTCATTTCAACTTCTTCCATTCTAATAGTGAGAATTTTCCCAGGGTTCCTCCCACTCCCCTTGATGGTGCTAGGTTTAACGTCAGGACGTCATGCTTGCTTGCTAACTGGTACTCTACCATTTGAGCCCTCTACTGTTCCCTTTAATGAGGCTTATTTTTGGTGGGGGGGAGTTATTAACCTTTTTATTTCCAGGATTTCAATTTTATGTGTTTTAGGATTTCCATATCATTTTTGAATTTCTCTTTCATATGTTACATTGTCTTGCTTAATGAATTTAGCTATTTATTCAAATTCTTTTTTGAGTCCATTCACTATTTACTTTCATCTTATTTGGATTCATTCTGGTGTTTAGACATTAAAACCATTGGTCATTCTAATCCTTGTTTGTGTATATTGTTTGAGATTCCATTTGCTTCACTGTCATTAAGGTCCCTTGTTATGGAATTGTTGCCTTTCAGAGGAGACTTGTTGCCTTGTTTCCTCCTATTGTGAGTCTACTTTTGTTCAAGTGTCCAAGCCTCCTATGTCCTTTCAGTTGAAGAACTCATAATGATTAGGCAGACTGTCCTAGTTCCGTTTTGGCATATTTTCTCAAAATACATTGTATGGTTCCAATGGTCAAATATTCAACCATAGTCATAAAACACTGGTTCTGATAGAAACCCTCCATGAGAATACAGCAGTCCATAATAAAGAATAGTCTTTGGCACTGCTCCTGTATCTTTAGAAGATAAAGGGACAAAGATAATACTTCAAGAAAAAAATGATCTCAAAACTGGTTCTAGTAAGAGAAGACAGGAATGATAATGTTAATGAGTGGTACATGATGTATGGTGTTGTAAGGCCAGAAGAGGAGACAGGTGAGCTTATCAGAAGGAGATAATGAGAAAGAAGAATGATAGGTGGAAAAATATCTAAAGGTATGTTATGAACAAAGGGAAAGAGAAAAAAGAAGAAAAACAAATAAGCCAAAAGATCAATCTGACATTCTAAGTACATGCTAAAAATAAATGCCAAAAAGAAAGAGAATAAAAATGCAAATAAAAAATATCAAGATGAAGATAAGAAATAGTACTTTCAGTGGAGCTGCTTTGTCTTCTTTTTAAATGTGAGAACTGGTTGATCCAGTATGGACTTCCTAGTTTACAGGCCTACTTCAGCAGGAGTGTGCCTCTCAAAGCCTTCAGCTGGTTCCCCAGTAAAAAAAGTAGACTTAATCTTTTGTTTAAAAGCCCCCAGGATGATTTCTGGGGTCCAGGCTCTTAACCCCCCCACCCCAGTCCCCAAACACTCCCTACTTAAGGTGCATCATCCTCCATCTCCCAGGTCCTAACCTGGTCTATTTTCTAGACCAGAACTCTCAGGTTTCTTGGTCAGAGATACTGTGCTGTGTTCTGGGATTGCTGACTCTCTGCCCAGTTCCAGGAAGTTTGCAGTGGTCCTCAGGACTCTGTCTCTTGCCTTTTGGCCGTTTCTCTGATGGAACTGATTTAGCCTTATGAGTCTCATGCCACAGGGTCCACCTGAGTGGGTCAGATTTCTCTATTTGCCTGCAGATTCCTTCACCCATCTCTCTCCCTATTGCCTTTGCTTTCTTTGGCCAATCCACACCATGTCCATGCATCCACACCTACCAGCAGCTGCTGTTGAGCTTGTGGGATTCTGTAGTGATCAAATCTATGGTGCCATTAGGGCTGACTTCCTTAGCAGTGCTACAGGGAGTTTGGCATGGAGTGCCTTTTCAGTAAGGTGTGTCCATGAGGAAAGGTTCCAGGTGAATGTCAATAAGCCACCTTCTTCATCATTGTTGATTTTTTTCTCTGAATGATGTAACTGTTGGTGAGTGTTGGACATTAAAGTCATCCATTATTATTGTGTTGGAGTCTATCTGTGATTTTGTGTCCAGTAGGGTTTGTTCATAAAAATGGGTGTGTTAAGATATAGAGCATATATGCTTATGAACATTACATGTTCTTGATTCATTGTTCCTTTTGTCACAATGAAGTGATATTACTTGTCTCCTCTGATTAGTTTTAAAGTCTAGTTGTTATATGAATAGAGCAACTGCTGCTTGCTTGTGGACTCCCAGTCTTGGAGCACATTTTTCTAAGCTTTCATTTTAAGCCTGTGTTTGTATTTGCCAGTAAGCTCCATCTTATGTAGGCAAGAAATAGCTATGTTTTGTTTTTATTGAATTTGATGGTCTGCATCTTTTATTGAATTTGATGGAGATCGTTGACATTCAGAGTTATTATTGAAAGGTTTGTAATAATTCCTGTCATTGTGTTGTTTTTATGGTGTTTCATTCTACCCAAATCCTCACTTGCTCCTGTACTCATTCAGTGAGATTTGTTCATTCTTATATTTTCATGTTTGACTTTATGTTAGGGTTAAGTGAACAGGCTCCTTTAACTATTTTTCCCAGAGCTGACTCAATGTTCGTGAGTTACTTTTTTTGTAGAAGCATTTTATTTTTCCTAACTAAGAATTATTATCTTGCTGGATATAGCAATCTAGGTTGCAGTTATTTTCTTTCGTGGTTTTGAATACATCATTCTGTACTGTGCTGGATTTCACAGTTTCTGTTAATAGATCTGCAGTTACACTCACAGGTTTTACTTTGTAGGGCACTTGGTGCTTCACTCTCACAGCTTTATTGTTTTTCCCTTCTTGGTATGCTTAATAGTTTAACTATATTAGGACACTGGGAGAATTGTTTTATTTTTTGGTTTGGTATCCTAAACGCCTGTACTACTTGGATGACTATCTCTTTCTCAAGAATTAAAAAATTTCTGCTACATTTTATGAAATGTGTTTTTATGCCTTTACCTTCACCTCTTCTTCTATGCCCATGATTTATGTTTGGCTTCTTAATGGTATCCCAGAAGTCTTGCATATTCCATTCATTTTTTCTTCATATTTTTCTTTATCATTATCTGACTAATTTAACTCACCTACTTATCTTGTTCAGGATTTTTATAATTTTTTGAATTCTCTGTTCATGTACTTCATTGTATTCTTTATTTTATTCAGCTATTTATTTATAGTCTCTTTCAATCCATTCTGGTGTTTATCCATGTCCTCTCTAATTTATTGATCATTCTTACTACCATTCTTTTGAATTCATATTTGATGTTTCATTCTCTTCACTGTCATTCAAGTCCTTAAATATGGAATTGTTGACTTTTGCAGAATTCATATTGTTTGTCTTCCTTACCAATTTCTTGCATTACTGTGTTGGGATTTGCATATTTGAGATCAAGTCATTGGTTGGAGGTCTTAATTACCTGCAGTATTTTAGTAAAAACTGTCTTGATTTTCTGGTAGGACTGGTTGGTATCATGATCATTATGCAGTTTCTCCTAGCAGTCTGGTGTTATTGGACCGCAATAACAAAATCAGCATTTAAAATATAAATCTTTCCAAGAAAGATATATATTAAAGATACTAAGCTTTTTATAAGGTATGCTAGGATTTTAAAAATATTGATGTTAGAGGAATTAATTATTAAATAGTAAAATAAATGTGGGTTGAGGGAATGTAAAAGGAAAAAGGAAGATTTGGAGTAAGAGGTGAAGCATTTGGGATGAGTGACATGAACTAATAATATGCAAGGATACCGTACAATTATCTCAGAGAAAGACAACAGAAGAAAGGACTGTAACAGGATGGAAAAAATTAAAATAAAGAGAAAGCACAATAAGTCAAAAAGGTTAAAAATTAAAAATAAAATGGGTAGTTCTTTCTTGTAGAGAGTATTGTAGACTAGTTGTTTTATGTCAGTGCAGCAGGTGTTCTGTAATCTCTGGCCCTCAGTTTTTGGTCTGAAGTTCTTCTGAAGTGTTCACTCCTGATTGTCCTCCAGGCCTGGGGTGTCTGTGATTCTTCTCTGTGTTGACCTGGGTACAGTAATCAGTGTTCTGCTATGTCTGGGTCTGGGTCGGGGGCAGTTGCTAGAGGAGGCATGACCTGAGCATTGGGCTGCTATGACCCAATTCAGTCCTTCAACTGCATTGTGCCTGCCTCTAGGCACAGTATTAGCAACTGAAGGGGGAGAGGGGAGGGGTGACCTGCATGAACAGCTGGTTGGTCAGGTGTGGTTCACTAAGTATGCCCAACCCTATGGTCCTCCTTGGGCCTACTTCATGTTCTGTGTTGGTGACAAGGTGCACTGGGTAGCACCTGTTCACGGGCAGTGAACTTTGTCATCTTTGCAGGCTTCTGTTGCTCTCACTCTCCCATGTGCTCTGCCCTGTGTGGTGGATTCAGGATCTCTACAGCTAGCCAGCTCTCACTCCATGGGGGCTGCCCCATGCTAGCACTTTACCCTGGGTTGGGGCTCAGACTCTGGTTATTCCCTGTCCTCTGCAGTGAGGTTTGATGTCTTCCCTTTAGCTTACTAGTTCACACTTGGCAAATTGCCAATCAGTGCACAATTACTTCTCACTACACAAATACACAGTGGGTCCAGGGATTGAATATGTTAGATCCCACACTGTGGAATTTTCCCACTTTCATAGCTAGAACTGGGTACGGTTGGAGACTCAGGCTCTGGGGTGACTCTGGCTTCCACTTGAGTGATGTTTACCTTTTGTTGTGTAGATCAAAAGTATGAAGATTCTTGATTGCCCTGGTTTCTGTCTATATGTCTGTTTTTTACTATCAAGTTCTGCCTTTCTAAATTGCCCACATTTTCTTGTGTTCGTGAACCTAAGATTTTATTTCAAGTATGCAGAAACACTGATACATGGTAGGTACTTATAATTCACTGTTTGTTCTCTTACATAATTTCTTTCTGCTACTTGCGGATTCTATTTTTTGAATTTTGAAACAATTTTATGAAATTTTAAATTTAGACGAAAGCATTTCTTTTCCCTATTAAAAAAACCCCCAAGTCTTTGTAGTCTAATGTTTTAATAAACACACAGGAAAAACAAAACATCTTAAACTCTTTTGCAATTTTGCAACAATTTTCAAGAATACATTTGTTAACAGAGCGTAATACATTATGAAAGAAGTTGAATACAAGTTGTATTTTTGATAGAATGAAACTGAAAAATATCACCTGTCTACATGGCTAAACTTTGATATTTTTTGCAAGCCTCTAAGCAGGCAATTTTACAAAGCAGTGACTTTTTAAATCTTCTCTTGAACTTTTTGAAAGGATTTATTTTTGTATGACAGGATAAAGTATAGGCAGGGTGGAGTGGGTAGAAAAAGAGAGAAATATTTCCTGTTCCCCAAGTGGGAAATGGCAACAAAGACTCCCAGCAATAATATTTAAAATGACTTTTTTTCCCCTTTATCTCTAGCTTAAGCATTAACTCTAGAATGCCTATATATTTAATTAGGCCTGGGTGAAGTAAGAACGTTAAATAACTGGTTTTCTTATGAAAGGCAGCAGAAGAAAAGGTAGGAAAAAATAGAAAAGACAGAAGCAATAGCTCCTCTATACTATTTTTATAACTTCAGTCAATAAACTATCTTGCAAATTTTCATGCGCACACACACACACACGCAGAGATGTTTTAAATTTGGAATGCCAGGAATGTCAACTGAAGCATGCCTACGATGAGCTCAAAAATATATAAAAATGTAGTGGCCACAGGTATGCTAGTTAACTAAAATTCTCCCTATGGGGCACCAGGATAGAGTTAGTACTTGTCATTTTTATGCAAATAAAAACAGAGATCTCCAGTTTTTTTAAAAATGTGTCACAAGGACAGTGTTTCCTGTAATGTTTACAGTATTTCCTAAATAATCACATTACAATCTCTACCTGTAAGAAAAGAAACATGAAGAACATGGTAGCTAAGAATCTTGATTTCTCAATTTTAGTTGCAGTTTCTCTTTGGGTGGACAATGCTGGCCCATCCAACTATTTAGGACAGATAGCACTGGAATATCCAAGACATCACTGTTCTAATACTGTACTAAATATCCTAATAAGGGAACATCCCCATATTACACAAGATGAATTCTCTTTAGGAAGCTTGCTAGAAACATATACAAGATTCTCTTCCCTTTTTGTAGATAGGAAACAAAAGCAGTTAGAGAGAGACAGGGTAGATGAGCTTTTATTGACAGTACAAGTTTTGCCTTTGTCGCAACTCATAATGGTTTTCTTGACTACAGTGGAGAGAGTTAGATAAATGTGTAAGCTTTTAGGAGACAACTTTAAAAATGTGATGTGTGTGTGTGTCCTGACATATAAAATTGAATGCAATTACTTTCTTGTTAAAGGGGGATAAAGCCCACTCCCCTGCCTTATATATTTCATAAGAAAGGATGGGGATTAGGCTTCTTAATGTAATCAAGGGATTAGGTGTGTTATTCCAGTAAGGCCGATCCTGAAGAGGAGCAGACTGCCTGTTTCCTTTATGAAAAGAGAATGAGGATGGAGGATATTTTTTAAAAATTCTAAGCATATGTGGTATTGTCCCTTTGGGCTATGTCTATGGGTGGTGTGAAAGGACCTGGGTTAATGTTCTAATATTCCATCAGAAAGCAAGCTTTAAAAAAAAAAAAGTAACTATGGCTGCTTTGCTCGCTGGGAAGTGTAGTTCAGCCAGGCTACTGCAATAAGGCATGTAAACTGGCAGCACTTGAATTCCAGGTCCCCCAAGCATCCAGCTGGAATTATAAACTGGATGAGGAAAGTTCTGGAGGCGCCTCCTCTCTAATCTTTTCCAGATTGAAAAGAGGCACTGTTTGAGCAAGTGTCAAGCCATACTTTTGTCAGTTTTCCAATTAATGGCTTACATTTCTGCATAGGCATTTCTCTGTTATAATTTCTTGCTACTTACTGAAGAGAATAGACAGCAGGCTCTGGCCCGTAAATAATAACTCTGAGTTATTATCAGAACAACCTCAGAGCACAAGCACAAGCACCTCATTGCTGCCAAGCCTTCATATTTGGGCAGCAATGCCCAAAATCTCCTGAGGGAGCCTTCTAAACCAGTGGGCCATGGACTCATGTTTAAACAACAGAAGCTCAATAATTCATTTCATGGTGACCAAGGACCTCATCATTCCCACCATTTTCAGCTCAGCACGCTAGAGCAGGCACAGGGAATACAGAAGAGGCAAGAAAAGATGTCCATAGCCTGCTCAAGACACAACCGATCAAGACAAATGACTCTTTAGAATTCTCCACCTTTGGCAAAAAAGTCATCCAAATATCTCTAACCAATAGCTATTAGGATGTACACTATGTCAAGGTCATCCTCAGGCTTTACATATGATCAAATCAACACCTGTTAATAACACAAATCATGAATATTTGACCAAAGCAGAGAGTTCCCAGGAGACAACAGCTTATTCCTCTAGACAGCCTCCCAGAGATTCTGAAATAGAGGCCAAGACAGCCAAACCCTCTAACTGGGAGTGAGCATTTCTGGCATTCATTATGACTCAGGGGGTGTGATGCCCAGAACAGAAGGAAGACTCCAAAAGAAATTTTGGCCTCACTCCACAAAAACAGTAAACTGTCAAAAGGGAATATGCATACAGAATGTAGATTGTTTTGGGGTGAATATAGGCTCTGCTGAGGAGCTCCTTGCAGTGTTTAAGATTCTGACCAGCAGAAATTATGAACCTGCCATGAAGACATGGGACTTACACATGACAGACTACTGCCATGTCCTGATGAAAGCAGTCAAGCACCTCCTCCCCAGTCACCCTGCAGCCCTTGTAAGGGATCAATGGCAGCAGTGGGGGAGGGACCAGATCAGCCTGCCCTCAGGTCTAACCCCAGCCTTTGTCAAAGGGGAGATGCATAGGTTTTTCCTCCCAGGCTGGCTTCAAGGTAGACATATGACGATTGAACAGATTAATTCCATGATCTGTGATGTGGAACTTCTCTCAATAATCTAATTGCAAGTGGGCATGACCTTCTTCAAGTTAAGCTGGACCCTCTGCCCAAGACTGTTACCCTGGCATTTGCTTCTCAGTTGGGGAAGATGTCTCTCCAACAAGATCTTCAAGATGTCCTTGAAGCTGACCTTTCTGGAGTAGATGCCAAGCTTGTGTTCAATCCAAAGCCCTTCCAGTGAGCTGGAATTAATTTTGCCTTAGTGAAAAGAAGCTGCCTGTTACCTACTGATAGCAAGGGCCTGAGGAAGATGACCCATGCCATGAGTATAGTGGCCTTTTATCCAAAGGAGTATCTGCTCCTGGTGGTGGTGCTGTCCTCCATGTGCTTCACCTGGGAAGAGGCCTTCCTTCTGTGCCTGCTATCTCTGAGCCCAGAGGATATCACCATAGTGGTGACTGGGAAGGGCCACCTGTGAGCTGACTTAGTCAGTGTAATCAATTTTGACCTTCTTAGCAAGTGGGAAAAACAGCTAAATGCCTCTTTCAATGCTGTCAGCATTGACAAACCTCACTTCCTCAAAACCAACAAGATCCCTTACTGTTGATCACTTGTGCCCATCCTAGAGTTTGCCAACAGTATGATATTGGCACACCAGCCTTGTTCTGGCCTCTGAGTTTTACACATAGATCATCATTGCAGTCAAGACAACATTCTTACTTCAGTTTCATGACTTTGGATTTTGCTACTGTGACACCAAAAGGCTACCCTGGGATTACTTAGGCTCCTCCAACCTGGGAGAGATGAAGCTCCTGCTGGTGGAAGCCATCATGCTACTACACCTCAAATATGGTGTCCTTTCCTAGCTGCCCACCAAACAGTGCAAGATGGTGATGGTTGCCCCAAGACGGATCAATACCAGGCCCAGGGCTTTCCTGGATGCAGCAGACAAGGAAATTACCAAGGACAAAATTAAATAGCAGCAGAAAGCAGCCCTCTTTCTTGTCTTCAACAGAGCTGCTGAAGCCAAAATCCCATATGTTGTAGAAAATATTCTGGACCTTTGGACAGTGGAAGAGACACACTTCTAGTGTTAGTACACCATCACACTGGATCTGGATGCAATCACCAAGCAACTTGACAGAAAGCATGTTCAGTACATCTGCATTGATGGTTGCAACCTGTAAATAGAGAGGCACTGTGCAGTTCCAGCTGCCCCAGGGACACTCATTGACACTGCTGACCCTCACTGCTACCCCACTTGCTCCCAGCTCACCTGGTGGTGTTCAGTAAACTCTTTTGGAACCCAGGGGTGCTGATCCAGGACAATGACCAAGAGCACAGGATTATACAAACTCTGTGGCAGTAGAAGAAGGGAGTGTAAAAGGAGACGGTGATTGACTTACTTTACATTCACGTATGCAAATAAACTGCAAGTCAATTGTTGAGATTGCTGACAAAGTGAGAAGGGATAAGAAAGGATAATGTAGGAGATGAATTTTATTTTTATTCATTTATTCACATGGGCATATATTTTTAGGGCCGTTTCTCCCCCACGCTCCCTCCCCACCCCCCCACTGCTCTGGCTTCCAGGCAGAACTTGTTCTGCCCTTCTCTCCAATTTTGTTGACAAGTAGACATAAGAAATATTAAGAAAGACATAGCGTTCCTGCTAGTTGAGATAAGGGTAACTATCCAGAGAGATTGCTTCCATGCACAAGTGTGTTACAACCCAAATTGATTCAGCTCTACAGACCTCTTCACTACTTCTCAGTCACCTTCTCTTTTTGACCTCTGTTGTTTTAAGGTTACTGCATTAGCTGCTCTACTGTGGGAACATCAAACACTTCCATGTTTTGGGTTTCCTATCTTTCCCTATTCCTCCTGTATGTGCTCTCCCCTTAGCCTGTCACCCACGTCCAACAACACTGCTGCATTTGCCCTAGATCTAAAGTCCACATATGAGGGAGAGCATACAATTTTTGGTCTTCTGAGCCTGGCCAACCTCACTCAGAATGATGTTCTCCAGTTCCATCCATTTACTTGTGAATGATAAGATTTCATTCTTCTTCATGGCTGAGTAGTACACTATTGTGCATAAATACCACATTTTCTTGATCCATTCGTCACTAGTGGGGCATCTTGGCTGTTTCCATAACTTGGGTATTGCAAATAGCTCTGCAATAAACATGGGTGTGCAGGTGCCTCTGGAGGAACCTGAGTGTCATTCCTTTGGGTGCCTCTGGAGGAACCTGAGTGTCATTCCTTTGGGTGTATCCCCAGGAGTGGGATTGCTGGATCATATGGCAGATCTATGTTTAGATTTTTAAGAAGCCTTCTTATTGTTTTCCAGAGTGGTTGCACCAGCTTGCATTCCCACCAGCAGTGTAAGAGGGTTCCTCTTTCCCCGCATCCTCACCAACACCTGTTGTTGGTGGTGTTGCTGATGATGGCTATTCTAACAGGGGTGAGGTGGAATCTTAGTGTGGTTTTGATTTGCATTTCCTTTATGGCCAGAGATGGTGAGCATTTTTTCATGTGTTTTTTGGCCATTTGAATTTCTTCCTTTGAGAAAGTTCTGTTTAATTCAGTTGCCCATTTCTTTATTAGTTCATTGATTTGGGGGGAGTTTAGTTTTTTGAGCTCCCTGTATGTTCTGGTTATCAGTCCTTTGTCTGATGTGTAGCTGGCAAATATTTCTCCCACTCTGTGGGTGGTCTCTTCAGTTTAGAGACTATTTCTTTTGTCGTGCAGAAGCTTGTAAATTTCATGGAGTCCCATTAGTCCATCCTTTCTGATAGTTGCTGAGTTGCTGGGGTTGTATTGAGGAAGTCCTTGCCTATACCTATTAGTTCCAGAGTGTTTCCTGCTCCTTCCTGTCCTAACTTCAGAGTTTCAGGTCTCATATTTAGGTCCTTAATCCATATTTAGTTGATACTAGTACAGGGTTTGATAAACATGGATCTAGTTTCAGTTTTCTGCAGGCAGATAACCACTTTTCCCAGCAACATTTGTTGAAGACACTGTCTTTTCTCCATCGTGTGGTTTTGGCACCCTTGTCAAAAATAAGGTGGGCATAGCTGTGTGGACTTATATCTGGCTCCTCTATTCTGCTCCACTGGTCTTCATGTCTGTTTTTGTGCCAGTACCATGCTGTTTTTATTGTCGTGTCTCTGTTATATGGTTTGAAGTCGGGTATTGTGATACCTCCAATGATGCTCTTTTTGCTGAGTATTGCCTCGGCTATTCATGGTCTCTTGTGTTTCCAAATGAACTTTAGAGTAGATTTTTCAATCTCTGTGATGAATGTCATTGGGATTTTGATGGGAATTGCATTGGACATATAGATTGCTGTTGGGAGTATTGACATTTTTACTATGCTCATTCTACCGATCCATGAGCATGGGAGATCTCTCCATCTTCTGAAGTCTTCCTCGATCTCTTTCTTTAGGGGTTTTTACTTTTCCTTGTAGAGGTTGTTCACATCCTTTGTTAAGTTTACTCCTAGGTATTTGATTTTTTTTTTGAAGCTGTTGTAAATGGAATTGTTTCCATATGTTTTTTCTCAATTTGTTCATTGTTGGTGTATAGAAAAGCAAATGATTTTTGCAAGTTGATTTTGTATCCTGCCACCTTGCCGAGGCTGTTTATGGTGTCGAGGAATTTTTTGGGTCTTTAAGATACAGGATCTTTTCATCTGCAAATAGGGATATTCTGACAGTTTCTTTACCTATTTGTATTCCTATTATTCTTTCTTCTTGCCTAATTTCTCTGGCTAGGAATTCCAGTACTATGTTGAATAGGATTGGGGATAGTGGGCACCCTTGTCTCATTCCTGATTTTAGGGGAAATGGTTTCAGTTTTCACCATTAAGTATAATGCTAGCTGTAGGTTTGTCATATACAGCCTTTACAATGTTGAAGTACATTCTTTCTATTCCTAATTTTCTTAGAGCTTTTATCATGAAGTGGTGTTGGATCTTATCAAAGGCTTTTTCTGCATTTATTGAGATGATGAAGTGGTTTTTGTCTTTGCTTCTGTTAATGTGGTTTATTACGTTTATTGATTTTCATATGTTGAACCACCTCTGCATTCCTGGGATGAAGCCAACTTGGTTATGGTGAATGATCTTTTTGATGTGCTGTCAAATTCGGTTTGCCATTACAGTTTTGAGGATTTTTACATTGATGTTCATGAAGGAGATTGGCCTGTAGTTCTCCTTTTTGGAGGTATCTTTGCCTGGCTTTGGAATAATTGTAATACTGGCTTCAGAGAATGACTTAGTCAGTGTTCCTTCCCTTTCTATTTCATGGTACACTTTAAGGAGGGTTGGTATCAGTCCTTTTTAAAGGTCTGATAGAATTCAGCAGAGAATCCATCAGGTCCTGGACTTTTCTTTTTTGAGAGATTCTTGATTGCTGCTTCAAGTTCATTTCATTTTATAGATCTATTTCAGTCGCTAATATCCTCGGTTCAATTTTGGATGGTCATAAGTATCTGGAAATTTGTCCATTTCTTCAAGATTTTCAAATTTATTGGAATATAGGTTCTCAAATTATTGTCCTCATGATTCCTTGGGTTTCCATGGTGTTTGTTGTTTCTGCCCTTTTGCATTTCTGATTCTACCGATTTGGGTTTTTTGTCTCCTCATTTCAGTCAGTTTTGCCACGGGACTGTCATCTTATTCATTTTTTCAAAGGAACAGCTTTTTGTTTCATTGATTCTTTGTATGTTTTTTGTTTGTTTTTATTTCATTAACTTCAGCTATTATGTTTATTATTTCTCTCTTTCTGCTTGTTTTTGGATTTGTTTGTTCTTGTTTTTCTAGGAGTTTGAGATGTAGCACTAGGTCCTTGATTTGAGATCTTTCTGTCCTGTTAATACATGCACTCATGGGTATAAACTTTCCTCTTAGGATGGCCTTTGCTGTATCCCATAGGTTCTGACAGGTCATGTTTTTATTTTCATTAGCTTCCAGGAAGCTTTTCATTTCCTCTTTTATTTCATCACGGACCCACTGATCATTGAGCAATGTGGTGTTCAGCTTCCAATTGTTTGCATATTTTCTGCTGTTGTTTCTGTTGTTGAGTTCTAGTTTTACTGCATTGTGATCAGATAGAATGCATGGTATATTTTCTATTTTCTTATATTTGCTGAGGCTTGGTTTGTGCCCTACAACATGATCAATTTTGGAGAAGGTTCCATGGGCTGCTGAGAAGAATGTATATTGTGCAGAAGTTGGATGAAATATTCTGTAGACACCAGCTAGGTCAATTTGATCTATGGAGTGATTTAGTTCTAGAAATTCTTTATTGATTTTTTGTTTGGATGACATATCTCTGGGTGATAGGGAAGTATTGAAGTCTCCCACTACCACTGTGTTGGAATCTATAGGTGTTTTTAGGTCCTTCAGAATACGTTTGGTAAAATTGGGTGCACTGACAGGTTGATAATTGTTCTTTCCTTTTGATGTATTTCTCTTTTGTTAGTATGGAGTGTCCTTCTTTATCTCACTTGGTCAATGTAAGTTTGAAGTCTACTTTGTCTGAGATAAGACAAGAGTAGCAACTCTTGTCTGTTTTGGAGGGGGTGTGCATTGGCTTGGTAAATCTTCTTCCAACATTTTACCCTAAGCCAGTGCTTGTTCCTATCAGTGAGATGGCTCTCCTGTAAACAACAGATTGTTGGATCTTCCTTCTTAATCCAGTTTGCCAAAAGATGTCTTTTGATGGGGGAGTTAAGTCTGTTAACATTCTGTGTTAATATTGATAGGTATGTGGTGATTCCTGTCATTTAGTTGTCTTGTTGTTTAAGGGTTTGATTGTGTGCAGCTGAATCAACGTTACTTTGATTCCTTGCCTTTTCTTCTCCTGTGGTTTGGTATTGCCTGTCTTCTCATGGTTTTGTTTGCTTTCATTTTCTGTGTACAGAATTCCTTGGAGAATCTTTTGCAGTGGTGGCTCTGTGGTCATATCTTGTTTTAGTTGCTGCTTATCATGGAAGGCTTTTATTGCTCCATCTATTTTGAGTTATATTTTTCTGGGTAGAGTACCCTAGAATTGAAGTTTTTTTCATCCAGTGCCCAGAATACCTCACTCCATGCCCTTCTTCCTTTAAAGATTTCCAATGAGAAATCTGTTGTGATTCTGGTGGGTTTACCTTTGTATGTTATTTGTTTTTTCTCTCTTACAGCCTTCAATATTCTTCCTCTATTCTCTGTGCTTGTTATTTTAATGATAGTATGTCATAGGGAGGTTCTATTTGGTCAAGTCTGTCTGGTTTCCTGGAGGCTTTCTGTACCACAATGAGCATAGCTTTCTCCGGGTTTGAGAAATTTTCTATTATTTTGTTGAATATATTATGAATTCCTTTTGCTTGCACCTCTTCTCCTTCTCAATGTCTATGATTCTCAGGTTTGGTGTTTTGATGGAGTTGGAGAGTTCTTGCATATTCCTTTCACAGGTCTTGAGTTGTTTGACTAATAGCTCTTCAGTTTTTCCTCTAATTTCCATTTATCTTCAAGTTCTGAGATTTTGTCTTCTGCTTGTTCTAGTGTGCTGGCTTGGCCTTCCACTCTGTTTTGTACTTCTGTTTCATTCTTTTTTTCTGAAGTTCTTCCATATCATGGGTCACTTCCTCTTTAATATTGTCTATTTTCATCTTTAATGCATTTATCTCTCTATTTATAGTGTTCTCTATTTTACTTTGGTATTTATTTAGGGCTCCTATGAGTTCATTTATTTGTTTCTGTGTCTTTATTTTTGGTGTCTTGGAATTTCTTGAGTGCATCTTTTATGTTTTGGTTGACCATGTCTAGTAACATCTCCATGAAATTCTCAGTGATTACTTGCAGGATTTCTGCTTTGAGGTTGTTCTTGTGGACATAGTTGGGTTCCTTGGTGTCATTTGTCTTTGTTTTGTTGGATTTCAGAACTGGGTATCCATTTTCTTCATTTCCCTCTGAATCCTGTATTAAATTATTTTTTGGGGGAGAATGGTTTCCATTCCTTTTTCTTCTTCCCATTGCTCCACTTGGTACTGTGCAACTATGTTCTTGATAGGCAAGTTTTTGGTTTCGGTCATCTGTTTTCTTTCCCTTGATTTAATTTTTGTTTTGTTTCTGTCTTGGGTTTTTAGCTAAGTTGGTACGCTATTTCTGACCCTGCTCTGGGTGTAATTTAGTATTAACTAGTTCACAGGTTTAACACCCTCATACAGAAGATCCCCTGGCGGTAATATCTATAAGCAGTGGGATTTGGCAGGGTTAATGTTTGTAATGCTAACTATAGAAATTTGGGGGTTGGATTGGGTGGCACTAAAGGTGGAGATGGGAAGTGACGTGGATGTGTGGGGAAAGCAGTGTGGAGGCTGCTGTTTTTGTGGTCCTTGTGTGTGTTTGGGTATATTTCTGTTGTTGTAGAAGAAGGTATTTGTGATAGGGATTGCAGGGGTTTGAGTTGTGTATAGTTGGTATAGTAGGTTGTTCAGTGGGTGAAGGAGGGAGGGGTAGTCAGGTGATATGTTAGGGGAGAAAGTAAGGGGAAGGTGAGGGCTAGGGGAAGAGAGTGGGTGAGTGGGGAGCAATGGGTTTTAGCACAAGAGAAGGATGGAAAGTAAAGAGGGTGAGCGTAGGGATGAGAGGATGATGATGGTTAAGTTGATAGTATAGAAAGAGAAAAGAAAAAAAAGATAATAGGAGTAAAAGTTAAACTAGAAAACCCACAATAATAAAACTAATAACATCAAAGAAATCAATGGGGAGAGATGAACAAACAGACAAGAAGGAAACAAACAAACAAAATAAACTCCAGGTTCAAGAACAATAGAATGTCAGTCTTAGTTTGAGTTCTGGTGTTACTCCTCCAGCATCCAGTCCTGGTGTTGGTATGTAAGCAAAAGCTCATGGTAATCTTTCCAGGTCTTTGGCTTATGAGTAGTGTGTTTTTCCTTCTGTCTTTGAGCAGCAGCTGCTTGGTCAGCTCCTCCCTCAGTGGGGTGTGGCAGTTTAAGTTTGTGTGTTGTCCTCAGGTTCAGGAGATCAGCTCTATAGCCCACCAGCTGTCCTGCTTTGGAATTGGATTTTTGCTTGTTGGTTTATAGGGGGCTTGTTTCTTTGCCTTGCCCTCTTTCTCTGTGGCAAGGTCAGTGATCCGTCAGCTGGCTCCCTGCTGTCTGCGTGTTGTGATGGTTTGCTGTTTGTTTTTAATTTTGTGGAGCTGTTTGACTTTGGGTGTTGCTCACTGGCTCAGGAGATGACCTTTGTGGTCCACTACCTGCCCTACTTCAGGCAGTGGCTTATCACCCACCCGGTCTCTGTCCTTCTGCCTTTCCATGCTTTGTTCACTACTATTTCACACAGCTATCAGCTCCTTGCCCCTGTCCCCTTCTCTGGTGTGCTTTCAGCAACCCTGCCCCCTCCACTGTGTGCTAGTTTTCAGTTCCTTGTTTATTGTACTTTTTTTTTTTTTTGCATGGGGTTCAGCACAGCCAGTGGCTATGCTAGTTTATCCCAGGGGTGGCTGGGGGAATACCATGTGATACTTGGCGCTTACCTGTTTGGTCTACTGAATGTCTCCCAGGCAGGTTTGGAGGTGGCGTCTGGCAGTGCGGCAGCCATCTGTTTTCTCAGTGTAATGTGGTGTGGAGAAGTTTTCTACAGGCTAGGGGTTTGGAGTGTTGAAGTTTTGATTCTCTTTGGTGCTTTATTTCTGCCAAGTGTGGCTCCAGTGTTCCAGCAAGATTTTGTAGTCACAGAGCTCACACTGTCTTGTTCTGCACCCTAGTCACTACCTTGGACCCTAGCAGATGAATTTAACCAACTTATACCTGGTGTATAATGGACACAGATATACCAAATAAGGATGCATAGCAACTCAAGCATATTCACTTTAGATGAGAGGTGGGGGAGATAAAAGGGGGAGACAGGGAAGGAGTGAGAGAGGAGGGAGGGAAAGAAGAGAGAGAGAAGGTAAGAGACAGAAATTCATAGCTCACATACACATTCTCATCACAGAGTTTCTTTTCCTACCCGGACAGGAAAAATAGTGAACATTCATGTCGAGGGAAGTAAAACCTGTTCGTTTTGATTTTACTATTGTATTCCAGCTTTGACTGTTTACCAATCTTATATCTATGTTCCTTGCTCTTCCTCCAGGCTATCCAATGCAGAAGGATAGAAGGCCTCTAGCATGCCATAATATTCAGCTGTATCTTCTTTCTCTATTATGAAACAGTCACCATCTATTTCAGGTAGCAACCACTTTTAGGAAGACATTCAGTGGGCTTATAAATGGCATTTATAATTAGTCTGAAGTACCTATGTGAGTATTGACAAGTCAATTTAGTATTGACAGTCAATTTAGGTGGTCATCAAATATTTGAAAATATGCATAAGTGCATTCTAAATGCAGATATAACATGAATTCTAATAAGTTTGCAAATAAGTCACATCTATGACATATTATCAGAATTCCAAACATCACTAATTTTATTTGATCTTTCTTTTCCATGCACCAAGCCTAAAATAGGCAAAGGAAATAACAGATTTTTTTCAAAGTACTGATTGAATATAAGTAGTCTATAACTTTAGGAGTAGCATAATTTTTAACCATTTAATTATAATTTTTTTGTTGTAACTAATGATCCTAATGATTTAGAATGCCTCTAAATCTTTACAAGTCATCTATCACAGACAAATCTGATGAGAGAAGATGTATTTATAAATAAGTAGACCATTCTCAAATATGCTAGTTATAAGGCTTTCTGTTTTGAACAATAAGATCTTCTTATAATGTTTCTTATAAATATCATATTTATAATTTCCTATTAATCTTATTGACCTCAGTAAGATTTATTAAAGAATAATGGAGAGAGTGATGGAGTGGATACATTATATGCATGTACAAAAAAGAGGAAAAAACTTATTAAAATTGTTTAAAAGGAGGGGAGAATACCAAAGCATAAAAGAGACTGTAAAGTATATTATGTACACATGTGGAAAATCACCTTTAAATGTGCCTATAAAAAAATGAAAGATTTTTCCATAACAAGACAGATAGTTTTTTTTTTGTCTTCTATGGTTAGGTTTGTGATTGCTTAGGAAATTAAAATTTTACCAAAGTTGAATTTTATATAAATATGTTTCTTTTAAGGTCTTTTGAATGAAGTTTGATTTATAACTGGTTAAAGGAGTTACTATTATTATAACATGGGGTACATTTTAGTGAATCAAATTTTATAAACTTTTGAAAGCATGATGGCCCCAAAATAATGTTTCTATTATGATTGTTGTCTAAGCATGTATAAAAAACACTAAAATTTGGTGAGTTACTAAAGTCTATGTATTGTTGTTGTCTTTTCAGATAAAAACGAGTGATGTCTATGTAACTCAATAAGGGACAATCTTGTTTTATTCATCCTCACTTCAAAGCAAATTTAAGATTAAGATTTTAATGTAAAATATGCATAAGACTTCGTTTTGAAAAGAAGCTTTCTCAATTGTACTGGTGATAAACACATCAACATTAAGCTGAATAGCAAACTCCATTTAATAGGTGATAACATTTTGAAAGTAACATGGAAGACTTGAAGAATCCTCCATGTGATGCTATAAATGAACAGAGTCAGGGCAACATAGGATAGACTATATTCCAGAGGAAAAAGGAAGAAAGAGCATCAAGAATAAAGAAAGAGGTGAAAGAAAAGTAAAAAGAGCAAAGAAAAAGAGAGGTGATTCAGAGAAAATTAGGAAACAGTATCCAACTTCAAGGTCAGCTCTCTGAGAGTAGGGTAACCTGAAGTCACAACCACAAGGTAAACATGGAGAGTACAGAGATCCCTGGCAAAAAGAGACTGTCAGCCCTAGCCACAGGAAAACCTATGGTCCCGAAAACCTGTAAACACAGTGGGTAGATTTGGTCTGATAGTAACTCCTCCTGAGTTACTGCATTGGAGAATAAATTCATAATTAATTCATAATAAATTAATAGCTTTGCAACTCTTTGTGACTTGGGGTGCTACAACATCTGGAGAAAATACCTGTTGCTGGAGACTGAGTTGTTCTGGGGACCTGGACCAAGAGACAATAAAAGTCAGAGAGCTTAGTAACACCCTGTCAGACCCTTCATTGTAAGGTACATTCATAGAGGGGGGATTCCAATGCAGACCCATTGAGACATTTAAGCAGCTGAAAACTCTAATTATGAAAGGCATGGCAATACAAATCTCTGTAGCAGACACTATGCTCTGCAGAGTTTGAGAGCTCTGAGCTTCTGGTTTTCAGGATCTTTGGTCTCCAGAGCTGCTCCTCTCCACAAGTAGTTTGCTGCTGAGAGTTCTGATACCAAGTTTGGTGCACCACTTGATTTTCTGAAGCTTTCTCCCACCCTCAGCATTGTTCATTGTTTAGAATGATCTGAAAACACTGAGACCAGCAGACAGTTTGTTGAGTGTCCCAGCACCCCACAGCATGGAGCTCAGTGCCTTATTTATTTCAGCAACTCCGAGGCATTATGGCACACCCCTGGGCTTGGATTTTTGTTATCCCTGGGTGTATAAAATGGGCTCCTGTGGAACGCTCAGGAAGCTGCTCCGCCCACAGGCCATGAAGCTCACCAGGGCCAGCAAAGCTCCTGGTACTCAAAGAAGTGAAGCTTCTTAAATTAATGCTGCTCAGGTAAGTAATAATACCCCCTTGACCAAACCACTAAGCCCACATACAATAACAAGAAATACTGTGGGAACAGAGAAAAACTAAACTACTCCTGGTACATAACAAGCTATCCCCCCAGACCTGGAGGATTCTAGTATTAGAGGACCTAAAAGAAGCTTTTCTAATTCTTTGTCTTCTTCTTTTATCTTTCCTTCATTTTTAACTTTTTCAGTGTTTTTACTATTATGTTGGTGACCTACCAAGATTTAAACAAAAGGATATCAATCATTTATGCAGATATATAACATGTATGAGGCTAAAGCAATCATAAAGATTCATCCAATGAAGAAGACTGGATGGCTGAACTCTACTAGACCTTTAAAGAAGAACTAACACCAGTACTCTCCAATCTGTTGCATAAAGTGGAAAGGGAAGGAGCATAACCAAACTCATCCTTCGCCAACTGTTACACTCATTCTAAAAGCAGACAAGGACACACAGAAGAAAAAATTATAGAATAAATTTTTTGATGAACATAGAATCAAAAATTCCTAGCAATATACTTGTAAAGCAAATTCAGCAACACATTAAAAAGATCATACAATGTGATCAAATTGGTTTCATTCCTGGCATGCAAGGATGGTTCAACATACCCAGATCAATAAATGCAATCCAGAATGCAAATGGAATCAAGGACAAAAATCACATGATCATCTCAATAAATGCAGCAAAAGCTTCTGACAAAATCCAGCATCCTTTCTTGATTAAAAACTCTGATGGAACTAGGAATAAATGATACATATGACAAACCTATATGCAGTATCACGGTAAATGGGGAAAAATTGAAACCATTTCTTCTTAAGTCAGGAACTAGACAAGGGTTTCCACGCTCTCCACTCTTACTCAATAAGGTATTCTAATTCCTAGGCAGAGCAATAGACCAAAAGAAAAGAATAAAAGGGACTCAGATAAGGAAGGAAAAAGCCAAAGTATCACAATTTGCAGAGGTTATGATCCTATACTCAAAAGACCCTAAAGATCTCACCAGGAAACTTTTAGATTTGATAAACACTTTTGGCAATGTAGCAGGGTATAAAACTACATACAAAAATCAGTTCATTTTCTATATACTAACAATGAAGAGGCCAAGAAAGAGATATGAAAACAATAGCCTCAAAATAAAAATACCTAGGAATAAACTTACTAAACAGATGAAAGACCTCTACGATGAAAGTTACAAAACACTCAAGGAAGGTATCGAAGAAGACACCAGAAGATGGGAAAATAAAAGTCCTGTGTTCACACATTGGCTGAACTGAATGTTGTGCCAAAGGCTATACTACCAAAAGCAATCTACAAACTCAATGCAATTCCCATCAAAATTCCAAGGTCATTTTTCACAGTAATAGAAAAATAAATCCTAAAATTTGGAAGCCCTGAGGTCTTCCAAACAAATGGAGACACATATCTGAGCAAAAAAGATTAATGCTGAAGGTATCAAAATTCTGTACTTGAAATTATACTACAGACCCATAGTACTAAAACCAGCATGGTACTGGCACAAATATAGTCATGAAGGCCAATGGACTAGAAGAAAAGACCCAGAAAAGAGTCTACATAGCATCAGTCATCTGATTTTTAACAAAGGAGCCAAAAAGTGGGGAAAAGTCAGCCTCTTCAATGGGAAAACTGCTTGTCTAGTCTACATGTAGGAGAATGAAACTAGACCATGTGATCTCAACCTATAAAAAATTCAAAATGTATCAAAGATCTTAATGTAAGCTCTGAAACTACTACAGGAAAACAGGGAAATACTGGAAGATGTAGACATAAGCAATTATTTTTCTGAAAAGGACTCCAATTGCTCAAGAAATAAGAACAAGAATTGACAAATGGAATTGCATCAAATTAAAAAGATCCTGCACATTAAAGAAAACAATTATCAGAATCAAGAGATATCCCACAGCACTAGAGAAAAGCTTTGCCAGTTTATCAGCATATACAGGATTAATATCCAGATTATATAAAGAGCTGAAAAAAATTGAAGTGCAAAAGAACAACTAATCCAATTAATAAATGGACAAATGAATTGAAAGGTCACTTCTCAGAAGAAGAAATACAAATAGCTAACAAACACAAATGGAAATGTTCAACATACTAAGCTATAAAAGAAATGCAAATCAAAACTATCCCAAAACCAGGTGCAGGTGGCTTGCACCTGTAACCCTAGCTTCTCAGCAGGCAGAGATCAGGGGGATTGCGGTTCAATCAGGCCCAGAACAAACAGTTCCATGAGTCCCTTTCTCAAAAGAACACTTCACAAAAAAGTGCTGGTATAACGGCTCAAGGTGTAGGCCCTGAGTTCAATCTCCAGTACTGAGAAAGAAAAAAAAAAAAAAACTACACCAAAATTTCACCTCCGTTTAACAACCATCAAGAAAACAAACAATAACATATTCTGACAAGGATGCAAGGGGAAAAGGAATTCTCATACACTGTTGGTAGGAATGTAAATTAGTGCAACCCCTATCAGTATGAACGTTTCACAAGAAACCAAAGACAGAACTGTCTTATGACCCCACCATACCAGTCTTGGGCATATATTTAGAGGTGTATAAAACAATACACAACAGAGACACTGGCATAGCCATGTTTACAGTAGTACTATTTATAATACCAATCTGTTGGTCTGCCTAGGTGATCAACACCAATGAATGGGTAAAGAAAATGTGGCATATGTCCATCATCGACTATTATTATGCTGTAAAGAAGAATGAAATTATGTCATTTTCAGGCAAAGAGGTTGAACTGGAGATAACCATGTGGAGTAAGACAAGCCAAGCTCAAAGTCAAGTAACACATTTCTCTCAAATGTGGATTCTAGACCTAAGATGATGATGATTGTAATAATGGGACTTGAATGTAAAAGGGAAACTATCTTCAGTGGGAGAGAGGATGGGAAATAGTATAATGAAACCCACCAAACACTGTTCGAAAAGAAGAGGGGAAGATGGAGGAGAGCTAAGGGGATATAACAGAAGGGGTGAATGTGTAAAAGTATACTGTATGCATCTGTGACATTATCACAATGAAACCCTTTATCCTATTAGTTATGATCATAAAAAATAGTAAAAACCAAACCAAAACAAAGGAGAGTCCTTAGTTTTTAAGAGGGATGTTCTGAAATGTTTATACTTATCTGTCTTTGCTTGAGAGTGATCCAATGAGTGGTGGTTATTGAGTCTGGATATAAATTAAATACTATTGGTTATGCTGTGAAAGTTGTAATGAGAACATGGGTGCATGGGTGGTTCATCATATTGTTCTACTATATTCTCTATTCCTGTAGGCATGTTTGAAATTTAAATGACAGTAAAAATGAATGAGTAATTTAAAATGAAAATAAAGTTTCAATCTATCCTCTGTTCCTGCTGACTTTTATCTAATTTATTGATTATTTTTCTTCTTTTGTAGTCAGATATTTTAATCCTTCCTCTATTTTCTCTGTCATAATCTTTCTTTATTTACACTTGTAACTTCTCTCTCTTTTCACTTTCATTACCCTCTCTTATTCCATTATTTTACTAATATTATTTTTACTTTTATTAATTTTATCTTCATGGTTAGTTCTCTGTTATTTTTGCCACTTTTGTCTTTATGATTATTTGTGATATAGTAGTTGTCTTTTGTTGAATCTCATTATATTGTTTTGGTTGTGTTAATTTATGGGTACATATTTTCTCCCCTATAAGCAGTACTGAAGACTGAATCCTCAAAAGAAGTTTGCTCACTAAGAATCTATCTTTGTAATACCGAAATCAATATCCACCCCATACGTGCATAAATCACAAAATAAAAACATGAGAAATATGAAATATGAAGTTGTAAACCTCTTCTAAAAGTTCAAAATTCTTCAGTTACTGAACCAAATAAATTGAAATGCTTGAAATGGCAGAAAGTTCAAAAGTCTTGCCTTAAAAATGATTCATGGCTTCAAAAAGTATTCAAAGGAGAATAAAATAGTGAATTCAAGACTTGGATGAGATATTCAGTTCACTTCAGAAAGAAAGTCAACAAAGGGAGATTCTGAAAGATTCGAATGACTGCAAATTCCAAGAGAGACTCTGATGACTGTAAATGAAAACATAGAAATCTGCTAAGTGAAAAGCTGGAAATATGAAAAAGAAACCCAAATGAAAAAAGCACAAAATGTCAGGTCCAGGCCAGCAGAAAGAATATCTTGAATTGAAGAGAAGTTTGAAGAATACTACAGAAATAAAGACAAAACTTATGAGAACAATATTCAGGGCTTCTGGGACATGATTAAGAAACAAATCCAATAGTCGGTATCTCCCAAATTTAGGAAAGAAAATGGACATCCAGGCACAGGAGGCACTTGGAAACCAAAATAAACATGAACAGAAATGAACCTTTCTGTATCATAATACAGCTAAAATGCCAACAATACAGAGGAAGGAAAGAATATTGAAAACTGAAAAAGAAAGGTTCAAGTTACTTACCAAGGCAAACATTTGACATTAACAGCAGACTTCCCAGGAAAATCCTTGTTCCAGAAGAGCACAGAACAATGTATTTCAAGCCTTGAAAGAAAATCACTGCCAACTAAGACTACTGTATCCAACAAAGTCATCCATAAATCTAAAGGAGAAACAGAAAGACCTTCTTTAAGGATAAACTAAAGCCATTTTTGAGTGATAAGCCAGCACTGTAGAAGACAATTAAAAACAGACATAAAAGGAACAAATTTGTACCTAATGAGAACAGTTCAGACATGAATAAATAACAGTACAGTAGAGAACTGAGAAATCAGGAAAAGGAACACCATGATCTCCCAGAAACTCTATAAAACAAATAAAGGAGAAATGAATACACACTTTTCAATAATAACTGCAAATAAAAATGGTCTTAATTCTCCAATTAAAATGTGCAGGAAGCAATGATCAAGTTTTTGGATCATCCTATTCTCTTTACCTTCTACATCTACTTATTTTACATTAGAAATTGTCCCAGTTTAGTCTTGAGTATTTTATACTTACTTTGCTTAAGTAATATAATTTATACAAAGAACAATGAGCTTTTTTAATAATTTGGCAACCCCTTTTATTGCCTGTACATAGGCCTTTTCTAAGCTCAGAATTTCTTATGCCATTATTTTAAACTATATTCCTACTCAATTATTCTGATATCTACCTTAAAATGAGTAGTGAATATTACATTGCATTTTGATTTTCAGCTTAAAGAAAAGATGCAAACTGGTAAAGGGAGTTACAAACAAGATCCAACTGTTTGCTATTTGCAAAAGAGAAACCAACTAAAACTCACTTTCAAAGACATACAAAGTCTGAAAATAAATGGATATAAAATGATATACCAAGCAGATGGATCTGAAGGATTCAGGGGACTCTATACTTATACCTGTCAAACCAGAATTAGTGAAGAAAGGATATAAATGGTCACTACATATTAATAATATGAAAACTCCATCCACAACAATAGAAGATACAACAATTCTAATTGTATAGGCACTGAAAGTTGATGCAATTTATAAAAGAAGTACTCTTGTGCATAATGAGGCAGATTGGTTCAGATACAATTATGGTAGGTCTTTTCTCTTTTTGGTTTCAATACTCTAATCTCATCATCCAAACTCAACAACAAAAGGATAACTTCAGAGTTTAACTGCACCATAGATCAAATGGACACAATGGATGCCTGCAAAATATTCCAACCAGAAAATGCTGAGTAAAACACTGTTCTCAGTGGTCTGTGGACCTTTCTATAAGACAGGACACATTTGAGGCCATGAATTGTGACAAAACACAAAAAGGATATAATTTTCTGTATCACGTTAAACCACAATAGAATTTAACTGAATTCAATAGCAAAAGAAACTATACATATACTACACAACTATGGAGATCAAACAATATCCTTTTGAGTGAACAGTTCACAGTTGAAGATACCAGTGGTAAATTTCAAAGAAGGCAACAATCACAGGAAAATAAAAATATAACTTATCAGGACCTTTGAGATACAACAAAAGCAGTTGTATATATATCCTAAGAAGGGGATATATAGCTGTGTGCCTCCATGAACACACACTAAAACAATGAAACACAGGAATGTCAAAATGGTCATGTTAAAGGGAGGCCACTAATAGGAGGTGAATGGTAAATGAAGAGGATAAAGGAGGGTGTATATGGTTGAGGAACTTTCTATGCATGAGTCAAAATGGAATGTTGAAACCTGTGGAAGCCATTTTTTAAAAAGGGAGGGGGGAGGTTGAAGAGGGAGAATAATGGAGGGGGGTGGGGGGGAACCAAAATAGGAAACAATATATATGTATATATGAAATGTCACAACAAAACCCCCTCTGTCACTATTATCTGTCACTATTATATACTAATAAAAAGTAAAAAATCAAAAACCCACCAGCAGATGTTTTAAGTAAATAGCCTAAAGAAGCAAATCAAGGAAGGTTCTTAGGAAACAGAATAACCCAAACTCAACACTAAAAATTAGACATAATAAAAATCATGAAGTACATGAATGAAATTGAGACTAAATGAACAATTTAAAGGATCAATGAAATATTTGGTTCTCTGAAACATAAGAAGATTGAAAAACCCTTAACCAAACCAACTAAAGTAAAGAGAATATCCAAATTAATAAAATTAGAGTAACAACAGTGGAAACTAGGGATAAAAATATAGAAGATACTGTGGAATAGTTTGAAAACATACTCCATTAACTTTGAAAATCTAGAAAAATAATGGGCAGAATTCTAGACTCATATAACCTACCAAGATTGAACTGGGAGAACAGAAATAAAACCTAAGCAGATCAATAACAAGCAACAGTAATCAGTCTGTCAAGAAATAAAATTCCAGAGGCTGGATGTAGTGGCTGCTGAATTCTACCAGGACTCAAAAAAAAACTAATAAAATCCTCCCCAAGTTATTCCATAAAATAGAAATGAAAGGAAAAAGTCCAAGCTCATGCTATAGAGCCAGTATTACTCTGATACTAAAACCAGAAAAGTACTATTTACAAAAGAGAAAACTGTATAGTAGTTTTTGAAGAACTGACACAAAGACTTCTGTAATATGAATAAGCTTATAAACTGAATTCAGCAGCACATTAGAAAGATCACATAACATGATCAAATTGGTTCCACATTGACAAATGGTACAATATTTGCAACCAATAAACATAATAAAGATCATAGGTAGAATTAAGAACTTAAATCACACTATTATCCTTAATAGGTACAAAATTCTTTGAGGAAATCAAAATACATTTATTATAAAAATAACACTGAAGAAACTAGGACTACATGGAACATATTTCAGTGAATAAAGGCTGACAAATTTATAACCAATATTGAACTGTTAGAGAAATTACTGAAAACACTTACTTTAAAATGAGGAATGAAAGGAGTCCACTCTCTCTGCTATTGGTCAATATAGCGCTCAAACTCATAGGAGGAACAATATGGCTATCCTTAATCTACTTTAAATAAAATTTATCCTCTAGTCGAATTGAATTCAATTTCTTGGGGAATTTTAACATGTATACATACCATATAACATTTACTCAGATGCAGTAATAGAACCATATATGCAAAACCAAAAATCATTATCATGTTTTTACTTCAAAAATTTAGTTATACACCATAGGAATATAGCAAACCAACTTTGATTATTAAAAGATAAATGCAAATTATTTTTCATGACAAAATGAAAGAAGTTCATCTGAACTTTGAGATTCTGAGATTGGATATGGTGGCACATGTCTGTAGTCCCAGCTACTTATGAAGTGGAGATAAAGAGGATCTATGTTGGAGGCCAGCTCCAGGAAAAAGTTAGTGAGATCCCCATCTCAACCAATAATGTGGTTGAGGAATTACATGCCTGCAATCCTTGCTCTGCAGGAGGCATAGGTAGGATAATGGCCCAAGGCCAGCCCGAGGCACAGAGGTAAGAGCCTATCTGAAACACAATTAAAGCCAAAAAGTGCTGGAGTTTTGTTCAAAGTGGTAGAGCACCTGCTTAGTGAGTGTGAAATTCTGAATTCAAAATCCCAGTAGTCCCCCCAAAAAAAGATTTCCTTTGCCAGTCTTATGTAAACCTTAGAACCAGCTTTTCTAGGAGAAGCTGTTTGGTTTCAAGACAGTTTTCATCCATTTTTCTTCATTACTGAGTGAGTTGGAAAATTAACTCTTGTTGGTAACTAGGACAGACTGAGATATCAACTCTCTAATCAACCTGGTATGTACAGTTTTCCTAAAATAAAAAAGAGACAGTAGAAAAGATAACCAAAGGTTTTTAAATACTAGATCTTAATTGCAGTGTGAGAATTAACTTACATGTGCTCCTAAGATATGTACCAATTTGTATATGCAAAATGAGAATATCAACATAAGTACACAGAACTAGAAAGAAAGATGCAAGGGAAATTCCTGACAAAAATGAAGTGGCTACAGGTAACCTAGTAAACTTAAATCTAGGAGTTCTATGGACAGTTAACGTTCATGAATTTTGAATCAAGTTCTTCCCAGGGCTGTCTTCAGAATTCATTTGGTTAGAAGCTGGCCTATGGATTGGAAACAAAAACAGTGCTAAATCTGCTAGATCAGTAAGGTTGTGCTGGGATTCCTTCCTAGAGAATCACTAATGCTATAGACACCCGCTCTCTGTCTCTCAAAAAGCCTTGATACTCATGGAGTGTCTCCAGTGTTTATGTGGCCACTATCTTATGTGCACCTTCCAAATATAAGTTGTTAGAAATCCTTCCAAAGCAGAGACTACATATAGGTGCTTCTCATGCAATTCCTTATGAGACCACATCTCATTGTGAGTCAAACACTTCATTAAAATTCTAACTTTGGGCACACAACGTGAGCCAAAAGAAACAGCTGTATCTTTTCTTTAGTGTCCTGTGACACTCAGGTAAATACATTTCTAATTGTACTGTTCTTGTTTTATTTTGCTTTTTTTTTTCCTTTTGATGATACTGGTATACAAACTCAGAGCTTTTCGCTTGATAGTCCTGTGCTAAGCTGCTTGAATCCTCAGCTCTTTCTGCACTGGTTGTTTTGGAGATACGGTTTCACTTTTTTGCCCTGACTGAACTAGGACATATTCTTCCTATTTGTGCTTCCACAGGAACTGGGTTAATTGGTGCCCACAAGATGCCTAGCTGTTTTCCATTGAGATGAGGTCCCACAGATATTTTGCCTGGGCTGGCCTCCTGATGTCAGCATCCTGAGTCGATAGGAGTACAGGTGTGAGCCACCAGTGCCTATAGCAATAGCAGCTCCAAGTCCCATGTGCAATATCAAAATTATCATGATTTTAGAGACAACTGGACATTTTGTTTCAAAAATCAAAGTGAAGATAACTATACCAAGGTATACCATGATTAATTGGCCAAATCCACAAGAAATATTAGATATCTGGTTGAATAAATTTCATTGGAAATAGTGAACATGTATTTATACATGTATTTTTCTCTTACTTTCAAACTCTGTAAAAGTACTTGCACATGGAAGTAAGATAAGAACAATGCATGTGGGGCTTATAATATGTGCAGTCCAAATGTATATAAAGCGTGAATCTGGATCTGGAAAGATATAAATGGAAGTGTACTAAAACAAAGGTCTTACATTATGCATAAAGTGGTATAACGCTGCTAGAAGGTAGAGTGTAAATACTACGACCCATGAAATGGTCATGAACTGTGACAAAGAATAATCTGGCAAAGAAGCTCATTGGCAATATTTGAAGAGGGGAAGGACAGTTATCCTTGCAGTCTATAATTTCCAGTTCTGAGAACTGTTGTTAAAGTAAGAAGAATTGACTCGTGTAGGAAAATAAACATATTTACATATCTGATGCAATAGTCCATGGTAGATGCAATTTAGGTCAGATGATGATAGGGCTAATAATTGGAAGTGACATAACATAATTTGAATGACTGAAAGGTAACATGGATCATATAGTAATGACAGTGTTTGACCAGATATACCATTGAAGGGCAAAACAATGAAATAGAAAGAAAATTCATTGCAGGTACTTTCTGAGGAACTGGAAAATAGTGAAGCAAGTCAGAGGCAGTTTTGAGGGAATACTTTAAGGACCAAATGCTTTGCAAGATTGTTCACCTTGTCAGGATACATTCTCCAGTTTGCATGTACCTCTCAGAAGTAAAAGCTACTGCCTCACTGATTCAGGATATTAGAGGGAAAAGTTCTGGTCTGATGAGATATTGTAAGACAAGAGGATAGTCCCACAAACAGAGAAAGCCAAAAATATGTGTCCCCAAATTTCCATATAAACCCAAAAAGGTTGCATCTTGAATATTAAACCTTACTTATAATCAGAGCTTGGAGGAATTAGTATCAAAAGGAAGCAAAAAATGCTGAAAGAATTGGAAAATCAACTAGTGGCAATGCCAAGAAAGAGTCAGGAATTTCCTTTGTTAGAACTAAATCTGCTCTTCCTAGGAATATAACTACCCAATACCTACAACATAGTATTTACAAGGTTCAAAAATAAAATTCAAACTCTTTACATATGCAATTAAAGAGTTCTACCTCATAAAATGTATGATAATTGCACAAAAGTATTTTTTCTGTAATTTTAAGTGACTAGCTGAAATAACAAAATTAAATACAATCTGGGAGTATCAAAATATGTAGATCATTTTGTGGTAACACATAATTTTATATTAGAAAACACTGTAGTTGCAATCGCTGATATTAGATGTATATGAATAAGAAAGTATGCATATCATGAAAATACATGCTCTGGTTTAAATTCTGTACTGAATGGTTTAAACACTCTTTCAAATATGTCCCTCTGTCTCCTAAATGTTGTACTTCACTGAGTCCTAAATCTATCATTACACATGCTGGCTACTTCACAAACCTCTTCACCGATAACAATAAACTCCTCACGCTGGGGTGTCATCTCCAAAGGAAAAAAAAATGTTACTGTGCTTGTTTTCTCAGAAGCACTACATGTTTGCATTAGAATAAACCCTGAGAGATGAAGAAAGATGGTAACAAGGGTTGGACACGAGATGATATTAGATCTGAGAGGTAGGCAGCAAAGCCCAGGTAAAAATCACCTTTTGGTGTTTAGATCAAGGCTGTTTGCTAGAAGAGAAAACTGAAAGGTGTGGTTTTCATTTTGGATGAAATGAAAATCTTCAGGTACATTTTTGGAGACCTACAAAGGAGATTAACCTACGGTTTAAAGGACTACATTGTTGGGAAGAGATACAAGCAAGAGAGAAGTAACTCCATTAAGATGCAAAGTCTAAATCACACTGTGAGAATGCACACTTGGATAAGTGAAGAACAGGATAAAACACTTGGATAAGCTATATTAAAGAGAGAAAGAGTAATTCAGGAAAAAAGAAAGGCCGCAATCAACAAGATCATTTCATAAAATCAAACAGAAGAATTTGCAGGAGACTATCACGGAGAATAATTTCAAATAAGGCAAATACTACAGAATAGCCTTTTAAGTTGCCTATAATTTAAATTCCTGTTGAACTATAGACAAATTGAACTAATAGGTTAACATGAAAATAGGCAGCTGAACTACTACTCAGAAAATGTGACTTTGGAGAGCCTGTATTATAAGATACATAATTAGATAATATGTAAGGACAGGGTTGAGGGCCTAAACCAAGTTCCATTCACGCATCAAGTATGGACATAACTTATACCACATGGTTTTACTAAGTATAGGGGAAAAAAACCTTTTACATCAATTTGTGTTTTAGCAATAGTATCTAATACCACTGCAGGATATTTATTTCTTCATTGGTAATGAAACACTTTGTACTACAACTATATGAACAACAAAGACTGTTTTAGGCTTCATATGCTAGGAATATTTATCATGTTTTCTTCTGAGTGTCAAGTCAAGCAAGGTAACAAACAGATCCATTTCCATTGTATCAGAAATATCAGTCACCAATTTAAATGGCTTTTAAGTTCTCATAAATTGCTCTTATCACATACAAACTTTATCTAGCTTGTATATGTCTATGACTCATACTTTATTTTTACTTTCCCATTTTAACTAATTAACTCATAAATGTGATGAAATATGCAGAAAATTACATAAGCCATTGAATAGAGATGTACCCATTTTCTTTACTTTTGGAGACACATAGGTTCTTAGAAACAACAACGCAATGACTCTTTTTTTTTCTATTTTAAGTTATTGGTCTTTTTATTTTTATTGTTTTGTTTTATTCATGTGTGCATACAAGGCTTGGATCATTTCTCCCCGCTGCCCCACCCCCTCCCTTACCACCCACTCCACCCCCTCCCTCCCCCCCTACACCCTCAATACCCAGCAGAAACTATTTTGCCCTTATTTCTAATTTTGTTGTAGAGAGAGTATAAGCAATAATAGGAAGGAACAAGGGTTTTTGCTGGTTGAGATAAGGATAGCTATACAAGGAGTTGACTCACATTAATTTCCTGTGCGTGTGTGTTACCTTCTTTAATTAATTAATTAATTAATTAATTCTTTTTGATCTCACCTTTTCTCTAGTTCCTGGTCCCCTTTTCCTATTGGCCTCAGTTGCTTTTAAGGTATCTGCTTTTATTTTCTCTGCATTGAGGGCTACAAATGGTAGCTAATTTTTTAGGTGAACACAATGACTCTTACCCATAAAAATGTTTAAAAAAATAATCCACATGGCACTAATTGGTAAAGAGCAGCATAAAGTTATATTTAGGAGAATTAAACTACTTTTTGCTGTAGATTTATTAAGAATGTTACATGCAGAAATAATTCAACATCTTAAGGGTGGTGGTTTAATGAAACCACAGAATAGCAAAGGGAGAAATATTGTGTAGTAAATAAATTTTAAATTATAGAAAATACTTTGCAGTATTACCTATTATGGTAGGGATGCTAATGTACAGCATAGGAGTCCTTACTCCTTACCTTTAGATCTCCTGTACCTGTTTCATTGAAGGTACTTATTTTACAATGTAATATTTTGGCCCATGATTTTTCAGATAAATTGTACATAATATATATATTTATGGTAGTACAGTTTTCACCAGTGCTTCACACAAACGTGTCTCCCAGTATTCATAGTGTTGCATAATTTCATACCACGATGTCCTTGATCTTTCCTATCTGACTTGTGCTAACCAACAGGGCAAAAACGTGATAACATGGTTTAAAATAACTTTGCCCACTAGAATTTGCTCTCTTGGAATACTGACATCTTGTGACAAAGCCTGGGGATAATGAGTTGAATATATTTCCTTATCCGAACATAGCAGAACCACTAGATGTGAATAAAGTTATACTCAACAAGCAGCCTGCAAGGCACAAGATGGCAGAAACCTCAGTTGTGACCCAGACAACAAACATCATTGATATTTTCCATATATTTGAGTGTAAAACACTAATAAAAAAGCACCACTACTGAAATGGTTGTTTTATAAAACCCACATTTGTATTGATTCCTTATGTATCACACACTGTCACATTAGTTCCACATTATTAAACATTTTGACATATTGTTGACTAGGGAAGAAACAAATGAGTGACAAACTAAACACATCAACATACATTCGCAACCATGCACACAAATTTTCATTATCATGATAAATGTATGCCAGATGAATGGTAAAACGTTTGTGGAAGCTAAAAGAGGCTCTGAGTTTATATGGGCAAACTGAATGTCATGTGCATTAGTCAAAGATCCTTCAGTGGCAGAGTTGGAAAGGGAACACACGTTATTCACCTACTGAACTGAAGCTCTCCACAGACCCCAGATATACCAGTTGCCCTTTTGCATTCAGCTACACCATTTCTGGAGATTCTACAACCAAGTTTTGTGCATATGGAAGCACACACTCAAACTTCTAGCTACACTGATTTCTGATAAAAAGGTCATTCCTAATAGCAGTTTTCATTTCTCCACTTGTGGAGAATGAAAGGATGCCACAGAAATGCTCCTCAATCTGATGACAGAGGTCCATAGACTGCAGGTCAGTTTCTTTGTCTCCTTGATATGTGTAAACATTTCTGCTCCCACCATATCCATAGTACAAAGCTCAGGAATTTCTGGGCTGGTGATGATGAAGTGAGCAGAGCTGCACATGTGCAGAGGGAACAGCTGTTCTCTTGGTTCTGGGTCCATGATGTCATTGGACGGACAGCTACATTTCCCATAATACTGTGAAACTCCATTAGGAAATAGCACAGGATGCTCTACCTGTTTTCCCACCTGCAGGTAAAAGACAAGATCCTGAGGCATAAAGAATGGTCATGTGAGTGATGTGGAATTCTTGTTCTTTAAATCGTGCTTTAAAAACCTTGAACCTTGGAATAATAGATAAGAAATAAGTGGGCCACTTATTAACACTAATAAGCATCTTGTTTTAGTTTTAATATGTTTTACTGTAATGGAAAGTACATCTACAATTACAGATGTAATGCAATGTAAAAACAATGCCCTGCTACGCTTTACAGCTATTTCAACCTATACCTCTAAAAAACTAATCTGAACAATGTCCCAATAAAATAATAGTAAAAAGGGGGTCTAACCCAAATAATGGAGTAAAACATCACAGAGATGAAATGGTGTAATCCATTAGCCTTCTGCAATATTAAACTTCCTGTTGCTCAGTTATTTTCCCAGATACCCTTGAGTTTGCATCCTCTATTGATTAAGTATTTAATTATATATTTGTGTGGCAGACATGGTCATGGACTTTCCCTTTCTTTCCCTGGCTTCTGTTTATCAATAGGCAGCTCTTTAATAGGCATGGGGTTTCACTGAGCTCCACAGATAACTGAAGTTTCTCTTTACGCAAGGAAATGTCCAGGTTGAGTAACACGACTGAGGTGGGCATGACTATTGTAATGAGGTGAGGAAAAATGGGAGTGAGATTTTATGTATGGGGTTTGGGGGTTGGGCATCTAGAATCTTGGCAAAGATTGTCTCTTTTCCTAATGCTAGCACTACATCCTTCACATTATTGTACCTTCTTTATCCTACACTTAATCCATAGTGGCTCTATTCTGCAGAGTCAGGAATGTGAGCCTGGTTCTTGTCAGAACTTTGAAATACCTGGCATCATTTCCTTACAACCCTGAATCACAGGTCTCTCACAATCACCTTTGGTATGATATCTGTGCACATTTTAAATATAGGCTAATTGACAAAATTGTGTGAGGGGAATCAGTGCTTGGCATACCTATTCTACTATAGGGATTATCATTTAAACTATTTGTGTCTTAGTCTTCCATCCACAAGAATGGTGAGAAACACATTTGAATATGAAAACTCCTCTTGAGCAAAACTGTAATACAAAAGATAAGTACGCAATCCGTTTCATCCCTCCAGAAGGTTAAGTCCTGAGTGAATAAGAGGAGGCACAAGGATGACATAGATATTCCCTGAAGAATCCGTTTATTCAAGTTTTCACTGTTCAAGTTTTCAGAGATTTAAAAGCTATTCCAGGATTTTTTTCATTCTATCATTAGAATTATTTCCTTAATTTCATTTTTGGACTAGTGCATATAGAACAAAATTGATTTTGTATATTTATCTTGTATCTGTTACCTTGCCAAAGTAATTTATTAGTTCTAATACTTTCTAGTGCGTTTAAAATTTTTTTTCTGAATACAAAATATCTCCTCTACTTGATTGTAAATAATGGCAGTTCTCTTGTAATCTATATGCCCTTTAGTTATTTCTATTCCCAATTGGCTTGGCTAGCCACTCCAATACAATGGTAAATAATAAATGTAGCCAGGTGAACATATTTGTCACCTTTCTAATTTTAGGAAATATAAATATTGATTTAATTTTTAAGGGATGATACTAATTTCATTTTGTTTTTCATGTATCCTTTATCAGTTGATATCCCTATTGGGCTAAGTATTTTCATTCCTGAAAGGATGTTGTATGTTTTCAACATTGATTGAGATGTTTGGGTAGATTTTTAAAGTTTTGTATTTATATGGTATTATGCATGAAAAGATATTTGACTATAAAATCACTGTGTATTCTTTGGACAAATCAAGCCTGGTGATGTTTATGTGTTTGTATAGGTGCTGGGTTCTTTTTCCTTGGTTTTGGAGCATTATACAACTGTTTGTTTGTTTTTTTAAGTATATGGGTCTGAAGTTTTATTTTCTTCTGAAATCCTTGTAGTTCTAGCATCATATTTGGTATCTGCTCCACAGAATGAGATGGGAAAAAATCCATAATTTTTGCTGTCTGGAAAGTTTGGGAAGAAATGATACTAATTTTTCTCAAATGTTTCAGAGAATTTACCAGTAGTGCTCAGGAGGTGACGTTTTCTTTGTGTAGTTGTTTTTTTTTTAATTATAAAAATTCTATAATATAATCTGACTCTCCTATTACTATCATTAGTATAATTTTTCATCTTTATTTCATGTCACCTGTAATCTTTATTGTTTCCATGCTTCTGCATATTTTAGATTCTTAACACAGTGTGTTAACACAGGCATGTAAGTTATTGGGTTAAGGACATTCTTCTTTCTTAATATGAATGTCTATAGTTGTCAATTTCCTAGTAAGTTCAGCTTTATTAACCTTCTAAAATGCTGATATACTTTATTTTCATTTCAAATCTTCTCAGTGCATTCTTTTATGATGATTTTATAATTTTGAACTTAGTTGTTAAGGCTCACCTAATTTTCCCAAATCTTCAAGTTATTATTTCCTATATTTATTCAATGGTGCTTGGTACATAATGCATTATATTTATGCTGCTACATGGATTCTACTTTGTTTACTGACTTTTCATGGAGCCTGACCTAGATAGTAAGCATATGCAATTAAAATGTATATTTGCTATTCTAGGGTGAATGCATTTTAAGTCAAGAAAGAATAAAAAGTTGTGTATATATTCTAGAACACTTATGCATTAATGGTGGGAATGAAAATTAGCACAATCATTATGGAAAGCAGTATGGAGACTCCTTAACAAACTAAAAATAGACTTTCTGTGTGATCCAGTGATACCACTTCTAGGCATATACCTGAAGAAATGTGAGTCAGGATACAATAGAGATATTTGTACTCTGATGTTTATTGTAGCACTGTTCACAATATCAAACTGTGGAAACAAGCCAGATGCCCTACAACTGATGAATGGATTAAGAAAATGTGATAGATATGTGTGCATGTGCTTGTGTTGGTTTCTTTTTGCTTTACATGACAAGCCTTATGATACATCTCATACCATTGCTTTCCTCTTTGTGAGCCAAAGAGGAAAGAGCCTAAATAAATATTTGTAAATATTTATTTAGACATTTTGTTAGCTTTACTAACAAAATCAGTCAAGTTGGTAATAAATAGTACTCATCATTCTCCTCATCTAATTTCATTTTGGATTCATGTTTTAACCCATTACAGCTGTGCTTCTTCTACCTAATTTGTGCTTATGTTTGCAAATCTAACCTTCTATTACATTGCAAGAAGAATAGAATACATTCTATTTTATGCAAATAATTTTATACCTTTGCCCTCTGCAACAGTTAAAAAAACAATACCAATGTGCATTTCTATGTGTTTTTACACTATTCTATTTTCCCTTATGGGTGACTTATTGTTTCTTGCTCTATAATCTTGTGGACATTTCCAGTGGCTGTAAATGGTAGACATTTTTCATGTCTTAGCTCTGTTTTGTTTTGTTTATTTTAGCAATTTTCCTGAGGAGCAGTTCCATAATGCTTTCCACACTGACATCCAGGTACAAAATGTATTAGCTCTTTCCCCTTCTCACTTTCTTCTAATTCCTTGCTTTTTGGATTTACTCTGATAAAACTCTCCTTCTACAAATTTTGATCTTGTGTCTTGTTGGAATAAACAAAGACACCCAGAGACAAGAAAGTCATGGCAGCCCTAGCTTGAGCAAGTCAAACACTGTGGGGGGAACCTCAGCATATCCCTCCCTACAAGCTAGGAAAGGACAGGATCCTGATTTAGCAGAACCACAGTACTCCAGCACAAGAATAGATATAAACAGCAGTCAGCAAATGTCCAGGTCTGAACCTAGTAGAAGAGAGGAGTTACAAATTTCAACCAGTTGAGAGAGGGGGTTGGGGAGGGAGAGGGAGAGAGTGTGTGTTACCATTCTGTTCTGTATATTAGGGTTTATAATTCTGAATAATAAAATATAGCCCAGTTAGCTTAAGAAGGAAAGATTTGTTACAACCTAAGTTGTCAGATGTAGTTTAAAGCAGAAAGGATATGTATGTCTAGTTTGAAGAAATGGCTCCTTCTCAAGGCAGACTTCTAGTTAACTTTCAAAGAAAGCTGCTATTAAAGACAGCTTACACTGTCTATTAAAGAATTGTAATGTATTAACACTGCAGTGAGAACAGAAATTTGCTTTATCAAGTGGTGGATACAGAGCTGACAGAACATGGCCCTCTAATCACGTTTTCCAGAAGTTTTTTTCACTGTTTACATAGATACCACTTAATGTTGCCTGCATTTGTCTGGTGTAAACTTGGTTACATAGAAAATTTAAATCGAAAGAAAGTCTGGTTTACTGTTGCTGCTTAAAAATATTATCATAAACTACATGACTGAAAATAATAGGAAATTATCCTCTCACAATTATGTGTTAAGAACAAGGTCTTAAGTTTGTGTGTGTGAGTATATGTGTGTTAGTGTGTGTGAGTGTGTATGTGTGTGTGAGTGTGAGAGAGAGAAAGAGAGAGAGAGAGAATTAACATAAACGTTTTGGCAGGTCTAAACACTTCTCATCTGTATATGTTGATGGAGTACAAAAAGTAAGGCAAACAAACTCCCGTCATGTTAGAAGAAAGTGGTACCCTCACAGAGTCTGTGTCACATATCACAGGAGATGGCAGATCCTCTGATGTGTTTGTCTTCTAAGCATTGAAAAATGGCAGCAGCTCCATGCATGGGATAATGAGAGAAGAAATGGGGCTCCTGACCCTGCGCAAGTGGTAGAATAGACAAGAGAGTGAGATGGAAAGAAATCATAGCAGGATATTGCCTCTGAGAACATGAACAGATAAAAGTAGCAAGCCTAAATGAGCTCATCTGAGACTCATATCCAGGTGGAGGGCAGAGAAAACAATCATGTCCAGATGAAGGTCCTCACTGTAATAGGTACTTAGTAGGATTAAAAACTTGGCATTGCTGCCTACTTTTTAGATCAGTCTCCCTGACTCTGAGTCTCTCTCTTGTGCAATCACCAGGGAAGACAGGACTTACTGATAATATCTGTATGATAAAGGACTAAAACTAACTAATAAAGGAATATCAGAGGCTCACAGGACAGAACTCCTCCCAAATGATGATAATTAACTACAATTATGAAGCTGAACCCTAGAGCTGGTGTAATCACTGCAGGGGAAGCAAATTGGTCCCTTCAAGTAATGATAGTGATAACAGTTTCTCAGGAAACCCTGGTAGAGCCAGAACTGAGATAATATTCAATCAAATCACACTTTAGCTGGACTATTTAATTATGCATAACTTACTCCCAGTGCCCCAGTTCTTCCTCTAAAGCTCATGTCTGTACCCCAAACATGACTGACATGTTTGTTGTTGTTCTTCCCACAATAAGTCACATATTAAGTCTTTTTGCTCTTTACCAGCATTCATTTCTTTAATGGGTGTGTTGGGGTGGGTGAGCAGAACTACATGTAGGAGCTCCCAGAGTTGGGCTTCTGGCCTAGGACTCCACTCACATTATCTCTGCTTTTCATCAGATCCCTGGAAATGTTCCCAGTTCTAGAGAGCCCTGAGTCATCACAATTACTAGTCTCTTCATCCTTTGCATGTTCAGTAGGCCCTTAATATCCATGGGTTTGAAGCAAGCTAAATAGGGAAAGAAAATTAAATAATTGGGACTCTAGTACAATGTAAACTTTCCTGGTGCCAGAGCTATTTTCAACTGCAAATCCTTTGCTTAAAACATGAATATTGATCACGTCCCATGCATGTAATTAAAATACTTAGGACCTAGCTTAAGTGACTGTGCATGAATAATTGTCAATCACCCTATCCCAATCCACCAGAATCACCCAAGTTTTTCCCCCAATCGCAGGTTATTGGTGATCAAAGATTGCCCAGATCTTTCGCCACCTGGAGGTTATTGACAAAAACCTTGTCTCTTGAAACAAAGAGCCAACCACGTTTTTTTTTAACTTTCCTCCCCCCACCTCTCTCTCTCTTTGTCTCTCTTACCCTGTCATTCTCCATTCTCTGCCCTGTCAGGAACCATGTAGCAATTCTCACCTACAATGAACACTATACTCTCCCTTAATACACTCATGTGTCCTGCTGAATCCTTCCATGTGCTCATCAGGAATTGATACTCTCTTCAACATTTGGCAAACCTAGCTAGCCACAAGATAATTAAGATAAAACTCCACATTGCAAAATCCCATCTCTACTATCCGTTTTCCTCTTTTATGGCTACCATCAGGAGGTAGCATCCCCAACCCTGAAGAGTGCATAATGATTCCCACATCGCATGGTCTGTGTGGGAATGGTGTCTTGCACTGCACTGGAGTACCAGCCCCCTCTGAGGCCTGAGGTCATGTTGCAGGGATACAATCTGCACATGCATGTGCACACAGGCAGCCCACCAGGAAGCTGGATTATGCATGCCAAGCTCCTGGGAGCCCCTGCTTCTCAGTGGAGCTGAGAGACTAATTAACAGCAAAAGTTTTAATTTGCAAGATGATGCAAAGGCTACAGGCTCTCTCAAAGGCAGTCATAGCCTTGCTTTCCCCCCTGCCAGGACATTTGCCCCTGCCCCTCTCTCCCAATCTTACAAAATGACCTTGGGTTGGATGCTTTGGAGATAAATTTTGGATTCCATTCAAGATGACAAGATTAGATCCTAAAAGTAATTTCTAAGCCTCCTTCCTTGAGGAAAGTTGATAGAGGTCTAACTCTACCTTAGTTTGCTTGTGTCATTTGGCATATTTCTCAGATGTTTTTCTTCACCAGGATAATAGTTGGGTTAGTGCTTCACTCCAGAGCCCCTCCGGCAGGGGTAAGACATGGTCCTCTGGAGGACCTCAGACAGAAAGAAAGGTGCTTATGTCTGAGCTACAGGCAGAGATGTCTGACCCAGTTGAATGAAATTGGAAGAGGCGATTTGCACTCCATTACTTCCATTGACCTAAACAGGATGCTCCAAGGATCTCTGAAAGTTCACACCTCCAGAGGGAGCTCCCTCCTCCCCTGGTCCCCTCTGTCATATTGGGATAATCTACCCAAAAGAAATATGTCTGGTCCCCACATCAACTGGGGAATCAAAAAAGAGCCAGCTCTGGCATACGTCCAAGCCTATGTGGACAATTTATAACAGATTGCCAGATTTAGAAGTCTGACACTCTCATTTGATCTGTCAGGAATTTATCTCTCTCCTCATTTTCTTTTCTCTGGAGACTTCACCCTTTGCCTGAATAGGGCCAGATGGGTGGCAAGAGGCTCTCCCACTGTGATGGAGCCTTCTTCAAGTGACCTGACCCCATGGAAGCCATCTTTACAATTATGTTAGGATGACAGACATGTGGTCAGCGCCATCTTGCTATCCCTTTGGGAAAATCATACTTAACCTTTGGTGAAAAGGTTCAAGAGTACTCTTATTCAATTTGTCTTTTATCTGTGTTGGTTAAATGAATTAGTGTCTCAACGATTGGACATGAACATCCATGTTTGTGTTAGAAACTACTAAGAAAAAGCACTAAGTCTATAATGCCTCTGGAAAAACATAGTCAACTAACCTACTGCTAACAATAATGGCAAAAGGATGATTTGCTTAAAACTGAACTCTGAAGTAATCTCATTATTTTTATGTGTCATTGTGCGCATTTTGTGTATGCCTATTAGTCTAGGAAACCTTAAAACAACTGACCAACATACTTGTGGCCACTAAAATTTTTTACATGTTTTTGAGCTCGTCTATGCTCACCTAAATTGACATTTTGAGCATACCTAAGTTCAAACATATCTTTGCGTATGTAATCCTCTCTGCCAAATTATTATAAAGTTAATATACCAAACTGTTGTCTCTTCAAAATACTAACTAATGTTCTAACTAAATGAAGGTCTAGCTTAAATGCAGACATTAAAATTTTATATTCTACCTTCAGATTAAAGAAACAGATTTTATGGACAGTAACCTTAATCTGTTTCGTTCTGTTGTAAGGGTAATTTACATTCACCTCTTTTTTGTAATTGGCTGTATTAGCAAATGTGTTTTTGTAGATTACTGTTTTATATAAACACGTTTTAAGATTGCTTTTCTTCCTGAGTCTTCTTTAAATGTGTAAGGTTACTGAGTATTTAAAACAATTTTATTACAAGCAATGTTACTTAAATTTTGAATTTTGTAAAGCTTATTTGAAAATGTAAATTAAGAAGTTTTTAGTTAATGCGCATGATTAAATTGGCTGTAATTGAAAATTTGTCTAAAGAATTTTCTAAAGCCAAAATCTAAAGTCAACATTTTAAAAAGGGTTTTGTTTTATCTAGGTAACTGACTGGGATAAAGTGAATTTAATTACATTAAAACAAACAGAGGCAAAGGAAGGGTACATACATCCATTAGGAGGGTGGGCATACTTGAACATGGGAGTTGCACTGGGATTACTCAGGCATCAAGCTTTGGTTGGAGTCTGTAGAAAAGGAGATGGGTAGTCCTAAAAGATTGAGTTGCTTGTCATTAACTCCCAATGATTGAGCCTGTTATTCTTTTGGGCTGTGGGGTCTGCATGGAGGTCAGCAAGACCCTACCTACTGTGTTACTGTGTGTCCCTAGCCATTCTGTTAACATCAGCAATCTAGGATGTGACTTCTTATCAACATCCAATCCATAACTCTCAGCTATCAGGTTTCTTCACACCATGCTTAACCCTCATCTATACTGCTTGTGTTGTATATTTTTGAGAAAACTGAGTTTAAACTGAATGAAAATTCTTTTGAGCATCCTGTTATAAGAAAAACAAAAATGATCCCTTCATAACTGTGGTTTAAGAAAACTATTCTTTATGGGTGACTAATAGAACTAGAGCTTTACATGTGTCTGTGACTAAAGATACGCAGAGCTATATACTTAACACTCTAAAGGGTATGAAAACATTTACAGAGTTAAAGGTATATAACCTTAGTATGTGTAAAGTAGACAGCTAATGCTCTCTTTTATCTAATGTGCATTGTATCGAGTTTTCTTACACACAAAAGTGGTCAAAAAATAGGAAGATTCAAGATGGCCAACTGTTGACAGTTCCAAACTCTGGAATTCTCACAAACCTGAAGGAATATGGAAATTGAGGGTCCTGGGGGGATGGTTCCAGGTCTCATAGTCAGTGAGAAGAAGAACTCTACCTGAACCTAAAATAAGTGAAGCAACAGAAAATGTTGAGAAACATCTACAGGTTTGCATTTCCCACAACAGCAGAAGCCCGAACTGGCATCCACTGTGAGGCTGGGGACCTGAAACCCTCATCTCAAGAACTGCATGGAAAAAAAAGGCTGGTACCTAAGCAACAAATGCACCCAGTGGGCAATCTGCTGAGGAAAACTGCTGGGACTCAGTGAGTAGAAACACAGTCACATTGTGCTGTGGGCCTGGAACAAAAGCCCTTTCTGGATCTGTCTGTGAACTTCCCTTCAGTGGTTTGATTCCTCCCTCTTCCTACTCCTGCCCCCACACCCCATGTAACCTCCACTGGTGCCAGCATGACATCCACACACACACTGGAGTTCACTGAACCAGTGGTATCTAGAATAAGGGCATGTGAGGAATAGCTACCCACCAGGGAAAATTTACTGGGACCCAGCAGCAGCCCACAGAACACGGCACAGTGTGGCGGCACTACCAACAGCTGAGCTACACCCTGCCAGAGACGTTCACCAGGGAGCACATCTGGCTTAAACCCTGTGCTTGTGGATGAACGCAGACTAAGCTGAGAGACTTTGAGAGAGGGAAAATGTCCCCCATCAACTGTGGATGGGGTGAGGCCGGCAAGTCGTCAGTACAAACTCCAGAGATCCTATTTAGATCTATGAAGACCCGTTCTCCCCAGTATCAGGCATCATTCCAGAGGCAGGCAATTTAGCCTGCCATCTAGTGGACTGAAAGACTCAGAAACAGACTAGTGGGGGAAGAGTAATAGCAGAACAAAATTCTCAATTTTTATTTAAAATTTATGCCTGCTGCTGATAAAACGGAGATATAGATCTTTTACTTGTTCACTCACAACTTTTCTTTTCTAAGTCCAACAGCGGTTTTGCATTCTCACACAAATTTCTCTTTAGCCTTCCTTTCCTCCTTCCCCTCTCATTGCTGTTATCATACCAGAGCCCCTTTAAGTTTGCAACCTTAACCATGTTTTCTCCTCTCCTTTACACCACCCTCCCCAATTCATACTTTCTACCTGTCAACCACCAGAACAATTTTCTAGCTCTTATTTTCCTTGCCCACTGTCCATACACCCACAATCCTCCTTCTCTACCAATACTTCCAATGGATAAACCAATTCCCAGATTCTCTCTTTTTTGTTTAGTTCTGTGGAGTTTATATTCGCTTGTCTATCTGTTTGCATTTCTTCATTTTTCTTCCCTCAATCTCTCCTATTTTATTACCTGCCTGATCTTTTCCACCTATTCCAGTCTGACTCCTAATTAACATTTACATTAGCTCAGCCACCATCCCTTCTGCTACATAAACTTTAAATCTCATATTGCCCACTAGATCTTTCCCTCTGTCTCCCTCCACCACAATCCTTACAACTTGTAGCATTCCAGAACAAGGAAAATTCATCTTTGCTTCAATAAGAAACCAAAGATACTGGAAGAATAGCACTCATTGGTCTTCATTATGGATTACTGTAATTTCAAGGCTGTAGTTTAGTAGCTAAGCCTCCTTGCCCTATGTGTAACAGGCAGCAGAATCTAGAACCTTCAGAATAATAAGGTGAAGACATTAATAGTAAGCCACTCCTTCACCCCATCTAGAGACAAAAAAAATAACAAACCCACACGAGACCTCAACAACCACCATGCCCTATACAATCTTCCACAAAACAAAATGACAGGTCACATAGAAAGGCAAACCTTGAGAATAACAGCTGATTTCTCAACACAAACTCTATATGCAAGAAGATCATGGAAAGACATGTTTCAGGCTCTGAAGAAAACAACTGTTAACCTCAATTTGTCTATCCAAGAAAACTATCCTTCCTTGTTGAAAGAGAAATGAATACCTTACACCACAAACAAAAAGTAAAGGAATTCATGACCACCAAACCAACACTACAGAGAGTACTTAAAGGACTCTTACACACAGGAGAAATTAAAGTCAGACAGAAAGTAGCAAGAAAAAATAAACACTTTTGACCAAGCAGACTAGAAAACAAGGAGAAGGGGAAAAGTGCACATCAGGGGATTACAAAGACTGGAAACACTACACACCTCTCAATACTAACACCGAATGTTTATAGCCTCAATGTCTTAATCAAAAAATATAGAATAACAAATTGGATTAAAAACAAGAACCAAACCATATTTTGCTTACAAGAGACACATTTCACTGAGAAAAGCTAGCACCAGCCTAGAGTCAAAGGATGGAAAAAAGGTTTTCCAAACAAATGAACCCCGTAAACAGAAAAGAGTAGCTATAATTATATCTGACAATGCAGACTTCAGACTAAAATCAGTCTGAAGAGACAATGAAGGTCACTTCATATTAATTAAAGGAACAATTCATCAAGAGGAGATATCAATTCTTAACATATATGCACCAAACATGCGACACCTAACTATATTAATAAAACACTAACAAACTTAACACTACAGATAGACCCCAACACAGTCTTAGAGGGAGACCTGAATACCCCACTGTCACACTGTCTAAGTGAAAAACTCAAGAAAGAAACTAATATACATGGTTAGACCAAATGGGCATAATGAATACCTATAGAGTATTTCACCCAACCGCTATGTAATACACTTTCTTTTCAGCAGCTCATGGAACGTTCTCCAAAATAGATAAGATTTTAGGACACACAGCAAGTCTCAGAAAATTTAACAAAATTGAAATAATCCCTGGTAAAACACCAGATCACAATGGAATAAAACTAGAATGTAACTACAAAAGAAAATACTCAAACACGTGGAGACTGAACAACACACTGCTGAAAGACCTGTCAGTCACTGAAGAAATAATGGAAGAAACCAAAAATTTCCTAGAATCTAAAGAAACTGAAAATACAACTTACCAGAATCTATGATACATAGCAAAGTCTATGGTAAGGGGGAAAGTTTGTAGCTATAAGTGCCTACATTAAAGATAAAAAAGCCTTTCAAATTAAAAAAAACCAATGATGTACCTTAAAAAACCAAACCTAGCAGACAGAGAGATTTATATTAAAGATCAGAGCCAGGATCAATGAAATTGAGACTAAAAAAACGATACAAATAATCAACAAACCAAACAACAAGACTGACACACACTTAGCCAACGTGACAAGATGGAGGAGGGAAAAGAACCAAATTGATAAAATCAAAGATGAAAAAAAAGAGCTATAACTACAAATTCTATTGAAATGCAAAGAATGCCTTGAAACTTATATTCAAGTAAACTGGAAAAATAGAAGAAATGGATAAGTTTCCAAATGTCATATAACAACCATAATTTAACCAAGAAGATACTAACCACCTAAAGAAATGTACAATAAGCAATGACATTGAAATAGTAATAAAGAGTGTCCCTACAAAGCAGAGCCCAGGACCTGACGGATTCACAGCTTAATTCTACCAACCCATTTAAAAAGAACTAATGCCAATAATATTCCTTAAACTTCCAGGAAATAGAGAGGGAAGGAACAATATGAAACTCCTATACTTATTCCAAAATTCAACAAAGATGTGGCAAAAGGAGAGAATTCTAGAATTATAGACTAATATGTTTAAAGAACAGAGAGGCAAAAATTCCCAACAAAATACTGGCAAACCAAATTCAATGACACATCAAAAAGATCATGCACCATGACTAAGATGGTTTCATTCCAGGGCTGCAAGAATGGCTCCACAAACACAGTGTCTGTAAATATAAGACAGCATATAAACAGAAACAAGGACAAAAATCACATGATCACCTCAATAGATGCAAAAAAAGCCTTGGCAAAATTTGTCACAATTTCATGATAAAAGCACCGTAGAAACTACGAATAAAAGGAATTTTTTGCAACATAATAAAGGAGATAAACCTATACTCAACATTAAAATAAATGGAAAACAAATGAGACCATTCCCACTGAAGTCAGGAACCAAACAGGGGTGTCCACTTTTCCCACTCTTATGCAATATGGTTTTTGAATTCCTTGCCAGACCAATAAGATAAGAGGAAGAAATAAAGGAATACAAATAGGGAAGGAAGAAGCCAAACTGTCTGTATGTGCAGATGACATGATCCTAAACCTAAAGACCTCACCAAAAAACACTTAGAAATTGTAAACTCTCTTGGCAAAGGAGCAGGATAAAAAAATTAATGTACAGACACTAGTAGCCTTCCTTTATTCCAACAATGAACAAACCAAGAAAGAAATCAGGGAAACAGACCCATTTATAGTGGCCTAAAAATAAAATCCTTAAGAGTAAATTTAATGAAGGAAACCAAAAACCCTTTGCATGAAAAATATGAATCACTGTAGAGAACAATCAAATAAGTCATTGGAAAAGGGAAAGGTATCCAATGCTTGTGGATTAGTAGAATCAGCATTGTAAAAGTGGCTATCCTACCAAAAGCAATCTACCAGCTGGACGCAACCCCTATGAAAATTCCAGTGGTGTTCTTCACAGTGATAGAAAAATCAATCCTAAAATTCATACGGAAACACAGAAGACCTCACAAAGACAAAGCAATTCTGAGCAAAATGTGCATTTTGCTCACAACGCTGGACTTCAAACTATACTGCAGAGCCATTCCAATAATAACAGCGTGGCAATGGCACAAAAACAGACCAATGGCTTAGAACAGAAGACTGAGGTATAAGCCCACGTATCTACAGCCAACTGATTTTTGACAAAGGAGCCCAAAGGGCACAATGAAGGAAAGACATGCTCTTCAACAAATGCTACTAGGAAAACTGGATATCCACATGTACCAATATCAACTCAAAGTGGATCAAAGTCCTTAATGTAAGACCTGAAACTTTGAAACAACTACAGGAAGTAGTTGGAAATACACTGGAATATATGTACACAGGAAACAACTTGCTAAATAGAACTCAAATGGCCCAGCATCAAAGAGAAAGAATAAGCACATGGGACTGCATTAAACTTAAGAGCTTCTGTACAGCATAAGAAATGTCAAGAGATTCAACAGACTGTCCTCAGAATGAGAAAATATCTTTGCCAGCTATGGACCAATAAGGGAATAATATCCAGAACTGATTTGGGCCAATAAGGGAAGAATGTCCAATCTCCAGGGAAGCAACACCCCAGAGAAGAGACAGGCACATGAATTAAATAGGGAATTTTCAAAGGAAGAGGTACAAATGGCCGATAAATACATGATGAAGTGATAGTCTTCCCTGGCTATAAAAGAAAAGGAAATCAAAACCACACTAAGATTTCATCTCATTCAGTTAGAATGGCCGTCTCCAAGAGCAAAAACAACAACAAATGCTGGTGAGGATGTGGTAAAATAGTAACCCTTATGCACTCTTTGGGAATGCAAATTAGCACAACCATTATGGAAAGCAGGTATGGAGACTCCTCAAAAAGTGAAAAACAGAACTGCCATATATCATTGGTATCCTAAAAAGCATAAGCCAAGATACCTTCCCACAGTAGAGATATTTGGCCACAGATGTTTATCACAGCACTGTTCATAATAGACAAGCAATGGAAATAATGAAGATGGTGTACAATTGCTCAATGGATCAATAAAATGTGATATCTGCATCTATATCTATACCTACATCCACATCTACATCTACATCCATATCCATATCTATCTATCTATCTATGTATCTATCTATCATCTATCTTTCTATCATCTATCTATCATCTATCTTCTATCCATCTATCTGTCTTTCCATCTTTCATCTATCTATCATCTCTGTATCTATCTATCTATCTAATGAAGTTTTACTCAGTCATAAGGAAAAATGACACAATGTGGCTGGAAGTCAAATGTATAGAATTGGAAGATATCATGTTAAGTGAGGTAACCTTGGTTCAGAAAGATACAGGCCGTATGTATTATCTCATATGTGGAAGATAGATCCAAAAGATAAAAAAATACACAAAAGCAAACATGATCACTTTCAAACTCATATGTAGAACATATTTGTTATACTGAACAAAAGACATTAAACTTCATGTGAAGACATGGACTTCATGTACTTGTATGAAATAAAACAGTGAAACCTCTTGCAATTGCTTTTAAGGAGAGAGAAGGTGGAAGCCATTTAACCAATGTTCAATATCAGTCTATTTGGAGTTGTCACACCGAATCCCCCATATTGTAATTTTAAAAAGTGGTCAATAGGACCTTTCACATCTTCTACTTCTGGTGGGTTCTAAGAGGTCTACCAGTTAGACAGTTGTAACAGGAAGTCTGAACTACATCTATTTGTTTTGACCAGATGACACATATATATGTATATATAACACACATATATATGCATATGTACATGTATACACACATATGTATGACATATACATATATGTATGTATAAAGGTCTTGACTAGATGACATTCATATTTATATAAAGGTATGTTTATGTTTAATTACATATTTAGTGATGTGTACCTGTATAATTAAGCATTAGAAATAGGGACGATTTGGGATTGCTGACACTTCCTTCACTCATTCCTCATGTAAATGCTGTGGATTCCATGAAGGCAATCAGTTCTTTGTGTTTATGTACTTCATTGCTGAAGTGGACACATATGCCAGTTCACCTTCTTAGGATATTGTCATGGCAGCAGTTCAGTAACTACCTCAGGCAGTACATCCCAACCTGATCATGACCTTGCATTTCCTGATTTACATTACACAATTCCACACACAAAACCAACTCTTTTCAAGAGATCAGAGTATGTGTTGAATTTACAAACTGGCCATTTAAACCTCTCAGATTACATATTATTCATTTGTCTGATTTAGCAGTTAAACACTTAAGACGAATAGTGATAAAAATTTTTTATCTTGTTTCCTTGATATTTACCTTTATCAGTTGCTATTAGGGATATTTTTAGAAAAACCAATAAGCAGAATATATAGTGGGATACCCTCTAAGACAGGTGAAGGATATGATGCAAAGTTCCCTGATCTGTCTGCAGAGCCCAGTGCACCTGGCCTGCCTCCCATGGGCTGCCTCAGTTTCTCTACTGTGAAGCCCATGTCAAAGTCCCCAGGGAAGGTCAAACAGGCAAGACAGCTACTATTCTGTGAGAGCAACATTGTTCTACCTTGTTTCATATTTTTTCCTTTATTATTGTGCTAGGTAGGGGTACATTGAGGTATTTACAAATGTTCTTACAATGTAAGAAACATAAGCTATTAGTGTAAAGATACAGCCCCCTTTCTCTGGGTAACATATTGCTCTCATAATACAAATAATTTATCTGCTCTTCTCCTAGTCTGACCGTTTCCAAGTATACTGAACATCGTTTCATGCTTCTTCCTTGGAATTGTGTTTTCTGTGAGCATTAATAACACACCATCACCATGTTGGTGTCCCAAAAGAAATTTGTATGTTACTTCTTGGGCTCACTCCCCCTCCTCCTGGTACTTTCATGATAAGGGTAACTTCAGATTCTCACATTGCTGAGAATCCAAATGCCCTGCAGAGCTGACACGCTAAAATTAAAAACGAATATTCTTTCCTGGATGCCAAAAAAAGCATAAACTATGCATTGGATGCTTAGAATGAAAGACTTATTAGGCCAAGCAGAGAAATGGTTAAAAAATGTGCAGTCTGTGGAATGAGCAAAGCTTTTAAGAAATAAATCACAATCTTATTTGAAGGCAAATTTCCTCTTCATTCTTGATTTACACACTTCCTGTAGATTGTGAGTTAACTAGAAGGAGATCAGAGGCATATCTCAAAAAAAAGCAACATGCCATACAATCCTGAACAAAGATTGCTTTTTGTAAAAAGAATGGCTTTTCTGAAAAAAAACCCAAAACTTAAATGCTCCACCTTCTGTTTTACCATTCAGCTTATGATCTGTTATTTAAATTACCAATCTCAGCACTGTGCATAGAATTTTCATTGTAATGAGAAATATTAATTAAATAGTACTGCACTGCTGCCATGGATTTAAGGTCTGGGCTTCTAGCTTCATGTTTGGAACCCACCCTGAATTTCCAGGCACCCAGAGTCAGGGCAAATTTGGGGGTTCTCTTTTTTAATTCAGATAAAAATTGATTTATAATAATTAAACTCAGGTCAGGTTTCTATTTTCATCTTTTATTGGTGGGAGCTAATGGTAAAGTAAAGCTGCTTACTCGTGAGTGTGTATGTGTAAGGGGCCAAGGATAACTACCACAACTATATTTAAGTTGGTTTTTCATTTTAAGGTGGTTCTTTTCATTTCCTCACTGTATGATATAGTAGAAGAAACACACTATTTTAGTAGTGTGTATTAATAACTTATATATTGTTTTGTGTTTGCTTTGTGGTTACCATGAGGCTTTAAAAAATTCTTTGAAATACATCAGTGTGTTTTACAATAATAACAAAGTTAACATGTGTGTAAAAACAACAAAATAAAAAATAATGTATACTAATCAGAAAGCTCTAAGCTTTTACTCCATCCCACCGTTCATTTAGGCTTTTTTCCTATTCTATTTGACAACTGTAAATATCAATGATCTATTTACATCAATGCAGCTATTGCTGATTTAATTGTCTTCTTTTCAAGCTTCTATGAGAAATAGGAATAGTTTATGAACCATATTTACAATATGAAATACACTGAATTTGTGCGCTTAATTACGGTTACTAGTGAGTTCTATTACACGTTTGTAATGATTTGTCATAAAGACCACTTTTTTTTGATTGGAATAAAATGCCATTAGCATGTCTTGTAGGAGAAGTCTGGGAGAAATATATTCTTTGAGATTTTCTGTGTCTGAGGGTGTTTTTCTCTATTCTTAATTTCTAACACATAGATTTGCAGGGAGCTGTATTCTCCATTGGCATTCTGTTTTCTTCAATGCTGTGGAAAGATCATGCCAGTCTTGGACTATAAGATTTCTGCAGAGAAAGGGTGGATTTGGACCTTTTATGTGATATCTGCTTATATTCTCCCACAGCCTTGAGGGTATTTTCTTTCTTTCACCTCCAAGTGCTTCCTAGTAAGTTATTGTTGTTGTTCTTAAGTGCATTCTTGGTTGACTACTATTAGACTGCAGACTTTTGAATCTTCCTGTACATGGATATTTGCATTCTTCTATTTTTATTTCTGAATTACTTTGATTCATATTACCCAAATTTAGAGTCCTAATGTCCCTATTAAATGCTAAGGACTCAAATATTTCCTCTTTTACTTATGACCCAAAATGCCCATCTGCTTTATTCATTCTTGTTTACCACATTTTTTTCCTGTTCACACATCGACGAGTGTATTTTTAAATAGTCCTTCATTGAATTCATTAATTGATTGTTTTCCTTGGTCTATCCTACTATGGATGTTACCTATGACGTTTTTAATTCTGCTGCCTCTATCTGTAATCTCAAGAATTTGTGTTTGATTTGATTTTTAAAAAAATGTTTTCATCTTTTACTTAGGTTGCCCTGCTGCATGTTGCATAATTTTGTCCTCCTTTGGTTTCGGTATTCTGATATAGGGGCTGATGTTTGTGTCCTGGAAGACCTGTACATGATTTACCTCTTTAGTTTTCCTGCATAGCCCGGGTGTTATTTGTTGAAATAGGGTCTCAGAGATTTTTTTGCTGGCCTTCAACTCTGATCCTTCCTGTCTCTCTTCTGGAGCAGCAAGAAATAGCAGAAATGAACTACTACACCTGGCTACTGGAGAGCACCCTAATTGCATGTTTGCCTCAAATTCAGAGATGATGTACATCTCAGAAAGAAAGTCCTAGAAAAGGTACTAGTTCTCCCTAGTCCTCTCCTTAAGGCCACGTTAGGCTCAGATTCACTACATACAATCACTACTGCAGGATTTTTCTTGATTCTGGCATGAATTACCAGACACAGATAAGCCTAGGATATTATATCATGTCTGCAGCCAGCAATCTTGCATTGACATACCCTGAGTCCATAATCTGTCAAATTAGGTACTACAATGGAGGAGATTAATGCCAATGCTGCCTAGTTTTGAAGTGTCCTTGTAGCCTAAGACTACTGAAACATCCATAGATGATTCTGGTTGAAAATGAAGTCTGATAGAATAGAGTTGCATGTCTTCCTCTGCCACCAGTGGTATACTTTAAGCTCTATACCAGGCAGGATAGGGGTCAATAGGATCTGCCCAGTTTTAGCATTCACCAGGCAGTCACTAAGGTTAGTGCAAAGCCTTGTGCTTTTAGTTCTTCATGTCCTACTCTTAAAATACAGTATTTTCCCCCCACAATTATCACCTCATGGTTTGGGGTTATGATGGTAGGGGCCATGTGGGCTAATGTTAAGCTGATTTACACCAAAATAACTTAGATATGAAGTCCCAAAGGGGGACCAAAGTCCTTGTAAATGATGCAACATAAGTCAGTTTTATGGATGCCCAGTTTTCTGCCTTTGGGCCAGGGAAATTCTAGATCTGCATGCGTGAACATTTGTCTGTTAATAAGGGCACTGCCTGAGGCTAGCGTTGAGTAGCAGATATTGTCCATTGGCTACTGAGGCCCAGAAGATGCTGTATTTTACACGAGTCTAAAAGCTGCAGGTACCTGCTCAGAGTCCTTGAAGGAGTTTGAGTGTCCTATGTCCACTTTGAGACTAGCATTGATGCAGAGAGTAACTTGAATTTGATTTTCTATTTCATTTTGAAGGACATATAGAAAAATCCAATGTCATGTAGCTTTCCCCCAGCATTCCTTTATGAAAATTATTATTTCACCATGTGTGGTTAAATCTTTGATCAATTTTAGGTTAATTTTTATTGTCAGTGGAAGATTGTGGTATATTCTTATTCTTTTAATTGTGAATATCCAGTCTTTCATTAATATGTACAAAGTTCTGTCATATTCCATTGAGTGGGGTACACACTGTGATTTGTAAATTACCTAAGCATACATTGGGGTGTAGTTACAGTTGGCCTACTCTATCCCACTGGTCTACATTCATATTTATGCTAGTGATGAGCTGTTTCCTTTATTACAGTGCCATGTTGTGTTTTCACATTACACACTGTGAGGTCTCTAGTTTGTTATATTTATGATTGATTGGTTTTATGGTGTTAGTGGAATTCAAAATGGATTTTATAATTTGTTTATAATTTCTTAAAATAGATTAGTGAGATTTTGAATAATATTGCATCCTGTTTAAAGAATCCTCTTAAGTAGCACAGACATTTCACCAATGTTAAGCCTCTTGTCTGTGGAGGGTAATATCCAGAATTTCTTTCTTAACTTGCAGAAAAATCTTTCAGTATCATATATTGAGCATAATGTTAGCTGTGGAGTTTAGTTGTTTTTTTGTAGTTTGTGATTGTCCAATGAGGTAGTTCCTTTCCATTCCTATTGTGGTAAATACTTTTATTCTAAAATGGGGTTAAATTTTTTGGCATCAAATGATGTAACCATATGTTCCCCTTCTCTTGCTGTTCAGATGATATATTGCATTAATTTATGTCTATTGAGGCCTTTTTCAAATTCAGAAATAAGGACACTTTGATAATTTTAAGTACACTTTTTGGATGCCATATATTGGTTTAGCTAGATGTTAGGTAATGATTTTCATCAATATTTATTATAAATGTTGGTCATTTTATTTCTTTTCTTACAGTGGAATAAAAATGATTCTAACCTTATATAAGAGTTCCATATTAGAAAATTTTAGAGAAATGATATACATACGTCTTCAAATGTCTGGTAGAAGTTACTGGTGATGCCAAAGATTCTATCCTTTGCACTTACCTATCTCCTTTATATTCTATTCTATGTGACAGTGACTCTGTCACCTACATTCTATTACTCACTTTAGATGCACAATATTTCTTTTACAGTGGGTAGTACTATTTCTCTACCTTTGTTCACCATTTGAAATTGCTTAAACTCCTTAATCTCATTACATGTATGTATTGAGTGGTAAAATTGTATCTAATAAATTTTATTTTTAAAAGAATAGATGTGTTCTAGTCACTATAATTCCATTGTCTTTCAAATAAATTATACTGTGGGGTTAGAACAAGGTACAGAAAGTCTTTTAAATTTTATCCAATGCAATGAATCTGTACATCTCTTTGAGGAAAACTGGCACATGTACTCAGTTGATCGTCATAACAGAAACACAAATGATAGTCACAAGAATGAAAACCACTTGAAGTCACACTCGGTCTATGTTAGTTCTGAGTTATCAACCACTGGAATGTCTGTTAATATCCATCCAAAGCCTAAGAGCTGTGCAGTTACAGACAAGAAAAACAAAACACAATCTTAGACAGGCTGATGCAAAGTCAAGATCACTATAACAAAGGATGATGATGTCATTAATATCTATACTATTCAGGTACTGGGAATCACTAGGTAACAGTGACAAACACACACACACAGAGAGAGAGAGAGAGAGAGAGAGAGAGAGAGAGAGAGAGAGAGAGAGAAACAGAAAGGAACCCATTTAGACTGAAGAGTACATACTCCCACAAAAATATGTGATGCTGATATGTCAGTTTACATCATGTACTGTATAAATTGAGTTTTATGCTCTTGGAATGAACATGCAAGAGGAAAATCACAGACAAGTGCCAAAAAGCATGAATACAAGCACATGGTGCTAGTGTTATGAATACATATCATGTCCTACAGAACATGGAGGCACATATAACAAAGGCACAGACAGAAAGAGAATTTAAAAGGAAGCTGAAGGGGCACACTCACTACTCACTACAATGGCAACACATGCACAAGAATATATACACTCTGAATACGGTCATCATAGAATAGTACCACAAGGTGACATTTCAACTCCAACATGGAAATTTGAAGTCCTACTTCTGATTGTGATTTCAAAAAAATGAAGGTACATATGCACTCTGTGGTTTTTTATAATTATCACCATTCTTAAGGGGGAATCAGCACTCAAATCACTGGTCTTATATTAAATTCAAACTTCCTCAGTGTATGTTCATTCCTAACATCCTTATTTTGACCATTTACATTATAAGTAAAATACTGCAATTGAATTTATGGCATTGTAAGTGGCCTAAAAACAAAAAGGAAATTTAAAGGGATAAATGAAGAAGTGAGGCTTTGGGGCATGCAGTCTAGAATTCATTCCTCAGGAATAGAGTTACATGGTTACATTAGGGTTATACCTGTAGAGAGTAAATGTGCTCCTACATGAGCAATAAAATTCTGCTTCATGATTGATTTCACCCCAGTTGAAAAACACAACCATTCATCTATCCTCCCAATGCAAGGCACTAGGCAGAGTATCAGAAGAATCCCTAGAGAACTCAACTACTCTGCTTGCTGAAACACAAGTTCTGTACCCCTCTATCTAAAGCTGGAAACATCTCACACCCACTGATTGTGACTGCAAGTGAAGGCTGGTAGGTATGACTGAAGCAAATTTGTGTCCTTAGTCAAGGACACAAATTCCTATATACCATTGCCCATCACCAAGAGACTTCAGGAAAATCACATCATACCTGACCACACATGTGGGTGTTGGTCTGCTATAGCAAGTCTGAAAGACTACAGTTTCCATCTCCTGGTCATGTCACAGCCATTCCTGCTTTGGATCATGCCCTCATGGACAGTAACAAGCAAATAGGGTGGCTGGACAATCCACTAACTCTGGGACCTCATAGTCCTGGAAAGGTACCTTATTGAGGGAGGAGAAACCAAAGGCCTAAAGACTGGGTGGTACAGACTGAGTCTCTACAGATGATATAACATGGGCCCAGTGTTTACTGGGGTGTTTCCATAGCTTCATGAGGCTTCGATAGAGAGAGAATAGGCGATAACGTGCAATAGGAAGTGGTACTATTGTTGAACATATTGACAGTGGCTGAGGACACACATAATTGGAGCAAGAAGCAGAGGATGACAGCAGGAACTCAGTTGGGTGAAGGCCCATCGCAGCAGGTTCAATGCATGGTCACAGAGGCAGCTGGCCCACAGTCAATCCTGAAGGGCAATGTTCCAGGGCATCACTGGCTTCTGAGCAAAAGTGTATCCTTACATAAATGTAGTTATGATGGCAACAAATCAGGCAGGGGGATTTGAGGATCCTGGAGGAGGAAGAATATTAGTTGGCTCAGGGTGGTCTCCTAAAACCAGGTGTTTGAGAATAGTGATGGGCTGAAAACAAAGTTAGAAAAACATGGACAAAATCTGTGTGTGGATCTTCTTGCCCTGTATGTAATAGGCAATTGTGGATGCAGACTGGCAGGCAAGGTCAAACACAAAAGGAAGTATAATATAAAGCACCCTTCATTCAGTGCATACATTAGAAGGGCATGTGTTCTTTGGATTGACCAAGACAAACAGCAGTCTGCACAGATACTCTTGTAAATGTTCTAGTCCTATTACCTAATGCCAAAAAAAGAAAGTTGGTCAAGTCTGGAGTCACAGCTTCAAGGCATGTGCTCTAGATATGTAGGCCCTAGTTAAAGGCAGCATCCATGAATGTATGTCTAGGAGCTATGAGATCTTTGTGTCAGAGTGGTTCCAGAAATAGCCATCAAGGGCTGTTCAGACACTGAATTAAGTAAATTCAGGCAAAAAGACACATACCCTTGGGAAGGCCATCTGCAGTGGCTGTGCAGCACCCAGGATACACGGGCCATGAAGAATTCAGGAAAACTCTGTATTTTAATCAGATAATAAAGAACATTTATATTCAGAGTTACTAATTTATATTCAAGGTTATTTATTTTTGGCAGTACTGAGACTGCCAAAAAAACCCAGGGTCTTCTCCAGTTTGCTAGGCAGGCGCTCTTCCACCTGAGCGATGTTCTCTGCCCTTTTAGACATTAGGCGGTTTTCAGTTAGGATGTTGTATTGTTCCCTGACACCATTCTTGGACCATGAGCCTACTACTTTTGGTCTCTTGTGTAACCACCACACCTAAACATTGTATGCACATAGGAATAAAAAAAAAAAAGAGAGAGAGGAAATGAAGCCCAGAGAGGATAGGCCACTGGTCCGAGGTCACAGCGCCCCCACCAGGCAGGGTTTCAAGATGCAGCTGAATTTTGGCCTTGGTGTGTCCCCACAGTGTAACTCCAGCCCTATGAACAGAAATAAAAACCTTTTTGCCACCCCCCCCCAAAAAAAGTTAATTTCCGAGAATGGGTCTTTAAATATGAACAAAATCCCAAAGCCTTACTGAATCCATAGTAGAAGCCAGGAATACTGTCCTTTTGCTTTTTAGCTAAGGCCATAATCTGTAAGACTGTCTTCCCAATTTTTAAATACATGGGTCACTTGTAGGAGATAAATAAAAGCTTAGACAGAAAATTAAAATATTTTCCTTGGTTCTGTAGCCTGTGTATAGGTATCACTAAAGGTTATGGTTCCATAACCATAACTGTGTGGTACCTTGGCCAAGACAGCAGGCTTGCCACTCCAGGGTCACCACCTGCAGTGACCTGGATAGGATCTGTTCCATCTCCCAATCTTGACAGGTCTGCAGTGAGAAAACAGCCCATCTCAAGTGCAAGACTTAAAAGACAAAACTTACAGGAAAAAATTTTTAGTAGAGTGCTTAGTCAGATTTAGAAGTTTAGAGTTAGGTACAAGAAGTTTAGTAGATCAGGACAGAAAAGAAGCTCCAATCCTCAGCCATACGCTGAGATTTAGATTTTTAACTGAATTTATGTTTTTAAACTTGGGATGCTGTGAGTCAATGGGGAGGCTGAGAACACTGACAATGTAATTCAAGTAGAACTTTTTTTTTCTCCCCAACCTTCTCTGTCTCTGTTGTCCTGACTGGAATGGCCAGTCCAGGGAGGAGACAAGAACAGGCTACTTAGTAGGAGTGGTGAAAGAGGCCTTCATCATGGCTAAGGGATCTTTAGAGAGAAGTGTTTTAGAGTTCAACTCTTTTCATACCTTTTGACACGACGGAAAGGGAAAGGTTAATATAGAACTGGATTGAAGTCAGAATATGGGGAGGAGGGTTTTTTAATGGAAGATGGAGAAAGCAGAGAAGGATTTTTCTTTAGGAAGAGAATATAATAAAGAAACACAAGAAAGACAGGTGAAGGGTCTAGAGTGTAGTTAAACAAAGGCCTATATAGAAGGGAACCTTAGACCATGTCCCATAATGTTGGAGGTAGTTTTTGAGATTGCACTGAATTTGGAAATTGAAAGTGTTCTGTTCTTGTCAATAGTTACAATTGTCTAATTTATAGCAGGACCCATTGTGTTGCAGTACAAAATCAGCCCTTTGTGCCTAATTATTTCTGTGAGACCCATGGTTTGGAGGCTTTTGAGGAGACATCCCAGCAGACTGTCCATCACAAACAGAGTTCTGGCCCATTTTTGTGGAAAAAGCAGTGAGTAATGTCCTCAGTGGTCCTACTTAGTAGGACAGACATATCAGAGGGCCAGAATATCCTCCCAACCTATGCCTATGAGGGAGTTCCCCTGAATTTTTTGAGTGGCTTTCAAAAATAACAGGTAAGTACACCAAGTAAGGAAGGAGTCTCTTGTCCAGCATTGGGATTTCTGAGATAGAGTCCTGGACTCTGAGAGTCAGTGTGAGAGAAACCTGGAAAAGGGAAAACTCACCAAATTGAAGGCTGCCTGGTGTTGGATGGGGGTCCAGGGATGGGGTGTGGTCCCTGACATTCCATCAAAAAAAGGAGACAGAGAAAAAGATAGGAGAGATCAAGTGATGAAAAGAGAGGGAGAAGCATCAGAGGACAGGGGAGGATGACACCAGTCTCTGCTCAAGGTTTTGGAATTTGTATGGGACAAGCTACTGCTGCCAACTGCTTCCCACTGCAAGTTCTGACAAGTGACCCACACATCAGTCCCAGGTTTTGTCACCAAATGTTAGATGAAAGAGAGGCACAGAAGGAGCATCAGATGGCTCCACATCAGCACAGGCTTTATTCAGCCTGCTGAGGTAGGTTTCCAGCATTAACTAGAATGCACTGCTGTGTACAGGGTTACATTAGATACAGGAAAATCAGGTAGAAAAGTAAGAGGAAGGATGCTGTATGGGGAAATTTTCTTGTGGGTCATTAAAGAATGCAGTTCCTGTGCAACTAAAGGAGATAAGCTATGGTTAGATCATTAGTCCACCCAACTGTCCTAGCCACCCAAAGACAATGTTTAACAACAATCCCTTTGTTAGTCCTTTGTGTGCATTGTGGTGTTTCCAGTAAACCACCTGTAGTGGGAGGGAGTCTGGACCTAACATGGCTTCCCTTACTGTTAAACATAATAGCAACATTGGTCCTTAAGGTCCTGTAGCTCTGAGGTGATTCAATGATCTGGTGTCTGATGAAAAATTTCATTGTTGACCTGTTCTGGAGCACATCTGACCCACAAACTCCTTTCTCAGCAGATTGACTCAGTTTCTTCTAGAATCCCTTCCTTCACTCAGTAGGCTCCTTGACCAAACGCAGCTGTTGAAAAATCTGAGATGTCAGCCATAGTCACCAACCAAGTTGAAGACTTGCTGCTCAACATTATGTGAAATTTGGAGGTGAGGAGTTGATCATGGAGAATTGGGAAGAGGAAATGAGTCCTTCCGGGATACAAGCTCTCCACAGAGTAGACCTGGAGAAGACTGCCCTGCATCCTTTCCAGTCTCACAGGTAGAACAACTGCCCCAGGCCAACCACTTATAAAGGGTGATGTTTTTCTTCTGTGACAAATCCTACTTCTTGGACCCTGTGATTTCTGAGGAGTATAATCTCAGCATTACTAGGAAAAGAGTTCTCCCTGGATGCATGCCTACCTATTGGGGATTGTATTTGAACTAACAGTGCATGAACTCTGACACTGTCACCACCTTTATTTCAGGCTCCAATACAATTGCTGAGGTTGGGCTTCTAGATGTGATCTTGTGAGACTTTGGGAAGTCCCAAGATAACGAGCCAACTCCTTTACCTAACAACCATTCCCTTCAAGAACATCACCAAAGACTTGTGGCTTAATCCCCTGAACTACTATCCTAGGGAAGATGATATCATCCTCAGAGTCAATAGAGAATAATATGGGTGAGCAGCAAGTGCTGGAGTCAGAGCCTTCTGTCACTATGTCACTACACATATTGCCACAAAGGCTCTATCTACTCCCTGACTTCAAGTAGTTGGGTGTATAATGTTCTTTCTCTGAGGACATTTGAACCCTGCCAACAACATGCACATTGCTCCAAGAATACTTCCTTTAGGTTGGGAAATTTTGAGTTTTTCGATGAGGGTGTTTGAGGATATCATTGGGTGTTATGTCCTTTCTGCCCATGGTGGAAGTCAGGGTAGTAGAAGTGTTTTCCAATCAAGAATCCAGGCCACCTTGAGTTTTTATGTGGGCTGTCTCCCCATGCTTCTCCCATTTCCTTTTCCTCCATTCTTCATTTCTCCTAATGCACGATATTTTAATCTGTATCTGCATCTGTCTGTCATGCCTTCCAGACAAGGTTCCTGCAATTCACGTTGTTTATCAACCTGGACTCACCATCAGAATCTTCCTGGTTGGCCATGACAGAGTGTCTGATCCATACGTGTAGTCCATGCAGGAGTCATGGCACCAGGCCATGCTCATAAATGTGGATATGAGGTACCATCCTGGAACCTCAGTCAGTATCTGTATCAATCCCAGGTGACATGTTCTCATGGAAACACGAGTTACAATCATGCAGTATGCTGTTGTTTCAGACATGAACAAGAACACTTCTTTTAGGTCAAGAACCATGAGAAGGGGTCCCAGGAGGCACTGCCACATCCATTTATTCTACCAAAAGCAAGAGTCCTTTTTTCTCATCCACAAGGTGCTTCATAGTGAAGTGAACACAGGTAGTCAAGAATCTCCATCATCACTTAGCAACAACTAAGACCACTGGGCATGAGGATCTTGTTTTTGCAAAAGAAGGGAACAGTCCCTAAGACCATTAGGGTTCTCAGCTTGAAAGTGTCTTGACAGCTATCTGCCCTCTTGTCCAGATGAATTCCACTGCAGGAAGCTGAAACCAGCACCAACCCCTCTCTTTGGCAGTCCTGTGAAAACTAACCATGTCATTTCAAACTTGTTCTACACTGTTTAGGCTGCCATTAGCTGCACTGTGACATGACACAGAAAACATGTATTTGACCAGACACATGGAATTTTACTGTTCAGAGACCCACTGTTTGCAGTTTCTTACTCAGTGCAGACCCACCAGTGTCATTTCCTGGACATGGTACTGTCATTCAGCATCCTGTTCCAAAACAGAGGCTGACTGGTACCTAAAGAAACTTCCCACCTTTCTAAGAAGGCATTCATCTGCCAACCACAAGTGTGACAGCCTGCAGGACTTGCCATCACCCAACTGGTGATTTAAGTGCATTTGAGAGGGGTTAATCCCTGAAGACCCACCTCCACTGCAGTCTCCCAGGAGTTCCAGAGGGTTACTGCTCTATTAGCCTGTTGCCCTGGTCACAGCTGTTCTCAGGGCCAGTATCCCTGCATGGTGAGTAAAGGAAATGTGGACTCTCTCTGTGGGGTTCCAGAGGAGCAAGCAATGAATTCTACATTGGTGGTCATGCTAGAGCGGCCATACTCAGGCTGCTGAGCAACACCCCAGAGCTGGGGAGGACTGAGCTGGCATTCAGGGTCTGGAGGCTGTAATGAGACAGGATCTCCATTTCCTCCTGTTGGTCCAATGCACTGAAAGGCTTGATAGAGATAGAGAGGGTGGCAGTAGGGGAGGATGTGGAGATGGTGGAGAGCCTAACCAAAATACAGCTGGCTGCGGCAGCAGTAGGAGGAGCATATTTTCTTGATCCTAGGAACAAAGAAAGGGGCCCCCCCAATTCCATTCTGCCATGGAGAAGCTGCAAGACCTCCAAGCATAGATCAGCACACAGAATACAAAAGTCAACAAGACATATGCTCTGCTGAAGAGGAAGATGGCCCTGAGGTATAGCTGTCACCTTGGTCACAGACCACCCATTATCCAAGACATCCCTGCATTTTAGAAGAGAGCTCTTTTTTTTCAGTTACAAACTCAGCACAAAGTTTTTTTCAGTTACAAACCCAAGCATAAGGTTGCTGGTGTAGGTGTTGGTGAGGGTCAGTGCAGTGCTGGGATTAGAAGGCTCCACTGCTCATGATGCACAATCAGAGCAAACAACAGGTGGTTTGATGGCATTGGCATAATTATGAGGAGAAAGTATGTGAGAATTTTGGGATGAGTTCTTGTCTTATGATTTGGGATAGAGATGCAGGAACAAAATAAAGCTTGTAAGGAAGCCTAGCATAATTACTTGAAAGGAGAACTACAGGGAATATCTCAGAAGCATAGCCATTATTCTGACACGAAACACTCCTGAGAGCTTATCTCATCTTTCTCTCCCTTATTGTTGGCAATGGGCAAGAACTTGCACTGTCAGGTTCACACACTCTCTTTCCTGGGTGTGTAGCAACCTAGTATGCCTGGGATGGATTCAGCCTGGACCAATGTAAGCATGTAAATGTGCCCTACCAGATTGTAGTTACATTAACAATGCATGACCCTAGATGATTTCAAGGCCTCACCATGTGGGAATTTGGATTGGTTCCACATAAAAGGGCCTATTTCTATGTGATAGTGAAGGTACTCATAGGATTCCATAAGAAAGGACCACAGAAGATCCTTTGTAGCATACAAATTTCTTTTAAATGCCTGTCAGCTCCTGGGCCCCATAGCTCCTTGCCCAACAGATTGACTCAGTTGCTTACGGAATTCCATCCATATCTCAGCATGACTTTTGATCAAAATTATAGCTGGTGAACTGCCCAGAGATGTCAGGCACCATCTGTGACCAAAATGAGGACCTGCTCAATTTTATGTGGATCTTGGAGGTCTGTGTTTTAACTTTGATAACTGGGAATACAAAGTACGCTGTATCAGCACACAAGCTCTCCATTGAGTCAACCTGGAGAAGACGTTCCTACATTCCTTCCCAGTCTCACTGGTGGAGGAACATGATGCTTTTCTTCCTTGTGAACACCTACTTCCAGAATCTCATGAACATGAAAGAGTAAGATCTAAGTGTCAATGGTAAGACATTTCTACTGGAATGGTTCCTAGATATTAGAGTATTATTTCTGAACTCACAGTGCATGGACTCTGACACTTCAGGATGTGAAAAGGGGCTTCCAGCATAATCTGGTGGGTTGGGAATTCAAGCATAATCTGGTGAAGTTCCAGCTGGTGACTGCATGCCACAGACCTGACCTTTTTGGAATGGCTAACAGCCCACAAGGGCCCAGGCTCCAAGAGGATTGCTGAGGTTGAGTTTCTGGATGTAGTGTTGTGAGACTTGGGGTTTCCCAATCTCACTGGGATGGGCCCCATACCCTTTACACTGTTCCACTCCCTACCAGATCATCATCAACTATTTGTGGCTCAATACCCTGCCTACAACCATAGGGAGAAGGCATCTTGAGAAACAATGGAAGGCAACAGAGGTGAAAAACAAGCTGGGCATGCAAACCTGTCAGCATGATCATTAAGGCCCCACTGTACATCCTGTGTATGACCCCAAATCATGCACGGTGTGTAGACACAAAATCAGTAGCCAAAGGAAGTGCAGTGGGATTTGAACTGGGAGTTATTTGGAACTCATACACTGTAAAGGACCACACTGTGATATGGGCTAGCATGAATGCTAATTGATTTTGAACTCCATTTGAAGATGCTTTAGGATCTACAGCAAGACCTACCTCACTGTAGATATGATTTCCCCAAGGCCCTTACTATATCTACTTACACACTGCCACAAAGATAGTACCCTGAGTCTTCACATTCTCTGAGAGTGTCCCAATTACATTGTGAGAGAACAACTGAATCCTGCCAGTGCCAACAAAATGCACTCTACTCTTGGAATTCTTTCCTTAGCCTGGGGTATATTTGAAATTTGCTCATGAGGATGTTTATTGAGAACACATTTTGGTATGTCCTCCTTGCCCAGATTGGGCAGAAGAGTAGCATCACTGTTCTCTAATCAGAAATCAAGCTAAATGAAGTTTTTAGTTGTGTGGCACTGTAACTGTGAGTAGGTCTATATTTTACCTTGCTCTGTTGATTCCCATACATGACAAACCAGCTCTCTCAATAAAGACAATTGCAACAATTTTGGATACTCTCCATCAGTTCTTCTGAAATAGCTGCACAACACAGGGATCAAAGCTCTCAAGCATAGACAAGATGGCAGGAAGGTCACACTCTTGTCAAATGTACAGAGACTATACCATCCACCTCTCATGGCCTGAGTCCTTGATAAATGCATCTACATCATTATTACTTTCTGTGAGAAATGAAGAGGACCAACAGGATAAAGACCACAATTTGTGGTTGTTTTATTTACTGCATGGCAGTCCTTATGTGCAGAGTTCCAAGCCTGGGAAAGGGAAGCACAAGCTGATTTTTGTAACAGTGTAGGGGTCACAGATCAGGATTCTCTCCAAGAAGAGGAGACTACCATATGGTTGACATCTATTCTCAGAAGGAAAGAGGTGTCTGCAGTATCTGTTCTGTCCAAGGATTACAAGGGATACTACCGAGAAGAAGCCAGTTATAAGGGTGATAAGCCTTTAGCTCATTGGACTTGATGTCATGAATCAACCTGAGGTTCAGGCATGGAGTGTATTGGGAGGACATAAGAAAAAGAACTTGGCTAATCTTTATCAAGTGAGGGTTGCCCCATGGGTAGTCTGTGAGGAACCCATGCTTCCCTCCACATTACAACAGGATGTGTGTTGTTCTTTTAAGCCACTGCTCTACTAGACACACTGTCTGCCCACTTTGAAAAATATGTGGGTAGCTTTCAGTGATTTGGGGTCACGTGGATTCTGCACTAACCTGTTTTTCCCCTTGTGAAATGTCAGGAAGACAGAAGTACCACAAGCCAGTAATGTTGAGTGGATTCCCTGTCACTGATGTCAATTTGCATTAGACTGCAGAATGTGAATACTGATTAGGGATACCATGACTAAACTTAAACCTGGCAACCCTCAATTGCCTTGCCAAAGCAGATGTGATCCTGGGAGAAGCATTCCACCAGGCAAGGGATTTCCTCCACCACAGCTGAGGCTGGGCTTTGCACAGTATGGGCTGGACATTTCTTCTTGCTTTGGACTAAGATGTGTTTACACCAGTGTTAAACTCCTTCCCTTTCCATGTTTACTTTGTCACCATGAGGAATTCCTTCTAACCACATATTTTGCACACAAAATCTATGAAAGCAGACACAAATCACCTAACTGGTAGTTCCTGTGCTGCATATTTATCCTCTCCAGTCAATTCACTAGTGATAAGCAGCTGTCCTGCAACCTTTGACATGAATACTGATCACTGCTGATCCTCTCAGACATGAGGCAAGTAGACAGGCAGGTAAATGAAGTGCATGAGATATATGGTTTGTCTTCTTAGAATACCAATTTCCACATGTACAGGAATTGATAGGTCTTTTTTGCTACAGCTTTACCAACTCCATGCCTCTATGTGCTTTTCAGAGTTAGCCCATGACTCCCCTTAACTGGAAATAGGAAAATGTTGTCACGGTCCAATTTATTGGGAGAAGCACACTAAGTTCTTTTTTTCTTAAACCTAAAATCTAGGTGATCACAATTTTTTTGGTCCATTTTATTTGATCAGCACTTCCTGGAAGTGAAGGCATTAGGCACACAAAAAAAAGAGAAAGAAAAAACATCATTGTGTGCAGAAACATATTTTTTTAACAAAACTGATCTCCCATCACTGGGTCAAGACAAAGCATAGATGAATTTTCACAAACACTTTCATTTGTAGTTTTTGTGTGGCGAGTAGAACACCTAGAAGATTGTTACATCCTTAGGGAGACTTCAGGATTTACTGTGAATGGAGGTTGTGGTCACAGCAGGTGATTTAACAGGAATGTTTTCTGTGTGTGTGTATGTGTGTGTGTGTGTATCCAACAAGTAAGGGTTGTGCCAATGGAATTGTTGAAGGGTAATTCTTTTTTTTTATTATTCATATCTGCATACAACACTTGGGTCATTTCTCCCCCCTGCCCCCATCCCCTCCCTTACCCCTCCTACCCTCTCCCTCTCCCCCCCATCCCTTCCATATCCAGCAGAAACTATTTTGCCCTTATCTCTAATTTTGTTGAAGAGAGAGTGTAAGCAATAATAGGAAGGAACAAGGGTTTTTGCTGGTTGAGATAAGGATAGCTATACAGGGAGTTGACTCGCATTGATTTCCTGTGCATGTGTGTTACCTTCTAGGTTAATTCTTCTTGATCTCACCTTTTCTCTATGAAGGGTAATTCTGTTGGTGTGTGGATTCCATTGAATTAGACTGAGAAATGTAGAAGAATGCAGCTCCCACTATGAGAAAGCACACTTTCCAGACAACAGATCAGGTTTTTGTATGTTCCCTGTGGAATTCTCCAGTAGACAAAAGTAAATGGAATTCCAAAACTAACACAAAACTTATCCTCTAAGTGCTTTCTTTACATCAGGGTCTTTCTGTGCACATATAACCTATTTCCTTTGAGCCCTTAATTACACTTTCAGTAATGCAAAGAGACAGCAAGTGGAAGCACAAGAAAAACATACTGGGCAATGAACCCAAAAGTGACTAAAAGACAGGTCTTTTGGTTGTGAATGCCAAAATTCTCATGCAATGTAATTTGAAAGCTCTGGTAAGCACAGTGCATTTATTTCTCTTCCTGTTTCATAAAGACAACACTGAAACTGGTTTTCACACTTTCTATCACAACCAGCTGCATCCTTCTGGATTGTCACAAATTACCAACCTTAATTTTCCCCAACTACACTGGGTTTACCTTCCTGTTCTTGCCTTGCAATTGTTTTCTTTTTGCTCTCTTCATTCTCCTGTTCCCTTCTCCTCCAGTCTCCATTTCTTCTACTGCCTGGTCTATTGATTTTAATCTCTCTTCCAATGCTCACCAGGCAACTATTCTGCTATTCATGTTGAAATATCAACAAGGATTCAACATCAGGATCTTCCTGGTTCACCATGATAGTGGATGGAGGAGTGGTGGTTAAGATATACCCCAAAATCTCGAAGGTCAGCAATGTATATTTGTCAACACCAGATGATGCTTATGAAATGCTGCTAGTCAGAACCTCAGTCAGTATCACAGCAATCCCTGGTGGCAACTTCTTATCAGGACACAAATTTCAAATATGCAGTATGTTGTGTGTTAGACACAAGTAGAAATTTGTTAGAGACTTATGAGGAGTAACACCATCACACACTGCCACATCCATTCATTAAACTAAAGCAAGAGCCAATTCTTTCATGCACAAGATGATTCACAAATGGGTGAGTATAGGCAGTCAAGACAGAGACTTGTTAAATTTCACAAGGTATGTCCCATAAGCAGCCTCCATTGAGTGATAGACTTGGAGAACTGCTAATTCAGGCTGTTACCTAGGTACTAGTTGTGCATGCTGAGGATTAGCACCCTAGCATGATGCCAAGAAGGGAGTATGAGCACTGTGGGACTCCAAAGGAGCTCAGGACAAGATCTGCCCACCAAGTGGCCTTTCATCTGGAGTGGGCTTTCTCAAGCTACAGAACAGAACCCCAGGGCGGGAGCCTTAGGCAATGAAGTTAATGTCTGTAGTCCAAGATGAGACAGGTTGTTTCCTGAAGAGCTTCTGATGCAACTTGAAGCCTTGGTAGAGATGGAGTGGGCGGTGTTATGGGAGGAAGTGGCTGGTGGTGTTGTAGGTCATGGAGGTGGGGGAGGTCTTAACGGCAGTGGAGCAGGGCAGTAGCAGGAAGAGTATGTCATCAGTTATCCCTGTGTGGAATACCACATGGCACAGCAAGGAAGGGGCAATCAAGCAGCTGCAGGAACTCCAAGCCCAGCCCAGTTTACTGAATGCACAAGCATAGTCTCCACTGAAAGGGAAGATGGCCCAGAGGTGCAGACTTCTCTTTGATCACAGGTAGCCCATTTTCCATGCCATCCTACATTTTGGATGATAATTTTCTTTTTTTTTCTCTTACTGTCACACTGTGCCACCAGTGCACAAGGATTCTCATGTTAAGAAGGCTCAGAGGCTTTATAATATGAGTGTGCAGGCACTCTATTGGACAGCATGCACAATCAGAAAAAAAATGGGTGGTTTTATGGCATTGTCATAGTTATGTTAGGTATAAATATGGGACAACTTCTTGATTGGTACTTGTTTTACGACCTGGGATAGTGACCTCAGACAAAAGGGAAAGCTTGGAAAGGAAGTGTAGTAAAATTATTGACTGTCTACTGAAAGAGTTGAAAAGAAACATCCTGCAGGGAATCTCACAGGATAACGCCATGCAATGCCATTGAGAGCTAGCCCTATCTTTCTTCTTGTTTTTTGTTGGCAATGGGTTACAATATGCACTGTTAGTGTCACGTACCCTATTGTGTGGTTGTGTAGCCTCCTAATACACCTAGGCTGATTCATGCTGAACCAATGTGTACATATGACTGTACCCTGCTGGGTTATAAGCACATTAGCAATGTGTGACCCTAGATGCCCTCCAGGCCCCACCATTCATATAAGACTGGTTCTATCTGAAAGGTACTGTTTCAATGTGAAAGTGTGGGTGCTGTTAGGACCCTGTAAGAAAGGAACAGAAGGTCCAGTCATTAGCCTTGTCCAACCATCAGGCAGTACCCCCAGGGTCTGAAGCTCAGATTCCTGGGCAAATACTACACATTGCCAGAGTTGGCAGTGCAGAAACGAACAGTGTAGCAAACTCCAATCCCTGGAACCACTAGGTGACCCAATGACCTCATGCAGGACAAAAACTCCCATGAGACATTAGGTCACTTGCTATTTAATAAAGGGACTATTAAGGCTCTCCACATGAAAGTTTTTAGGCAGGTATCTGACCTTTTGCACAGCTTAGTTCCACTGCAGAAAGCTGAAACCTAGAGCCCAACTACAACCTATATGGTAAAAACTACCCATGTTACTACAAACATCAGGTCATTAATTTTAATTTTAGGTTGCATTGTGACATGTCACGAGAAAGTCACTATTTGGCCAACGTCACTGGGATTTTCTCTGCAGGAACACAATATTTGCTCTCTATTTTCAACCTCAAGACTCCTACATAATTATTTCTTACAGAAGGTCATATGTGTGGTGCTGCCACTCAGTTCCCTACTCCAAAGCAGAATCTGAGTAATACGTAATGACAATTGTGATGTTCTATGTTTGTATAGGCTAGAAATGATCTCCACCTCTGATTCAAAGCAACTTGGCTCTAAACCTCTGGTCTAACAGCCTGAATCTCATGCTTCCACTCCCAGCTGCACTTTATATGAACAAAGAGGGGTTAAATCCTGGACACCTGCCACTAATAAGCCCTTTTTTTGGAGTGCTGGATCTTTGAGACCAGGTCCTTCAAGCTTTGCTTTTGTCACACATATCTTTGCTTAGGATCAGTATTATGAGTAGAGTATCATCCAGGGGCAACTTGGTACACTGGATCTTGCCACACTAATTTGGATTCTCTTTGAGAATTAAGTAGTTTCTGCATAGATCAATATTGTCAGTGTTTCTCATGTACTGGGCAGAAAATTTGAAAACTCACAGTGTTGTGTCAGTTACACAAACATGATGCCCCATATTTGGCATCATTAGTGAGAATGTACTATACTTTCAGAAGTCTTTTTGACTGAACATTTGGTGGATTTTTTTCCTTTCACCCTTCCTCTTCATTATTGATGAGACCCTCAGTTTAAGACTATAGCACATTTTAAATCTAGCATCATAATTATGCCACTTTAAATTCACAGTTTATTAATGTGTTCTTTTCTTTGTTTCACTAAATTATTAGGTTTACATGAGAACTGAAATGCATAGATTCCTGTAGGAATAGACATAGTTGCTAATTATTTCTTATTATATTTAATATGTTTAGTGTTCTTAATCCTATATTTCTACCATATATTTTTTATCTGTCAGTTTCATTTGGATAAGTTCTCTTCTGTCCCATTGTAATCATCACTTCTTTTTTATGTGGAACTGTCTTTAATCAGTTCCCTCCCAAACACAAGTTTAATTTTTCAATATTTTCATATTTTCCTTATTGTTATATAATACTTTTATCATTTCTTTATCTTTATTCACCATACCTTCCTTTCTTTACAAAATGGAGACTTACTTTGATACTATTCATTGATGTACAACTGTACTTAATGGTGAAGCTTATATTCTTCTATTATTTTATATACATGAATATGTATAAAATGTAATGAATACATCAGGCACTGTAAATAACTAAATAAAATATAAAATAATTAAATGTAGTATCATACAGTATAATTAAAGTCTGTTCTTTGAGGTGATTATTAAATTAAATAGGAATGATTTATATTGTGATACTACTAGATTTGTTGTGGTTAGTGAGATAATTCCTATAGAGACTAATGGTCAAGTAGCATATATACATATATATCCTGAATTAAAGGATAATTTGCCTCCTAGGTAGGTTGAAGCATGTTTCCAGGCAATTTTTTCATGCTGCTCACAATAGCACAGTATGTAAACGTAGTATTCTTTCCTATGAATGGTCATGGTTGAGTGCAGGTAACTAAAACTATTCATAGTATTCATTCATGTGTGCATTATTTATTAACAGTATGCAAACTAATTATGTTTATTCATTAAAGGTGCTATTTTGTTGGGATAAAACATTATATGTTTTCCAAATCAAGTCCTTATAAATTGCTAAAGGGATAATCACTGTTTTGTGTCTTAAAAGAAAATGCAGATGGTTTAAAATAGATCAGGTATGTTAATAGTTGTAAATTATAAATTTGTAGATTAGGAGATTTACAAATGTCTTTTTGAGGTTTGATTTCCCTATCTTTGTAAAAACTTTATTTTCTGGTAACCCATACCTGGAGTCATTTACTTGTTAAATAACAACTTTGATTTATTTGAAATGAATATAGTTAATCAAAGAACAGTCATTAACTCAGGCAGTAAGCATAAGTTGTTTATTATGCAGGGAAAGATGAAAAGAAATATGTAGGAATAGCTTATAGGGCATAAATCAATATTTTCTCTTTATTCCTCAGGTATCTTGGCTATCATAGTATGAACAGATGTATACTACCTGTTCTAGTCACCAGGCTACAAAAACATCTGTGCTTCAATAATAATTGCTGAGGAAAGTAGCAGTGTGGATGGATATTTAAGGAAACCAGAGGACTTAGGTTTTTCTATCCAAGGCATAAGGTCCTGGTTTAGGGGATGGCCTGCCTTTGCTAAAGTGGATAAAATCCAGGAGAAGTGTGGGCTCACTATGGTAGCTAGAGATTTGAGACTGGTGAAGCCTATCTGTCTCCATTTGCCATTGCCAGATATTGGTCTGCACATAACAGCACTGCCTGGACTCACTGGCTCCTGTAAAGTCAAATGTAGAGACAGATTTAATTAATTAACCTAGTTTATTATTTAATCTTAGATTTTATGATTTATAGATGTAATATAGATGATTAAGTATATTGTTCTTATCCCAAATATGTTCTAAATCATTATGACAAATAAGATATTTGATATTTAAACTATACAGTTCTCTTGTACAATTGAGAAAATAGAAAATGTTGGACTTAGTGAACCTTAAGATAAAGGGTAATGTAATTATAAGAAAAAATATATAAAATGTCTAACTTGTGTGTAGTATAACAAAAATGTCCAACAGTTGTTTTATGTGAATATATTATAAAGAGCACGTGTCAGATATAATATAGATTATTAGCATATTTAGAAGTTCTACAATTTATTTAACATGTGTTCACTCTTACTGAGTAAGTGTTCACTTTCTTACATTTATCATTCAAAGATAAATTTTTATAGGAGGACAAGCTATAGTTTCATGATTCTGAAAAAAAAGGAAAGAAAATAAACCTCATCTGCTCACCATATTTGTGTCATAGCCTTTGGCCTGAGTAATGAAGCAAACAATAGAACTGCCTATGTCTGGGTAGAGGTAGGCACAGCTTGAAGCTCCCATAACCTGCATCTGTAATATTTCTGGGTTCTCATCTGTCTCTCCTAGGAAAATAGAATATACAAATAGTTAAATATATAGGTTACAGTGAAGCAGCTAAGAAGATGATTTAAACATGTACCTCTAAGTTATTATGCTAAGAAGTTCTGTTGATTTTCTTATCACTACCATTAGCTTCTTACCTTCAAATCATTCCATTCATTTTACATTTCTTTTGAGTCATTTTAGCAAATATAATTACTTTTAAATTTCATTTCCTGAAAATTAAGTTGTATATTTTGATTTATAAATCAGCTGGGTGTTGATAGCTCACGTCTGTAATCCTAGCTACTCAGGAGGCAGAGATCAGGATTGTGGTTCAAACCCAGCCCAAGTACATAGTTCACAAGACCCTATCTCAAAAAACCCTTTATAAAAATAGGGCTGGTGGAGTGGCTCACAGTGAATGCCCTGAGTTCAACCTAATATAGCAACCACCCCCCAAAAAAAGCCCTCCAAATTCCAATTCAAGTGAATATTCAATTTCCTAAACATGCCAAAACAAAACAGAACTTTTTTCCAAAGTTAGAAGAGTTTGGAACCTAATCATCCCTGTTTTATTTACAACATTTGAATGTTCATATAAACTTCCTCTTACGATATCCTTAAAATCCTATTGAGTCATCATCAAAACAATCATTGAATGAAATAAAAATACATGTACAAATAGGGTTCTAATCTGAGTTAAGTTCCTAAAATTAGGTATATGCACAATTGTTGTAAGACTTATTAAACTTTAAGTTAAAAGTATAATCCTTATTTTTTTAAAGCTACTCTCCTAATGAGCAAAACAATCACTAACCTGGTTTAAGAATTCTTGGCCCAGAAAGCCAACATTCTGAGCTATTTAGATTCTTCAAGTGCCCCAATGGTGCTAACATCTGAATGGAATTTTGGCCCTCTTGAAGGAGTACCAAAGCCAGATCATTTCTTGCTGCTCCACTCACCAACCAGAATCTCTCGTGAAGTAGGATCGTAGTTACTTTAACAACTCTCAGAGGTGCCCCAGGATGCCTAAGGCCCAGTATCGCTATAGTGTCTTCTGGATTCCTATGTGGATACATAGAAATTACTTAAAATGGATTCACTACAGAACCTGTACTCTTAAAAACCACATTTGTCTTTTTAAGATATGGTACATGAGCCTTGCATTTCACCTCCACAGAAATCAAGATACCAAGAAGTTAGTACTTGGGAAATAGGATTTCGGAAGAAAATACTAATAGAGGTACATGTTAAATCAACTCAATGTTTGCCTGAAACAAATAAGTAATGGACCTAAGAGGTGATTTGGGGACAAAGAAAGCAAAATTTGCCCAAAGAAGGCTTAAACAAACTGACTTGGTGGTAATGGATTATATAGTATTTGAAGAAGCAGGACATAAACTTACATGTTCCTGACACAATGGGCAGCAGTGAGAACCCAAGAGCTGCTAATTATGGAGCCACTGCAGATTTGACTGCCACAACTGATGATCATAACCTGCCAAGGCATAGTATATCGCAGAGAAATACGGTCTGCTGAAGCTGAGCAAAAACAACCAACCAACAAATGAAAAAAAAGAAGCAAAAAAAGCCAGTAAGAATAAATTTCATAGAATGTTATAGCTTTCTAATTTTAAATGTTTCAATCCATTTAAAACACATTGACATTTCAAAATTTGGCTTAGAAACATGAGCTTCTGTATCTTTTGCAGCTATGATATTTCCCTGAAAAAAAGTTCCTCTTATCTTTCTATACCCATTGTTTATTTATAGAGCAATTTTAAATTGTCTCTAGTCAAAGAGTGGGAATATATATGCAATGAAAGATTGCTGCTCCATAGAAAAGAATGAAATTATGCTATTTGTAGGAATGGGTAGAACTAGGGCTCATCACATTTAGTGAAATAAGCCCTGCTCAAAAAGCCAAGTATCACATTTTCACTCATATGCAGTAGAAGGGGGCACAGAGAACTTGACCAAAATATAATGTATGCATATATGGAATTTTCACTTGAAATCCTCTTGTACGATTAATGAATCCTAGATAAAAAGAAAATTTATGAAAACAATCTGACTATAAAAAGAATAAAGTGATAAAGATGAAGGTAAAATCATAAATAAGATCCTGATTGTAGACTTCTTCATCTGTGTGAGAAAGGATTTGAAGAATATCACCAAAGAAATGATATGGCCTCACTTATGCTTAAAAATCATTATTCACTATAATATGGCAACTTGAGATAGCTAGTAAATACTTATTAAGCAGATTAAAACACAGACTCTGGGACTGAAATATTTTTCAAAGGCAGTAAGATCAAGTAAACAATGAGAAATAGTCATTGATGATATTGTGATAGGTTTCAGAATAGTCAAGGGAAGAAGAAAGATAATAACCCTAATGTAAAATAAATGCACACAAGAGCCTACAAATCATTATTTATCACTGACAACAAAACAAAACGTCTTTAATAAAAATTATTGTAACACATATGCAAGGCGCTATATAGTAGTAGAAGAGTACTCTCTGTTAGAAGAATAAGTTTTTGAGTATCATTGTTAGCCCTACTCTTTTTTGCTCCCGAGAAGTTGATAAGTTATTGCAATATTCTACATGTCAGAGTAATCAATCAAGATAATTATATTAATAACCACTGGCATCTATATTCTATAACATTATGAAAGTTAAACAGTATTGTTAACTATGACGGTCCTTTTTAGACCAATAAATAAATCACTCCAAAGATTTCATAAATTTTAAAAATATGCATTTCTCATTTCTCAAGAAAAGAGTTTTCTCTTCTCCTTTCACTCTTTTGTATTTCCAATCCCTTGTTAATTTCCTTCTTATACTTCTCTTACTATAATTTTATTGGGCCTTACTCTGAGGTTGTGGCAGAGAAATGAAGTGTGGTCGAATAGAAGCAGTTGTAGAGGTTAAAACTGAAGCATTCCTAGCAGGAGAGACTGAAAGGGAGATGGAAGCAGAGGTAGTTATGGGTCCTTGTTGGGACCATGGTGCATGGCTGAGCCATGTAACTCCCTGGATCCAGAAAATGAAAGGGCTCACTTGGCTGAAGACATAGGGCTTTGTGCAATGTTCATCAAAGTGACTCAAGATTCCCACCTGTACCCATGTATCCTTTTGTTGTATATGGCACACCAAAGGTGCCCCCAAGTCACCCTGTAAGAAAGAGGGAACAGAACAGAGTATCAATTGATTATCTGAAGGATGGTAGGAGGTATCTTGGTGTTGAAGGATAATCCTTTTTATTTCTGACTTTCACATTCCCTTTAATTGTCACCTTACAGCCAGCCTCCCCCATAGCTTTCTTGGCCTCCACACAGAAAGTAAATTCATTCAGCTTGGGCCAAAACTGGGCACAAGTGCTGGCTTGCAGGATGTTTAGGTGCCTTTTTTGCAAAATTCCAGGACTTCCTGATGGAAAACAGAGAAGAAATGTTTGTGAATTTTGTTGATTTGCTTTAGACTAGATTAGAGAAATATAATAAATGCTCAGTTACTCAAGAAAGGATATTACTATTTTTCCAAACATATCATTCCATTCTAATCCAGTGCCTTTTTCATTATTCACCTCTCATGAGGGACCAGCTGGGTAACCAGCAGTCATACAGTTGTATATTCTTCTCTTGCTCCAAACTTTCCTCCAGACAAATAGGAAGAACCAGGGGTTGAAAATGTAGTGGCTGCTTCAGAAAGATTAGCCCAGGTCCAAGAGGTCCTTTGGGTCCTAAGAAGGGCAGGGCACGATCAATACCAACAGTCTGAGCTTGGGTAGGATCCTGTAGATCAATAAGACCCACTTGGACCAAGGCCAGAGCTTCGGAGCTTTTTCTGGAAGGAAAATTCATTAGAAATATTATTATTTCTAAATTTCAATGTGAAAAAAAAACCCTTAGATCATATGAATCAGATAGGGTCCATGTAAGCACCAAAATACTATTCCTATTCCCTATTCAGTCAGCACATGTATTTAACACTAGGACATTATTAATGATATTAGGTCATCCTTAGGCTCAGTAGGCATGAACATCTTCAGAAATGAGAAGTAAAGTATTGGTGGAGTGTAGCTCAAGTGGTAGAGTACCTGCCTAGCAAGAATGAGGCCTTGTGTTCAAATCCCAATACCATCAAAAAAAGAAATGAGAAGTAAATTACTTTGTCAGTATCCTTATTAAAAAGTATTAACCTACACTATTGTACTCCCTAATATTTAATGTGCTTAATACTTACTCATAAGAATTTTGAAAATTAGGAACTGAAATATCTCACAGAACATGTGAGAGTTCGACCACTTTTTCTACATGAGCCCTGTTTCTCTTATCTATATTAATAGTTCTACTTCAGTACGTTAAAATAAGAAAATAAAATGTTTGCCAGAAATCTTTTGAGCTAAATAGTATCAAAATATAGATTGATAAATTGAATTTTTAGGACAGCATATCTGGAGTTATAAAAAGCTAAACAGAAACTCTAATAAAATGCCTATCCACTGGTTATGAGGTTACATTCTGATAAACCAATCTTAAGTTGAAAACATTGTAAGTTGAAAATACTGTCATACACCAAACTTAATTAACAGCAGTGGTTGTTAACATGCATAGCTTAGCAACACAGTGGGTAACACAGATGCTTGTCATAATGACTATGTGATTGCATGGCCTACTGGGAGCTACCACTCACTACTACTGACTAGTATCATAACAGAATATCATAATACATACTAAATATTCAAAGTTCAAAATATAAAGTATGATTTCTACTGAATCCATGTTGCTTTTGCCTCTTTATAAAATCAAAAAGTAATATGTGTAAGTATAGGTTATAATTTAAGGTTATAGCATGCTTTAAAGGAATAGCATGCTTGCCATCTTCTAGATAGGTGAAATTATATAAAAGCAAGACATAATTTTACAATTCACAATGTTTTTTATTTGGGTACTAAAATTAACCCCAAGAAACATATTAACATAAATTTTAGTGGTATATGAGGAAAAAAGAATAAAATAGGAAATGGTTGTTAAGAAAACAATTCAATCATTTCTATAGAAAAGGAGACTCATCAAATTTGATTATATAAATAAAGAACATCTAGTTTGTTCAAAGAAATGTATCCATTAAAAAATCATAAATTTTTCATCACTTTATTATGATACATTAACCTTGAGATGGCTTACCCAGACTTACATGAAATTGGCACATCTTGCTAAGGTAAGAATCCACTGTTCATTCAAAATAGAGCCAGCACAAAAATGGGAGAAAGAGAGATGCAGAGAAACCATCCAGGGAAATTCACCTGTTTCTGCCTCCTAGCAATTGGGACAACGGGAGACAAGGCCAGGGCGTAATCCGCACTCTAGAATGAATCCACATGTATAACAGAGTAAAGTTAGTATTATTATCCTCTTCATTGAATTTCCTGACTTTCTATTTTAGGAACGAGTTTGAAAATTTGATGTCCTGAACTTTGAGGAAATGCTTGGGATTATTTTCCTAATTCACAATAAACTTAGGTATAGTAACAGAGCGTATCTGTATACTTCTCCTGATAAAGATAATTTGACTTGTTCTGTTCGTTCCTCAAGTAGAATAATAGAATCTATTTAAGCAATCAGATATTTTTTGTAATATTATGCTCTGAAAGGAGTGGTACTTATAAAACTTAACTCATAAGCCCTTACTGGAAAAATAAGGTATTAATCTCTCAATATTTAGAGATCTCTTAACTATTGGTTCAGAAAAATATCTTCAATTTAATCCTACAAAAATCTATGAAAACCTTTTGTGATCTACTCAGAAATTTTGGTTGCTGGCTTCAAAAAGACTCTTTATCTAAGGTAGTAAGTCAAACAGATGACTATATTTAACTTGCCTGTGGTCTCGTGAGAAACAGCAGCTGTCTTGAAGAGCCAGAGAGCCTGGAGATTGTCTTTCCAAATCATATCTAGGTGACACTCAGCCAGGGAAACATTGAGAGGCTGTTGTCCAGACTGATACTTATAGTTGGGTCCAGATAGAGATCCAGGCATCAGGGGAAACTCTTTTGTTAAACTTATTGCTGGAGGAGCATGCAGGGATGAGAAAGTGTGAGAAAAAATAGTATCTTCAATAAACTTTGAGAAAGACAGTTCCTGGAGCTGATTATCAGAAGAGGTTGAGGGCAAAAGCACAGGAGAGAAGGCCAGAGAAGAAAAGTTGAAGCAAGATGGGAAAACACAGTGTGAAAGATAAGGACAAGAAGAAAAGACTAAACAGGAAGGGAACAATGTACATGGATATGTAAGAGAACAAGAAACAGGGAAGGAAAAGCTTGGGGAAAGATAACTAAGAGAGACAGAAAGGGCATCAAGGCTTCCTTTTGTGTCAATAATTTCTAATATGCTGCCAAAGTTCTTGTGACCAATTATACTAGGAAACCACTTGCTTGACAGGGTAAGAAGGAAAATGCTTGTGAGCTGGCTTGGCTGGAGATAACTGCTTTTAATTTTTCTTTCTATGGTACTTATCTCTGTTGACAAAGTTATAAAATACTGATGTGCGGTAGAAATAGTCTCAACAGGTAAAAATGTGACAAGCTTAGACTTGTTATCCAAATGATCAATTAGCAGAGTTTTTCCAGTTGTTCCAGTCTCAGGAGAAATCAGTGATACAATTATGTCAGCTTTGTAATGCAGTAGTTTTGTTTTAGGTTGGATCCAGGTTCTGAATTTATCAGATACAGGAATAGAAAAGAATGTTATATTAACTTGAGGCTTGGTCCATGGTGTGGCTGGTTGAGTTTCAGACTGGATCCAGGGTGTAAATGCTCCTCCTTTTAGCATTGTCTGTGGTTTAACTACTTGAGACAAAACCCAGTATCTAGTCATAACAATTTCAGACTGGGTCCAGGGTCTGACTTCTTGGGTTTTTGACTGGATCATAAAAGAATCATGATGAATTGTGCCAATTTCAGATCGGATGAAAGTACTGAACGTACCGAATTCTGAATAAGTCTGCAGTCTGACAGTTTTTCCTTGAAGGTAGAACCTAGTTCTGACTGTGTTAGCTTCCTGCTTGTCCCAGGGTCTGGTTGCTTGAGTTTCAGAGTTGGTCCCAAGGTTATCTGTAGCAATTCTTTTCTGAGTCCAGTGCCCAATTATACCAACTTCAGTATGGGTCCCAAGACTCACTGTTTGGGAATAAAGTTGAATCCAGGATCTAACTGTGTTACTTTGAAACTGTAACCAAGGTATTACTGTATCAACTTCAGTCACAGGTGAAATTTTTCGTACTTGAGTTATAGTCTGCATCCAACTTTGGAATTTTTGAGTTTGAGGCTGGCTCATGGGTGTGATTGAATCTATTTGAGTATGGAACCAGTATATTATTGTATCAGGTGGGGTCCAGGAAAGAATTTTTAAAGTTCCAAATTGGGTCCATAGTTTAGTTGTAGCAGTTTCCTGCTGAGTCCAAGGGTTGGTTATACCACCTTCAAACTGGGCCCAAGAAAGTATCCTTTGAGATTCTAATTGGAACCAAGATGTAATTGTATCATTCTGAGTTAGAGACCAAAGTGTGGCTCTGCTATCTTCAGGCCACATACTTACTGCTTGAGATTCAGACTGGGTCCAAAGTTTTATTTCAGAAGAGGTCCAGAATCTGACTGTATTGGTTTCAGTAGTGATTCTTGTTTGGACAGCATTGCCTTCAGAATTGTATCCAGGTCTGACTACATTAGTTTCAAGGTGGATCCAGGGATGGGCTATTGTCCTTTCTGGCTGAAACCAAGAAAGAACTTTTTTAGATTCAATTTGAGTCATTTGCTTTATTGTATCATTCTGAGTTAGGGACCATGGTGCAACAGTATTCATATCAGACATGGTCAAGTGTTTTGCTGCTTCCATTTCAGCTTGTGACAATAGTGTCACTGTTTCAGGTACTGGCAAAGACAAGTACCTAACTTGTTGAGATTCAGCCTGTGTCAATGCTCTGATTGTACTAGTTTTAGGTTGGGTCCAGGGCTTGACGGTGTTTGTTTCACTTTGGCTCCATGGTCTTATTGTACCAGTTTCAAAAATAGTCCACAATTTTACTGTATATTCTGACTGGGTCCAGTAGTCTAATGTACCTATTTTGAACTGGATCCATGACATGACTGTAGCGATTTTATGTGTGGCCTGGAGCTGTACTTTGTCACTAAATGATGTGAAAGTACTGAGTGTTTGAAAGGTTGTTTGAATCCATGGTTTTTCTGCCTGAATTTTAAATGAAGCTTTGCTAATATAAGAGCCAGGCTGCAGCAAAGATATGGCTGCTGCATGCACAGGTACTATCCAGGATAAGATTGTTCCAAATTCAGGTAAGGTCCATGGACTACTGTTTTCAACTTCAGAATGTGTCCACAGAAGAGATGCTTGATTTTCAGATTGAACCAAGAGTTTGGTATTATCTGTCTGATGTTGCACTGACGTTCTGAATGTGTTAACTTCTGGCAATAGCCAAGATTTCTTGGCTTCAGTTTCAAGAATTGTTGAAATTGTGCCTTTGTCAGTTCCAATCTGTACATAAAAGTTTACAGTGGAAGAGGCAGTCTGTTTAAAAGTTGTGGCTATTGAAGCTGCAGGTTCTGCCCAGGTTTTGACTGCTAAAATCTCAGCCTGGATGCCTGTTGTGATTTTGGAAGCTATAGCCTTTGACCCTGATTTCGTTGATGTCGATTCATTTAATATCCCCACTGTGATTTTGAAAGTTATAATCTGTGTCTCTAGATTTAAAGATGAATATTCAGCTTTGGTTCTCTGTTCAATTGTGGAAATTGTGTCCTCTACCCATGTCTTGATTTCTAGAGATTCATTCTGGGTCCATGACATGAGTGCATCAGGACCTGCCTGCATCCAGTTAATTACTGCTGGAAATTTAGCCATGGTCCATGAGGTGGTTACTTCAAATGCAGATTGTGTGGAGGTAATTACTGATGGAGACACACTCTGTTCCCATGGGGCAATTGTAGGAAATACAACTTCTTTCCAAAGTTCTTCTGATGTAGGTGTAGCCTGAGTCCAGGACATCACTTTTTCAGATACAGATTGTACCCAAGGGTCTAATATTTGAAATTCATCCTGTATCAATGGTGCAAGTGTTTCAGATATAGACTTTATCCAGGTTACTGCTGGATATTCAAAATGGGTCCGTAATATGATAGTATTAAATGAGGGCTGTGCCCGGGTATTTACTGTTGAATATGTAACCTGTATCGGTTGTATCCATGGATCTACTGATTCAGAGTCATCCTGAGTCCAGTGTATGGCTACTGAAGATGTGGCCTTTGTCCAGGGGTTTCCTTGTGGGGCTTCCCTCTGGATCCAGGATTCTTTTGAAATTGTTGCCCTTATCTAGGAATATTCTGGTAGAGATTCAGCCTGGGTCCGAGGTATGAATTTTGAATCCTTGGACACTGGAAAGGGATCTACTTGTGGAAATTCAACCTGGGTCCAGGGTATGGTGTTTGAAGATGTAACTTCTGACCAGGTATTTATTGGGTGATATTCAGTCTTTATCCAGGATATTACTTTCAAATCTCTGTTGTCTATCCAGGCAGATAATGTTGAATATTCAACATTTGTCCAGGGTATGACTTTAGATATTTGAGCTTCTTTCAAGGATTCTACCGGTGAAGATTCAGACTGTATCCTGTGTATGACTTCTGATGCTTTAGCACTCTTCCATGGGTTTATTTGTGGAGATTCAGCCTTAAACCATGCAGTTGCTATATTTCCCATTCTTAAGAAGGAATTAAATGTTGTAGAAATAACTTGTCTGCACAATTTGACTGTTTCAGTTACAGGACCTGTCCATTGATCTTCCACATGAATGCATGGTGTGCCTTCCCCAGGCTCAGACTCAACCCAAGGAGATATAAATGGAGTCTTAAATTCTGATTGGATATTTACTTTTGGAGATTCAGTCTGTATCTTGGATTTGACAGTTATAGTTTCTTCTTGGTTCAAAGTATTTATTAATGGAGATTTAGTCTGTGTCTTCAGTGTGCCTTTATCAAGTAGAAATGTGTAAAGATTTGTTGCTAAAGATTCTGTCTGTGTCCATGTTGTAATTATATCAACTACTGACTCTGCCCAAGTATTTACTGCTGGAAATTCAGCTTGTGTCCACTGTTTGACAATTTTAGCTGTATCCTCTATCATAGGAATTACTGCTTTAGATGCAGCTTGATGCTTGAATATACCAGCCTCTGGCAGTGTCCAAATCTTTACTTCTGAGACTTCGCCTGGATTCCATGATGAGACTATTTCATAGTTAACTTCTGTCCAGGCCTTTTGTTTCTGAGACTTAGCCAGTGTCCACATTGCTATTGTATTAGCTTCAGGCTTTGTCCAGTGATTTGTTGTTGGGCTAACCGCCTTGTTAAAAAGAATGACTTGATTAAATATAGAGTGTGTCAAGACACTTGCTGCAATAGTTTGGTTTTGAATCAATTGTGTGAATATTTCTGTTGCAGATTGTACCTGAGAATTTACTGACATAATTTCAGCTAGGCTCCACAGGGTATCTCTACCAGTTACAGTCATCGTCAATGGATTTACAGCTGGTATTAGGGTCTGAGTCCACGTTGTGATTATATCAGATTCAAACTGTGTCCAAGGACTTTTTGCTAAAGAAACACCCTGAACCAATGGTGTTACTGTATTATCTACGGCTTGTATCCATGGATTGATGATTTCAGAATTAGCCTGAGCCACCTGTAACACAGTATCAGCTTCAAGTTTTGTCCAGGAATTTGTTTTTGCAATTTCAGCTTGATTCAATATATTAGATACAGCTTCTGTTGGATGCTTGACGTTTGTGAATTGACTATTTGTCCACTCTGTAAATGTATCAGTTTTAGATTGTGTCCAGTGATTTAGTGTAGATGCAGCAGATTGGTTCCACACTAAAACTGAATCAGATGTTAGTTGTGTCCAATGTCTTACTGTTGGAGACCCAGCCTGGTGCCACGGTGTGAATGCAGAAGAGACAGATTGAATCCCGGGATTTACTGTTAGAAATTCAGACTGAGTCCATGTTGTGAATATATCAGCAATAAGTTCTGTCCAGGAAATTCTTCCTGGATATGCAGCCTGAGTCCACAGTATTGTTACTGTATCAGATACAAGTATTGTCCATAGATGTACTCCTTTTAATTCAGCCTGGAACCAAGGTGGTTTTATTCTATTTGATAAAGGCGCTGTCCTTACACTTACTGGTGGAGATTCTAGAAGAAGCTTTGTTGGTGTGATTGTATCAGTTACAGATTCTGACCACAGATTTCTAGATACAGGTTCACTCTGAAACCATAGTGGTGTGATTATATCAGATACCATCAGTGGCCATAGATTTACTGAGGAAGATTCAGTCTGGGACCTAAAAGGTATGACTTTGTCAGACAAAGGCTCTGGCAATGGATTTCCTGCTAAAGAGTTAAAAACCCAATCCCAGACGCTAACCACCAATTTATTTTTCTCATTGTTTCTAAAGGTATTTTTGTAAGTTCCCGACTTCTCAGTGTTTTCTCAATGAAAATATTCCTGCTTTGTTATCTTAGTATAAATGTCTCTATCAATCCTTACAGAATTTTACATGTATTTCTATAAACAACCCCAATGGTAACTTTGCCCTTAAAGTAAGTACCCAGCAATCTTCTTGGGGCTGACTCCAGATACATAAGTTATTATGTTTAGCCATGTGGATATGTTGATGGTGGCAGAATGAGAGGTCCAGAAGCTTAACTGATAACTTCCTGATACTGGTCCCAAAGTTATTGTGTTCTGAAGGAGCAGAGATGGAAGGATGTGAGATATGGGTTATTCTGTCTTGTACTCATTTTATAGCATACCTTCCTAAGATTCATAGAGTATATCTTTAAATCATTACATGGATTTTGTGAAGTACTTTGACATTTCATTCCTTGTTATTTCATATGTATTTATTTCAACTTGTATTTCTCATATACTTGTTTTTCTGTTTTCTTTAGAGTGAGTAGACATTAATTTTAAGCACTGATATTATCTGTGTTTGCTCTTGCAAAGTGGAGTAATATGGACCCAATTGTTTATAAGATTTTCATGAACTTTGTTTTATTTCTCCACTAATTTGCTTTTTTAAAAATATCAATTTTATGAACGACATGATACAGCAGAATATGATTTTTGTGGCTTACTCTGATATTGGTATACTCTGCAATGTCTGTACAGGCAGTTATAACAGCTTTTCCAGAAGATATTATGAGTGTGAGAAAGTGGAATTTCTTTCCTCCTAATAGGGTACTGCAGGAGGACCACTCCTATGCCTCCTTTGACTGGATCTTTTCCATCTTGTGGATTAAAACTGGGATGCAGGCAGATTTTATGGCCAAGTAAAATACCTTCTTGGTCAATGACTCCTGAAATATCAGAGAGCAAGTGCTTCCTAATGGAATAGAAAGGTGAAGAATAATACAGTAATATTAAAGTAAAAAAAATCAATAAGGTCTCATTTAAACATAACTGTTTGCCAGTGTAATGTCCTTACTTATTTAACAGTGTAATCCAATAACTTTCTACTTTGTATTATTGTACTTTTACCTTGAATAGTGTTTAAATTTTAAGCCATCAAACATTCCTACAGTAATTTCACACAAGACAAAAAACCCTTTACTGCATTAAAGTTCAATGTGAATGTAGATAATAATAAAGCAGTTCTAAAATGTGTACATAGTATGGTTCTTTTTCTTATGGTTTTAGCTATACTCACAATTTAGTCAGACAGCTAGCTGTGGACAGGATCCACCACTGACTCAGAATAATGCCTTGGCAAGTTTCATCCATGGACACTAGCCATGGGATGTTGCTGGCTGCTGACAATGGGGCAATCGTTGGGGTCAATGAGTTTAACCACTGCTTTTGAGAATTAGGTACTATAAAGGGTCAGATGGGGAAGAGGTAAACATACCATAAAAAAAATCTTGTTGAATGATTAATGAGAAATGTCAACCTATATTTTTTTTTGTTTGATGAGAGGCAAATAGGAGGAAGAATGAGAAGAGGTAAAAGTAAGGGGGAACAAAATGTAGGATAAGATAAAATAGGATCATGAAATAAAAATAGGAAATTAGCTAAGTGACAAAGACAAGGGGAAAAAAAGGAACATACTTTAAAGTTGGATGGAAAACAAAAAACAAGTACTAAGACAAAGTCTTAGTAAAGTCATGAAAAAATTCCCAATTACATATAACTTACCACCGCAGCAGTAAAAAACCAATCCCCAAAACGTATAGAAGAAAAGTGGAGCTCTCATCATGGTTCAAGAAAGTGTGAATGCAAGGTAAGTTTCTAGGAGATAGCTACAAAGGTTGAGATTGAAATTTCAGGCTATAGAATGTCTGACATCATAAAAGCTATTTATGAGACATATGTATTCCTTTCATTATGATCAAATGGAATATACACATAAGAAATAAATGGTATTAAAGGAAAAGGTGCTTTTTAAAATTAAAATTGAGTTGAATTTTTATTCTTTATTTCAATATTAACATTTCCCAGTTTCACATACCGTAAAAAGTTATGGTATACTTGGCCTTCCTTTGGGACACTTTTTATTTATCATATAATAACTACTAATTAAAGCTAATTATAGATTTATGTGACCTGATTAAAAATAAGTTAATGAAATGTTGATAATGTTTACAATCACCTATAGATCAATATGAAACCATATTTACATGTTTATTCACCTACTCACACATATCCACCACCATCTCTCAATTAAAAACTTACATACAATATAGAGGAAACAATCTCTATGTTGAAATTCACTTCCTACCAATGGAAATCTGGCATAAGAAAAATCTACTGTTCAGTTGGCATTTATATAAACTCATATAGACTATACTCTCATATAGAGTATCCTTTGTCCTAGTAGAGTTTCAGCTTGGAAGAAAATTGTATTACTAAAGTTAACTTATTCTAAACAGCCTAGAATAACTAAAATCAATTTTATAAAAGTAAATTTACATTTCATATGATGTGTGTCATTAGGTAACAGGGAGGAAATGTCATGATGTCAGAGATCAATTTTATTTCATCATTCTACTTTGCATTTTCCTCCGAAAGCAACCTGAGAATGATTTCAAATTAACTTCTTTATTAATCTTCATGCTCTCACATAAAATGGCAAAAAACAAAAGGACTTAGAGGAAAGTATTAGTGAACCAGCTAAATTTACTAAAATATCCTACCATAAAAGTTTCAACATCCCTTATATTACCTGAATAGAGACACTCAATGATCATCTCTTCCTCTACAAAAAATAAAACAAAACAAAACTAGCAAATACATATCTATATTTTAAGATGGGTAGAACTGGAAATCATTGAGAGAAAGAGATAGGAGCCATATAAGAAATAGAGACCAGGATCAAAGTCATAGAGAGTAAAATAAAGAACACTGATTTCTGTTCTTGAGCCACAAAAGATTACCCACCACGGGTAAATGGGAAAGTTACAGAAGACTTTATCATTGTGGACACCAGAAACTAGCTACAGAACAGACAACCCTGTAAAACCACTTAGGGGAATTGTGCAGTCCACACAAAAAAGAGGAACTTGCGTTATTCTTCCCTCAAATTCTAGAATTAAGGCTGCTATAAAGTGGACAACTCCAAGGGGATTTACTTCCCTGGAGAACAATGACAATATTGTCTCATACTGCTTGCTGGTATTGATTCCACCACAGTGTATCTGAAAGAAACTGCTTGGCTGAGCTGCCACCCCAATCAACCTAAACCACCAGTATAAGCTATCAAACTCCAGGGCCAGCTAAACTGCTAATCTAATAAATCAAGAGTGTGTGCCCTCCTTTACCAAATTCATAACTGGCTTGAGTAGCTGCTGCAATAGTCTGGGCTATTTAGATGTCACCAGAAACTATTGGACCTGAGTGTGTATTCCCTGCATCATGACCTCTGCTGCCAATGACAGTCACCGTTTGCCTCTAGGGCACACTACTACTGCTGTGCTTGATGTGCTTGTATCACCACGTTCACTGTCAGAGTGATTAACAGTGACTGGGCAGTCACTTTTACTGTTTCTTGTATATGATACCTGCCGGGACCACTAGAGTAATTCCTTCATACAGCTGGAAAAGATACACTAAGGCTTTATTATAACATCCAAAACAAATGTAGCCTATCAAAATGATACCACATATTTTCTTCAAAAGAAATTCATGTGTATTGAAAATAACATAAAAGCAACAGAAAAATGATCAACAAGAAAGGCAAAAATATGAATATAGAGTCATAAAAATATGAAAAAAGTGAGGTAGAATGATATTACTCCTGCATGGGGAACAGAGGTAAAAGCTATAATTCTATTTATTCAACAAAAATTGTTTATCAACATACTTCAAAGAAAAAGATATTGAAAAATGCCAGATAAAGTATTTTTTAAATGATTGTAAGGAAATTCAAGAAACACAAAAACAATGAAATTAGTAAAAATATATGATATGAATAAATATTCAGCAAATAAGAGATGTAGAAAAATAATTGAATAGAAATCTTTTTTTATTTATCCATTTATTCACATTTGGGCTATTTCTGCCCCCCATCCTCCACCCCCACTCTCTCCCCCCCTTAAGCCCCCTCACTTCCAGGCAGAACTTGTTCTGCCCTTTTCTCAAATTTTGTTGAAGATAAGACATAAGCAATAATAAGAAAGACAAAGCATTTTTGTTAGTTGAGATAAGGACAGCTATAGAGATTCCTAGTATTGCTTCCACACAAGTGTATTACAACCCAAGTTGATTCATCTCTACCTGCCCTATTTCCTAGTTCCTGATCCCCTTCTTATATTGACCTCTGTCCCTTTAAGTCTTCTGTATTATCTCCTCTGCAGTGGGGACATCAAACATTTTCATGGTTTGGGTTTCCTACCTTTCCCCATTCCTCCCATATGTGCTCTCCCTTCTCATGTGACCCAAGTCCAAATACATTGCTGTATTTGCCCTAGATCTAAGTCTACATATGAGAGAGAACATATGATTTTTGGTCTTCTGAGCCTGGCTAACCTCACTGAAGATGATCTCCAGTTCCATCCATTTACTTAAAAATGATAAGATTTCATTCTTCTTCATGACTGACTAAAATTCCATTGTGTATAAATTCCACATTTTCTTAATCCATTAGTCGGTAGTGGGGCATCTTGTCTGTTTCCATGACTTGGCTATTGTGAATAGTGCTGCAATAAACATGGCTGTGCAGGTGCCTCTGGAGTAATCTGTGTCTCATTCCTTTGGGTGTATCCCCAGGAGTGGGATTGCTGGATCATATGCAGATCTATGTTTAGATTTTTAAGAAGCCTCCGTTTTCCAGAGTGGTTGCACTAGCTTGCATTCCCACCAGCAGTTTACGCAGGTCCCTTTTCCCCATATCCTCGCCAACACCTGTTGGTGGTGGTGTTTTTGATGATCAAGCCACCATCTTCATCCAAATTCCCAGGGTTGGAAACCTTGAAGGAGTGGCCCTACTTGGAAAGGAAAGAGGCCTTTGAGAAGAATCCATGTTCCTACTGTAATAAAGATGAACTTTGGAAAAGTTATTGCTCCAAACTCTTAAATAAAATGGACTGACTTTAGCCAAAATATCAGAAGGCAGTGATTGATAATGACATTGTAGAGGACTAAGGAAGTCTGGGGGCCTCCACAGCTCTCTTGGCTTCAATCATTTCCCTCAGAAGCCCCAGGTAGTAGTGTAGTGTTAACAGAGAGGACAGACAGGTTAGGACCAGACCTCTTCCCCCTTTTCTGATGACTTACTGGAAACTCCCCATCTGACCCCAAAGACTGACAAAGGGATAGTTGTCAACCTTTACCTCCAGGTGGGTGCCCAGGTCAGTTGAGCAGACAGTGGCCTCATCACAGCTTACCTTCCTGTTTGCCCAGCAATGGTATTCCTTAGTGACCTCCCTGGTTCTTTTCCACTAGCCCGCTACATCCGTCCAAAGCCTGTATGTGGCAGTGGGCTCTAGCTCTCTTGCTAGAGATGCACTCCACAGGCTTTCTTCGAATAAAGCCTTTGCTGATGTGGAGCTACCTCCCACCTTTCCTTCTGTGCTTCTCTTCAGTCTGGCAATAGTGATGAGGGGAGGGGTAGGGAAAGATATCAAAGGGATCGATAATGACTTTGTGGAGGACTGAGGAGGCCTGGGGGGCTTTGATAGTTCTCTAAGCTTTTGATGATAGCTATTGTAACAGGGGTGAGATAGACTCTTAGTGTCATTTTGATTTGTATTTCCTTTATGGCTAGAGATGGTGAGCATTTTTTCATGTGCTTTTTGGCCATTTGAATTTCTTCTTTTGAGAAAGTTCTGTTTAGTTCAGTTGCCCATTTCTTTATTGGTTCATTGATTTAGGGAGAGTTTAGAAATCTTGAAATGGAAAAACTCCATGAGTCAAACAAACATGAGTTTAGGGCCTGGGGTTCAATTGAGAGAGAATTTGATAAGTATGTGTAAGATCCTGTTATCAATCACCAGCATATAAAGCAAATTAATAAAAATTAAGTATTATAGATGAAAGCCCCCACAACAGACTAGATGAAGTAAGAAGAATAATTAAACTTGAAGACAGTCTCTTTTGAAATATCACACACAGCTACACACACACATAGATAGATACATAGATAGGTAGATAGATAGATAGATAGATAGATATACACATATACACACTTAAGTGAGGGAGTTGTGTTACATCATTGTGTGCAAGACAAAGATAAGTTGAGGAAAATGCAAGAGGAAATACCAAACTACATTTAATGTGATAAGCAGATCTATAAAACTTATAAACCAAGAGACAATGGAATGACAAACTCTAAGTTCTAAAAGAAAATGATTATTAACCAAAAATTTTATATGAGGCAAGCCTGCCATTCAGAATGAAAGGAGAAATAAAGAACTTACAAAATCAGCAAACCTTGGAGGTAATCATGATAACATCACCAGTCTTCCAAAAGATGCTTAAGTAGCCCTACATCCCAAAGTGGAGAAATTTAACTATAATCATGATAGCATGTGAAAGTTCAAATCCCACTACAAGAACAGATTCACAAGGAAGAAATGAAAAAACAAAATTTACTAATGCAATAACCATCCATCATACCATAAAGATGAGTAAGGCAGGAAGAAATGCATAAAGAATACTCAAAACATTTAGAAGAAAATGAAAAAATGGCAGACACAAGTTCATATATTTCAAAATCATCATTTTTCCTTCCCTCTCTCCTCCCACATTTTACAAACTGTATTTGACAGGTTTCACTAGGCGACCTTCATATAAAGTATATTGCATGTATATAAATGAAGGCAAAGTTTTTAAACAAGCATATACTTATATGTATATACATTGACACACTGAACAAATTAATGTGCTTCATTCTTGTTATCTTTGTTGTTTGTAGCACTGGGTATTGAACCCAAGGCCTCCTGTATATGAGACAAGCATTTTTCCAGACTTAATTTTGTTTTTCTTTTGTATTTTGTTTGTAAGATAGGGCCTCATTAACTGTCCAGACTGGCCTGGAATTTGCCATCTTTTTGCCTCTACCATCCATATATCTGGGATTACAGACATGTTCCTATGTATGTATGTATGATGTATGTATAAATGGCTATTACAGTGAATCGAATTCAGATATCCATGATTTTGCATAGTTACCTTGATCTATGATAAGAGAACATACAATTCATTCTCTTTAAAATATCCATGCTAAATGCAGTATTTCACTATAACCCTCAAATTATACTTTAGATCTTTAGACTTGTCCTATAGGCTTCAGTTTGTACCCTTTGACATATATCTCCTGACATCCTCTTCCATCTACATCTTCCAAGTACTCACTGTTTTGTTCTATATCTATTCAACTTTTTTCTTTATTAAATTCTGCAGGGAAATGAGATAATGAAGTATTTTTGTTTCATTTAGGCAGATGCCCTCTGTCTTCATGTATGTTGTGGACAATGATTGGAACTTCTTTTTAATGATCAATGATAGCACATTGCACTTCATGTATGTGTGTGTAAATCCCATATATGAGGGAGACAGTGTAGTATTCATTTTCTGTATCTGATTTTATTAAATAAAATGTTCTTCATTTTCACCTTTTCTGAATATCTTTTACTTAATTATATGTAAGTTGAAAAGTTAAAATTATATGGAAAGCTAATGCATAAACTTTTACCCCATATACCAAGATTTAATGACTTTTATGTCAAATCCTGACACCTAAAACATTAGTAAAGACAAATTCCACTCTGTCTGGCCAGCACATCAATTGTATTTTAACAATTGGGAAGACATTTTTATTTCTACTTTACCCAAATTTTAACAGAATTTATTTAGCAAAATGTATTCATGGTTCATTCAAATAAAGAGGAATGTAGATTAATTATCACATACATTTAGCAAATTCAGGTCTACTTATCCTAGTAGTGCCCATTTTCCTCAAAATCAATAAATATAGAATTCTTAAAAATCAATTGTAGAAAATATATATTCATGATACATATATTTCTATGGATGTGAAACAAATACATAGGGAAAATGGATTCATAATTTTCATTTAAAAAAGCTCTTTCATGTTAATGTTAAATTGACACTACAGGTAGAAATCTGGGCAAGCTAATAATGACACATATTTTAAATATTTTCTGCTGTATTTTGTCAGGTCTCTTAATAACCTATCTTTATGCCCAAAAGTGACTGGGTATGCAGCCTTTCAGGCTCAGAACTTGGTGAAAGAAATAAACACAGTATAACATATACAATCCTAACTTTGACATCTTCCTCCATACTTCCACAGATGAGTACAGGAAGAGGTGAACTTGGCCCAAAGTCACAGATAATGCACACAGGAGAGAGAAACATGTGACTTGTTAAAAAACTCATAGAAGTGTAGACTTTCAGTCTTTTTTTTCCTCTAAAGAGACATTTTATTTTCAATTTAGAAGTGTGTACTTTCATAAAATTTTATTAAATATTTTCCCATACAACTAAAAGGGGCAATTCATCAGACTTTTCCACCTTAGGACCTGTACTCTTGTTCCTGCTACAGAGACAACTCCTTTGCTAGGTCTTCTCTGGAATCTGCCCCTTTTCTGTTAAAGTCCTGGATCAAATATCAGCAGTTCAGATTTTAGGCTTTCCTTGACCCTCTCCCTAATCTGTGTCACCTCTCTGACATGTCTTGGGTTTCCCTTATTTGCTGTATTAACTTTAAAAATTTGTCATTTGTTTTCCTAGTATGTCCTTTCTTTGTTTGTACTTGAAATGTGGTAGGTGTTCTAAAAATTGTTGAATAAAAATATAGATATTTGGATTAACAAACATTTTGTAACATTATTATTAATAACTATTGAATACGTATTATGTGGCATCATTATGAATTCTTTTTTAAAATTTTTCTTTCTCCCCACCCCTCCTGCTTCCAGGCAGAACCTGTTCTGCCCTCTTGTTATTTGATTTTGTTGAAGAGAAAGCACTGGAGATAATAAGAAAGACATATCATTTTTACTAGTTTGAGATAATGATAGCTATATAGAGGGATTCTTAGTGTTGCTTCCATGCATTTGTGTATCGCAACCCACATTGGTTTCTGTCTACCAGATCTCTTTGCTACTTCCTGGTCACCTTCTCATAGTGGCATCTGCCAGTTTAATATTATTTTATTCACTCCTTTACAGTGAGCACATCAACCACATTCAAGTTTTTGGTTTCCTTCCCTTTCCCTATTTCTCTCACGCACATTCTCCCCTTAGTGTGTGACCCATCTCCGATAATATTCCTGCATTTGTTTTGGGTCTATAATCCACATCTGAGGGAGAACATGCAATTTTTGGCCTTTTGGGCCTTGCTAACTTCGCTTGAGATGATGTTCTCTGGTTCCATCCATTTTCTTGCGAATGCCAAAATTTCATTCTTCTCTATGGCTGAGTGAAATTCCATTGTGTATAAATACCACATTTTCTTGATCCATAGTGGGGCATCTTGGCTGTTTCCATAGCTTGGCTATTGTAAATAGTGCTGCAATAAACATGGGTGTGTAAGTGCTTTTGTAATAACTTGAGTCGCATCCTTTCGGGTATATCCTTAGGAGTGGTATTGCTGGATCATATGGCAGATCTATGTTTAGTTTTTTAAGAAGCCTCCATACTGTTTTCCAAAGTGGTTGTACTGGCTTACACTCCCATAGCAGTGTATGAGGTGAATGCTTTTCATGTAACAGTTCATTTAATCCTAACAATGACATTATAGTGTAAAAACTACTATTGATTCCTATAGTAGATATACAGATAAACAGAAGCATAGAAATGTTAAGTTTACCTAATTTATTAGTCTACTTTGTATTGTTATAGCTCAGTACATAAGGTGGGTAATTTATAAAGAAAAGGGGTCCATTTAACTTAAAATTTTGGGGGCTGAAAGTCCAAGATCTGATAGTCCCATCTATTTGGCCTCAGGTAAACCCCAGCCCCCTTGAATCAATAATGGTAGAGAAAAGGAAAAGAAAGTGACTTTGTGCATGAGTGCATGGGGTAGATTTGCTTTAGAACAACTTGCTTTCAAGCGAATCAACTCACTCTGAGAGACCAGCATTAATCCCTTTCAAGGCCCCATGGTGCTTAATTACCTTGCACCAGGCCTTACCTCCTAAGTTTCCACCACCTTAACACTACCACATTGGGGACCAGACAATTAGCACATGCACTTCTGAGAGATGCGCTCAAACCATTTTGAAATCATGGCACCTTGGTTGTTAGTACTTGAACTAGGATTTGTATATGATGAGCTCTCTCTGGGGCCCAAGCTTTTATAATTATGGTCTATGATCCTTTTATTGTGGTTTTATAAACTACATATTATCTTTAATATACAATAAATGAATTCAATTTTACTCTTTCTCATATACCATAAATCTTGGGAAAAAATGGACTCCCCACATAGCCTAAAAATGTTTAGCATAGCTTAATAGTATTTTTGAACTTCTGAGGGGTTCTATTTCCATTAGTCACTTTAATTTAGTAATAAAAATATCTTGTGTCACTCTCCCACCCATCTTTCATCATTTTTACCTACTGGTTTATGTATAGGCAATATTTATTACTGAATATAGTAAGATTTTTGGAGGTTTACAGCTATGTTAAGAACCCTTCCCAAAGTTTAGATGAACCACCCCATGAAGAAATGTGACTATTGAGAGTCCCTGCGCTCCCCCTAAAGATAATACTGTGGATAGGGTAGATGTAATTCAAGGTTTTTAGATTCAAGATAAAACATTAGCTGTGCTCTCAATTTATAGTTTGTAAATACACGCTTGGAATCAACCAGTAGTGTGAGAGCTGAGTATCAAGGATTAAAAATTAAAACAAACATTAAGACTACAAGTTTTCCTAGAGCACAGGACTGAATGGCCCTGAATGTTGATCATAAAACTTATGTATCCAAACCCATCACCTAGCCATCTGCTTATTGCCGCTAAAAATAATGTCACCTCGATATTACTTCACACAAAAGCTAAAGTACATTATTTAAGAACTTTATTCTAGACATTGAGTGATCTAATAAACTTAACAGTTAATATCAGTGATTCAATTAAACTTTTAAAAAACAATTTTTATCTTATAGGGACTTTACTGATTTATAATACTTCTTCCTAAATAGCAAATTTAGTCATGAATTTTAAGCATGAGGACACTCCAATTGTACTCCCCAAATTTTTGAACAGGTGGGAATTTTAATGACACTCACATTGTTTACTTAAAGGTTTCTTAGGTTTAAAAAAAATAATCATTTATGTGTATAGTTTTAAAAACTACTCTCAAGACTTTCACATTTAATTTTCATAAAAATCTTGTTAAGTACATATTATGTTTTTTATAAGCATATGCCAAATTGTTCATAGTAATGTGTTTAATCATGATATTTACATATGTGCATATTATATTCTTTGAACATGTTTGCCCCCTCTATTACTCTTTCTTGACCCCCTTTTTGCCTTCCCCCTTTCACTTCCCCTTCCACCTCTTTTTGCTTTCATTACCTTAATTGTTTTGTTTTGTTTTTACCTACCTTCCACAAATGAGAGAAAACATGCAACACTTGTCTTTGTGGGACTGGCTCATTTCATTTAACATGGTGATCTCCACTATTGACACACTTAGATCCTTCTTAGTGTCAAGTAAAACTTCATTGTGTATATTTACATTTTTCTTATCAATTTATCTATGATGGGCACCACAAAACATGGAGGAAATTTGTAATCCACCATCTTGTTCCACCTCCAAGTACATGTTATTTGTTACCTCAATTTATAATTGAAAAAGAGATGTTCCCAGTAGTTAACAACCCTATAAACGTTTGCCTAAGTGTACAATTATGCAGCTGGTAAGTGACTAAGTTAGAACTTAAACCTGGAAATCTGATGTATCACATGATTAGTTTTTCACTGCTTTGGTTGACCCTAACCTCCCCGGGCTTATTGCTAGACCAGTGGCAAAGGTTACTGGCAATGAAAGGAGTTAAGTTCTATCGCTTTTAATAGTGCAGCCTATGGGTTACTCATAGAGACTCTAGGGTTACACACTGTGCCATTGAAACCAGTCTCTACATTTTTCTACCTTGACTGTTTAAAGATAGGCTATCCAACAGCTTTAATCATTAGGTGTGAAGAACACCAGAAGACCAAAATCATTGAGCAATGATTTTCCAAGTCAATTACAATGGTACCTTGGAGAAGAAACTTGGTTTTACTGAGTCTTTGTTTCCTCATCTGTAGGTCTGGGATAATGATACCTGCCATGTGAGGCTTTCCAAAGATTGATTAGATAAGTACATAGGGAACAACTCTCTCTGTAAATAAATCATTCCATTCTCCCTGTGTTCTCTTCTCTTCAGACAGTCCTCCTCATCATGCCATAAGGATTTGCTTAGCTTCCAAGAACTTGGTTAGATTTCTATTGCTATAGAACATGAGATTTTATAAAATTCCAGCTGATTTCATATAACTATAGCCTGATAGGCACTACTCAGTTCAGTTAGATATTTCCAAATACAAAATATGACAACCTCTGGCAGTCCTGAGATGTAGTTTGCAATTCGTAAGAAAAATCGGCTGTAGAAGAGGAAGGTCTCCAACAGGTGAGCCTAGTTGCTGAATTTAGACATAATGCTAAAATTAGATATTAAATCTGAACCGGTAATAAAATAATATATAGATACATATGTTCATATATTTGAATATATATATATACATGCATGTATACATATTTTTAAAAGGTATAAAATAATTGAAAAGAGTGCTCAGGATTATAAGGTTAGTTGTGGCAGTCATGGGATCCTAATCTGCCTCTCTCTGATTCTAATGTTTATTCCATTCCACCTTTTGTAGTTAATAACTGTACATATATGTAAAATAATAGCCATTCTTTTTTAAAACATTTACTAATTGCCATATGCTACACTAATTGTCTTCTCAATACTTCCTAATTAGTTTTTTATATGCATGTTTTAGGGTTACTTTACAGAGAACAAGTAACTTCAGAAAGGTGAGATAATTAATCCATGGTTATGCAGTTGGTAAAATCACAGACCCAAAGCCAAGTTGTATCTCTCTTACTCCAAATCACCCATGCTTTCCTTTTCACCACACTGTCATTCCCAGTTTACAAAATGTATAGTAAAATCTGGATGAAAGCAGGCCTTTATTTTCATAATGTACCTTTCAACATTATGGAGCTCACATACAAGTTCTGATCATTGTTGTTTTCTTTCTAACCACATAAAAGTGTTTGATTTATTAATGGTAAGGTGAAAAAAATTTTAAAGGAAAAAAGAAAACAGAGATCAAGCAATTTCTATGTAAATGCCATGGTCTTTTCACCATTTGGCTACTTTATAGTAAATCAAATCCATTTTATATAATGAAGCTTGTCTTTATTATCCCATTATGGCTGTTTTAGAAAGAAAATAATGTGTGGGCTTTAGTTTTAGGTCGTTTGTAATTATAAAAGGACATGCAGGAAACCAGTGTATTCCTTGTATGCTTTTAAAATCTTCTCTCTTGGTTGTTCTGCACGTTTTTGCTGTTTTATAAAGAAAGCATTAGAAAGCTGTGTTTTTATTGCCCTGATGCCTTCAGTGGTACATACTGTGAAACTAAGCAGGATACCTGATTGATGCCATTCCTACCTGTCTAGGAAGATAATGATCAAGCATCGAGGGGTCTGTTCTCCAGGTGATGTGTGCATGGAACTCCCATTAATGTTAATGGGAGTCCTGCAGCTAAGCACAGTGACTGGAGACAAGAGGCTGAAGGTGTGGTAGGTCCATTAATACTTATTTTTTCATAACAGCTGGTTGGAGTATAAGTGGTTGACAATTTTTAAATTTAATGATTGGACATATTTAAAAATGCTGCTTTTGCAAAATATGCAAATATATTCATAATAAACTCTGTATAAAGTAAACTATGCTATGTAAGAAGACACTTACCAAATGATTGTTCTTTTTAAAGAATATTTTCATAATTATTCTTCCTGCTGATTGCAAATCCAAAAAATGTTTTGAAATTTATACTTACATAGAAAATATAGATATGAAATTTAAGGACAAAAACAAAATAGCAATTAATGATAATGATGTAAGATGACTAAAATCTAGACAAAAGTATAAATATGCAGAAAAGATGGAACTTCATATTTAGACAGAACTATACATTTAAAGTAGTACAGAGATAAGATACATGCACATAAAATATACAATGGTAGGAATTAATCTTCTTACAAAATCATATATATAAGCATATATTCCTTAATTCTATGATATTTGCTGAAGGCTGAGCATTATTTCAGCTATTTGGGATGTTGTACTGACAGAACTGAACACAGACTTTGTGAATATTATAATCTAGGGGAATTACAAAAGCGAAAGGAAGCTTAGAAACAGCCATGTCCAACTTTGATTTTCTTCAGAAAGAAATTGACACTCACAGTGATATATCAATGTACTTATTGTTACAGAGCTACCTAATGGCAGAGACTTGACTCAAATATTGGCCCACCTGGCTAGCAATGCATTGTATGAATGCACTCAGCTGCTTTGGCCCTGGCGCTTAAAAAGTGTTGGATACACAGTGAGCATCAACTGATTATTGTTTGAATTTTTTGAGGGGGGATAATGGAGTTTGAACTTGTGCATACAAGGAAATTATTGACATTTTTAAAAGTCCTTCTCATAGAAGATTCCATAGTACCTAAATAATTCTAAGCACTGTGAAATAAATGAACAACCTCTGGGTGTCTGCTAACATTTTATTATACAAACCCCAACACAATAATAATATAACTTAATTTAACAACTAATTTCATTACATAATAGAGTTTGTCACTTTGGAATTTGCAAACTGATCTTCCACTTTTGATTATGATAGAGTACCTTGCAGTAGACCAGTGCTTCTACCAAAAGCAATTACAATTCCATAAAAACACAAAAGCTGGGTTGGTGATGTAGTTCAATGGTAGAGTATTGTTCAATTCCCAAGACTCAAAAAAAAAAAAAAGCCAAGTACAATTTAAGGGACTAGATGTGCCGAGAACAGATCTGACTGTCGTAGGAGGCACTTAGACAAATAGATGCATGGCAGCAGTAGGAAATCAGGTGAAAGTAGGGGAACCTGAGAGTCAGAAACAGGAGCAAGAGGAAAAATGAACAAATAATATAGAAAAATTGATGGATAATCTAGATATTGGCATAATCCAATATGAACCTTAAATAAAACTATGATTAATGTACTAACAAAAATAGTTGACAATATGGAGAATTTCATTAGAAAATCATAATGTACAAAAACTAACAGATGGATATTCTAAAATTGTGAATTAAATATAATTAAAAATAAGAACTTCATAGATGTTTAATAAGACATCAAATCAAAATTATTTGTGATAAATAAAAACGACTTCAAGCCTATATTTTCCATAACCAGAGAAAATATTCTTCAAAGGAATAAATCTTACAAAAATACTTACAGAAAAATAAAGCTAGATAATTTCTACTTACCAGAACAGAACTAGGAAGAAACTAGAAAAAACTTGGAAGAAAAATGATTTGAGCTGTATATATGTAACTCAGGAGAGCATAAAAAGAAATGGAAATGACACATATTTGTGCAATTCTTAATTAATATTGACTGTTCAGAGAAATAATGGCTTCAATAATTTGAAGTACATATATATATAAATATATATAAATATATAAATATATATTTATATATAAATATATATTTATATATAAATATATATATATAAATTAAAAAATGTCAAAATATAATGGAAGGAAAGGGTAAGTGGAGTAAATGGAAATTGTAGAATTATGAAGACCATCCAAAAGTCAAAAAATTCTAATTTATATTGGGTCTTATTAAGAGAAGAAAGCATACAAATATTATTAAGAGAAAAAGCATACAAATATCCCTATGGTTACCCAATAAAAGAATGTCCAACTAAAAAGCCAATTGAGAAAAAAGATACATTACAAAAATAATTAATCCAAAGAAGTCTTAAGACAATATGAGAAAATATTTCAATAAACAATCTCAGACCATTGAAAATAAAATAAAATGCATTTAACAATATAAAGTATATAAAAATATACATTTATCAAAAGATATATAAGATGTTAACAACTGAGATTATAAGACATCTTAAATAAATTTATAAATAAATGGAGAGGTATATTATGTGCTTGAATTAAAAAACTCAATATTAAGATTTCTGTATTTTCTTCCAAGTTTTCAGTTTCAACAAAACCCATGTATACATCCCAATGAATGTTTTTTTAAGGTACTAGGGTTTGAACTTAGGGCCTCACACTTGCTAGGCAAGAACATTGTCATTTTAGCCACACTGATAGCTCTTTTTGGCTTTATATTTATTTATTTTTTGGTAGTACTGGGGTTTGAACTCAGGGCCTCACACTTGCTAGGCAGGTGCTCTACCACTTGAGCCACTCCACCAGCCCTGCTTTAAATATTTTTCAGGTAGGTTCTCATGTTTTTTCCAGTCCAGCCTGGGTTTCAATCATTCTACTTGTGCCTCCCACATAGGCAGGATTACAGGCATGAACCACTATGCCCAGGCCCCAGTGAATATATTTGAGGTACATATTAATGAGTTGATTATAAAGTTTGTATGGTAAATTGGCATAGCCAAAACAATCTTGAAAAAGAAGAAACAAAATGCAGGATTTATATCACCATATTTCTGAATTTAACTATAAATACTGGCCTTGAAATCAAATAGAGTTTGCATGACTTGATTTCAAAATGCTTGAACTGATGACATTTTTTATTATTCTTTTTCTCCTTTTGAATGGACATGTTTAAGATTGATTTTTCTATGGTTCTCCTACTAGTGTATTTTGGGGCCAGATAGTGTGATTTCTAGTTTCAGATGTCCAGAAATAGAGAATAGTTTTGCCTTAAGATAGCTTACATCCAGTTTCATCTTTATCTGGTTGAGAATGGAATTGGCACTTTTAAGATAATGAAATTTAGATGACATTTTGGTCTTTGAGTTGGTGTGTTCTAGTGAGTTGAGGCTTTGGGGATGTTAGGATGTGGTGAATGTATTTGTATTGGATAGACTTAAATCCTTAGGAGTCATAAGGAGAAATGTTGTGGGTGAAATAATACCCCTGCTCCTGCCAGATGCATGCGTCTTAGTCCCTGGAACCAGTAGGAAATATAAGGCAAAATAGGCATCCTAGATTAGGCAAGTGGGCCCCATGTAACCACAAGGGTCCAACAGGATCAAAAGGAGAAAATGTTCTGATGACAGAAGGGTAGGCAAGAAGGATGTTATTGGTGGAAGGTGGAAGGTGGAAGGTCTAGGAATACAGGCAGCCTTCTCATGCTAGGAAAGGCAAGAAAACAGGTGTTCCTCTAGAGCCTCCAGAAGGAATGCAGCCTGGCTAACACATGGATTTTAGCTCAGGAAGATCTGTTTTGGACTTCTGGTCTCTAGACTGTAAGAGAATAATTTTTTGGTAGTTTTTGTGGTAATTTGTTATAGAAGCAAAAGAGAAGAAATATAGTAGTAACTGAAAAACTGATATTGTCATTAAGAAGAATCTTATAGATAGGGAGTAGGGAATGTAGAATCCAGAAATAGATGAAATATTTAAAGAGTTAATGGATTTTTGACAAACATGTGAAAATTATTAAATAGAGGAAATAAATTTAGAAAAAAATAGCACTGGAAAAACTGGAAGTCAACATGGAATCAAACACTTATTTCCTATCTCATAACATATATAAAATTAATATTAGGCGAATTGTAGGTGCAAACATAAAACCTAGAACTACCCTTGAAGAAAACATACAGGATAACATTTTTACAACCTTAGACTAGGCAAAGTTTTCATAGATAAAATACAAAAAGCTTTAATGATGCTTTATTAATGATAAGTTGAAATTAATCAAAATTAAAAAACCATCAGGAAAATGACTATTAAGCAGAACACAAGGAAAAACATTCCCAATATTTTTATCTGAAAAGGACTCATATCCTTATTATACAGAGAACTAAAACTCAATAATGGCATGCTAAACAATAGCATTTTTCTTCCCTCATGCTTGCTAGGCAGGCTGTCTACCACTTGAACCACACCCCCCCAAAGCAAGAATAGCATTTTTAAATGGCCTTGTGGTGAGCAGATGTCACAAAGGAAGATACACTAATGACCAACGAACACAGAAAATGGTGCTCAATGAGTTAGTCATGAGAGAAGTGTAAATTACAATAGCCCTGAGATATTTGCATCATATTCTCTAGAATCGATAAATTAAAACCACTAGCACAACAAATGTTATCAAGGATATGAGGTAAATAGAACTCACATACGGCTAGTGGTAGTGTAAATGATTCGACAACTGTGGAAGAGTGTGGCAGTAATTTGACTCCTAGGTATCACACAAAGGAAATGGTAACATATTTCCACAAAAAATTTGAACAAGAATGTTCATAGCACTTCCTTTATACTAGCAAAAAAAGGGGGGAACAAGTCAAATATACAGTGAGAGGTGAATGGATAAATAAATCATGTTGTTTCACAAAGTCAAATATGATCAGCAATGAAAAGCAGAAACTACTGTTACACAACAACATTTTGAAATGAATCTCAAAACTATCATACTAAGAGAAAGAATGTAAATGCAAGAGGGTATGAATGCTGTCATCCCATTTGAGTAAAATTCTACTTAAAAAAAGTAGTGTATGGGGGAAAGTAATCAGCACAGTGGTTATCCTTTCCTCACAGTGGTTAGTTGGAATATTTTTATCTTGATAGGAGTGTGGGTTACTCAGGTATATGTATCAAACTGTATGCTATAAAATTTGTGTATTTGTATGTGAATTATACTCAGACAAATGTGAACTAGTTTAAAGTCACAAAAGAGTCTACTTAACTGTTGTGGTTAAAAAGGAAAGTATCACAGTTGTGGTAACATCTATTTTGGGTCTTAAAGAAAGAAGATCATTCGATGATGATAAGATAGGAAATGCTTAAAGTGCAGACTACAATCCATGTTTTTCTTTTAGCATAATATTGCAAATATTTTTTAAAATTTGTAGAGGCAAAATTGTATATGTCATTTTAACGGTTGGATAATGTTGTTGAGTAAATTTTCAAAATATATGCTTACTTAAGTTCCTACACAATCATTCTGTTAGTAGCTATCCTCTTTATTTCTAATACTGTTTTTGCATTTAATCCTATTTTGCTTAATATGTGTATATAAGCCTATATAAGCTTTCTTTTGATGAATAATTGCCAGGTGTATTGCTCTCATCTCTTTAAGTATAATTCTCTTATGACAATATTTTAGGGTCATCTCTTTGTATATAGCATAAAACTTGAATCTGAAAATTTCTTCTTTGATGAATTTATTATATATTAGCTGAGAAATGTTTAAAAGTATTAATCATGCATTTATAACTTATAATAATTATTATATATTTATAATTTTATATAGATTTGCCTTATATATGTGTATAAATGTATGTATAATTTTCTAGGCGAAATAAATACCTATCCACATTAAGAGTTTGAATATTATAAATTCTAAAAAATAAAAACCTAAAACAGCAATGAAAAGTCTGTAGCCATGGAGGGAATGAAGACAAAGAAGCACTGGAGATCAAGTCTTGAAAGATCATTTGCAAAAGACATTGAGTAAGATGTTAATGAGTATGACTCAATCTAAAGGCAAAGAAGGTAACAGGGATTTTTAAATAAGGTAAAAATGACAGATTAATGTATTTGTAGTAATATTTTGATGATTGCATTAAATGGACTGAAGTATAGACAGTTATAAAGCAATCAATTAGGAAGCACATAGAATATTTGATATGGGAGATGTATGCTACGGGTTTGATAAGGTAGAAGTTGCAGGAAGACAAATGAATTTTTATTGAGAAATATTTGAAACTGGTTTTTACAAGACTTGGTGACTACTTACATGAGAGTGAAGAATATTTTAAAAACAATTTTATCAATGATTAGTATCTGGTGAGTCATCAAATCACAAGGAATGGGTAAAATATTTCAGGGAAGTAGAGTCTAAGAACAGGGTGTGTTGGTTATCAGACTTTACTGAGGGAGACAAAAGGGCATATGGAAACATGTTAGGATGAGTTGATATATTGTTTCTGGTAATTTACTTCATACAATGAAAATATTTAAAACATCTTAAAATCATAAAGATTTCACTGTATTGTTATAGATAAACTTGTGTTTATGGGAAATTTGGGCTTTAAGTACCTGAATTTAAGTTACTCTGCAACAAAAATAAAGATTTTTTTCTAGGCACAATCTGAGATTGACATGTATCAGAATGAATTTCAAAGTGCTTTGAAAATTGTATACCTATAGGAATGCAAGTTGATATGAGCAGCCCAGCCCAACCTTTTTCATGGAGATCATACAATAAACCTGCATGTCAGCCATGGGCATAGAACAGTGCTGGGTTTAGTAAGCACAATATATATTCTAAATTAAGCTGCACATTTGTGGGAGTTCATCCAGCCACAGAGAGAAGCTACATATCCAATGGTATGGAACATTTAATTCAATGGTACTTATGTTTATATAAACATCGTGATGTTGAATAATTTTTTAAATTGCTCTGCCCATTTTAAAATCTATCAATAATAGTGCTGGAGGCATGGCTCATGTGGTAAAGCACCTGCCTAGCAAGCATCAGGTCCTGAGTTTAAACTCCAGTTCCATTAAAATAATAAATAAATAATGTATCAGTTATAAACTCTTGCCTTATTACAAGCTAGATGTCATGGAAATAGAATCATATTCTTCACTGTCCAGATAAGGAAGGGAATTATTAATTCAGCCCTTTTTTTGGTAAAGCAGTTTGCTGCTTGGGGTCTCAGTGGTTTCACTTCATTTAACATGGAAAAAGTATAAAACTGACATATGAAAGTCCCTTGGAAGAAACCCTCATAATTGTTACTGTTTTGTAAGCTTAAAAGGTTTTGAATGAAATAAAAGGCATTTAAAATAAGAGTTTTTTTAAAAAAATAAACACAACAATTGATGTCTTATTACAGAAGAATATAAACTGGATTTACATTATCTTCTATGTGAACCTTTGGTGGCAGATTTAAAGCCAGGATATGATCTGATATTGTAATTATCAACTATATAACTAAAATATTGATAATGTATTTATGGGATTCTTAATATATTTGTTCAATAACTCACATACAATGTACTGAATGCACCCATTTTAAGTAGATAGTTTGATGAACCTTGAAAAATGTTTATACCCATGTTATATCTACACTAGTTAAGATATAGAACATTTTATCACTCCAAATACTTTTTTCATGACTCTAGAGCTCTTTCTTGGGGAGTTCTTTTATCCCTACCACAGGCTCCAGGGGTTTGATTTCTATCCTTGTATGTTAGTATCTGTCTAATCTTGTAAACTGTATATAATTTCATGCTTGGCATCTTTTACAGTGTGCTTTTAAATTTATCTGTATTAATTTTGCATTAGTTTCAATTTGTTCCCTTATATTGCTGACAAGCATCTTGTTTTAATGAATATACCACAATTTGGACATTTGGATTTTAGTTTCTGGCTATTACCAAAGCTACTGAGAACACTCTTTTAGCATTTCTATGGCTATGTTTTCCTTTCTACTGGGTAAATACACAGAAGTATAAGTTTGCTGAACCTTATCATAGGTATGTTTAACATATAAAGAAACCATCAAACTATTTTCTAAAGAGATTAAAACCTTGCAAACATTGCAAATTCTAGTGACCGATTTTTTTAGCAGAGAGTTCCAGTTTATCCTCATGATCACCAGCTCTTCATATTGTCAATGTTCAATAATTTAGCCATTTGTAAACATAATGATAATGTCCCTGTCCTTTTCCTGATAACGTCCCTGTCCTTTTCCTGATATGACTGTAACTTCATTATCCTGATATTGAGTCTTTTTCATGGGCTTATTGAATATTTGTGTCCCTTGTAAAGTATCTTTGTTGCCTTCATTTTATTATTGAGTTATGTTATGTATAGGTTATGAGTACAAAGAATTTGCTAAATTTCAGCTCTAGCTGAGTTCCCAACAAAGGCAGCTGTACAAATGGCCACAGTCAATATCCAAATAGAGCAGAAGAAATGACCAATAGAGTTGAGCAAACTCGTAGTATCATGAAAAATAATAACTTGTTAAAAAGCTTTTGTTAGTCACATGTAATATTTACATTTTGTATGGGTAGTTAATATTTATCCCAATCTGTACTTTGTCTTTAGATTTTCTTAATAGTGTCCCTCAAAGAACAGAGATTTCCAATTTATTATTTTTTCTCTTTGTGATAGGTTTTTTTTTGGTATGTGTGTGTATATATGTTTCTGGTTAATGAAATCCTTGTTTATCCCAAGGTTGCAAATATGTGTTTCTCTTTTCTTTTTAGGAGATACAAACATTCAGTGTTATATTTAATTCTGTGTTCAATTTTGAGGATAACTGTGTGCATAGTGAGAAGTTGAGTTTGGTTTTATTGAAATTTTCATGCCAGTTGTTCTTCACTCATTAAGTGCCTTGAAACTTTCGCTGAAAATCAATGGAGTTTACACAAATGCACGCACAGACACACACAGTCTATTTCTGGACTTTCTGTTCTGTTCTATTGTCTATTTCCGTGGTGATGACATGTTGCCTTGATAATTTTAGCTTTATATTTAGTATTAAAAATCAACTAACTAAATCTTTTTCAAAAAATTTTAAGCTATTTTAGGACTTTGTATTTCCACATAAATTTTAGAGTCAATTTTTCAATTTCTACAAAACCCTGCTGGGATTTTGAATGACACTGCAATTACATAGATAACTTTGGGGTGAACTAACATCTCGTTAATATTGAGTCTTCTAATCCATAAACAAGGTAGTATCTCTTCATTTATCTAGACATTCTTTAAAAGGAAATCTTTCTTCATTTTTTAGACTTAAAAATTTTAATACTTTCATTAACTTTTATTCAACACCATTTTGTAGTTTGGGGAGCAAATTTCTAATTATTTTATGCTTTTAATGGTATTAGAAGTAGAATTTAATTATTTTAGATTCCTATGGTCCATTGCCATTGGATTTTTAAAATCTTGGTAGCAGTATATCACTTGTTTAATCAAAACCCTGTAATAATTTCTCAGTTCATTTAATAATATCTAAAGTCTTTTTACTGACTAAAAAGATTAAACACTATGCAATCTGGCCCATGCTGCCCTACTGACCTCATTGTCCTTCACTTGACCTGTAGCAGACACACTGGCCTTATGTTATATAATCATGCATAACATTCTTCTACCCCTGGGACTTGCTCTTGTCTTTACTTTAAAATACACTCCTTCCTATAGTCACACAGGATGCTTACTTTCTGTAAGGCTTTCTGCACTGCAGTATATAAAAAAAATCCTCACCCCTGCCTGCTTCAGACAATGACTGTCCCCTTACCCTTGTTTAACTGTGTTCCATAGCATTTATAACACCTTAAACTCTCTAATTTATTTGATTTTCTATCACTTCCTGTCATTTTTACCATCCATTCATATAACAAGGACCTTTATTTTGTTCAATGAGATATTTATAACAGTGTCTGCTTGGCGTACTGGACTTGGCACTCAATGAATATGAGAATGAATGTATTTCATGGCTTGATAAGGAGAATTATTGCAGTGATAGAGACAGAAGTCAGATTGCTATGGATTGCAGGATGGCAAGGCAGTAGGGGAAACAATAACTAGTAAATATCATTCCTTAGGAAGGCTTGTTTTCTGGAAGTATCTCAATAAAGTGGAGGGCACTTGAGAAAGTGGTGGGAAAGAGAGAGTTTGTTTATTATTGTTTGAACAATAGAAGAGATTTAAGCATTTTTATTCAAGAAGCCTTGCAAGTTCTCGAAATAGTATTCTCTCCAGTTTCCAAATGGAGGAGCAATTTCTACATAAATTGGAATGGTAGACCCCAAAACTCTAATACCAAATGTTTGCCATTCTTCTTGCAATTAGAACTGCTTACTTGTCCCTGGAATGTGACAGGAAGGTCAATATTTCCCCTTTTATACTTAACCAAGGTTAAATTTACAATCGTTAATTCATTGTCACCAGCAGAGGCCAGGATGGTCAGTGTAGTAGGCCCATGGTTCTCAAACACTTTCACAGACAGAGCAAGCTCAAGGACTTGGAATGAGGGGCACCCTGTGGACGGTATGCCAGCTCTGTCTCTCTCTTACTAGTACTAATTGTGCTTTTTTTTTTTTTTTTTTTTGGTAGGTCTGGATTTGAACTTAGACTTTGCTTTTGCAAATCAGGTGCTCACAAAACATCAACGCTACCACTTAGCCACATCTCCAGTCCATTTTGTTCTGGTTGTTTTAGAGATGAGGTCTCTCTAATTATTTGCCTGGCCTGGCCTTGAACTGTGATCCTCCCAATCTCAGCATCCCAAGTAGCGAGGAATACAGGTGTGAGCCATCAGTGGCCAGCTAGTTGTGTTTCTTAGTTCTCTGACTATCACTGGAGGATGATAAGGTCTTTCCATAGGCCTATTAAAAAATTAAGTTAGATAATACATGTAAAGCATAAAATATCTGGTGCCTAAGAGAAGTTCATTAATTGGTTTATACATGTAGAACATTTTACAAGTATGCATTAAGTTCTGACATACAAAACTTTACCATTCAGATTTTGACTTGTAAATTATGTGTTTAGTTATTTAATTTTTTTATTTTCTAGACTTCTTTGCAATGTTTAATATGAGTAGTTGTGCAAACGGAAACATAATATAATGTCAAAATGAATACGTTTCCATAAACCAAGCTTCTGAAATTAACAGAACCAGCTGGTTAATATCTTAGGCAGAGTATTTGGTTAATATTTCTTACATTTTTTTTCCATTTGCTTTGGTATTTGTTAGTAAAATTAACACATAATCAGAAAAGGTGCCAGAAGTTTAAAATAAGCATTAAGGTCAACAAAATTTAAAATATCAAAAATCCTGTTCATCATGTAAAATAGAATGGCATAATTTTTTTTAATGTAGCTGCATATGAGGTAATCAGGGTATTGCAGTGGCACAGTTCAGTGCTGGAAGGTTTGTGAAAAAGATTGCGGGGCCCCAGAGTTTCTGATTGTTCAGGCCAATACCTCTTAGAATTGCCCCTATTCTTCCCTTAGAAAGTGGATAAAACTTTGCTTCTCCTTCACTTCTTGTTTTTTCTGTGAAATCTTTCACACCCCAGGCAGCGGCCTCATAGACTGGGACTTAATAAATAAGTCTTTTCCCTCAAGTATACTATAATCTAACTCAGGAAACTGAGGGATAGCCATGAAAAGTTTTTACCTGGAAATATAAGGTGTCTGGGATTACTTCTGTGTAAGAAGATTAGAAAATATCCTTTAATATAAGTAAAGATGGTGTCCCAATCCTGGCTAGCTTAAGCTCTGAGGTACTTGGTTTCCAGATTTCAAGGATATAATACTTAAAAGTATTATATTACATAAGTCTCATAAGGGAAAATAATAAATTAAATACTCAAATCTTTAAAACAATCTAGATTAATTTTAATGGTAATAGTAATTTTTATAGAATTTACTCTGTTTATTGGAATGACATCATTAATTAAAAGACCATTTTTGAAAAGGGTATAAAATAATATTTAAACTTTATTATAATGAGATACAGAGAGTATACCGATTATTTTTTTCTTACGTGCACTGAGTGGTAAAGCTTGACTTGCATTTTAGTGCTCCTTAATAGCTTCATGTTTCAAGTCAGATTCATGAATTTTCTGAGTATTTATCTGTGTTTTGTCCTACAAAATGGTCAACATGACTCCTTACATTCCTGTGTAATTTGGAGTTAAATTACCTTACTTGGTTAGAGGTCTGTGCTAATGATACCAATCTAATTAGTTTGTTCCCTATATAAACTAGGTAGCTTAGCTTTGTTTTCTGTCCCAAATTGCACCCCAGTGGCCATTTTGAAATTGCATGATACTTTACACAAGGATATTGCAACAAGGAAATGCAGATAGATTGGTAAAATCTGCAGCCTTTGCTCCAATAAGTGTGCTCCTGCTTTATTAAAGTGAAATCAGTTGTGTAACCTTCATGTGTCAACTTTATGTAGTTTACTGACAACCACGTCTGCTTCATCACTGGGCATCATTTCATGGGTACCTGATCAGGTGAAGCTTATCTAGGGGTTCATAGGCCAGCTAAATACATTGCTATGTTCTTTTTAAGGCTCCAGCTCAAGGCTATTCTAAGAGCTTTGTCTCTTAAGGAATGTCATGGCCTATTTACTTTAGGAAGTACAGGTCTTAAGTTTTATAGTATGTTGGCGGATTTATAACTTAGAAAAATACATTGTCCTCTTTTAAATGCCTTAATTCATACATCTAAATGCTATTTCAGAATGTAAAGGACTCCCCCAAGGAGTCTCCCTTCTATCCCTCTCCAAGTCTCCCAGTTCCCATCTACAAGGGCACCTGTATTATTCTTTATTTTGTATCCACTGAAATTCTGTAGGCATATGAAAGTATTTCTAAGGAAATAGGAATACATGTTCCCTCCCCTTTTTTAAAACACAAGAAGTGGCATGTTATACATAGTTTCATGACTTACCTTTTCTCTTTAATGATGTATTTTCAAGTTCTTTTCATAGCAAGAGGCAAAGAATGCACTCATTTTTCTTTATAGTTGAATCATACTCCCATTTCTGAGCATAATTTATGTAACCAGTCCACTTAGGTTGCTTTCACTTTTCCATAACAGAAAATATGCTATTATGAACAGACTTGCATGGTTTGAATGTGATTGAATTTATCTTTTAGGTAAATTCCTGGTAGTTAGGAATTGTTAGATCAAAGGATGGTGAGCTTTAAATTTCAACAGTGATACATTGTATTTCCAATGATTTCAGTAATTTGCACTTATATCATTCAAGTAAAAGAGGATCTGTTTGTTTTCTACCCCCTTATCAATTCAATGTGTTATCAGAGTCTTAATCGTTGTCAAATTGATAGGAAAGAAACTTAACTCAGTATAGCTTTAATTTGTGTTTCTCCAAAGGTGAGTAAAACTGAATATCTTTTCTACTTCTTTTTTTTTTATTTTTTTTCTTTTATTATTCATATGTGCATACAAGGCTTGGTTCATTTCTCCCCTCTGCCCCCACCCCCTCCCTTACCACCCACTCCACCCCCTCCCGCTGCCCCCCCCTCAATACCCAGCAGAAACTATTTTCCCCTTATCTCTAATTTTGTTGTAGAGACAGTATAAGCATTAATAGGAAGGAACAAGGGGTTTTGCTGGTTTCTACTTCTGAACCATTTGTCCTTTACTGTTGAGTGGTTGTTTTTTCTTGCCACTTTGAAAGAATCAATTTATAAATTAGGGAAACTGACTCTTTTTCTATGACGTGAATTGCAAAATTTCTCCAATTGTTATTTTGATTTTATTTATAATGTTTAAAGGTTTTTTTCCATGCAATGATTGTTGGCTTTTACATACATAGACAACTTTATCAGTATTTTCCTTTATGGTCAAGCCCTGGCTTTTTTCTCCATTGGAAACACCATATCTATGGGATAAGCTCAAGTCATATTACAACATTAACTGCTCATAGTTGGGGCATTAAATTCTTGTAAATATATATCACAGAAGTTCTTAAAATTCAGCATGACCCATTGAATAATTTAAGGTATTTCTCCAATCTTATTTCAACCTTAAGGAAAAGTACAGAAAAGGAAAACTTTAACCTAATCCTGACATTTAAAAAAACCCTTGAATTTAAGGCATATTAAATAAATAAAACCTTAAAAAACATTTTTCAGTCATAGTTAGCATTCCAAATATTGACTTTTTTCTTTTCCCTGGTTTATAATAAACTATATTCAACCAGCCAATTTCATTTTGGTGATAAACAGCCAGGAGGTATGGTACATGACAATAGTTCCAGAACCCAGGAGGTTAAGCTAGGAGGATGAGGTCATCCTGGGCTATATAGTAAGATACTTTTAAAAAACAAAACAAAACAAAACAAAGAAGATAAGTCCTTCAGAATTAAAATTTTGAAAAACCTCCATGGAAGAGCTTAATAGATATCACTAAAATTTGTGAACTTTTTGATGGGATCAAATTAGACTTCATTTCCTGCCTGTTTGATTCTGGCATTTTATTTAAAGCATTATATTAAAATAAGAAAAGTTGTAATGTTAGTCAAAACAGAAAATTACTTAACAGTTCATTTTAACCTATTCATCTAATAGCTTGATTGTAACTTTTACTCCTTACAAAAGTAAAATGATTTTATGAAGTACATTTCTCTGATCAAACACCAGAAAAGAAGGAAGAATGACTATAGAAAGAGTCATGGTCCTTTGACTGAAAACAAGACCACAGAATTGATGTTTGAAGTCTCTAAGGAAAATATGTATCTTGATGCTTAAAGGTAGAGTTTTTTAAACAGCACCTGATAATGTGATTTTTGTCATCTAGAATGAACTAAAGAATCCCTTATTGTCTACTTGACTTCATTTTTTTCTTGCCAACATTTGAAAACAAGTGGATTTTCTCTATTTGATACAAATTAAGAGGACAAATGATCAGATTTATGTTATGTAAGACTTATTTGCTCCTGCCTGCAGACTTGTATGGAGAAATTATTAAATGAATACACAGACTTTTTTTTAAAGTAAGAGACATAATAGGCTAAGTACAAATTCCAGAGAAACGAATTTGTGCCTAATTTATTAAACTTTGACAAAATCAACTCTCTGAATTAAAAAGAGTGCATCTATATTAAACTCTGTGGAGGCTTTGGAAGCCCAACGTGATAAGTAACCCATACAACATAGGCAGGAGGAGCCTGAGCTTGTCCACTGACTTACTGCCTGACCTTGGCCAAGTCATGTCATTGATTGTAACTCTGGCCACTTGTAGAATCAAAGTGTCCAGTAAGAGGACACTGTCTCAAATATTCATTCTGTTTGAGAGATGACTTCTTAGTGGCAGGCCATAAAATAAAGCTTGGTCTAACATTCCCAGCACACATCTGTGGCTGTGGGCAATGTATATGCTGACAGGGTGCACTTACGTTTGTCAATTTTTTTGTGAGACCATGGGTGCTCTGTGTGTGTGGAATCCACAAACTTTACTGTATTTAAATTTGCTATTTCCCCCATCATTTGATATTTAGGTTAGTGTCAATAAAAAACTAGTTTCTCTTGCCTTCAACAAAATCTTAACATAAAGAGAAAAAGAACTCCCTTTTGTTAGAAATGGTTCATTTAAATATCATTCCTTAACTTTGCATAATTGATAGAACTTAACACTTTGTTATTCCGGCCACAGTTTTTTTTTGCATAGAGACATGAGAAAGTACTGGGTGTCTCTAATCTTCCATCTGCCCATTTTTATGGAAGAGCAAAAATGAATGAATATTCACACTTAGCTTCTAGCTTCAGGCTAAAATGTATTATGCACCATATTTTAGTTTTTAAAAATAATCACCTTGTCAGAGTTCAATGGCAAAGTGAAATCAACTCTGTCAATAGAGACAATTTGAGGGCAAAAAACATACTCTTTACCCTCTTGAGTATCATTTCATTTGAATGCTCCTGATTTTTTTGCTTGCTACTTATTTTGGAATGCTCCATGGGACAATATAATGAAGTCTAAAATACCATACACTTGAAAACTCATCTCTGCTGACAGCACATAGCTGACAAGTACCGATGTTCTCATACACTGTCCCTATTTGAACACGATATTTTATGTACGTAAAATGCATGTCTAGAACTTTCCTTTTCAAATCCACAAGCAGAGAAAAAACCTGGATCCCCATATGTCTGACAATGTATTGCATGAATATATTAACACCATCACAACACCAACTGCTTTCATTGTTTTGCTGTAAATGGAATCACAGGCAGGATATACATCACTTAAAATGTATTTTCCAACATATTCTAGAGGAAAGCAAAGCTTTTATTAAAATGTTTGGGTTTAAAACATCACAGATTTTATTTATAATAGAAAATCTTGGCAATTGACATGATTGGGGAGGGATTGGAGAGCAGATTTGCATTCTATTATTTTAAACCTTGTTCTAAATAATGACCAATTAAATTTCCATAATTCAGTGTTGCTAGTTTAGAGACAAGCATATTTTATTTTTCCTCTGTCTGAAATCCATTGAGTAGACTAAGATTATTCCTTGTCCTCTGAGTATAATTAATATAGGGTTTCTTTAATAGTTTATTTCTTTGCCCTGGTCCTGATGAAAATCACTGAAGCTCTTTGGGCTTGGAATAGCACTGACCACAAATGATATTCTGAGGTTCATTTGAGAGGTTTAGAGATTTTGAAGTTCTCTAAAGAAAAGTTCAATGTGAATTTAAGAGGCAGTCAGAATTTATATATATGCCACCTAAGAAAATCTTAAAGCTTAAATTTTAGGAGAAAGAGTAGAGAAAACTCAAATTATTACAAGTTCCAAGAGACAGTAGTAGTACAAAATAACTGGTCCAAGAAAAAAAAGTGTATTGTGTTGTGGCAAATGAACAAAGTAAGAATAACATAAGTGACTTTCATAAAAGTCAAACAGAGCTTTGTAAACATAAGTCTCAATCTGTCTGTGTCCTATGGCTTCCTATGAATTTGTTGTTGTAGAATTCCATATATGTGCACTTGATTTTATCAGAAACTGTAATAAAAATGTACCAAAACTAATCAAGACAACTATGTGAATTGGTAGATACATCTGTAGGTAGCTCTATAAATGTTAAATAAATGTATACAAAGGAGACATTATAGGTTCTGATTACTTTTAATTTCTATCTACAAGCTTATAAACTTTCTAGAGAAGGGAATATATATATATATATATATATTACACACACATATATATGTATATATAGAGAGAGTATGATATTTACAACATGAGAGAGATGAATGAATTAAAAATATTTTTGTCTTAGTTTAAAAGGACAATCATATATTCTGTAACAAAATCCAGTTAGGTGGTCAATTACAGACTTTGCTTATTTCCTCACATTATATCTTCTTTATCTTCCTACATGATTTACTAACAAGAGAAACTCTTTCTGGTATTTGAGAACAAAGGAGGTAAAAATCACATTTCTCTACATGCCTTGAATTTCTGCCCTGTACTCTCTCAGAAGCAACCTGGGTATATCTCCACTGTGGCACTGAAAACACCAATTGAAATTCTGTGCATGGAAATTTTCCTCCCAGAGCACAAGGGTTACTTTCAATATAGAGTTTGGTGATTAAATAATTTTTAAGGAACCGAAGCCATTGTTTTTCACATGCTCAAGAAATACCTATAAGATGCCATTTTCACAGGTCAGATTATGACACTTAAGCAGAAACTTAGGAGAGCAGGTCTAGATACCCTTAAACTATTCGGTAACTATGGTCTGTGATACAGGCATATGATCAGAATGTGATGGTATACATGTACTGGTCAGGCCTATTAGGACTATGTCTGTTTTTCTCTAATAGGTTTTAGAAGGTTGTTATTGTACAATATAACTAAGAAAAGGAATGAGGACACTAGGAAAGTTCAGCCTGGAGAAGTCTTTGGAGAACATTGCCTCTTATGAAGCAAATGATGTTTGCTTTTGTGGTAGTATAGGAAAAAATTAAATTAGTTACTATAGTTAGGTAGAGGCACATTTGGCTATGTATAAGAAAAAAATCTTTTTTGTTTTGTTATATTTTTAGGGTTTAACATCAAGATGAATAAAAATTCTATCATTTTATCAATATAATAATGTTTTCAAAGAAAACAAATACAATAGAGTCTCATAATATGAATAAATTTAACTGTAAGAGAAACTCAGGATATCATCTTAATTTCTCTTCAATTTGAAATGTGCCAATAAAAAGCAACATAGATTGGTCCTTACCTAAGGACTGCATTTGGGAGCTGTTGGCCTCAATTACATGTCTTCCTTCTCTCTCTGAATCTCTAATTCCATGAATCAGTACCAGAGCCAAGGACAACTGTTAGTGGTAGTTTTAAATAAAAAATATAAATCATTTAGAGTTTTTAATCTCTCAGCAATGGCTACACAAAACATTAACCACCCCAGAACTGAAAAAGAAATATAGGGCTGAAAAAAATGAGAGATTTCACTTGCTTTAAATCTCTGGAAAACGCATAAGGCTATTTCTTCTTTGTGCATTAGGCTCTGCTCAGGAGTGGTTATTTGGTTAGTAAAGTGGACTCGTCTGCATCCTTATTTTCTCTTCATTCTTGCCATGGTCAGACTGGTTTCATGTATCAAGAACTGGAATGATGGGCTATAGTTTATGTTTGAGAATTAGCAGTTCTTAGATAAATGCCTGTAAGTTCTAAGAATGTAGTCAATATTTTTCAAATATCCTCAAGCCCTCTTCAGCTTAAGAAAGAAGTACAAAGCTATACAGAGAGTTAACGCCTCTGCTACTGGAAAGTAGCCTCTTTTATCCCCAACATAACTGAAAGCAAATGTATTTAATTTATTATTTCAATTTACAGAAGTGCATCTACAGCACAGAGATCAGTGTATCACAGGGTATATATTTCATTTCAGTAAAGAAAGATTAAACTGAATCAATATTTGAAGGACCTGATGCTGTATGAAGGTCAATAGACTCTGGCTCATTCAGGCTAACCTTTAAGTCTATGTGTGCATGTGATCCATGAGGATGTGTGCCTGACTCATTGCCCTGCATATTTAAAAATGACACATGTAGGAGTGTTATAATCTGAGTGCCCAAGGGTGTCTATGAAATTTGATTCCTAATCAATCCCCAGTCTCCACCTCTGTCATACACATTAGATGTTCACTGCTTAAAGCAGATTCATTAATTTCAGGGCCTTCCTTACTCTTTACTTTCCAGACCCAATAAAATGATTTTGGTTGTTTTGACATAATCAAGGCAGGCCTTGAACTCATGATTCTCCTGCCTCAGCCACCCAAGTGCCAGGGTTACAGGTATGTATTGTCAGTATAATATTAAGTAGCTTTTACAAAACCCAACAATTGTTGGTGAGGATGCCAGAGGAAAAGAGGAAGCTCTTGTACATTGTTGGTGGTTATGTAATTTAGTCCATTTACTATGGAAATCAGTAAGGAGGTTTCTCAAACAAAACTAGAAAAATGACTACTATATGATTCAGCATACAATAGAGTTACCAGCATATCTAAGCTGATTACAGCATTGTTCACAATAGAAAATTATGGAATCAGCCTAGGCACTGGTCAATAGATGATCAGATAAAGAAGATGGGGTATATATACACATAGACTATTTATTCATCCATAAAGAAAAATGAAATTATATCATTTATAGGAAAATGGATGGAGCTGAAGATCACGATGTTAAGGGAAATAAGACAGATTCAGAAAGACTGGTAGCACATGTTTCTTTCATATGTAGATCTAGAAAGAAAAACAAAGACATGAAAGTAGAAGGGGGCATGTTGGGGAAAAAGAAGATCAGTGAGGTTAAGAAGGGGGCAAATGAGAGAGTAACAGGAGATGAATATGAAAAGTATATTATATGCATGAAAATATCACAAGGAAACCCAAGAGTGTCTATTGTACAATTAATATATGCTAATAAAATATTTGAAATTTAATTAAAAATATTTAATTCTGGATTGCAGACTAGTGTGGTTTATTGAAACAACATAAATAAGGTTTTATGTTTCTTTAAAAATCTTCCTTAAGGAGCTTGTGCTACTTAATTGAAATTCCCATGAAGATATAGATATTTAAATAGCAACTATATCACTTGATGCTCTCATTTAACCATTGCGCACTCTTGGTTTCTGTTACGTACTGGGTCTATTCTTGCTTTCATGTGCAATGTAATATATAATTTTTCTCATGGTTATCATGAAAGTAAAACAATGATTCATGCAGAGAATGATAACTGGTGTTAGAGAGGAGAATCCCAAGATCACCAATGGATTGAACCTCCTTGTTAAGGTAAGCAGGTAAATATTACATGATACCTCACTGGAATTCAGGGTCAAGATCAGCCTATCTAAACATAAATTAGGAAAAATCATGAAGCCATCCGAAGAGCCAAAGGATTCTTTCAAGATTTTGCACTTTATAGTCATTTAGAATAGAATTTGCAAAAGTAGAACTTGTTTCCAACTAGACTTTTAGATATTTTCTGAGGTGTGACCAAGCTGTTTTTTGAAAGGCCAACCAAAATAATGTGTAGTAATATATTTTACTAAAAGGTCCTCAACCACAACCATGTTGAAAATATAATCTCATTGCAAAGTCATTTCTAAGCATTTATTTGGGATTAAAACGGAACATTCCTTATGATTGCTGTACTTCCTATGTAAGAATGAATATAGAATTTTTAAACCTGAAGTCACTATAAAGAGACTAAGTTGGAAAGAAGAAAAATAGAGGAGATGAATCAATTCAGGTTATAATACATACACATGCACAAATGTCACAAGGAAACTCCCTGTGTAGCTATCCTAAACAAACCAAAAAAATTTTTTTCTTTTACAAAACAGAGAACAGGAGGGCAGAACAGGTCCTGTCTGGGGGATTGGTACCAGTGAGAGGGGGTAGAAGGTGGAGAAAGGGTGTAAGAGGGTGAACGTGGTGCAAATACTGTGTATACATGTGTGTAAATGGAAAAGTGAGACCTGTTGAAGCTATTTCAGGAATGGGGGAATGGGCATAAATAAGAATGATGGAGAGGTGAATTCAAGTATGATATATTATAAATGTTAAATCATGTTTTAAATAAAATGTTTCAGGAAAAATTTTTTGGGTTGTTCCTTAATCACTTCCCTGCACTTTTGACTTTAGACTTTACATAGACTCAAACTCAATTAAAGAGCCTTAGCTGTAAGGACAAGGGAACATCAAATCTACGAAGACAAAGGGGGACTGTAAAGACTTGAAGAAAATATGAGAAATTCACTTCTCAGTGGAACAGGTAAAGAATGGGTTAAAGCACTAGCAGGTGCTAGATAGCTACTCTTCAGAATCTCATAAATACACTTCTGTAATATTCTGGAAGCACTTTTGTACTCATAAGTAAAATAAGACTAGCTGGCAAGTCATTTTTGTAACCTTCACTTGCACATAAAAATTAAAATTCCAAAACTATCTCTCTTATTTCCAAATGATAATTTTTTGCACTGGGAAATAAGCTAAAATGCAACTATTTTATCTGATTTTAATTAATTAAACATATACTTTTTTCTTTGTCTCAAAGATAATATCTTCATGTATAAGAATATTTAAGTGATTTATAATTTTTCTTTTACCTATAAAATAATTACTATTAGTTATTAACGTCATTGAAATTTCAGATCCACTTGAGAAATTCAGTAAATGGGTTGGACCCTGCTCCACATAAATACACACACAATTTGGTAAATAATTTTATGGTCTTTATAAAATAGTTGAAGTTTACCCATGAATAGTTAAGATACCCTAGAATTAGAAATGATAAGGTTGTAGGTTAGTTGACAGTTAACTATGATTGAAGGAGGTGATGTTAGTGCTCTGGAAGTTAAAAAAATAGCTGACAAGGCACTCAATCCTGGGTGTAGTCTTTAAAAATAACATAGTTTGTAAGCCTGTAATGAGTGTTCAGGGATTTTGGAGTTCCACCAACTTTAATTTTAAAGTGAAACTTCTTCGTTTCTATCCTTTGTACATTTATCTGAGAGCTAAGAATAATTATCAGTGTGCACTCCAAATGGAATCCAAGGAAAATTCTATTAGTGACAGGATGTGCAATATAATATGTAAACAAAAAAGACTACCTAATTAGAAGACTTCTGAAAGATATTTCAGTTTTCTAAATGTTGGTGTTCATACTAAATAATACATCTCAATTGAGGCAGCTTATATCATTGCCAAGTTTCTGTCATTTGGCAGGTTGTACCAACATGTACATTCAAATATTCAATAAAAAGAACTCTGCAGAAAAGGACACCTTTCTGAATAAATGCAGGCTAGCATGACATCCACATATAAAGAAAAATATTGACCCACCCTCATTACCGTTGAATAGACAGTCAGCCAGTCATTAAATATTTACTGAGTACTCACTATGAGCTAAGCATTCAGACATTGTATGTAATCTCTTTTTTTAGTGTAATATATTTCATTTCTTCTTTTTTTATTGTCGTATTGGGTGTGAGTACCTTGTGGCACTTACAAAAATTCTTACAATATATCAAATATGTCATACTTGAATTCACCCCTTGTACCATTCTCCTTTATGTCCCCCTCCTCTCATTCTTGGAATAGTTTCAATCGGCATCATTCTTCCATTTACATACATGTGTACACAATATTTGCACTATATTCACCCTTCCATACTCTCTCCCCACCCCTTCCCAGTAGTACCAACCTCCCAGGCATGATCTGTTCTGCTCTTCTGTTCAAAGATTATATAAAAAAAAAAACCACACTTTTGCTTGTTTAAGATAGCTACACAGGGAGTTTCCTTGTGACATTTCCATGATACATGTGTTATAACTCAACCGGTTCATTTCCTCTATTTTTCATCTTTCTACCTTAGTCCTCTTCTTATAGTGGCTTTAAAAGGTTTAAAAATTCTGTATTCATTCTTTTGTAGAGAGTACAACAACCATATTCAACTTCTTAGTTTCCTTCTTTTCCCCTCCTGCTCTCATATGTAACCTCCCCTTAGCATGACCTGTTTTTCATAGTTTTGATGTATTTGTATTAGGTCTATATTCTACATGTGAGAGAAAACATTTGGTTTTTGGCCTTCTGAACCTGGCTAATTTAACATAAGATGATGTTCTCGAGTTCTGTCCACTTACCTGCAAATGACAAAATTTCATCATTCTTTGTGGCTGAATAAAATTCCAACTTCTTCCTAAAGAGCTGTGTTCTACTAGAAAGGTAACTAAAATTTAATATTATAAATTTTATTTTCAGGCAACATGGGTACAAATCCAGTTCATTTCCAGGCACCGAGTTCAGAGAAAATTTTATTGACTCTGATCAGTAAGTCAAGTATTTGGGGAAATAAGGATGGCATCGGAAGAGCTGGAATGAACCTCACTCTGAATGCCATAGGAAAGAATACTGAGTGAAGAGGAATGAAGTATGCTACACATATACATATGTGCACAGCATAATGAAACCCACCAGAAACTGTTTGAAAGGGGAGGAGGAAGGGAAGGAGGAGAATAGAAATATAATAAGAGGAGGTGAATGTGTTCAAAATACACTGTATGCATGTGTGGAATTATAATAAAATCCCCTTGTATTATATATGCTAATTCAAAATAAAATAAAAAATTTAAAAGAAAGTAGAAAGCTTAAAGTCATTGTAAAATTGCATGTGAAAGATATTGATGACCAAAGTAAAGGTAGGTATGGACAAGTATGTAATATTAAAGAGAAATCAATCAGAGTTAAAAGTTAAAAGATTTTAGAGGCAAAGCAAAGAGTAACAAAGGACCCTCTCAAAGGATCCTCATCAAAGGATAAAATAATTCACAATGAGTGACATATTAGAAGAATATACCTCAATGTATATTCAGTTGGAGTTGAATGGGGACATTGCTCATGGATATGCCTTGTTAAGCATGAGCTATGTGAATCTGCTGTTGTGGATCAGACTTGGATTATGAATGTAGGTATGATAGTGTGTGTGTATATGTCAATAATTGATCAACTGGGAAGAATTCATGTAGAGAGATAGAGGGGAGGGAGAGAGAAAGAGAGTTAAAGAGAGGGAGAGAGAGAGAGAGAATGAGAGAGAGAGAGAGAGAGAGACATTAAGAGAGAAGAAGAAAAATAAAAGAGACTATATGGATAAAATTGGATTCAAGGGCAAATTTCTCCAGACACCAACCCTAGTGAGTTGTTAGAAGAAAATGAGTTCAAGAGAAGTTTAGTAGTAATAGCCTGAACCTGTTTGTTCAGATGCTAATGAAAATGAGTATTTCAAGTCAGGAATAACCAGTGTGGTGTTGTCTTATTCAGCTTGGGTGCTTTAATAAAATACCACAACTGGGTGGTTTATGAATAGCAGAAATACATTTCTCATTGTTTTGGAGGTTGGGAAGTCCAAGATCAAGACATAGACAGATTTAGTGTTAGGTGATAGTCCACATCCTGGTTGATAGAATGAGTGTACCTACAAAATTATTGTCCAAAATTTTCATTGGTTTAAAAAACTTGTTTGGTAACAAATATACATCTGAGACAATCGTCAATAGGATTTCAATAGAGACAAAACTTGTGTGTGTGTGTGTGTGTGTGTGTGTTGTATGTTTTAACCCATTAAAAGATTTAGCCTTCTCCTGCCAAACTACCACCTGCCCACCCACTGACCCACTGGCCACTACTGCCTGCCTGCAAGCACGCCAGCCACCCACACCAAATGTGCTTGGGAGACCTTCAGCAGACCAAACAGAATACTTTCTTGCTAGAGTGACACTTGGCAAAAAAAAACAAAAAAACAAAAAGAAAAACCAAAATTCTGAAACCCTGAGCCCCCAGCCCATAAAAAGCTTCTCCATGCTACATTACACAAAGAAAGCAAGGGGGCTCCAGCACCAATGCTGGCTCCAAACCTGCCTAGGAGACATAGACAAACAAGACTGGATGCTAAAGGAGTAACACCAGAACTACTAAGACTGGAATTCTACTGTTCCTGAACTGGGAATTTTTTTTTCTTTTCTTAAGTGTTTGTTTGTCTTGTTCACTGTTTGATTGTCCACCATCTCTCCCTGTTGATTTCTTTGGTTCTCCATTTGTTTTTTCTTTCATTTCTTTTTCTTTTTTCTCTTTCTTTCTTGGTTTTGTTAGTTTTATTATTGTAAGTTAGTTAATACTAAATTACACATAGACCAGCGACAGAAACAGTTCCAAGTGGAATAGTAGGAAGACAAAAAAGGGATGGAAACAATTCTTCCCCTCCCCAAAAATAAATTAGTACAGGATTAAGAGGGAAATTAAGAAAATGATACCAAATCCAGACTCCAATAAAATAAAGATAAATTATACCAAGGAACCAAATGTAGCCCACAAGAACAGCCTGAAAGAAGAAATTCTGCAAGTAATCAATGAGAATTTCATAGAGATGTAACTAGACATGGTCAACCAAAACATACAGGAAGCACTCAAGAAATTCCAAGAAAACAAAAAAAGGAATATGAGAAAACACAAAAACAAATAAATGAACTCATAGGAGCCCTAAATAAACACTAAAGTGTAACAGAGAACACATAAATAGGGAGATAAATGAATTAGGATGAAAACTGACAATATTAAAGAGAAAGTGACCCATGATATGCAAAACCTCAGAAAAAAGAATGAAACAGAAATACAAAACAAAATGGAGGTCTACTTCTGCAGACTAGAACAAGCAGAAGACAGAATCTCAGAACTTGAAGATGAGATGGAAATTAAAGGAAAAATTGAAGAGCTATTAGTCAGACAACTCAAGACCTGTGAAAGGAATATGCAAGAACTCACCAACTCCATCAAAAGACCAAACCTGAGAAACATGGGCATTGAAGAAGGAGAAGAGGTGCAAGCAAAGGGGATTTGTAATATATTCAACAAAATAATAACAGAAAAATGCCGAAATCTAGAGAAAACTATTCCTATTCAGGTACAGGAAGCCTCCAGGACACCAAACAGACTTGACCAAAATTGAACTACCCCATGACATATTATCATTAAAACAACAAGCACAGAGACTAGAGAAAGAATATTGAAGGCTGTAAGAAAGAAAAAACAAATAACATACAAAGGTAAACCCATTAAAATCACAGCAGATTTCTCAACAGAAACATTAGAAGCAAGAAAGGCATGGAGTGAGGTATTCCAGGCACTGAATGAAAATAACTTCAACCCTAGGATACTCTACCCAGCAAAACTATCATTCAAAATTGATGAAGCAATAAAAGTCTTCCATGATAAGTAGAAACTAAAACAATATATAACAACCAAGAAACCACTACAAAGATTCTTCAAGCAATTCTGCACACAGAAAGTGAAAGCAAACAAAACCATGAAAGGTTAGGCAGTACCAAACCACAGGAGAAGAAAAGGCAAGAAAGTAGAGAGTAGCATTGATTAAGCTGCACACAATCAATCCCTTAAACAACAAAGACAACTAAATTACAGGAATCACCACATACATATCAATACTAACACTGAAAGTTACAGACTTTATCCCCCCATCAAAAGATACTATTTGGCAAGCTGAATTACAAAGGAAGTTCCAACAATCTGCTGCCTATCCATCTCATCGAGAGAAACAAGCACTGGCTTAGGGTGAAAGTCTGGAAGAAGATTTACCAAGTCAATGGCCCCCCAAAATAGGCAGGGGTAGCAATACTTATCTCAGACAAGGTAGACTTCAAACTTACATTGATCAAACAAGATAAACAAGGACACTCCATACTAATAAAATGGGAAATACACCAAAAGGAAATAATAATTATCAACCAATATGCACCTAATGTTAATGCACCCTATTTCATCAAACACACTCTGAAGGACCTAAAACATATATAGACTCCAACACAGTGCTAGTGGGAAACTTTAATACCCCCCTATCACCAATAGACAGATCATCCAAACAAAAAAATCAATAAACAATTTCTAGAACTAAATCACACCATAGATCAAATGGACCTAGCTGATGTGTACAGAATATTTCATTCAACTTCTGCACAATACACATTCTTCTCTGCAGCTTACAGAACCTTCTCCAAAACTGATCATATCTTAGGACACAAGCAAGCCTCAGAAAATATAGGAAAATAGAAATAATCCCATGCATTCTATCTGATCACAATGCATTAAAACTAGAAATCAACAACAAAAACAAGAGTAAAAAACATGCAAACAATTGGAAGCTGAATAACACATTGCTCAATGATCAATGGGTTATTGATGAAATAAAAGAGGAAATTAAAGGTTCTTGGAAGTTAATGAAAATGAAAACATGACCTACCAGAACCTATTGGACACAGCAAGGTCAGTCCTAAGAGGAAAGTTTATAGCCATGAGTGCATATATTAAAAGGTCAGATAGATCCCAAATCAATGACCTCATGCTATATCTCAAACTCCTAGAAAAATAAGAACAAGCAAATCCCAAAACAAGCAGAAGCAGAGAAATAATAAAAATAAGGGCTGAAATCAATGAAATATAAACAGACCCCTGGCAAACTTGACTAAAATGAGGAGAAAAAAACTCGAATCAGTAAAATCAGAAATGCAAAAGGGGAGGTAACAACAAACAACATGGAAATCCAGAAATCACCAGATATTACTTTGAGAAGATATATTCTAATAAATTTGAAAATCTTGAAGAAATAGACAGATTTCTAGACACTTATAACTATACAAAACTGAACCAAGAGGATATTAATCACCTGAACAAATCTATAACACAAAATGAAATTGAAGCAGCAATAAAGAGTCTCCCAAAAAAGAAAAGTCCAGGACCTCATGGATTGTCTGCTGAATTCTATCAGACATTTAAAAAAGAAATAATACCAACCCTCCTTAAACTGTTCTATGGAATAGAAAGGGAAGGAACACTGCCTATCTCATTTTATGAAGCCAATATTACTCTCATCCCAAAACCAGACAAAGACACCGCCAAAAAGGAGAACTATAGGCCAATTTCCCTAATGAACTTCGATGCAAAAATCCTCAATAAAATAATGGCAAAACAAATCCAACAACACATCAGAAAGATCTTCCACCATGACCAAGTCAGCTTCATCCCACGGATTCAGGGGTAGTTCAACATATCCAAATCTATAAATGTAATACAGCACATTAATAGAAGCAAAGACAAAAACCACTTGATCATCTCAATAGATGCAGAAAAAGCCTTTGACAAGATCCTACACCACTTGATGATAAAAGCTCTAAGAAAACTAGGAATAGAAGGAATGTACCTCAACACTGTAAAGGGTATATATGACAGACCTATAGCCAACATCATACTTAATGGAGAAAAACTGAAACCATTTCCCCTAAAATCAGGAACGAGACAAGGGTTCCCACTATTCCCACTCCTATTCAACATAGTACTGAAATTCCTAGCCAGAGCAATTAGGCAAGAAGAAGAAATAAAAGGAATACAAATAGGTAAATAAATTATCAAAATATCCCTATTTGCAGACAATATGATCTTATACCTTAAAGACCCAAAAAACTCTACTCAAAAACTGTTAGACACCGTGAACAGCTACAGCAATGTGGCAGGATGCAAAATCAACTTACAAAAATCATTAGCTTTTCTATACACCAGCAACGAACAAACTGAGAAGGAATATATGGAAACAATTCCATTTACAATACCCTCAAAAAAAAAATCAAATACTTAGGAGTAAACTTAACAAATCATGTGAATGACCGCTACAAGGAGAACTACAAACCCCTGAAGAAAGAGATCGAGGAAGGCTATAGAAGATGGAAAGATCTCCTGTGCTCACTGATTGGTAGATTCAACATAGTAATAACGGCTATACTACCAAAAGCAATCTACATGTTTAATGCAATACCCATCAAGATCCCAATGACTTTCATCACAGAGATTGAAAAATCTACCTTAAAGTTAATTTGGAAAAACAAGAGACCATGAATAGACAAGGCAATATTTAGCATAAAGAGCAATGCTGGAGGTATCACAATACCCGACTTCAAACTATATTACAAAGCAATAGGAATAAAAACAGCATGGTACTGGCACAAAAACAGACATAAAGACCAGTGGAACATAATAAAACACCCAGATATGAACCCATACAACCATATCCACCTTATTTTTGACAAAGATGCCAAAAAATATTTGATGGAGAAAAGAAAGCCTCTTCAACAAATGTTGCTGGGAAAAGTGGTTATCCGTCTGCAAGAAACTGAAACTACATCCATATCTATCACCCTGTACTAGTATCAACTCAAAATGGATCAAGGACCTTAATATCAGACCCACAACTCTGAAGTTAGTATAAGAAAGAGCAGGAAACACTCTGGAACTAGTAGGTATAGGCAAGAACTTCCTCAATAGAACCCCAGCAGCTCAGCAACTAAGAGAAAGATTGGACAAATGGGATTTCATAAAATTAAAAAGCTTCTGCACAACAAAAGAAATGGTCTCTAAACTGAAGAGACCACCCACAGAGTGGGAGAAAATATTTGCCAGCTATATATCAGACAAAGGATTGATAACCAGAGTATACAGGGAACTTAAGAAACTAAATTCTCCCAAAATCAATGAACCAATAAAGAAATGGGCAACTGAACTAAACAGAACTTTCTCAAAAGAAGAAATTCAATTGGCCAAAAAACATATGAAAAAATGCTCACCATCTCTAGCCATAAAGGAAATGGAAATCAAAACCACACTAAGATTTTACCTTACCCCTGTTAGAATAGCCATCATCAAAAACACCACTAACAACAGGTGTTGGCGAGGATGTGGGGAAAAAGGAACCTTGGTACACTGCTGGTGGGAATGCAAGCTGGTGCAACCACTCTGGAAAAAATCTGGAGGCTTCTTAAAAACCTAACCATAGATCTGTCATATGATCCAGCCATCCCACTCCTGGGAATATACCCAAAGGAATGCAACACAGGTTACTCCAGAGGCACCTGCACACCCATGTTTATGCAGCACTATTCATAATAACCATGTTATGAAAACAACCAAGATGCCCTACTATTGATGAATGGATCAAGAAAATGTGATATTTATACACAATGGAATTTTACTGAGCCAAGAAGAATGAAATCTTATCATTTGCAGGTAAATGGATGGAACTGGTGAACATCATCTTGAGCGAAGTTAGCCAGGCTCAGAAGACCAAAAATCGTATGTTCTCCCTCATATGCAGACTTCAGATCTAGGGCAAATACAGCAATGTTGTTGGACTTGGGTCACATGACAAAGGGAGAACACATATGGGAGGTAAGGGGATAGGTAGAAAATCCAAAACATGAAAGTATTTGATGTCCCCTCTGCAGAGGAACTAATACAGAAACCTTAAAGCGACAGCGGTAAACAGGAGAAGTGGATCGGGAACCATTGTAAAGATCAGTTAGACATGAATCAACTTCGGTTGTAACACATTTGTACATGGAAGGAATGCTAGTAATCTCTCAGTATAGCTATCCTTACCTCAGCTAGCAAATACGCTTTGTCTTTCTTATTATGCTTATGTCTTCTCTTCAATAAAATTAGAGATAAAGGTAGAACAGGTTCTGCCTGGAAGCGAGGGGGGTTATGGGGGAGATAGTGGAGGTCAGGGGTCAGGGGGCAGAAATGATTGAAAAATGTATGCACGTGTGAATAAATGAATTTAAAAAAAAATTTTTAAAGATTTAGCCTTGTCTTCCTCACATAAGGGTGATAGGATTTTATCTCTTAGTCTAATTAACACCTTTAATCTGTTTTAATATTTAGACAGTCTTTCTTTGGTTTTGAGGCATGCTAGAGATAAAAGCACAGGAGGCTGGCAGTTAATATTTTTTGTACTTTTCTTTTTAGTTTTTGTTACAGAGATTTCCTTTCCATTGTGAATATTTATTTAGGAAACATGGCCACATGTTTTTAGTAAGATACAGATAGAAAGATACTTGACTTAGAACGATTCAATACTATTCAGTTATTAAATTAGAGGAGCTATAATTAATAACTTTTAATTGAACAGAACTCTGTTAACATGTCTTTTTGTTATTGTGCCAATAAATAAAACAAATTAATATTATTAGAGTTTTTATTGGACTCAACACCATTCCTAGAATTTTTCTAGCCAAATAATAACAAAAGAGTTGAAAACAGCCTGATACTTAATCAATGAAGTTATAGATAAATTTAGGTACTGGTGTTGATTTTTCTTGCTAATATGAACACTCTATGGTATTGATTAAATATACAATAAATTTTACATTCAGTAAATCCATAAGACTTGAGTTTTCATTTTACAGAGAGAATTATTTTAATGTGTTAATATATCTTTATCTTCTCTGAGAAGTAAATTTATTTTGACCATTTGTCTCTGTAGGTACCCTTGATGTATTTTTAATGATAATTTTCTTTTTAGGATTTTGGAGACTATATTAAGATTTTATTTGTAAACGTGATTTTTCCTTCAGAATCCTCAGTCTGGAGTATTAAGCAAACTATATCTTTGTAGATATTTTAAAACTAAATAGGACTCCTTCAATATATTTTTTATAACTTGGGATTTAGCTCACACAAATGTATAAAATCATCTTCTACTAATTTTGCTTGAATTGAACAAATTTGCTACCTCTTCAGTATTGTAATTAAGGAGAAACTTTACAAAATATTCTCATTTTCTTTAAAAAATAAAGCAAAATAGTCCCAATTTGATAATGATTATTAAAGCAAACATTCATGCATTACTCACACAATAAAGATTTCTAAATAGTTTTATGTAGAAAAATCCAGAGGTCAAAAGAATGGTAATCAAACATTTGAAGCAGGACAAATCCCTGGTGAAAGTACAAATATGAATAAATTTTCAGTTAAAAATTCAAAATTCTCCATTTTAAGATTTTTTAATAATACATATTAAAGATCCATGAATATATGTGCATATACTACATGTATATGAATCTATGTATATAAGTGTATAGATTCTTGCAGAGGAAAATAATGTGAGCAGCACTGCCTTTACTTTCTAGCATGTGTGATGCCCTCATTTTGCATGTATAAGCTATATAATGTGAAAATTATATTGGTGTAAAAGAGATTTATTTCCTTCCCAAAATATTCTCTTCAGAGATTTGTGAAAAAAAAGGATAATGAATAATATGACTAATAAATGAGTTTGAATATGGCCTTCCTTGTTTTTTATACACTTAACTTCCCTAGTAGCAGGAATGGATAATTGTAATTCATTCTCTTTTATACACACTTTACTGACTAGGCAAGTTTTATGTGCTCACTGTTAAAAATCTGTTCTGCCCTTTCTCTTCTCCTGCCATTTCATTTAGTAGCTGTTCGTGCCCTTGACTACTTAGAATAATTATTCAATTACATTTCTTTATCTGAAAAATGAAGATAATGTCTGCCCTAAATTGAGTGTATGTGTAAACCAAATATAATATTGCAAAACTCCAAGACACAGACACAAATATTAAGGTTTTCCCCATTTTAGAGGCTTACCATGTTATAAGTAACTTCACTTCACATTTTTATTTACTTATTTTCATTATATTGATTTTAATAAAAATGACTTTATATGACAATTCAGAAAATCATCATATAAATAAGTATTTCCTTTCTCAGTAAAGACTCTCTTACTCTTTTTTTATTTTGTTATTTTTATTTTGAATCTCGTAATCAAATGCTTTGTTATCTTTCCAACTACTTTCCCTTTTCTTTTGTAGTCCCTGGCTTATAGAAACTGCAGAGGATTAATCTGAAGCAGAAACTGTAGCACAGTATGTTATAGGTCTATGCAGAGATTAGACAGTTCCATTTGGATATGATCAGTGATGTGGACTGCTCATCATCCTAGACCTCCTCACCGTCCTATCAGTAGCTATAGAGATTTGTCCTTGGTTTAATTTCCTTTGCCATGGACTTTTAGACTGGCTTCTTGGTCCTATGACCAGCACACACTAAGAAGAGTTCCATTCTTAGGGTTTAGTGCTCTGCCCTCATGTTTTGAAATTCTCAATGATTTCATCATCAAGTTTTTATTTTATGAGCATATTAAATGGTACAACAAAGCATGAACTGGGAACTTGGAATCTAGCCCCACCTCCTCAGGAGTGGTTCTCTTAGTGACCAGCTTCTCGTTCTCTGCTCCCTAGTGCCCTGGGTCCTGGGCCAGACCCACATTTTTGCCACTGCTCTGAGTGGTAGTGTTTTCTGCCTGGGGCAGCAACCAATTTGAGAGCCTTGTTTTTCCATCTCTAATTTGACCTGTTCATGGACCTAGACGGAGATATAGGTTAGACTGAGGTCAGTGCTTACACAACTATGTTTCAGGGAAGGAAATGGTGGCAACAATGCCCACACTGACACAGCAATGGTAATCCTATCACCCCCTGGGATACAGGAACCTAAGAGATCTGGTTTTCAGTCTCTTAGAGGACACCTGCCCACTATGTGCTGTTGGTGGCCATGGGAAGTGGAGACTGACTTTCCCATTGCAGCTCTGTCTAGCATATCTCTCAGGTAGCTGACAGGAGGGACTTGTGAGCACACAAGGGACTTATGATGTCCCTGGGAGCCACCTATACTCTGTGCTTTCTGAGCAAGTATTCCCAGGACGAGTGTGACCTTAAATAGCAAATAAAATGCACAATGACAGGTCAGGTGAGAGATCTCAGAGAGTGGAATAAATCTTATATTTAGTGCCTTTAATGACACTTTACCCTAAGTGTTGAACAAGAAGCTCTGAATTTTAATTTTTAACTCACTCATCCAAATTATATAACAGGTCATTCCTGCTCTCTTGTGCTCTGAATCTCCTCCATTGACCACTTAAGAGTGTATTCACTTTTCCTTCCTTTTCTTTCCCTCAATACAACTTGTTACTTTGAAACATAGTCAGATGGACTTGATCTGATAAAGATAATGATCAGTCATATAATCCTGAGATTTCTGGTGTTAGTCCTGACTTGTGTCTTCGCATGCCCTAATGATCCTTGAATCTTTGTTCACTGAGAAGCAGTGCCATGAGTTAAACGATAGATGTCCATTTTATAATGCTAAAAGATCTCTAAAATGATATCCCCAATACTTGAACATATTTCTGTTATTGGCCTTACTATGCTGCTCTATGTTTGCAACTTTTTTTCTGGTACTGGGGCATAAGCTCAGGGCCTACAGTTTCAGCCACAACACCAGCCCTTTTTTGTGATGGCTTCTTTTGAGATAGGTTCTCAAAAAATACTTGCCTGGGCTGGCTTCAAACTGTGATCCTCCTGATCTCTGCCTCCTGAGTAGCTAGGATTACAGCTGTGAGCCACTGGCACCTGGCTTTTTTGCAACTTTAAAAAAAAAAGTTTGATCCTTATATCTTGATTGCTTTCTAAACCGGGTATACATTTGCTGCCAAATACTGGGTATACATTTGCTGATTCTAACAGATATTTCTTGAATATTTACTAAATGATGTATTCTAATCCAAAAGCTAAGGGAACAGTGGTAAACAAGAGGACCAAGTTTTCTGATCTCATGGAATTTATATTTTAACTGGAATAGGGTTGGTAGGCAGACAATAAGCTGTTAGACAAATAATTTCTAACTTTTGAAAAGTTTAGCAATATTTAAAATAATTTCAGAATCTTTAAACTATTGGGTTTCAAGCAGAGTGACATGGCCAGTGAGGTCAGAGTGAGGAACTGGCTCCTGGAGATCTGTTCTGATGACTGGGAGGAGAGAGTTGGAATACAGAGAGAATTCTGGGTAAAGGGATGGCATGAAGACAAAGAAAGTGACTCATCTGCATAAAGGGAGTGTTGTTGACTATAGCAAAGACCACACACACACACACACATACACACACACACAAACTTAGACAAATAATGAAAAAGTATGAGCACTAGGCAAAGAATGTTATTAGATATTAGTTTGTTGGTAGTGAAAAACATTAAAAGTTTTGGAAATTCATGACTTTAAAATGAGATGTTTAAAGATTAATGTGGTAGTAGTTTATTTAGTAGGTTTGCTCACTTGGAAACTAAAGGAAAGGGATCAATTATAATGCAACTGAAACCACATGGTTTCCAAAATGGCAATAGTGAATTAGGATGTGGGTATTTGGATTAAACATGAGGTACAACTTGGCATGATTGGGGATAGGTGGTTATGAAAGATAGAAGAATCAAAAGTGACTTGCATTTCAAATCTAAGATGAAGAGAATGGAAACTTTTACAGAATCAAAAATAAGGAGAGACTTGAGAAAACAAACAAAAAGTAGTAAGTCCTCTCAGATACTGTTTAAAACCACAGTACAATGGAGACTACCATTCTCCATATTTAGTAGCTCCTTGACTATGTTGACTCAATATTAGACAACGAAGCTGACAGTCCAATTGCCCTAAGAGGTTGAACAGCATCAACTGTCACTGCAAATAACACCATTTCCTCAGTGAAGGTTGAAGTAAATTACTTTAACAGGGTTAAATTAAAAATCAAACATGTTGATGCCTTTAATTGAAGCACAGAGGACACAAAAGATCATCAAAAATGAGTGGTAATATTGATTGTCATAAATAACCCTTCATAAAATAAAACAGCTTCAGTGTTGACCCTTGAAATGCAGATATTCTGTCTGAGATATTTTCTTGTAGCTTATGTAATTTAGGAGAATTATTTCTTTCTGGCTATTTTTTATTTTCAGTGTGCTATCTTAACCTTTCCTTTCTTACCAATCTACTTTTCTCTTAAATTACCATAATGATAATAATTTCATGTTAAAGTTGAGAATTTTATAACTGTCTTCCATTCTTTTATATTGAGTATATAATGTAGATAAAACATAGTTAAAGATACTTTACAGAAAAAATATCTTGCAGTTTTAAAAATATGTATGACCAGAAAACTTGGATATTGTGAGTCAGCAAAATTTTTACCACCTCTGCTCAGCTTTTACTCTATTTCCATCAAAATTTTCTAAGGGACGCATGTGTCATACTGAAAATCCTTACTATTTTGTAAATTTAATTCTGTAAGACAGTACAGATTGGTTTTTTAAACTTGATTGTGATATAATCTGAAATTTGTTGAAGCTGACTTTCTTAGGTTAAATTCTTATATCTCACCTCTAAGAAAATTTGAGGTAAGGTAAATCAAAAACTTTGGAAGCACATAGGACATAGATAATTCATTATTGAAAATTTAGTGATCTTTTTGTCTTAATTTAGAGAGAAATATTTTTAAATATTTATTCTCTATTTTCATGGAAGTTTCACCAATCCCAAAATACCATGTGAACAACAGAAGTTCTTATAAGAATTTAAGAAAATTTCCATATCTAGTGTCAAATAAGCTGTGGAATGTAGAGCTTAAAGAGGGTAAACATAAACAAGTACAACTTGGTTTCTATAAATTCATAGTTAATCCATTCATGTTAGGGTATTATAAGAAGCTAAGAATATTTTTGGAATAACTACTTAAATCCTTCACCTATTAAATTAATACTAAGTATGGTGATTATGCTTTCTTGCCTAATATCTGTTAGAAGAATTACAGTAATGTGTGTGATATGTTATGGACAAAAAACAGATTAAGAGCTCTTTTTTGTGCTATATTCAGAATGTAATTCAGTCCTGACATAAAACATTACATGAATTATATCCTCATTCTTTGACCTTAATACCCCAATAAATCCATAATTGTGTCATTAGGCATTTCTGCCTACCCTATAACAAATATGTCCTCTTTAGTCCATCTGTTACCCAGCTGAAATTTTCTCTATAACACATACATTTGCTTACATACCTCGTGTGCTTCAGAGCTGTATGAGACCTCTTACTGTGGTCTTCAAAACCTTTCTAAATAAGATTCTAGGAAACATTTCATTGTTTTAAAATAAATGTTAAACTCTTGCCACGTGCTAGAATCTTTGTGACACCAAGTGTCCCAGGGTGGCAGGCTGGGGGCGGGGATTATATGTGGGGAAACATGGTTTTTGCCCTCATGTAGCTCATGGTGAAAAACTACTTCTTATGTGTGCATGTATCAAGTTCAACTTGGATTGGGAGAGTTAGGGAAGTTTTGGTGGAAAAGGAAAACAACCTTCTGCAAAAGGAAATTGACCTACCCAATGTCTCACAGGCATTACAAAGTGTGATATTCTCAGAGAAAAGGAAGCAGTCCAAATGATGGGCATATGGAGTTCAATAAATACATAGGAGAGAGGACATTGGAGTTGATTTTAAGAAGCTCTCTGTTCAGGGATGAGGTCTTTTTCAACCCATAGGAAGAAAAACTAACAAGTCTTTTTTTTTTTTTTTCTTTTCCTTGGCAGTGCTGGGATGGAACTCAGGGTTTTATGCATGCTAGGCAAACAGTCTAGCACTTACTACACCCCCAGCTTCCACTACAAGGTCTTTAAGAAGTTCGCTGAGGGCTTACTTGTAAGGAAATAGCACAAAAAGAAACATACAAAATAAAATGTCGACCAGTGAAAAAGAGAGCAGGAATTGAAGCAGTTGCCGGAAGGACATGAAAGCAGGAAGAGAGAACCAAGATAATTTAAAGTAGAATTGTCATAGTTTTATGGGGCAGTGCATGGAGGAATGAGGGAAAAAGAGGAATGTTAAGCTAATCTGTATGTTTCTAGCTGGACATTTAGGTCAATGCCATGTGGCACTCCTAGAGTGAAAAATATAGAAAGAGAAAAATCTGCATCAAAGTAGATCAAAGAAGAAAGAAAGAAGTTGGTTTGTATCATATTGATTCTGAGATCCCATTGGCGTTCTGAACAGTAATCTTATCCAATAGGTAATTGTGTAAAAGAAGCTCAAGTAGCTTTTGCTGAAAAGCATTGACTCCTTACTTGAGCCCACAAATTAACTAAAAACAGGAAAAACTTGGCATCTTTGTCTCCATTTTGTATCTGTCTTTGCTCTAAGCCATTCTCTTTACAATCACTTTACAATCACCTTCCATTCAAAAAAGTACAAAACTGTTAATATCTTTATGATAATGAACTGTAGCCACTTGGAGCTGCTACCCTCCCAGTGAGAACAATTACCCCAAGAATGCTCTTAAATAGGAACCAGATTACTCCCTCCAGGTGATAATTTTCCAAAACTGGACAAGACCACCTGCCTGACCAAGATTGTGGGTTCCACCAGTCACGAATCCACCAGACCACCTGCCTGACCAAGACTGCTTTGCCAGTCACAGCTATACATGTGACTGGTACTCTTTAAGTATGCATACCTTTGTCCCTGCTCCTGTTCTTTTGTCTATTTAAACCTATAGCTCATGTCTGTACCCAGAGGATGGCATATTCTACATATGTCCCAATTATTTTCCTTTAAAATTTTATTTTGAGTTCTTAGGGCAGTGAAATTAATGTTGTATGATTCTGGAATGGTGAAACATGTCATTATTCATTTGTAAAGCCCATACAAAGTATTACACCAAGAATGAACCCTAATGAAAACTGTGGGCTTTGGTTAATAATAATGTATCAACATTGGCTCATCAATTGTAGCAAGTGTATCACATCGATACAAGATGTTAGTAATAAGGAAAATGGCAAGCGAGGGGAGATGGGCATATTAGAATGCTCTATGTTTTCTGTTCAATTTTTCTGCAAATCTAAAGCTGATTTTTAAATATGTAGATATCTGTGTATATATATATATATTTATATATGCTATATGAATAAAAACAAAAGGAATAAAAGTTTGTATCTGTAAAACTTTAAACTCATAAAACTATTAACAAAAAGAAAAAATTATCTAAAATCCTACAACTCAGTGATGACTATTGTTAAGAATTTTTAATGGTCATTATTAATTGTCTTTTCCTCTCTCAGAAACATAGACTAGATTATTTCACAGCCTTCACCTGGGTTCCAATCTTGGTTTTGCTATTAAATAAATGTGTGGATTTAGGCCGGTTATTTACCCACTTGGGCTCCAATTCCTTTACTTGTAAAATAGGAGTGATTATAGATCATTGGAAGATGACATAGTTGAATGAAATTGAAAGAGCTGAGCCTATTGTCTGGAGCCTAAGGAGCACTAAAAAAATACTTTTCCCATTCCTTTGTATTCTTATTCTTCCTTATTCTTATTCTTAAAACACAGTTATTCCATGTCGGTGAGTAGGGAATGTATGTGTCATCTTTTTTAAGGCTGCCACCTCCATCATTTATTTTTATTGATTCCCTTTTGATGAACATCAAGTGTATTTTCATGGGTGCAGGATGGCTATTACATTATGCTGCAGTAAATATTCCAATGTGTGAATCTTTACTGATTTCTGTGATTATCTCATCAGGATAAATTCTCATACATAGATCACTGGACCCCCATTGCTATAAGGACACATTAGCTTCCCATGGCATGTACACTTTGCTGTCCACAAACTTGTCCTTATCTGCTTCCTTTATCCTTACCTCTTAGCCATTGCTCTTGCTCAAATCCATCAAGTTATCATACTGAGGGACTGTCAGCTCCTCTAATGCACTGCACCCTCTTTTCTTCTTACAATACTTGCACATATTGCTGCCTTTGCCTCAGATACTGTCAGCAGACTGTCTTGACTACATCTCATCTACTTTTGTTTATCTATATCTCCTAAAGTACAAATTCCATGAAAACAAGAAGCATATTGGTCATCAAAATGTGTCTGGTCTCACTGCCAAAACCAAGTGCCATAATGTTTCTGGTATTATAGACATTGTTATCATCCCCTCCTGGAGTAAATTAAGTTCCCAATTTAATTGTGCATAAGTTTTGTAATAAACGAGATGGGCATACTGTATATATCTCATTTAACACTGGTCATCCTTAGCTAATAAATGTTCTCCTAATTTGTGCATGCCATAAATTCATTTTGAAAAAATACTTGGTCAGAATTTAAATTTCATAGAGGTGTGTTGAGTGGAAGAACATTGCTTGAGGGTGTATGTATTCAGGTGGACCTTGCTGTGTTTGCAAGTGAGGAAAACTGATGGCATTGACAGACACATGGAGAAGAATAATTCAAGTCAAGGATGTGGAAGGAGACAGATTAGACTAGAGCATAGTATTCTTTTTTTAATTTTCTTTTATTTTTTATTGTGCTGGATGGGGGACACATTGTGGCAGTCACAAAAGTTCTTCTATTGTATCAAATATATAGTTAATAAAATGAATACATGGGTAACATTGCCTTTCTGTTATAGTCATAACAAATTGCTGCAAACTAAGTGGCTTAAAACAACACAAATTCATTTTTTATAATTCCAAATATCAGAAGTCAAAAATGGGCATCAGGGTTACATCCCATCTGAAGTCTTCTGGGCAAAATGGAATGTTTGCCTGTTTCACCATCTAGAAGCTGTCCATGTTCCTAAGATTGTGGACCCACATCACTCTGATCTCTGTTTCTTTCCCCACATCCCTTTCTGGCATCCATTTTCTGGCTTTACCTCTTTGGTTTCCCTTTTCCATTTAGAAAAAAGGAAATGAATCACTCTTATGATTGTGTTAGTTCCAATGGATAATCTGGGATAATCTTCTCATCTCAAGAGCTGTTATCTAATCCTCTGCTTCTCTTCTGCCATATAAAGTAGCATATATAAAGGTTTGCAGAATTAAGATATGGTTGTCTTTGACAGGTTATTATTTATTCTCCTAACACAAGGGGTTACAGACCTTAAAGGGTCAACTGAAGAGATTAGCATCATTGAAACTGAGCAAGGGAGCAATTTAATGAAAATAGTTTTTAGCAAAATTAATATTCCAACAAATGGCTCATCAAAACTGGAAACAGTTTATACAGCAGATTAGCTTTTTGAGGCACAATTCACACTCTATATGCTTATTCCATTTCAATGAGTAAATATCAATTGTTTTTAGTATATGTATAGAATTTTTAAACTGTAGTCAAAATCAATTTTAGAATTTTTCATAGCACATGAAGAAAACCTCTTCTGTACCTCCTAACATTAACTCCTCATTTTCCTCCAATATCCCAGGTCTAGACAACCACTGTTTTATTTCCTATCTTCATATGTTGTACACTTGGAGCATGTCTTATAAATGAAATCATATAGTATGTGGTCTTTTGTGACTAACTTCCTTCACTTAGTGTAATTTTTCAATGTTCATCCATCTTGTAGAACAATCCTTTTTATTCCCAAATAATATTCCCTTGTAAGGATATACCACATTTTATTTACCTACTCATCAGTTAAAGGACATTTAGATTGGATTGTTTCCACTTTTTTGCTGTCATGCACAATCCATTATAAATATATGTATACAGTTTTTGTCTATATATGCTTTCATTTCATTTGGTATACTGCTAGAAGTTTACTTGCTAGGAAATATGGTTACTCTATTTAACAGTTTAAGGAACTTCCAGCCTGTTTTCCAAAGTGAATGCATCATTACACATTCTAATTAGTAGTGTATGTAAGTTTTAATTTCACTACCAAACCATGTCAATCTTTGGTATTTTTTTTTCCTTTAGTTGCCCTAGTGTGTGTGAAGTGATATGTTATTGTCTGTTTTGTTTTGTTTTGTCTTGAGAGAGGTATCACTATGTAGCTCAGGCTGACCTCAAACTCACAATTGTCCTGCCTCTGCTTCGCTAGTGCTGGGTCAGTATGGTTTTGATCTGCAAGTCCCTGATGACTAATGATATTGAGCATCTTTTAATGTGTTTATTGGCTATTTGAATATGTTCTTTGGAGAAATATCAGTCCAGATCTTTGACCCATTTTGAAATTGTTTTAACTGTCATTTTATTAGTGAATTATAAAAATTACTCTTATATTTTAAATATAAATCCCTTATTGAATATATATTTATGAAAATATTTTCTCCCATTCTATGGGATAACTTTTTACTTTCTTGATGATATCTTTTAAATACAAAAATGCTCAATTTTGATGAAGTCTAATGTAATTCCTTTTTTTTTTCTTACTGTCACTTTTGATGTCTACTTCAAACTCATGTAGGTTTTCCCTATATTTTCTTTAAATAATTGCAGTTTCAGCTCTTTCATTGAGATTTATGATCCATTTTGACTTAAAGTTTGTGTGTGATGGGAAGAAGAGGTCCAAATTCATTAATATGCAAGTGGAAATGCAGTTGTTGCAATATTATTTGCCAAAAGTCTACTCTTTCACAACTAAATTGTCAGAGTACTTTTCCAAAATTAATTAGTTGATATGAGATTTTTTTTACTTATATTCCTGTTCCATTTGATCATTTGTCCATTCTTATTTGAGTGTAACACTTCTTAATAATTATAACATTGTATTGTTTTTAACTTATTCCATCTCAAAATTGTTCTGCCTATTTGGGTACCTTGAATTTGTATAGGAATTACAAGATCCACTTGTCAATTTCTGAAAAATGCCCTGGTGGAAATTTCAGGTGCCTGTATAGAATCTGTAGGTAAATTTGGAGAGTATTGCATCTTACCAATATTTATTCTTCTTATCAATGAACTAAGAGTATCTTTTAATTTATTCAGCCTTCTTTATTTCCTATTGTGTTTTATTCTTTTTATTAGTATATATTAATTGTACAAAGTAAGGTATTTCATTATGACATTCCATAATGCCATAAATGCATATAATGTACTTTGAGTACATTCACCCTCTCTACTCTTACCCCCTCCCCCTTTCTCCTTTCACAGTCCTAGTTTTCTCCTTTTGTCAACAATGTTTGTAGTTTTCAGAATGTGCATTTTTCCTTTTCTTTAATGTTATTTTTAAGAATTATATTCCTTTTGAAGCTGTTTTAAATAGAATTGTTTTTCTTAATTTCATTTTTGATTGTTCATTGCTAGTATATGGAAATACTGTTGACTTTTAATATTGATTCGAACTCTGAGAAATGCTAAAATCTTTTATTAGTTCTAATAATTTTAGTTGATTTCTTAGTATTGTCTATATATGTGATCATGCCATCTGTAAAAAAGAATTGATCTTACCTGTTTCTTTTTATAAGAATGTCTTTTATCTCATTTTCTTCCCTAACTCAACACTTCAGTTGAATAAATGTGATAAGAGAGGACATACTTTTGTTATTTCTGGCCTTAAGGAATTCAGTCTTTTACCACTATGTATAATTGTAGTCTTTCATGGATGCTTTTCATTAGGTTAAAGAAGTTCCCTTCTATTCCCAGTGTGTTGAATATTTCTTGTTACAGCATTCATATTGAAAATAAATGTTCATTTCAGTGTCACGTATTTTGCATTTTTGTAGGGTTTTTTTTTTTTTTTGGATGATTTTACTATTGAAAATGGCTCCAAGGTTGTCCTGGGCTTCTGCATGCAACAAGTACACACTGTGCCTTATGGAAAAAATACATATGTTACACAAACTTTGCTTAGGCATAAATTACAGGGCCTTTAAATGTGGACAAACATAAAACAAGACCTTGTATTGACCAACTGATGAAAATGTTATGACCATGGGAATTTAGCCCTGTTTTTTCCTTAAGAATAATAGTTCAGGAATCACTAAATCAATTGTTCATGACTTTATAGAACACATACAGTATGAATAAAATGAATCAATTTGGAAGCTTTGCATATGTATTCATTAGATAATTAGTTGGTAATTTTTAGTTCTTGTATGTTTGAAATCAGCAATTCTGGCCTTATATGAGTTGGGGTTTGTTTTCTTTTTTATTTTTAATGGATTTGTGAAGATTTTATATTGATGCATTTTTACAAGAATCAACTGTATTTTTTGAGAATTTTTACATAAATTCATTAGAGGATAGTTGGCAGTTTTCAGTTCTTGCAATATTTGGAGTCAGGATAGTTTACTGACTACATGTAATAAATAAATTGAGATTTATTCAATTTTTTGTGGAAGAGTTAAAAATTTTGATATCAACATCTAATTTTAATGCTTGTTTGAATTCACTAGCAAAAATATTGAACCTTAAAATTGTTTTGTGTAAACTGCACATAAAGGTTAACGGAGCTAGTCTGATAAAGAACATCAGAAGGGCTTGCTCATACTTGACTGGTGTCTGGAAACTTGGGTTTGGGAAAGAATACTTCCTTCCTGAACTGATGAGTGGCTCACTGTGCTTTAACTGTTTGTATAACACATTCAGTTAATGCTGAACAATTGTTTTCCTTCGATGAGTCTGAAATTGTTATATATGTTAGATAGAAGCTACCTACATGACCTGACCTTGGATTCTCCTCCCATTAACTTTCATTAATCACATTTCTCACATTGTGCCCTAAGTTGTTGTTAGGGGAATGAGCACAATCTGTGTGACTCCTGTGAGGGATGGTCCTGGGATGCATGTATGTATGAGAGTGTGTTTGTGATTTTTCTCCCCTCAACTTTATCTCTTGCACATTTTCCCTTTATATGTTGTGCTTGTTATTTTTGCACTACTAGAAGTCATTGACAGGAAAAGAAGTACAAGTTGAGCACTGTGAGCCCTCCTAGAAAATCACCCATCCTTTGTGAGACCTTACGGATTCCCAACAGGTCTTTTCTTATTAAAGACCTATTTATATTTTCTGTTTCTTTTGAGTCAGTTTCAGTACTTTGACTTTCCAGGAACTTGTCTATTTCATGAAAGTTATCTAATCTGGTGGCATGTGTTATTTATAATATTCTCCTATAATCCTTTATTTCTTTAAGATCTATAGTAATACCCTATTTTTATGCCTGTTTTTTTTAGTAATTTGAGTATTTAACCTTTTTTTCATCAGCCCAAGTAAATGTTTAAGAATCTTTGAAAAAAATAGTAATTCTTTTCAAATTTATTCTTTTCTTTTTTTTTTTGTCCTGTCAGCACTTGGTGTAGTCAGATCTTTATTTTGCCAGAATGTGATACTGGTATAAAAAGGTATCACATTGTTTTAAATGCATTCACTGATCAGTGAATGTTCTGTCACTTGCTTATTGCTTATCATATCTTCTATCCATTTTTCTATTTTTTTTCTTTTATTCATATGTGCATACAACGTTTGGGTCATTTCTCCCCCTTTTCCCCCACCCACCTCCCTTACCCCACTACCTCCTCCCTCTCCCCCCAACCCCTTGCTACCAGGCAGAAACTATTTTGCCCTTATCTCTAATTTTGTTGTAGAGAGAGTATAAGCAATAATAGGAAGAACTAAGGGTTTTTGCTAGTTGAGATAAGGATAGCTATACAGGGAGTTGATTCACATTGCTTTCCAGTGCATGTGTGTTACCTTCTAGGTTAATTCTTCTTGATCTAACCTTTTCTCTAGTTTCTGGTTCCCTTCTCCTATTGGCCTCAGTTGCTTTAAAGTATCTGCATTAGTTTCTCTGCACTGAGAGCAACAACTGCTGTCTAGTTTTTTGGGTGTCTTACTTATCCTCATACCTCCCTAGTGTGCTCTCACTTTATCATGTGCTCAAAGTCCAATCACATTGTTGTGTTTGCCCTGGATATAATGTCCGCATATGAGGGAGAACATATGCATTTTGGTCTTTTGGGCCAGGCTAACCTCACTCAGAATGATGTTCTCCAATTCCAACCATTACCAGTGAATGATAATATTTCATTCTTCTCCATGGCTGCATAAAATTCCATTGTGTATAGATACCACATTTTCTTGATCCATTCATCAGTAGTGGGGCATCTTGGCTGTTTCCATAACTTGGCTATTGTGAATAGTGCCGCAATAAACATGGGTGTGCAGGTGCCTCTGGAGTAACCTGTGTCACACTCTTTTGGGTATATCCCCTAGAGTGGTATTGCTGGATCAAATGGTAGATCAATGTTTAGCTTTTTAAGTAGCCTCCAAATTTTTTCCCAGAGTGGTTGTACTAGTTTACATTCCCACCAACAGTGTAAGAGGGTTCTTTTTTCCCTGCATCCTCGCCAACACCTGTTGGTGGTGGTGTTGCTAATGATGGCTATTCTAACAGGAGTGAGGTGGACTCAGTGTGGTTTAATTTGCATTTCCTTTATTGCTAGAGACAGTGAGCATTTTTTCATGTGTTTTTTGGCCATTTGAATTTCTTCTTTTGAGAAAGTTCTGTTTAGTTCACTTGCCCATTTCTTTATTGGTTCATTAGTTTTGGGAGAATTTAGTTTTTTAAGTTCCCTATATATTCTGGTTATCAGTCCTTTGTCTGATGTATAGCTGGCAAATATTTTCTCCCACTCTGTGGGTGTTCTCTTCAGTTTAGAGACCATTTCTTTTGATGAACAGAAGCTTTTTAGCTTTATGAGGTCCCATTTATCTATGCTATCTCTTAGTTGTTGTGCTGCTGGGGTTTCATTGAGAAAGTTCTTACCTATACCTACTAACTCTAGAGTATTTCCTACTCTTTCCTGTATCAACTTTAGAGTTTGTGGTCTGATATTAAGATCCTTGATCCATTTTGAGTTAATCTTGGTATAGGGTGATATACATGGATCTAGTTTCAGTTTTTTGCAGACTGCTAACCAGTTTTCCCAGCAGTTTTTGTAGAAGAGGCTGCTATTTCTCCATCGTATATTTTTAGCTCCTTTGTCAAAGACAAGTTGGTTATAGTTGTGTGGCTTCATATCTGGGTCCTCTATTCCATTCCGCTGGTCTTCATGTCTGTTTTTGTGCCAGTACCATGTTGTTTTTATTGCTATTGCTTTGTAATATAGTTTGAAGTCAGGTATTGTGATACCTCCTGCATTGTTCTTTTGACTGAGTTTTGCCTTGGCTATTCATGGCTTCTTGTGTTTCCATATAAATTTAACAGTAGATTTTTCAATCTCTTTAATGAATGTCATTGGAATTTTGATGGGAATTTCATGAAACATGTAGATTACTTTTTGGAGTATCGACATTTTTACTATGTTGATTCTACCAATCCATGAGCATGGGAGATCTCTCCACTTTCTATAGTCTTCCTCAATCTCTTTCTTTAGAAGTTTATAGTATTCCTTGTAGAGGTCATTCCCATCCTTTGTTAAGTTTACACCTATGTATTTGATTGTTTTTGAGGCCATTGTAAATGGTATTGTTTTCATATATTCTTTCTCAGTTTGTTCATTAGTAGTGTATAGAAATGCTAATGATTTTTCTATGTTGATTTTATATCCTGCTACCTTGCTGTAGCTATTGATGATGTCTAGAAGCTTCTGAGTAGAGTTTTTTGGGTCTTTAAGGTATACGATCATGTCATTTGCAAATAGGGATATTTTCACAGTTTCTTTACCTATTTGTAAAGATAGGTACCTTGCCTTATTGCTCTGGCTAGGAACTCCACTACTATGTTGAATAGGAGTGGAGATAGTGGGCATCCTTGTCTGGTTCCTGATTTTAGAGGGAATGATTTCAGTTTTTCTCCATTAAGTATAATGCTGGTTGTAGGTTTGTCATATATAGCTTTTATAATGTTGAGGTACTTTCCTTCTATTCCTAGTTTTCTTAGAGCTTTTATCATGAAATGGTGTTGGATCTTATCAAAGGCTTTTTCTGCATCTATTGAGATAATCAAGTGGTTTTGGTCTCTGCTTCTGTTAATGTGGTTTATTACTTTTATTGATTTTTGTATGTTGAACCACCCCTGCAATCCTGGGATGAAGTCTACTTGGTTGTGGTGAATAATCTTTTTGATATGTTGTTGAATTCGGTTTGTGATTGTTTTGTTGAGGATTTTTGAGTCAATGTTCATTAAGGAGATTGGCCTATAGTCCTCCTTTTTAGAGGTGTCTTTGCGTGGTTTTGGGATAAGTGCAATACTGGGTTCATAAAATGTGTTAGTTCTATTTCATGGAACAGTTTAAGGAGGGTTGGTATCAGTTCTTCCTTAAAGGTCTGATAGAATTCAGCAGAGAATCCATCAGGTCCTGCACTTTTATTTTTAGGGAGACTCTTGATTGCTTCTTCAATTACATTTTGTGTTATAGATCTATTCAGGTGATTAATTTCTCTTGGTTCAGTTTGGATGATCATATGTATCTAGAAATCTGTCCATTTCTTTAAGATTTTTCAAATTTATTTTAATATAGGTTCTCAAAGTAGTCTCTGATTATTTCCTGGACTTCCATGGCATTTGTTGTTATCTCCCCTTTCATATTCCTGATTCTACTAATTTGGGTTTTTTCTCTCGTCATTTTAGTCAGGTTTGCCAGGGGTCTGTCGATCTTGTTTATTTTTTCAAAGAACCAACTTTTTGTTTCATTAAATCTTTGTGTGGTTTTTTTGGATTCTATTTTGTTGATTTCAGCTCTTATTTTTATTATTTCTTGCCTTCTATTTGTTTTGGAATTTGCTTGTTCTTGTTTTTCTAGGAGTTTGAGATGTATCATTAGTTCATTGATTTGGGATCTTTCAGTCTTTTCATTATATGCACTCATGGCTATAAACTTTCCTCTCAGGACTGCCTTTGCTGTGTCCCATAGGTTCCGGTAGGTTGTGTTTTCATTTTCATTGACTTCCAGGAATTTTTTAATTTCCTCTTTTATTTCATCAATGATCTATTGTTCATTAAGTAATGAGTTAGTTTCCAGATGTTTGCATGTTTTTTTTGTCTTTACTTTTGTTGTTGAGTTCTACTTTTACTGCATTGTGATCAGATGGTATGCACTGTATAATTTATATTTTCTTTTATTTGCTGAGGCTTGCTTTATGCCTTAGGATATGATCTATTTTGGAGAAGGTTCCTTGGGCTGCTGAGAAGAATGTATATTGTGTAGAAGTTGGATGAAATGTTCTGTAGACATCAACTAGGTGCATTTGATCTATTGTACATTTTAGATCTTGGATTTCTTTATTGATTTTTTGTTAGGATGACCTCTCTATTAATGATAATGGGGTGTTAAAGTCTCCCACAACCACTGTGTTGGAGTTAACATATGCTTTTAGGTCTTTCATGGTATGTTTGATGAAATTGGGTGCGTTGACATTGGGTGCATACAGGTTGATAATTATTATTTCCTTTTGGTCTATTTCCCCTTTTATTAGTGTGGAATGTCCTTCTTTATCTGGTTTGATCAATGTAGGTTTGAAGTCTACTTTGTCAGAGATAAGTATTGCTACTCCCGCCTGTTTTCAGGGGACATTGGCTTGGTAAATCTTCTCTCAGTCTTTCATCCTAAGCCTATGCTTATTTCTGTCAGCGAGATGGGTCTTCTGTAAGCAACAAATTGTTGGATCTTCCTTTTTAATCCATTTCATGAAGCAGTGCCTTTTGATGGGTGAATTAAGTCTGTTAACATTAAGTGTTAGTACTGATAGGTATGTGGTGATTCCTGTCATGTAGTTGTCTTAGTTGTTTGAAGGTTTGATTGTGTGTACCGAAGTTGAGGTTACTCTCTACTTTCATGCTTTTTCTTTTCCTGTGGTTTGTGCTGCCTGTCTTTTCATGGTTAAGTTGGGTTTCACTTTCTGTGTGCAGAATCCCTTGAAGAATCTTTTATAGTGGTGGCTTTCTGGTCACATATTGTTTTAGTTTCTGCTTATCATGGAAGGCTTTTATTGCTCCATCTATTTTGAATGATACTTTTGCTGGGTACAGTATCCTGGGGTTGAAGTTATTTTCATTCAGTGCCCTGAAGATCTCCCCTCATGCTTTCCTGCTGTTAATTTTTCTGTTGAGAATTCTGGTGTGATTTTGATTGGTTTACCTTTGTATGTTATTTGTTTTTTCTCTCTTACACCCTTCAATATTCTTTCCCTAGTTTCTGAACTTGCTGTTTTAATGATGATATATCATGTGGTACTTCTATTTTGATCTGGTCTGTTTGGTGTCCTGGAGGCCTCTTGCATGTGTATGGGACTATCTTTCTCTAGATTTGGGAAATTTTCTGTTATTATTTTGTTGAATGTATTATGCATTCCCTTTGCTTTCACCTCTTCTGTTTCTCGATGCCCATGATTCTCAAGTTTGTTCTTTTGATGGATTCGGTGAGTTCTTGCATTTTCTTTTCACAGGTCTTGAGTTGTTTAATTAAAGTTTTTCCTTTAATTACCATTTCATCTTTGAGTTCTGAGATTCTGTGTTCTTTTCTTTCTATTCTGCTGGATTGGCCTTCTGATTTGTTTTGCAGTTCTGTTTTGTTCTTTTTTCTGAGGTTTTCCATATCCTGGGTGTTTTCCTCCTTAATGTTGTCTATTTTTGTCCTGATTTCATTTATCTGTGTGTTAATCATGTTCTCTGTTTCACTTTGGTGTTTATACAGTGTTTCTATGGTTTCCTTTATTTCTTCTTTTGCTTTTCCAAATTCTCTATTTTTGTTGTCTTGAAATTTCTTGAGTGTCTCCTGTACATTTTGGTTGACCATATCCAGTATCATCTCTATAAAATTCACATTGAATATCTGTAGTATGTCTTCTTTTAAATTAATCTGCGGGCTTTACTGGGTTCTTTGGCATAGTTTATCTTCATTTTGTTGGAGTCTGGATCTGAACGTCTGTTTTCTTCATTTCCCTCTGGTTCCTGTAATAATTTTTTGCCATGGGGAAACTGGTTTCCCTGTTTTTTCTGTCTTCCCATGATTGCTCTTGATGTTGTTATTGTCCTTGTACTGTGTGCAATTAAGTATTTTCTGTCTTATAATAATAGCACTAATGATATTTAGAATGGAAGAGTGAGAGGGGATGGAAAGCAAAGAAGTTAAAGGAAGAGGGAAGAAGAAATAATCAAGTAGAAAAAAAAAACAAAGAAACAAATAAAAAATGTTTCAAAGATATAAATAGGGAGAGACAGTGTACTAATCAACCGTAAGCTGAAATGGCATTAGAGAGACAGAGAGAGAATTCAAAATAAAAATAAAAAGAATAAAGATGAGAATAAAAATAAAATATAAGTAAATGAAAGAAATTATATATATAAATATAAAATAAAATAAAACAAAATGAAAATAGAAAAAAAACCCTCCAAGTTCAAATGCAATGAAGTTTCAGTCTTAATAATTTTGGTGTCCACCTCATCCTCCAACCCTGGAGATGGTGCCTCAGTTGTTGTTCTGTAGTTGTCTCATCAAAAGGGATACATAAAGTAGAACAAAACTGCACACACACACACACACACACACACACACACACAAAACCCCACAAAGTGTCCCAAGTTCAAATGCAATACAGTTTCAGTAAGTTTTTCAGCATGCAGGTGTAGTTCGGTTGTTTTCTCATCCAAGGTAGGGAGAGAGAAAAAGAAGAATCTGGAGACAGGTCTGTGAATGGCTATCTGCAACTGTGGCTTGTCTGCCCACTGCTGTCAGCCTGCTATTGCTGAAGACATTATTTATGCAGATCTGTGGAGTGAGTTCAGCACTCACCTGGCCCTGCAGGCTTTGTTTACTCAGAGTTCTCCTTTGCACGAGCCACTGCTACAAGCTTTCCCCTTTCCAAGCACACTGGGGGAAGTGACACTGCATCCACTTTCTCTGGCCTGCGTGTTTGTTTACAGCTCACGTGGGAAGTGGGTCTTCCCCCCTCTCCTGTGGAGTTTTCCTCCCTCTGCCACTCAGAAACTTTTCCACTCCTGGTTGCTGGGCATGTGCCCCTGCTCCTGCCAGAGCCTCTCCAGCCAGGCCAGGCTTGTTTATTTACAGTTCTGGGAAGGATTCCCTTCCCCCCTTCTTTGGCACTCAGTGTGCCCCACCCTCTTTGCAACGTGTCTTTATTGTTCTTATTGCTTATTACTCAGTTTCTCTTTTTTCCCCAGGTCGGGGTCAGTCTGTCCAGGGGGCTATGCTGATGTGGCCCAGGGTTGTCTGTGAAAGTACTGCATAGCACTTATCTCACCTTGTCCGTGTCTTCCCAAAGCTGTCTGGGCATGGGCATCTGACGTCCCGGGGGCCCTCTTTATTTCTCTGTTCAATGTGAAGTGGAGATTCTCTGTGCCGCCTGAAGGTGTGGAGGGGTCAAAGTTTTGCCTCTTCTTAGTCATTTTGCCTGCAAGGTGTGTCTCCAGCGTCTCTCCAAGATTTCACTATAGGTGGCATGCTTTCTGCTTCCTCCCTCTAGTCACCATCTTGGAATCTCTGGTTTTTCCTTTAATTGCCATTTCATCTTTGAGTTCTGAGATTCTGTCTTCTGCTTGTTCTAGTCTGCTGGATTGGCCTTCCATTTTGTTTTGCATTTCTGTTTCGTTCTTTTTTCTGAGGTTTTCCATATCCTGAGTTGCTTCCTCTTTAATATTGTTCCTTTTCACCCTGAGTTTGTTTGTCTCTTTATTTATCATGTTCTTTGTTTCACCTTGGGTTTATACAGTGCTTGTATGGTTTCTTTTATTTGTTCTTGTGCTTTCTCATTTTCTCTATTTTTGTTGTCTTGCAATTTCTTGAGTGTCTCCTGTACATTGATCATATCCACTATCATCTCTATAAAATTCTCATTGATTACTTCTTTCAGGGTGCTCTTGTGGGCTTCATTGGGATCTTTGGCATAGTTTATCTTCATTTTGTTGGAGTCTGGATCCGGGTATCTAATTTCTTCATTTCCCTCTGATTCCTGTACTAATTTACTATTGGGAGGAAAATGGTTTCCTTCTTTTTTCTGTCTTCCCATCATTGCCCTTGCTATTGTTACTGTCCCTGTACTGTGTGTAATTCAGTATTGTCTAGCTTGTAATAATAACAACAGTGATATCTAGAATGGAAGGGTGAGAGGAGAGGGAAAGCAAAGAAGGTGAAGAAAAAGGGAAAAAACAAAACAAACAAACAAACAAACAAAATTACCAAATAAACTAAAGAAAAAACCAGAGCCAAAGAAATAAACAGGGAGAGATAGTGTACTAATCAACAGTAAGCTAAACAGGCATTAGAGAGACAGAGAGAGGATAAAAAAATAAACACCCAAGTTCAAATGCAATAAAGTTTCAATCTTAATAATTTTGGCATTAGTCCTTCAGCCTCCAGTCCTGAAGACTTCTCAGTGTCTGTGAAGTAGTTCTGTCATTTTCTCATCTCAGGGGAAAAAACAAACAAAGAAACAAACAAAATATCCCAAGTTCAAATGCAGTACAGTTTCAGTTAGTCCTTCAGCATCCAGTGTTGTTGTCTCATCAAATGAAGGAAGAAAAAAAAGAAAGGGAGTCTGGAGACAGCTTTGTGAATGTCTGTCTGTGGCTGTGGCTCACCTGCCTCCTACTGTCAGCCATCTGCTGCTGCAGGTTTTGTTTATTTAGAGTTCTCCTGGATACATATCCCTTTTGTTTTCTCCAGTATACAGTCCTACCAGCCTTTTTCAATTGCTGTCTTTTTTTTTTTTTAATTACAGTTTGCATGGAGAAGTGCCCCTTTCCCTCTGTCTGGTGGAGCTTTCCTCATGACAGCCACTGTTACAAGCTTTCCCCTCTCCAAATTGCTGGGTGGGTGCCACTAGTCCTGCCTTCTCTGCCCAGCTTGTTTATTTACAGTTTGCCTGAGGTATTGCCCCTTACCCACTCTCTGGAGCTTGGGGTGCCCAGCCCTCTTTGCTACATGTCTTTTTTTTTTTCAGCTGCTTGTTTATTATTCAGTTTGTTTTTTTCTCTTTTTTTTCCCCCTGGGTGGGTGGTCGGTCTATTCAGGGGGCTATGCTGATCTGGCCCAGGGTTGTCTGTGGGAGTACCACACGCTGCTTAGCTCACTTGGTGGTCTGCATCTCCTGAGCAGGATAGGAGGTGGCATCTGGCAGCACAGGAGCGCTCTTGATTTCTCCGTTTAAAGTGGAGTAGGGATAATATGCGCAGGCTGGAGATGTGGAGGTGTAGTAGTTTTGCTTCTTCTTTGTTTTTCCTGCAGGGTGTATCTCCAGTGTCTCTCCAAGATTTTAATTTAGGAAGCATGCTTTCGGCTTCCTCCCTCTAGCTGCCATCTTGGAATCCAAATTTATTCTTTTCAAAGAATTAATTTATGACTATATTGATCAGTTTTCTTTCTTGTTTCTTTAATTTATATTTCATTAATTTATGATCAAATCCTTATTATTTTGTATTTTCTGCTTGTTTTAGGTTTACTCTGGTTTTTCCAGTGTGAAAAATAAGGTTACCAATTGAAGATCTTTCTTCTTTGTAGTGTAAGCATTTATAGCTATAAATTTCCTTCTCAATAACGCTTTTATTTTATTTCACAAATTTTTTTTGTTGTTCTAACTGATTTCAAAGAATTCTTTAATTTCCTTTGTGATTTCTTCTTTGACCCATTGGTTATTTAAGACAACATAATTGAATTTCTATATTTTTTATTTTTGTGAATTTCCCAAATTTATTTCTGATACTGATTTCTGATTTCATTCCCTTGTGCCCAAAATACACATTTTGTAAGATTTTGATTATTTTAAATTTACCAATGCCTGTTTTATAATATAAATAATGTATTACAATATTTATATATTTATATATAATATGTAGGATGTTTTTTATTTTTCAGAATTCTGGGGTTGAGTGGGTTGTTCATATATATATATATATATATATATATATATGACATTTACTGATCTGTCTAGTGTATAGTTTTGTTAAAATCTTTTATTTTATTTATTTATTTATTTATTTTTAAACCTTTGTCTAGTTGGTCTATCTATGATTGAAAGTAGGGTTTTGATGTCCCTAACAATTGGCAAATTATCTATTACTTCAGCTCTGTTAGTTTTGTTTAATGTATTTGGGGCTGAGTTATTAGGAGCACATACATATATTTGCAATTATTATATATTTGTGGCACTTCAATGGACACTTTATAAAATATCTTACTTCTCTTAAGTAACCTTAAGCCATTTCAGCTTTCTTATGCTTATTGGTGACCACCCTTCTTTTCTTTTTTATTGTTTTATTATTCATATGTGCATACAATGCTTGGGTCATTTCTCCCCTCTGTCCCTACCCCCTCCCTTACCACCCACTCTGCCCCCACCCTCTCCCCCCCACCCCCTCAATACCCAGCAGAAACTATTTTGCCTTTATCTCTAATTTTGTTGAAGAGAGAGTATAAGCAATAATAGGAAGGAACAAGTGTTTTTGCTAGTTGAGATAGCTATACAGGGTATAATTACAGGGTAATTATACTTACATTAATTTCCTGTGCGTGTGTGTTACCTTCTAGGTTAATTCTTTTTGATCTAACCTTTTCTCTAGTTCCTGGTCCCCTTTTCTTATTGGCCTCAGTTGCTTTTAAGGTATCTGCCTTAACTATGCCCATAGACCTTTGTTTTTATTTGGTTTTTAGATATGGTCTCAATAATTTTGTTCAGGTTGGCCTCAGACTTGCAGTCTTCCTGCCTTTGCCTCCCAAGTAGTTGGAATTGTGGGTATGTATCATTGCATAAAACCTTACTCATATGTAAGGTTTTATGTCTATGGGGTTCCCATAGTGTTCTGTTTGGTTTTTTTTGTTGTTGTTGTTCTCCTCTATTTCATCTTTACTGCTTTCTCTTTAAGTGAATATTTTATAGTGTGACACTTTAATTTTGGTAATGATTTTTCATTATATATTTTGGAGCTATTTTTTTAATGGTTGCTCTAGGGCTTATCATATTTACCTTAACATATCAGAATCTACTTCATATTTATATCAACTTAATTTTAGACAGATATGGAGATGTACTTTTGTATAGCTCTGTTTCCTCTTCCACTATAGTGCATTCATTGTCATATATAATATGCAGATATTTGTTACAAATCTAGCAATATATCCTCATAATTATCATTTTAAATAATTTATAAATGTTCTGGATATTATATGGAGAGAATATATATAGTTATATTAGTAGAATGCATCTTACTAACCTTGTTATTTAAATTTTCTGGGTTTTTCCATTTCTCCAGTAGTTTTGAATTACTGTCTGAGATCATTTTCTTACTTCAATATAGTCTTGCTCCCTATCTATCTCTTCTGTATTGCTATGGTTATATATATATTATATTCCTATGTGTTATAGAATGAGTAACACAATTACATATATATATTTTATATGGTTGCTTTTAAAATTATTTATGGGAAGAAAAGCAAATAAATATGCACTTATATTGTGCTTTGTTATCACACAATTAGCTTTCACACTTCTATTTTTTTGCCGTAGGGGTGTGGGTTTGAAATACTGTCTGGCATTACTCACTATCTATCTGAAGAATTTCCTTTAATAGATCTTATAATATAAGTCTGTCAGCAATAAATGATCTCAGGTGTTGTATGTGTGGAAGTGTGTGTATTTTGACTGCAATTGAGGATGTTAAATTCGTTGCTGATTTTTTCAGTGTTTTATATGTCATCCCATTGCCTCTGTAGGTTTTTGTTGTTGTTATTGTTAATCTTAAGGGTTCTTGTAAGCTAGTAATTATTTTTTCTTGCTGTTTTCAAATTTTTTTCCTTATCTTTCAACATTTTTCCTTTGTTTTTGAAATGAGGTCCCATCAATTGCCCACATTGGCTTTAAATTACTGTTTAGCCCAGATTGGCTTTGTTACAATCCTTGTGCTTCAGCCTAATAAGTGCTGGGATTACAGATGTACATCAACATATCTGACTCAATTTTTACTATGACATGTGTGAGTGGAGGTAATCTTTTTTTATTGAAGTTCATTGAGTTTCTTAAATGCTTAGACTAAAACTTTTCATTAAATTTGGAAGTTTTCAACATTTTTTTCAAATATTTGTATGGTCCTTTACTTATTCTCCCATTCTTATACTCCCATTAAAATTTGTTGGTGTATGTTGGTGGTCATTCTCTTCATTCTTTTATGCTTTGTTCTTTAAATTGCATAATATTTATCAATTTATCTTCAAATTAATTTATTCCTTTTTATAATTGTACTTTGGGTACATTGTGATATTTACAAAAATTTTTAAAGTATATCATTGTTGAATTCACCCCCTCCTTCATTCTCCTTTATCCCTCTCTCCCCCCATTACTGGAATAGTTTCAACAGATCTCATTTTTCCATTTACATACATATGTACATAATATTTCCATCATATTCACCCTCCTATTCCCTTTCCTTATAGTCCCCCCACAGACAGAATGTGTTTTGCCTTCCTGCTCTCATTTTGGTAAAAATAAAATGATATTTTTGTTCATTAAAGATAGCTATACAGGGTTTTTCATTGTGACATTTCCATGTTTATATGTATTATAGCCTGAATTATTTCATCCCCTCTGTTTTTCTCCTTTTTACCTTAGTCCCCTTCTTATAGTGACTTCAACAAATTTAAAAATTCCATATTCATCCTTGTATGGAGAATGTATCAACCATATTCACCTTCTTAACTTCCTTCTTTTACCCTCCCTCTCATGTGCGACCTCCCCTTAGTGTGACCTGTTTTTCATAATATTTTTTGTATTTGTATATCAGAGAAAACATGCATCTTTTGTGGCATTCTGAACCTGGGTAACTTCACTTAAGACAATGTTCTCCAGTTCCATCCATTTACCTGCAAAAAACAAAATTTCATTCTTCTTTATGACTGAATAAAATTCTATTATGTATAAGTATCAAATTAATTTATTCTTTTTGCCAGTTCAAATCTATTGGTGAACCTATTGAGGCGATATTTCATTCAATTACTTTATTGGTCAACTCCAGAATTTCTGTTTGTTTTTTAATGTTTCTTTCTCTTCATTGGCATTCTTATTTGATGAAACATTGTCAAAATGCTTTCCTTTACTTCTTCAAGCAGGGTTTCTTTTAGTTCTTTAAACATGTTTATAATGTTTCTAGGAGCATCCATGGAGCTTTTCTCACCACAGTTCCAGAAGGAATGATTTCTCAGTGTTAAGAAATTTAGATTGGAATTATTTGAATTAAAAAGATACAATATAAGCTATTAAACAATAGCTAAATAATTTGGAGCAAATTACTTAATTTTCAGTTTGCTAAACTGTCACATGCAGCATACTTAAATAATTATTGATTGACTAAATAAATTTATGATAGAGTAAGTGTCCTGTCCATTAAATGGGGAGGCTCCCAAATTATTTTCCCTCTTTCCTCTCTAATCATCACTACTTTTTATTTTCTACCATTAGATTATGCCAACCTTACTGTTTGGAAAGTTTTAAACCTTGGATCACTGTCACTCTCACTTACATTACTTTTAAACAATTCTTACTGATTTTAATATTCATAATGATAAAGTTTTCTGTACTTTTACTCCTCAATACTTCTTAACAATGATGTTGTTCTCCCTACCTCAGAATTGTATCCTTACTTCCTTGATCTTTTCATTTCCAATAGCAACAACATCATAATCCAAGCTTTGAACAACCATCTTTATGACTCTGGCCTCCCATTTTATGGGACAAAGTCCAACATCTTAACTCCAACCTTCCTTAGCCCTACCTAGACTGAATTATCATCAATCTTATCAGATTTATACTTTCCCACACTTTCTAATGTCTTTTATCTCCTCTCTATTCACCTTAAAATCCAGGTTAAATTATTATAATTCCCTGGCAAACATCATCAACTCCCATAGCCCTTTCTTTCTTCATCATATTTTTTTTTCTGAATGCAACTACAATCCCAGGTAAATAAAGCTTTCTTTCTGTTCTGTGCTTGCACCTGTAGAGTTCAGCATGGTTGGAAAATTTTGAAAAAACACTTTTCTCACTTTAAATTTACTATCAGTATTCTCAATTTTGTTTCTTAATGCTATAATATAATTTATTAATCAATTTTCTTCCATTTTCTTAGTTTTTTTCACAATTTCTTCTGTTTCCTAAAACTTTCAGCACCATGTCCAGTGTCATCACTCTGTTGATGTTTCAGTTTCTAATTTTCCAATGAGAATATTAAAGCATTATGAAGAAAAACTACAGAGATTCCTTTAGTTTGCCACCCACAACAGTGTCTGTATTCTTGCATTTCTTCATACTTCAGCAGCATTGTGAATATTTCCATTTCTATTCACCATTCATATTAGTATAAAATTAAACTATTAAGTTATCCATCATAAAAACCCTCTCTTGAGTCTTCTTTGCTCCATAGTTACTTTTCATATCTGTCTATCCTTTAGAGCAAAACTCCTTGAGATAGTTTTTATCTGCAATTCATTATCAATTTTTATTCTCTCTTGTACTTATTGTAGTCATATTTCTCCTATTCCCCATTCCATTGGAAATTGCTGTGCTCCAGGTCATTGTTTCAGTACAATTTCTGTTGCTGTAACAAAATGAGGTTGTGTACTTCATAGAGATAAGAGGTTCATTTAGGTAACATTTTGAGATTCAAGTGTGTAGTGCCAATATCTACCTTGCAATGGTGAGGACACCCTTCACTACATGGAAGATGGCATCATCATAAGACTGCATTCCAGAAGGAGAGATCAAATGATAATACAGGAAGTCATGGACTCAGAGGCCAGGCTTGTTCTTTTATAACAACGTACTCTTGTGAGAGTAAACTCACTCTACTAAGCCCTTCTGAGGGTGATACTTTTATGACCTAATTATCTTGTCCTAAGCTCTGCATTTTAACAGTTTTACCACCTCTAAACACTGCCACACTGGAGACCAAGCTTCCAGGACATGAACCCTTGAGGGACATAGTTAAACCATATCCAAACCTAGCATTATGCACCTGGCCCTCAAGTTTATGTCTTTCTCACACTGTGTCAGTAATTGTTCCCAAATCTTTCAATATGTAGTTAAAAGTAACTAAACAGTAGCCTAAACATTTTCCTTCCCTATTTAAGTTTCTTCTGTTAGGAAAGTCTTGGTTAACACTTTTAAATTTGACTTTCCATGAAGCTCTGAGGTATGAATAAAGGTCAGTTAAGTTCTCTGATACTGCATAAAAAGAATAGCCTTAATTCCAATTTCCAATAAAACACTTCTCATTTCCATCTGAGACTTCATCAATGTTGTCCCTATGAGCACTTATCCAATGTCTAAAATATTCTAGCTCCTTCCTAATCTCTTTGTCTTCTAAGACTTCAACAGAATTACACATAATGCTCTGTTTAAAATATTCTAGGCTTTTACTAGCTTCATTCTCTAAAATCTCCTAACCTCTGCACATTACCCAGTTCCAGAACTGTTTCCACATTTTAAATACTGCTATAGTTCCTACCTATTTCCCAATATCATCACACTGGGGACTAAGTTATCAGCACATGAATTTTTGGAGGACACTTAACGTCCATACAATATCGCCAAAGACATTCATATTGCTAATTTCTATAGTCAAATCACACATTATTTGCCCTAGATGTTATACTGAATGCAATTGATTCCCACTACTTCCAGAACGATTTCTTCATCTTGGTGTTCATCATTCTCTGATATTTCTGGCTATTTCTTCTCAAGCACTGTACCAGTTCCTCCTTATTCCCCTAAACCTAATCTGGAAACTATTTGCCCAACTATGTTCACGCCTGAGGTGATGTCATTCTCCTGTCATGGCTTTAATCATGTTTTTGACACCAAAATTTATATTCTGTAGTTAGAATATTCTAGGTACCTTCAAATCTGTTTATCCAATTATCCAGCATACATTTGTCTATCTCCAACTTAAAGAGTTAAAATGCCTTAACTCCAAATGTGCTTCAAACTCAGCCACTGATATGTGACTACTCTGCTCACTTACCTGTACTCTACTTGTTATTGGTGCCCACATTCTTCTAATTACTTCAGACAGGAACTTTGGTGCCAGTCTTGACTTTTTCACTCTTACCTGGTCCATCAACACGTGTTGTTTGTTTTCAAAATGCATCCCGAATTCAATCCTGTGTCTTTTCACTTCACCTGCCACATTCTTTGCCATCATCATCTCTCCCACATTGTTGCAGTACAATAGTAGTTGGTCTCCTAACTTGTATTTATAGTCTGCATCCAAAAGTTTACTTAAAATGTTATTTCCACCCGCAATATTTCACACACAACTTCTTTGCTACATGGTTTCTCTTTATCACTCACCATATTAACATTTTTATTTTTAAATTATATTTACTATGTGGCTTCTTCAACTGCATACATACTCCACAAATACAGTTGTTTTTGTTTTGTTTTTTTTCAATTTTTAATGTATTCAGTTCCTATAAAAATTTCTGGCAGATAGCTAAGAGTGTGGTCAATTCTTTCATTGAATTAATGATTCAGGTGACCTACAATAAAGTTGCAGGAATAGGACAGGAGATATAGTAGCAGGTATAATGTTAGGAGATAGGAATTTTTGAGTTGTTAGTATAAAGGAAATAAGTAGAACATGTAAATGCATATATTCTATAAGAGGAGAAGACAGTAAATAGACACTAAAGAGAATCACTAAGTGGGTAATGTGGAGGAAAGTCCTCTGTAATGAGGCATGGTGGAACAAAATACCAATAGTCAAGTAGAATGAAGAAGTAGGGAACAAGCACTCAAAATCTATGGTTAGAAACAAACTATGTTCCAACAAAGAAACAATCCAATGACAAGGCACATAAAAAAAGAACCAACAAATCCAGTGCCAGTGGCTCATGCCTGTAATCCTATCTATTTGGGAGGCTGACATCGGGAGGATGGCAGTTCTAGGCCAGTCTGGACAAATTAGTATGAGACATCCTATCTCCAAAATAACCAGAGCAAAATGTACCAGAGGTATGACTCAAGCAGTAGAGCATCTGCTTTGCAAGTGTGAAGCCCTGAGTTCAAACACCCTGTCCCACCAAAAAAAAAAAAAAACAAGAAAGAAAACTCCAGCAAAATCCCAGGTAACCCAATTAAAGCCTACCATCAACCCATATCTCTACAGCAGCATTGACATTCCCTTGCTGATTAGCTGTCCACTGTTCCCCTAGGTAGTGTTTTAGTAAATCTTTGCTTCTATTCTCAACATTTAGTAAATTATTTTACCAACCTGAGGTTCCAAAATCCATGATAGCTAAGGAGAAGAAACAGCCCAAATTGTGAGAGATATGGTGAAAATTGACAGAAGCTGAAAATGGAACTAAATGTAACATAAGCTATGTTAAATGCAGTGGAGAGTCTGACATGGGTGAGAAAAAGAAGCTCAATTCATTAGTAAAATGATTTCTCAGAACAATATAAAGACATTGATGGATCCATAAATCAGATCTTTAAAACTGTGTTTTAGAGGTTTAAGAAGTAAGTGATGAATGGTGAAAGCTGTGGAGTTTAGATGTAGGCTGCTTGCTGGAGGAGAGTAGCTATAAAATAATGTCAAATGTTAGGAGGGGTTTTAAAGTGAAGTAGTAGTTTTAAAGAGGAAGTCTTCTCAGGAACTGGAAATTCCAAACATATTTAAAAGAGAAATGAAAAAGAAAAAGAAATAAAGAAGGGAAGATGGACACTAGTGCAGAAATGAGGCCTCTTTGCCAGAAGGATCCCATCCCAAACAAGAGGATGAGTTTTACACTGAGCCGTATCTTCTGTGTATGTGACTTAAAGGGAATCGTGAAAAGGGAATTTCTAGGTTAAAGTGGACTCTATGAACCAGTGAACACTTAGAAAATTGTTCTAAAATTCCCTATAGGGAGGACAAAGGTTAGGTTTCAGTAGCTAATATTTCGGGTTCCTCTTAGAAATTTTGAACTTTGTCAAATACCCAACACATGTGCTTGACTCTGCAAGTGTGTATAGTGGTGTAGTGAACAGATCACACTTGATCTTAGACTATGAGTGGATGTTAGTTTGAGGCAACTGCACTGGAGTCTTACTAATACAGTAAGTATGGTGTCTACCTCCATGCCAGCTGCTCCAGGTGAACATCTTTTAACTGTGGTTAAGATGGTCCTCCAGTCTGCATATAACCTGGGAGTAAAGGAATTGCTTAACCACCCTGGTTTTACCACTTGTCTTTCACTGATCACCTCTTGATGACTCAGTGTTTTGTAACTTGTATCTTAACTTCTGTATGGTCTAATTGTTGATAATTTTCATAGAATCTAAATATTGTAATATGGGTACTTTTGAGATTGTGAATTAAGATGAGGAATTTCTCAGTTTGTGAAAAATAAGAATTAATAGTTATAATGTTGACGTTGAATGACTTGATTTCCTCCCAAAATTGTGTTTGTTCATTTGTGAGTTCTATCTCAGTAGTTATTTTCATACAAAATTGAATGCTATTCATGGCTGGGTAGAAAAAGGCTGCTCACTGAAGAGGGCAATAGTAATATTTTGCGAATAATACCAACGTTGGTTTAGTGCTATTCAGTCATTGTTGTTGCTATTGTTATGTTATGTAAATAAACTTGGACTTTTCCCTTCAGTGTGGTTGTGTTGTGGACTTAATTAAATTTGAAATTGGGGAAGGGCAAGAAACCTTATCACTTTTAAAGAAATTATTAATGGATTCTGACAATTAGAGTTAAAAAGCATTGTGATTTGTTTAAAGTTAAGATATTAAAATAGGTTCTTTAATCAACCACTGTTGTATTAACAGAGTCAATCCATTAAAAGAATTAAAAAGAGCTATGGTCTGGCATGAAATTATCACATGTCAGCAATGCTGTACAGTATAAGACTAACAAAATAACTTTTACTTAATTAAGAAACAAAAACTTGTGAATTCTGAGTAGCATACAGAAATAGTTTCTCCTCTGCTGTATTATCTGAAATAATGTGATAATGCCTATTAGGCTATTTAAAAACCTTTCTCGTAAGACAATTTAGTTTCAACTAAGTGAAAATATTTTGTGTGTGCATGGTACTTTTTCTGAGTCGAGTGTTTTATACCATTATTTCATGCCCAGAATATGAAGTTTATACCCAGGAAAGGACATAAATCTAGTTTTTTCACTTGAGTACAGTATAAAGTGTGTGTTCGATATTCAGCAGTTATATACTACATGCAATTCATTCATTAAGATTATTTACTTTCTTTTCTACTTGCAAAAGATTTGTGCATAGTGAGAAGTTGTTATAATCTTTGGTCAATTTATTCTTTCATATTATGAGGGAATAATTATGATAGAAGAAAGAAATGCCGATTTAAAAATAGAGGCATTCTTATGTTTGTATATGAACAAGTGGGTTAAAAATAATTTTAGCTTGGATTAATTCATACTGCCATGCATAATAAAGAAAAGAGTTTATATATTTGGGATCAAAACATGAAAAATCTATAGGCAATAACAGAAATAATGATGCCCAGTTGATTACTCAAATTTTTCTTAATCAGTATTTTTGTCTGTTTCTATAAAACTGAAAAGACAGTTGTTCTATCAACTATGAAATAAATAATGATCAGTATCAGCAGAATATAGCCATTAGAATCTGTTGTTTTTAATTAAAATGAGGAAATTTTTATTCAAGATATGAGAACTACCTTTCTTTCATTAATAGTTCAATGCCTGCAGGCGTTAATTTGTTTTTAAAAACAAGGCTGTGTTTATTTTTTCACAATTAAAAGCTAACATATTAAATATTATTTAGTGAAGGGATAAAATCTGGGATCCAAAAAAGAAACAGCTGCCCATCTGTCCTATCCCCACACAATTCTTCAAAGTAGATTCTGTGAGGCCTTATTCCAGCAACTGTGGGACATTGTACATTTGCAAATGACTAAGAAATCACACTGCTATTTTAGTAGCATTTTTATATTACCTCCATCATAGAGGAAATATGGCATGCTTTTCTTTAAAAAATGAGAACTCACTTTGTTGCCTGATTGATTGCCACAGAGGTTTCTTTTAAAAAGACGTATTTGACAATGCAGGATAGCAGATTGCATAAATGATAGTCATATTTTTCTCCTGTATAACATAAAACTTGTTTAGTAGAGTACCTTTTTAAAATGGGGATGTGTGTCATGCACTGTACAGAGTTGCAAAGTCTGTTAGAACATAAGCAATGTGTGATTGTCTTCTGAAGAAGTGATAATATGGCCACCAGAAGGTTGCTGAAAATGTCTGGTGTAAATCCCAGTCTTTGTACACGTGATGGAGTCTAAAATGAGCTTAGGGACAATTCCTTGTATGTTATTATATTTCTGCTTCAAACATCTTGAACAGACCAACTCACCTTGGTAGAGTATCTCATGTGTGTAATTTTTATGAACAGTGTAAAAATACAGAGTCTGTCCACAATTCAGAAATAAAGTGTTCAGGATCTAATTCCAATATTTTCCAGACACTAGTGCACGCCTCACTTTTCACCATGCATATAAAATGGCTACATATAGAAAAGATGTATAATCATGGCAATTGTAGGACTAAATGAATACTGAATGTAAGAATTGTCACTGTGACATGTTTTACACCACCTACATGTTAAAAATCTTTTTATGCCAAATTAAAATGCAATTAACATGCTTAGACAAGCATATGTTGTCCCTATATTTCTTAAAAAAATGACTAAAGTTAATAGTGCAGCAAGAAATGTCTTCATATTTCATTATACACCATTTGTGTGGGCTATAGATGATTCCACACTAAATAAGAAATAAAGAACCTTTAATCTGATAGTTCAGCAACAAAATATATAGGCACACACATATAACTGAGGAAATTTATCCTTATTATGAATGTCTTTCATGTTCTATTTTTTCTTTTTAAAATATTCCAATCTAGATATTCAGAACATTTTTGAATATTTACTGACAGTGCCCATGTGATGTTCATATCTGAAAGATTTAAATATACTAATTCGTGTATCAGTAATTCATTCACTAAAACTATTTTCTACTATGCATATTAAAAGTAATTGTCAAATCTGAAGAAAAAATCAGGCTTTGAGGATGCTTACATATTTTTAAAGAACTCATGTTTATTAAAATAGTTGATGCAATGGTGATTTCAATATTAATTCTTGGCTATTTATATTTTTATACTTCCACTATTAGCTACTTTTTCTATAAATGTTATCTGCTAAAAAGTAAGTATGATTTTAACAGGTTGACTCAGATAACATAAAATGTATTGTGGAAAGAATTTTTGCACAGTAGCACTTGTTTTAATGCCCTGAAGTCATAAAAGTCTACAAAGCAACACAGCAGACCTTATGTGCCTTCAGAATCCAGATCCTGTAGAACCTCTGTGTTTACTTTCTGTTTATATTCACTGTTTATCCAAGTTATAAAGTTGTCATTTATCAGCATTGGCTTGAAATTATGTACCATTTTGTTTGAAGAAGCGTAGCAAACACAAATGAAGACTTTGATCAGAAATAAGAAAATGAAATATCACGAGGATGAGAAGATTGACCTACATTTCTTGGTTTTGCCAGGCAATTTCTGTATAATTGCTTTAGAAGTCAGTCATAAAGTACAGTGAGGTATTTTTGAGTTTTGTAACTTTTTCCCAGATATTTCAACCTGGCTTTTTACCTACACAGGTTTTCAATCAGATAGATTCTGTTATGAAGATTAAAATGCCAGAAAATGTATATAAGGTGTCTACTTGCTTAAAACACAATGAACTTTTGAGAAATATGTAATTACTTCCCCTTTTCATAATTTCCAATTTTGATGCTCACAACTGCAATACCTGTAATATTTGGGTTGAATTCAATTGTTCTAGATTTGGCTTCAATTATCCACTTACTTTAATGAAGCTTATGACTAGGAAATAAAACTCTTCAATGGGTTACTCTCTTGAATGAGACAAATCACATAGAAAAAGACAAATCAGAGATCTCACTTTTCCCTTCTGCTTTGGAAGCAAACAGCAGCATCCCCACCCCCAGGTTTCTCCTTATTCTATCTAGACCCCTTAGTCAAGCTTATCTCTGTGAGGCGGGGGGTGAGGAAATGAATTGAATCACAGGCTGGGGAAGAAAAGATCTTTTTCAATAGCAGTTCTCAGCAGCTGAGGTGGATATTACTTGGTTTCAAATATCTTGGGCTATGCTCAGTCCATTTTAGGCTTCCATATTAAACCACACTTGGAAGCACACTAGCAGGGGCTGCTCATTGGAAGGCTGCAGATAAATCAATGGGATGCACTTTCTTTAGTAGCTGTCATAGTACCTCACCATCAATTTTTCTGTATAGTAAGAAAGAAAAAAGAAAAGAAAGGGAAAGATTCATCATAGTGTCTCCACTAGTAGATTAATCTCAATTATTTTCCTTCTTTGCCGTAGTAGAGATAGAAAATAACAAGTTGGATTAAAATGATGTTTTCTTCTTTAGTACCAGCTTTGTGTGGTTGCACAAACACTGGACTAAGAATAAGGTTTCTAAGTTCTGGAACATTCACTGCTCAACTCACAAACAAGACACATTGCCTACACTCTCTGAAAATGTTTCTGGATGATGAAGCAGGGAAAATGGCAGTTTTAATTTCCTATCACAGGCCATAATGCCTGCCACATCAAATAAGCTGAAATAGAGGATGAGATATTTTAACTCAAAATACCAGTCAGGGTTCTTTTAACCTTTCTGTAATAGAGATACATATGTACTGTATGTAGCCTCTGTGCGTACACACACACATCCATATTCATGCACACACTGATCTCATACAGTATTATACTGCACCCTGCTTTTATTTCACCGATTATAATATACAAGGCTATCTTTCCATGTCATTAAATTTTACAACTTTAGTTTAGTTTAGTTTAATTGTAGTATGGTGTTTTACAATACCCACATAGGTAAATATATGAACTGTTTTTAAGTTTTCACTTTTATGAATAAAGCTGAAATAACATCGTTTTGCCATTTGTCATGTTTTTTGTTTCTTGTTTGACTGTAGAATTTTGATGTAATTAAATTTATGTTTTTTTGTTTACAGGTTTTAGAACATAGAAAGTTTATAAACATTTTAAGCATGATTTTCTACCAGTAAGTTGATATCATTCGTGCCAAGGGGATTATTACTGTTATGCTCTTGTTATCATTGCTGTTAAGTGTGAGTAATGAGATGGAGATCCAGTTTTGCTTTTTACCAAATGACTAGACAATTGTTCCAATATCATGATTGAATAATCCCTTTGCTCAGTAATTTGAATTTGAATACTTTCTTCTTATTAAATTTATTTCTGGATTGTTTATTATATTTTTCAATGCTTTTCCTAGTAGCACACTTTTTAAATTACTATGGGTATTTTGAGTAAAATAATATTTATCACATTGTGATTTGGTGGTTGGTAGGAAAAGTCACCCATGAAAGTATGATAGGAAGTGTGGTTTAGGGAACTTCACTAATGTCTTGAAAAAGTAGGTGGAAGCAATAAGAGGGGTAAAAGATGGATGAAGAATAATATAGATGAATGACATTGCAATCCCAAAGGGATTTGGAAATCATATCTAGGTATATGTTGGGTATTGATTTGTACTTTCCCACACAGTACCAGGTATATTTGTTTTGGTGTGAAGGTCAGCTTTTATTGGCTTCTTCCAGCACTGGGGCTTAAATGGGGAAGTTACAGAAGGGCAAACTGAGATAGGTTTGAGAGCACCAACAATACCTAGTTAAAATGATGTCCTAAGAGTTTGAGGTTATTTGCAGGACATAAAACAAAGAGAATAATGATACATTGAAACAAGAAGTAAGAGTATTCAAAAAATTTAGATGCTGATGACATTCAAAAGTTCATTAAATGTAACTTAGAGACTAAAATAACTGAGTAGGTAGCATTGTGTCAGGTAGGTACAGTTGTCAGAGATGAGTCTATCAAAGCTTATGTGGCTGTAATAAATATAATAAATTCATTGCTCTTTTCTTTATGCTACCTATTTCTAGAATATAGGCAAGAAAATTATCAGACAGGTAAGATATTCTTAAATAAAAACTTTATGCATAGAGGAAGTATAAAATTTTTCTGCTGTAATGAGGCAGGAAAAAATTAAGAAGAAAGGAGGACAAACTATACTTTTCAACAAAATCTTATTAGGATTAGGGAATTGGACAACATATTCAATAGAAAAAGAGGAATAGCAAGCATTTTAGAATAAAAAGAAAGCAAATCTATTCTAAAAATGTGCTGCAGAATCATTATGATGTGGCAGGAGAAGAACTAGAAAGTGGGTATAAATATTTGAAAGGAGTTCTCCAAGTTCAATTAAATGCTTAGGCAGGTCCCCAAATTAAATTAGATGCCAAGAAATAGTTGGCAAACGAAGTGTAGTAATTAAGTGCCATAGGGCTAGGAATGAGGCTGAGTCTTGCCACGGTACACCACTGCTCCACAGTCCTGTTCGCCATTCTGTAATGGGAAGCCAGTAAATGAAACAAATAAATCACAGTCCAAAATGGCACAAAAAAGATAACTGAAACCAGATGCTAAGGATAAACACAACTGCGTCCAGAGGTGTGGATTCCAAGGGCAGCTCCACATTGGCCGAATGGGAATTTGCACTCTTGGATAAATAATGTGCCAGGATCCTGGGGTCCATTCTGAATGAAGGAAGATGCAGTGTTCATAGAGAAAGAAAAACAGGCTGTACATTAATAAGCTGCGAATGCCTTTCCAATAAAGATAAACTGGGTTTGTAGCAGTAATAACCAGAATTTCAAGTTTCTAAAACAACCTACAGACACTGGGCAGGCTTTACAGCCTTGGCAGTCATTCTAACATACCAAGAATATAGGCCCTATTGAAATCTCAGATCAGGATGAAAGGCCAGAATCTTGAATATCTAATAGCTACCACCAAGGATCCCACATTAGTTCAGCATTTGTAAACTGTGTGTATAAAATCATCATTTTAAAGTTTATTCTTATTTTGACTTGGTTGTTCTAATGATGTTTAAATTAGTAGAGATAATCCCACCTATAAATAATGTATTTTGGTATTTACATAGTTGTTTTTGAATGGTAAAGTGGATTTTCTGGTGGAGGGTATAGGAGATTTACAGAAAGATTGCAACTGGCAAAGGGAAGTAACTTGGAATTCATTTGTTCTTTAGATCTGAGTATCACTTCTAATGGATGGAACTATCTTTGCTACATATGAAAAATAAAGCAAAGAGGAAATTGTGGCAGGCAGAAAAAATTCTTTTGATGTCTAGAACATTTCATAAGAATCAAAAACTAGTTAATCCAAGAAAGTGGAATTGTGAGGTATTGTTAAATGTAGAGATTCATAAATTATTATTTATTATTAAGACACAGTCAAGGAGCTAAAAGAAGTCTCTTGGTTATAAAATAGAAAGTATTTTTCTTTCATTTATTTGCATTCATTCATACAGCATCCTTTACATTAAGTAGATTCAGAGGCCATGATCACCAATTTAGAAATGTATTAGTGAATACATAAAAGTCCTAAATTAACTATCCACAGAAGTGCAGCTAGTCTCAAAGCTGAGACAGAGCTCTGCTGCTGCCTTAAATCTTTTTCAAACTGGTCCATACTTTCAAGATGCTTAAAACCAAAATGACCACTGGATTATAATCCTTCAATAAAGTAGATTGGAGTACGACAATATTGTGAAAATTATGAAATTGCTTGATACTTAAATCTTCTGATAAATCACCAAAATGGAGTGAATTTTATGCTATAGCCTCAAGTGTTTTTAATAAAATTGTAGAACAGCAAAGAACAGAAAAGTTTTCCATTTTTATAACTGACACATGTAATGAAGTTTATATAAAAATTATGTTTGAATGGCACTATGTGTTACAGAACTTTCCCTAAATGAAGAAATTATCTGTAAAATGGGGACAAAGCCTGTGTTCACTTGATTTCATATTCTGTGAGGATTTATGGACCACCCTGACAGAGTGCTCTAAGCTAATTGAAACAAACTGTGAAAGAGGGGTACAGGGAATTGTCAGCACACCAGAATTAATAGGGAAAGAGACTTTGTCAGGAGGGTTGCTAATTCATTTATAAATTAAGAGTTGAAGCCATAAGATATTTACATGTGTTCTCCACTAAAATCATATCCTAAAGCTGTTTTATCTCTAGGGAAATGAGTAAGAGATATTTACATTTTTCTAATACAGATTAAGAATAGATATTTTAAAATCTCATTATTTCATCATTTGCTAATGTATAACTTTTAATAGTTTAACCAGGAATGGACTGATCTTTAACATAAACTTGCTTAAGAAAAAAAAAACTTCTTAATTATGTTAATAAATATGCAAAATTGTTCTGTTATTCTAGAAGGAAATATTTATCTTGCTTAAACATTCAGCAGCTTAATAGTACCTACTGGCTACAAACAGTAATCTCTCAAATGATTTTTCTAATAATTCACGCAGAACTCTAAAGCACCTCCTTTAAAACATTTTATTTACTGCTGTTTTCATGTTGCTATTTGTGTTTGAAAGGAATTCAGATGTTTTTCAACTTTTTGATGATAAACTTCATATTAAATAGTGTTCAAATTGATCTTTTTCCTATGAACTAAGCTTTCCATTATAAATTTCATACATTTCCCTCTTTTCTAGCCTTCCCTAATGGTCTTAGTCTAGGACTTTATAATTTGAAGGCTGGACTATTCCAAATCTTCTATGCAGCTGTGTCTCTCTGACACATGGCTTCTCTTTATCAGTGTCTGTCTGGAGCCTTTGTTGCTATAATGATCTTTGGAAATGGCAGACAGTATTACAAATATATTGTTTAAACCCATTTATGATTTCCTGTTGACTATAGAGTCGGATAACATAATCACAACTGTATAAAAATATATATATATATAAAACTTCAGACAAATTAAGTTTAACCGAGTTTATTTCAGGAAAGAGTGATTCGTGAATTGGGAAACACTCAGAATATAAAACGTCAAGGGAGCTCCAGCCAGCACTGTGACAGGCAGTATTTGTTTACAGGAAAAGTGTTTTTAATAAAATTGTGGAAAAGCGTAAACAGCAGAAAAGTTTTCCATTTTTATATTGACACATGTAAAGGAGTTTATATAGAAATTACCTTTGAATGGATTATGTGTTACAGAACTTTCCCTGAAAGGAAACAGCCTGATTGGTTCTAGCTGAGCATTTCCTTATTTGAGCAGGGTGTGGCAAGATATTTATTTAATATGGACATAGTCTGATTAACCAGCAGGCTGTGATTGGCTGAAGCTCTACTGCTGCAATTTGCTTAGACTCTGCTATTTGTTACAAGAATGTGTATGTGTTTGTGTTGCTGGGGTGGAAACAAGGGCCTTGAGAATGCTAAGCACACACTTTACCACTGAACTACATCACCAGTCCCTAGAATATACTCTTTTAAAATTTCATTAACTTATTTATTTGGACAGGGTCTTGCTGTATAGCTCAGGCTGGCCTTACACTGGCAATCCTCCTGCCTTAGCATCCTGAGTTCTGGGATTACTGGCATGTGCCACCGTACCCAATTTAGAATAAACTTTTTATTTGCAATTTATTTACGTATTAAGTTAGCTGTAGTTCACTGTGTGGGGATTCAAAGTAATGTGGAAGCTTCAGGTCAAATTTAATTTGACACACCATACATGATTTTTAAGGAACCTGAGTGTTCTGGCACATCTTTACATTCCACCCCTAGGCCCCACTCATACAGTCTGTGCTCAACATTATTTATGTTTCTAGGATTCCTTCTCCTTTACTTTTCATGCCTCTGATGTTTTTTCATCCTGGTTATCCCAGGATATCCTTTCACTGCTATCCCAGCCCTTCCTACAATAGGTGAACCACTAGTCAGTCTTTGCCATTTTTACGGTGACTTTCTCAACCATTGCTTCTTATATAACAACCAACTCAAACAACTAAACTTTGTAAACATATGGATAAGTAATAAAGATGACTAATAGTATATGTGTACTTTTCCCCAGTTCAAGGGTTACCTACCTACTCATCATCATTAAATGAGAATGATACACCATTGCAGATCCTGCAAGGCTTAGAGAGACTAGATGATTTGTTCAAGGTAATGCAGCACCTAACTAAGAAAGCTGAAGTCAGATCTTGCTTCGCTATCATGTCTTTCAATGGCAACCATTTTCTTTAGGTCTGTCTTTCCCTGCTACAAAGTAAATTATGAGAGCAGAAAGAAAATGAGTTTTCAGTATCCTCAGTATTAAATACAGGTTGCAGAATGAAACATAACAATAAAAGAATAATCAAATATTGATATGAGCTACTTGACAGTACAGTGAAATCACTAGAGATAAAACTGTGCTCATTCTTTCTATGTTGCAATATAAAACATTTTTCTACAATATTTGTAAGTTTTTGTCTTAATACATGCAAAACGCTCCTTGTTTTCTATCTAATACAATACTCTTCTTAGGGAAAAGAACTTTTATTTTGGCAAGGACATGAAAGGCTGCTTCAGGAGAGAATCAAAGGTGAATGTTAAATTAGTCTAAACTAAGCATAAAGGGCTGTTTTTAATTGCTGGTGGTTAGGTTAGACTAGGCAGTTGTACGATTCTAGCAGGAAGAGCCAGTCTTAAGAAGAGATATAAGAAAAAGACCCTCTCTCTTTAGTCTTTTGATATGTGCAATGATGCACTTGGGCCTCCTGTGAGAATCTTTAACCACAAAGAGAGCAGACTATTTGCTAAATATGGAAAAGAAGAAATATGGGAAGAATTTGAGTCTTGTCATGGGTGAGATGCTGAACTAGTCCATCTTCATCATGATGGTATGGAGTAATGAATTTTCTTTTTTGAATATGTTAGTTAATTTTTTGAACACTGAATTTCAGGAGCTTTGTTATAATATGCCTAGGTTTTCTTAGTATTTATCCTACTTGAGTTCACAGATGGAAATCTTTGTTGTGAGTTGTGATAGATTTATTTTATCAACATCAGCAAATTCTTGGCTATTATCTCTTCAAATATTTTTCCTAGTCCAATTTTCCCTTTTCTTTTCTTCTTTAACCCCAATTGTTATGCTGAACTGTTTGCTATTGTTGCACACATATTGGATGCTGTTATTTTTTTTTCTATGTGTTTTCATTTGTGTTAGTTTGTGTTTTAGTTTGTTTCAATTGTGTTTTTTTTTTGAATTTTTGAATCTACTGCAAATGAATCTTTTCATTCATGATATTGGAACTTTTTACTTTCCACTTGGCTTTTTTAAAAAGTGATTCCCGTGACTAATGAAATTACTTCTCTGATTATTTACATTCTTTACTTTTTCATTTAGCATGCTCATCATTATTATTTTAAAGTCTGGGTCTGGTCATCCCAGTATCTATTCCATTTCTGGGTCTGTTTCTATTGATGATAGGATACATTTCCGTGCTTTTTTTGTATGTCGTGGTTTTAATTATATGCAAAATATTTTGTTTGAAAAGATCATAGATATTGGAGTAAAATACAAAAGATGGTGGGCTCATTTTTCTCTCAGGCAGCATCAGTCTAAGCTATAGATGAGTTGAAGCTGCTGTTGTTGCTTTACTTAGATTCATTTCACCAATACTTCAAATGATTTGAAGTCAAAATTAGGACTTTCCCTTTAGCAGGGTTGGAGAACTGATCACCCAGGAGACTCTAGATACCTCTTTGTGGTTTAAAGCCCACCATCAACTTTTAAACCATTGAAGAGCTGATCATGTTTAAAGCAGGGAGTCAGGTGTTTGGATTGCTTGTGTGTTCTCTGCAATCATTCTAGACCTCAGGTTTCTGGGCCTGAGGAGACTTTTACCTTGCTGCCACATGCTCAGTTTTGAATGGTTGAAGTAGTAGATTTGGTTGAAGGACTGGACTAGGGGGGCTTCTTTCAGTTCTCTGGCCCTCCTCCCAGATATGGCTGGTCATTCTTGCATGAGCATCAGGAAATGGTCTTTCTCAGCAAACCTACCTCTCCTTCAGCCTTAGGCAGCCACAGCTTCATAGTCTGTGGGAGTCAGGATGGCTTACCCTGCCTTCACCCATTATCAGCCCTCAACTGTATTCAGTTTCTCTGATAGTACTTAACGAAGGCCCATGACAAAAGAGTTGTCATGGTTGTCAATTTGTTGGTGCAAATTCCATATGTAACTACTGCCACTAAGTTTTCAACTGTCAAGCCTGTTCATATCAGCCTTACAATTTTCTAAACATTTTAATAATCTTTCTGTATTCCTGTCCTCTTGTCACTGTTTCTTAAAGAATGAAAGTGGTTGTAGGTCTCTTTTTTCCTAGGAAGAACTTGTTGCTTTCTAGATTTTAGTTCTTGAGGTCTCTTTGTATCTTAGATTCTAGAGGTGGCTTACACGAAGGACAACAGAATCATTGTGTCGAGCTTATCTGGTGTATTCTTGTTTGGATGGAAGTAACACTATCCTGAGAGTGTATTTAAGTGGAAGAGGAACCCTCTTCAATAAATTTTTAATTGCGTTTTCTGGTATTTGTAGCTGAATGTATCCTAATCTGATAATATTATATTTAAAATTGTTCTTGGGAGGATGAGCAAATCATAGATTATTTTACTTACTTTTTATTAATAAAATTGATTCATTTTTGTTATAGAAAATTAAAAAACAGAGAAAATTGAGAGGAAAATAAAAAATACCCATAACCACTTTTCATAGACATGCACTAGTATAGTTTTACTATATAACTTCTAATTTTTTCTGTATATATGCCTACTAATTTATAGTTGAAGACAAATATACAGTTTTACAAACTTCTTCCTATTTCTATGAGCTATATATTTTTCCTATGTTACTAAATAATTCTCAATGAACAATTTTAATGCTCTTTAATATTATATTTTATGATAGTCAAAACTTTTATTTCATTGCTCATATATTGGGTGTTCTTGATGTTTATCACAATGACAAATAATCCTCTGGTTGACTCCTTTATATCCCTTAAAGGTTGGAATTATCTGGAGATCAAGCATCTGAATAGTGTTAATGCTGCACTAGGTGTTAGGCTCCTTACTCTACCACACACTACTTGCAATGGAGAAATAAACTTTGTAGGTTAAAGAAAAAAGGAAGGTCAGAGAGCTTACTATAGAAGGAGCCAGGACTAGTGTAAGCACCTAGGGTGCGAAAGGTTTAGGGACTCATAGAAAGCTAATTTAGAGAAGTCAAGGGTTAGGCAAAGTCTGTCTAAGTGTTGCGGTTTGGACAACTTTAAATAATGCCTGACTGAGCGTAAGAGCTGTTCTCCACATATATCCTGTCTCTTCATCTTTCCTATCAGTTATTCTTAATAATTTCAATATATCTTTGAAACACAACTTCAGTTTCATTTTCCTTGGAAATATTTGATGATGCCTTAAACAAATACAATTTTTAAATTTTTTGCTGTCCAAATATCCTCTTCTTATACTTACAGCAAAAATTGTATCATACTACATGCTCTAATTTTGTTTCATTTATATAAACAATGCTTTTATTTGACACTGTATTTCCACTACTCAGCACAGTGCTTAGCAATTCCTTAATGAATGTTATTAGAATGATGTAATAATAACATATTAATAGGAAAAAATGATTGTACCTAATTACCAAATCACTCACTTCCACCCTTCTTCCCTCTGACCTTTCTAAATACCAATAAAAGGTGCTAACACCATTCCCAGAATTGTTAGGACAAATTCAAAAAAGTCATCCAGATAAGTCTCTTTTCCTTTGTATTCATTGTCCATCATTCATCATTCATAACTCATCCTGATTCTAACCATTTCTTACCCTTCCTACATTCCCATCCCACACCAAGATAATATCATCTTGTTTTTTCTGTACTTCAATTGGTATCATAAATAGTTTCCTTTTTTAAATGCTAACATTATCACATTATTCTGTTCTCCATTGAGCAACCAGAGAGATCTTTTAGAAATGAAACAGTGTTGTAGCTCTCCATGTAGTTTTGCCATTGCATTTTGGATGCAGTCTACAGTCCTCTGCTGGCCAGACACAGTGCCATGTGCTCAATAACTGTGTCTTTCTCTCTATGCCATTTTACTCAATCTCCTTCTTGGTTTCTTCAGTTCACACACAATGACTTTCTTGCATTTCCTTAATATATGCTAATGCTTTTCCTATTTTAGGGACATTGTATTTGCTGTGTCCTTGACTGAAATGTCCTTCTTCACATCATCCAGATTCTTAACCAAACATCAAGTCCTCCGTGAGCCTTCTTCATAGTTGTGATACTAGAGCCTCTGTCATACCCCTGGTCTCATTCTCTAATCCTCTTATCTTCCTTTATATTCTTCATGGCATTTTCACTAGAGATTATATCACATATTCAGTTTGTTCATTTGTTCATTTTATAATTTTTCAGTATAATATATGTTCTTTGAGTTCATAAACTGTCTTGATCACTGCTATACTCTAATGAAAAACATTTATTGGACATATGAATTAATAGATACATTTAATAATCTAGACTATTGTTCTATATCATTTAAATTCTGCCTTATGGAGGATCTTATAACCTTTTATGAATAAGATTTATAGTAAGAAATATATGCTACACTACAGTATACATACACAACTGATAACTGTGTCTCATAAAACAGTACTTATACTTATTACATGAATTACATTCTCCCATTTTCTGTTTTAATTTATTTTTCACAATATTAATTTTACCGCCTGCTAATTGCATATAACCAGGGCTACCACTTAAAGTGTATGGCTACATTCTGATGAGGGAGTTATAAAAAGATATATGTATGTATCTATGTAAAACTAAGAGTATATCTGAAAGTACTTATTACATTAAATATCTTTGCATAGTGAAAGCTACAACAAAATATAAATTTAATAAAATATTTTCTGGAAGTTTAGAACATTGCTTTTCTATTCAACTAGCAATTTCATTTGAAATATTGGTGAGAAAAAATACTAACTTTTTAAAAATTAGGTCTATGTGAAAATTAGCTCAAAGTAAAAAATAAACGAAATATTTTTCAGGTAAGGAAAAGTATTGTTAAAATGGAAAAATTATGTTTTTGTCAGATGTATGTGACAATGGTAAATGTAAAAGAGAGTCTTTCTCTTAAGTTGTGACCCTATCTCTTGCAGCCAGGAGTCCCAGTCCAGGTGTAAAGAAATGGGTGTACTCTTCCTTATGAACTTTAGAATTAAAGTCTAACAGAATAAGAAATGCACATTTAAGGGCTCTGTGATATAGGGGAACTGGTGAAGAAGGGGCAGAAAGTTAGAATGCGGTCAAGGGATTATTTCTGTATCCTTTTTTTTTAAGCCTGTAAATTTTACTGTGATTTGTCATGCTCATTCATCTTGTTACATTTCTCAAGCAGAACACTGGGGAACAGAAAAGAGAATTTTATTTATATAAATTAATGTGCTAATTAGCTACTATCTCACAGCTCTTGGAAAGTTGCCATTTTATTTTATTGCACATTAAGGATTGGGTGTCCCAACCCTTTGTATGCCTTTGGAAATGAAGAAATAATCCTACGAAAATATTTCTGCTATCCCAAAGGGAAATGTTAAACACAATGAGCCCCATGCTTAGTTCCTGAGTGTTCTTTAGTACCCTACATTTTACTATTTGTGCTTTTAGCATAGAATATCTCTTTTAGTTGAAGTCTAAGAAGTTATCTTTTGCATTTTGCTATGTTAATTAATAATTGTGCTTATATGTAAAATATATAATTAAAAATACATGTATTCTGATACACCCAGAAAAAAATATACTTATAAATAAATAAAAATGAATAAACTATGGATCCTGCAGGCCAGGATAATTTAAATTAGGGTATGTCATCACCTTAAATAATATGTTCCAAAGGTTTTACTCTTATCTGGGATTTTCCAGTGGTAAGCTGAACTACCTTCGTCTAAATTCCTCTTCATTTCATTAATTGCATGATGAGTGAATATTTGCCTGCTTTATGTTACAGAATAACATTTTGGAAAGAAATGAAAATGTCCTGGCTCTCTTGAAAGAACCCCTAACTTTGAAAATTCATGATATACACCTCTGAGATCCTCACTACCCACCCAACTGACACCAACTAACAAATAACAAATAACTACCCACCATAAACATTGACTAACAAATAGGTGTGAATGTTAGCTGTTAACCAATGCCATATTGAATACTAACTTGATGCAAACATACTCCTTGATTCTGTCCGTCTTTCTTCTCCTTGTGATTTAGAAGGATTGTATTTTGCTACATGCCTTGTGACTACATTCTATCAAAATGAACACATGACTCTCCCCCCTTCCTTCCTTCCCTCTCCTCTTTCTTCTCTCCTTCCTTCCTCCCTCCTTCCTCTCTCTCCCTTCCTTCCCCTCCTTCCTTCCCCTCCTTTTCTTCTTCCTTCCTTCCTTCCTTTCTCTCCTCTCTCCCTCTTTCTTTTTTTTTCTTGTGTTGCTGCATATCAGATTCAGGGCCATGCTTATGCTAGGCAAGTGCTCTACCAATGGCCTGCACTCCCAGTCTTATAACTCCCTTCTTAGCAGCTGTTGTGTGATCAGAAAACTGGCCGGGCCCTCTGGCAAACACCATACTCCTTATTTTCTACTCAGAAGTGTGTCTATGCCTGCTGAGAAGGAAGACCCTCTGTTTACTTCATATTTTAGAAACTGAAGAAATGTACCTATTTCAAAATGTCTTGATTCCTTCTAGTATTTGTTATTTAAAAGAATGATAGAGCTTGACATTCCTTCCTATCTTCTATAAAACATTAAGAACTCCAAGAAAATATCACAAAAAATGTAGAGGATAAAAGCAAGGACTGTGAAAAATAAGAAAGTTAAATATTTCTGTGGGGATGGAGGATTAGGAGAAACACCTTGGAATACTTCAGGGGTAGGTGAGCTCCTCTTGCTCATTGTCAAAAGAAAAAAGAAATTTTTGAAAAGCAGAGAAAGGAGTATAATACGGTATAGAGAGCACTACATCAGCAGCTAGAGTTCTAGTGTATTAGTGGCTTGATGCTGGTCTTGGCTCTATGCCAGAGATTTACTTATAGTCATGTCAAATTGCTTTATTTCACTGACACATCTTTGACCTGTAGAGTGAACGATTGGCTTTAAAATTTACTTAAATCCATTCTAGTTCCATGATTCTGTAACCATGTATTTTTATTTATTCAGAGAAGTTGTAACCTGTTAAAAATAATCTCTACTTTATACCTTTGTTACAAATTCATCACATTACATTAAACACATCATGAAAAACCACAGTGAAAAAGTTGCCTAACATACCAAATCAAGCAAAGTTCTCTGAAATCATTAAATATAATAAAGTGGGAAGATAAACAAGTAGTTTTGTGTATTTTTATGTTTAAAATATTATCAAATTGAAATCAGTAGGTCTCTGTTGGTAATACCTATGTGCAGTTTATTGCATTATTTCCTATGAATACTGCCCAGGGAAGAAAAAAATAAAGGAGAGCCTGAAAAAGTAACAGGCTAGCAGCTTTTCAAAAGCTATTGCATACTTTATTCTGTTTTATGTCTTTTCTCTAGAAGCCCACCAAATGAGGACTATTTGTGAACATCAACATTAGCTTACGAGACAATGGCATTTGCATCTTGAATTCTATTAGATTCTAACCTTGGCAGAGTATAACCCTTTTGCTGAAATATTTATAATTGCCTAGTAACATGGGAAATAAACAATTTATTCCTATTATCTGTGTGCATGTTTTGATACAGAAAAAGCAAACTGTGAATGACGGTGTACTAATAAGATCATGGGATGTCCCCAGCCTGTCATAATGGCTAATAACAAATATTTGCGTCAAGTCTTGGCTATCCAAATACTCCTTATGAAAAGTGGATGAGTGGGTTTGATTTCTCTAACCTTGCAGAACCGTTTTATTCTGTTGTTCCTGTGATGGATCTGTAAGGTAATGCAGTCCAAAGCCTTCAGGCAATGCAGGAATTGAATATTTGCTACTGTGTAACATGTTGTTTCTGAAGTATCTAATTTGGGAGTGATTTAGTAAATACAATCATCATGAATGTTGTGATGTTTTCCCTTTGGTTTTGCATAGGGGATTTTGAAAGAGATTTTTCCTCCTTGTAATCATTTATAAGAACATAGGAAAAATTTCCCAATGTAACAGTTTTATTTTGAAAAATATGATAAGTCTATATGTATTTTAGTGGTGGGGTCACTGAGACTTCAGAGAAGAAAATGGTTTCAACTAATTGCATGGATTCAAATTATGGAGTAACCAAATATTTACAAAAACTTTCATATTGCCCGATAGAAAAACTGTCAATTTATTATAGGAGGCTGCTAACACTTAATGACTTTCTTTGAGAAAATCACTTTTGCAAGTCACCATATATTGTCATGGACAATATCTGAAACCCTAAGTATAACATCAAAAGGCAAAGGCTTCAATGAAAGTTAGAACTGTTTTAATTTAATGAACTACATTAAAAAGATTCACATGGTATAACTCTCACCATCTTTCAGCTGAAAGCGTTCATTAAGGAAAATCTATGTTAATGTTAGTAGCATAAACAGAATTCCAAATAAGGAATGAACACTGTGAAATGAACACTGTGAAATGCCCTGTGGTTTTCTTAAAGGAGTCACTTTTCAGCTTGTCCCTGTGGCAATCTGCCACCCCTAATCCACAGTGCTGCAGTCCTGATAGGGACTCCAGACAAGTGTGTTCCTGGCTATCATTATTACTGATAGAAGGCATGGACTGCCCCAGAAAAGTATGCAATACTAGTTTGGTGGTCTTAAAACTTGACCTAATTTTAGTCTTGTTTTTTTTTTCTTTTGACAATATGGAGGTTTGAACTCAGAGCCTCGTGCTTGCTAGTCAAGAACTCTACCAAATGAGCCACGATCCCAGCCCTTACTTCTTTTTTATTCTTCAGGAAAAAAATATATCTTTCCATGATTAGATAAATAAAACAAACCATATCTCTTCAGATAATAATCAACAGCAGATCAGCTAAATATCATTAGATCCAGAGAAAGTAATTACATTCTTCTCTTAAAAGTTGTTCATGGAGCAGGGTGAAGTGTCCTAAGATTTAGTTCTCACTCTGCTGAGAAAGTCCATGACCTGATCAAAGGGCCTCATACACCTGGGTCTGGGTTTCCTCACATTAGAATATGAGGATAAACTAAATTGTTGCTGAATTCCTTCTTGCTCTGAAGACAAAATATTGATAAGTCATAATTTATAACAGTAACTGATAATATTGATGTATATTAATTCTGAAGCAAAGGAAGCTCTGGCTGAAAGTCCCCTTGTCCTAGATTTTGTAGAAGTACCTCAAGACTTTTTTTTGGAGTTAGCTTTTCAGTCTTTAGGGATAAGAAATGAAGAACACCTAATGAAGAACACCTAGGTTATGAATTTTCACAGAAATTTTATAAAGGTTATCCCCAAATGAAATTTGTCGACCCCTCCATGTAAGTAAAATAAAGCTGGAAGAAGTTAAAAAAGGTATTAAATATTCATATTTTTGCCTTTCAAAATATCCAAACCTACACATAAGAAACTGGTCCAGTGAATATATAAATGGATTTGATGGTTTGCCGGCCAGTCAGTGTTGGATGTAATCTATGGACATCTAATAAATTTGAGTATATCTGTAGATAAAATGCTCATTTTATAGATAATTTTATATGTAAATCAGATATAGAAAAATACAATTTATGTTGTTATGCTAATATATATTGTTAAAACTAATATTTCTAAGTTCTCGGTTTTTAATTTCTCTCCCAGAATATGCTAAAAAAAATTCCTTTTTTCATACTTCAAATATTTGTGTTAAAAAAGTAGCAATTTCTTACAATAAGATATGATGTTATAATAACCCACTTTCCTAAAACTGTGAATAGGAATACATACAGTTTTACATTTTAGAATGATTTTGTTTAGCAATTTGAGTTAATTTTATTATGCTTTAAATTTAGTTTCAATTCTGAGTTTATTTTAACACCTGTTAGGGAATATTCATAGGAAGAAAGTAATAAAGTTGAATATTAGTCATCATATTTGAAAATTTATAACAATATAATTCTCAATAAATCACCACGTGAAAACAAAATTTTGTGAAAACATTTTAGATGCATACACTAAAAATTTGACACTCAGTGTGTTGTTCCTTTAGAACATCTGAAACCAATGAGTGGACATCAATCAAAATATTACTAAGAAGAAATTTTCAGAATTATTTTCATAACTTGTGACATGTCCTTCAGAGTACTATCAAATGTTGAAAACTTTTTCATGGAAGATTATTTTGGATTAAGAACAATAAAGACTTACTCAAAACCAAGTCTAATATATAAACTGAGTATTCTAAACTGCACAATACCATTTTAGGGGATCTCACATAGTGAAGCTAAGGTAACTAGGCTGACTTTCTTGTGGGACTAATGGAAGTAACAATCAAATAAAGTACTCTGTAAGACAAAATCCTGCAAGTTGGAATCACTGTGAAAGCTTTCTCTGTTTCTTTTATTCATACAATGTTTGGGTCATTTATCCCCCCTGAAAGCTCTCTTTTAACAAATGTCAAATTCTGAAAGAAAATTGCCAACTAACTGAGGCCAAAGATACAAAATGTTCTGTTGCTTCAGTTTCTAACTGTGCTGTTTTTTTTTTCCTCTTTCAAAATTTAAATATTATGAAGGGCATAAAATTGTTGCTGTAAGTAAAGAGTTTATGTATTTATAATTAGAAAATAAATAAATATTTAATATCTAAAAATTAAAAAATAAATCTTATCTTTCAGGTAAGCTCTTTTAAAGCACATGTACTTTTCCAATACTACTGTTTTTGCTCAAAATTTGTTTGGCAACTTTTTCTGAATTTGTTCTTGAATCCCGCAAGATTCATTGTGATATCACCCAACCCCTCTCTTACTCTCTTCTCATCTTTTTTTCCTTCTTTTCTTTACCTTCAAAAAGCTGCATCTCCTGCTTTTTTTTTAACCAATATTGGCACTGGCTGATACCATAAACCTTTCCAATACATGATTACTTGGCCTTATTAAAGATTTGCAAAGAGAATGTCCACCAAGAAGGTCATTTTAAGGGAATTATTTCACAAAAAAGAATGAATGCAAACTCTCAAGGAGATGTCTCTGGATGAGAATACTTATCTGAAATTTATAAATCTGGGTTTATTTGTTAGAATGATCTTAGGACTTTATTCTTAATCCTCCTATGCTTTATACAATTTTATAGTCCAAATCAGGAAACAGGTATATAGGTACAGGAATGAAATGTGTAAATGGAATTCCTTGTGGCATCTTAGAATGTGGAAAAATTTTGAAAAGGTAATTTATGGAGTTTTTAAATGGATTGAGTATATTTTAATTGATTAATCTATGAAATTTAAATTCATATTTAAGTTCCCTAGAAAAGATAAAGGTTATAATATTTTCAAAGAATTAGCCTCATATGAAAACACTATCATTTTGGAGATTTCCATCATTCTGTGTTGGTTATGTAAATATGGGACAGGTGGGAAATGGAAAAAATCCATGAACTTTCTGAATCCATGAGACACAGGTTATTAAATTATCCTCAACATTTAACTTCCTGAGATAAAACAAATTGCAAAACAATAATTTTTTTTTGTACCCTCAAGGAACACATGAGAGCATATCCTTACTTTTCACTTTCCTTCAAATCTGCTAGTGTTCATTCTTCAACTCAATGATTTTCTGGGAAAAATTGATACTATTACTTTTTTCATTAACTGAAGAATGGACACTTTTGTTACCTTACACAATGAGTGTCATAATAAAACAGATACTCAAGTTTAGATTTTTCTTTCATGTTTGGCTTACTGTTTTTTCTCTGCTTTATGTGTTTGAAACTAAGTATAATGTCAAGTATATTCTGATTTTAAATAAGTGCTTTCCATAGTCTTCTTAACAAACAGAAATTAGATTACTTTTTCATATTAAAATTAACTAGCAAGATAACCAAGAGAAGATATCTTAGGATATGTTCATTTTTACAGATTCCTTTAAATCGATTCTGTTCCCTTTTTGAAGCACAGATACATAGCACCATATTTCTAAATGTGTCTTATGTGCTTTGCTTTGAAAATAAACTTCAATATGAAAGAGTACGATTAATACCAAATTTAGATCTTTAACATGCAAATACCATCATAGTTTGACTCTCCAAAGTAATGGAGCCAGGATTATTTTATAGCTGAAACATGATAGAAACATTTGACACTTGTAATCAGGGCTTCAAAGATGCCTGTGTGTGTTATTTTAAATATTTCCTGCATCTGTGATCATTTCTACTTCTCCTACCAGCATAAAGCTTTCTCACCCATCATTTCCTCTCAAAATTCTCTATCTTTCTCTGTCTCTCTCTCTCAAATATCTCCCAACCTAAATAAGATAATCAATTCAGCAAAATTACTGTTCAATTAAGCTAAAAATTCAGTCAAACTGTAAAGTTGATCATTGTGTTTATTTTGAGAAATTCCATCTTATCCATAGAATCAGGTCATTTCTGTCAATTAGAATGATCAGTGAGAGGAGAAATAATTGTTTGGCCATATGTCAGAAATACCTGTCTAATAAAGAGGGGGAATTTTGTCAGCTTTTCAATAAGTTATTCTTTAACACCTCCAAAACCCTGTTGATATAAATGGAACCATTGCTTCCTTCAGAGAATTTTTTTAACAGTGAGAAATTGGAGAAAGAAAGGAAATCATTATGCCGTTGGCAACATTCTAAAGTTTTCTGTCCTGATTTTACAAGCCTCTTTGTACATTTTCCTGACTGCTTCATTTAGCAGTTCCAGTGACTTTGATTCTCAACATAACATTTTAAGATGAATGTACACGTCTCACACACACACACACACACACACACACACACACACACATACACATACACACCATCTCTGCATACAAAACAACCAGTTTTTCTGAAACGAATATTGAATGTATAGCTATGTGTCATGTGACATTTGCAAATGGTCACACTGAGCATCTGTGTTTGCTCCAAATAAATGTAAGATTACAGCATTACCTTTTCAAACCTGCAAATTCCTCTTTCTGCAAGCTTTGGCTCCAGCAAATCTCAGCTATTCTTATTATAGCCCTTTCTCACCTGCCCCCAAGTAAGCAACTATTAGTAAGCTTTTGGCAAGGCACATTGGTGAAACTGAGCTATTTATCTGATCATCGTTTGTACTAAAACTAGGAGGTTTTTTTTTTATTTCTAGTCTTTGTTCTAAAATAGCCACAGAATTGTAAACTATTAAAGTGAGAGGAGAACAGAAAAAGAACCCAGAGAAATTATTATTATCACAAAACTATTCATCATACTATATTTCAAGTAACAAATTTCCTTCCTTTTTCCTAAAAAGCCATTTGAAATTTTTCACATGATGGACAATCATCTAATCTTTATAATTTTGTTTATACAGACTTTGTAATAATGTGGGAAAATTCTAAATAAAACACTTTAGTGCAGTATACTAAATTGTGTGAAATTTATAGCTGCAACTTTTATAAAATGCAAATTCCTGGAGTGGAAAAAAAAAGACTGGAAGGAAAGATTCTAAAATATTTCTGATTTTTGAGATTGTAGATGATTTGTTTTCTTTTTACACATTTTCCTTGCTTTTTTTCTGATTTTAAATAATGGATTAAACAAGAAAAAATAATAGCAAGCATGTTTTTATTTAAACAATAACAACAGTGGAAACTTTTTAAATGTTCTTATCTGTTATAAAGTAAGGCAAGCAGGAATGCTTTTTAAAAAAAGAACTAAAAAGCATTTTCCTTAGCAGATTTAAGCAACGATTTGAGTAAAGACTAGATAATTTGATTATGATTCAGAGACTTTTAAGCTCCTAATTATAAGAGAAATTTTATTAATTAAATGCTACCAAGAGCTAAGTGTATGAACATTTAAAAATCTTTCTCATTTCAAAATTCTATTATAATCTTGTGAGAGTTTTTTAGTTCTTATGGATTTTTTAGAGTACAATTTACCCAAAAATTCATTTTTGTTACAAATAAAAGGTTTAGAAAAAATTAAACATAATTTAAAAAAATACCAAAGTCCTTCTCAGGTACATTAAAAAAAAATCAGTTTGCCAGCAGACTTTTCCAACTTCAAATCATATTCTGCAGTTTTACAATTCTACAAATATTTAGTAATCAAATAATTTAAGGTATTCTTTTCCAATTAGAGATAACAGTATTTCTATAGCTATAAAAATTTGATACAGTTTAATAATCTTTATGATATCATTCCATTAGAAGGAATTCAGGTTTTCTTTTAATTTAATTTATACAGAAAAATTTTTTTTGCAAATCACTCATGCATGCATTCTGATTCTTTTACACAGAGTAAATGGAATTTTGAAAGTATGTTGATTTGCTATTTAAATGTGTATGTAGTACTTTATAACCCTCTCCCTAAAGTCTATGCAGAAAATAGATGAAATAGTAGAGAAAGGTAAATAAAGGTGATCTGGAGTTCAGTTGTGCATATGTACTCAGCAATTTAAAAATACTAATTTTGTTCCATTTAGGGGTAAGGAAACATTTCTTTTTCTTTCTTTGCCTAAAGGTCATCTGTAATTGAAGACAAGTTAACAAGAGTCCAGAGGCTGAGTGTGGCTTTGATCTCAGTGTCCAGTCTTTCTCGGTGCAAATCATTCTGGGGAGAAAGGTAGGAGTCATATCAAGATTCGATTGCCTTGCTAAAGGTTATCGAGCCCCTTGTCTTTCCCCCCTTGTCTCCTCCCTGTCCACTTCTGCAGGTCAGTAGCAGCTGGATTTTGTCTTGCAGAAATTGTATTCAGGTATAATACTAAGTTTTATATCTGTTCTTTATGTGCACTTGGTTACTCTGAGATTCAGGGCATGTGTTTTCATCAATAACCATCTTTATTAAATCATTTGAAAATATATAACAAGTATTATTTGGTTTTGGATAAGCAGAATATTCTCATGTTAAAAAAGTACTAGAATATAATTTCTCATACAAATAACTTTGTATAATACTTTCTTTCAGCAACAAGGCAATAGTATTCATACTATAGGTTTTTTTGTGGAGGAAATAAAAAAGAATAACATTGCTTTAAATTGTAATAAGTCCTGGAGATGTTAAACAAATTCATGTTAAATTTAGACACATTTATAATTTTTAAGAAACACATCTCTTGCTTTAACTTATGTAAAAATTACTAATAACACAAGAAAATATTAAAATCATTCCAAATAGCATTTTACAAATTATATACACTACCTTATATAATTTGAAATCTTCCAGTAATTTTATCAAATAACTTATAAGTTACTGTCAGAGTAGTTTTAAGTGGCCCTTTTGAGTTATTTTATAATCAATTATTTTTATAATCAAATATTTCATCAATCATGAAATTCATTTCTTTTGGATAAGTATTTCCAAAAGTAGTGCTTCTGTTAAGTCCTTTGCATTGTCAATTTGCATTTACATAATTTTGCATTTTTTTTAACCAAGCAAAGTATTTTTCACTTAAGCAATAAGACAGTTTTAACTTCCTTTCTCATGCTACTTAACAAAATACGTGTTTGTATTCATAATATTTTAAGTATTGTTCTATGCTTAAAGAAGGTATTGACAATTATATATTATTTCCCACTAGTATCTTGAGGTTTAAGAGTAAAACTTTTTGGATTACAATAAGTTCTTGAGCGAATCATTAGGGTACTTCCATTTCTTTCCTCAGTGATTCAGTGTTTGTGAGCTTAGATACATAAAACACTGTGTTTAAAAATGGTGACTATGGAACTTTTTGTGGTAAAAAATGAGTATTTACTTTTGCATTCCAAAATAAATACATATGATTTTTTCTGTTAAACACCTTTTTATGAAATAACTTCATTTAACACACTAATTCTGTGGTGTTGCAGAAATAATTGCCCACATTATCTGTACTATATATATGGTTAAGATAAAATAAACTTTAAGTGTATACAGGATGGATTTAAAAAACATATATGTAGTTTGTGTACTATTCTTAACTTCAATATTTTTATATTCTATTAAATACTATAAACACATTTGTGGTAGCATTGTAAAACAACAAAGTAAGTTTATAATTTTCAATCAGTTATGTAAATGCAAATCTTACATTCATAGGAAATAATATTTATAAAGGACTATTTGTACATTATTGCATTAGCATATATAAATAATTTTTTCTTAACATTCTGAATAACAAATTCTTCTACTAAAAATCTACTGGCATAAAACCAGCTAGTTACTTTTTTAATCACAGAAGAACTGTTTCCTTCAGTATTCTATCATAAAATTGGACAAAGTATTGCAACTGAATAATACTACATTTAATAATTGAAAAATAATTTCCATTTTGAAATTTTCCCAGCTTTGATATTCTCTAATACAATATGATTTCATTTTCATGCCATAATTATTAATCACCTTTGCCCATATATCCTGATCATATATTAATCATAGAAACTGAACATTTACTTTCCTGAAAATATACCGTCCTAAAGCTAATAAATAGACATTCTTTCACATGTGATGTTCTCACCAAGAAAAATAACTCTTGGCTTTGTCTGAATATCACTTATAAAGCTAGGGTAGTTATTTCTCCAAACATATGATCAATATGTGTTTCTTTTCGATCATCATAGCAGGAACAATCTCATTTAGAGTAGGACCTTTTCAATGTAATTGTATCTTTATACAAAAGCATGTCACACTCCTCCACAAGAATGCAGGATCTCACTTCCCCTTCATGCAGTCATTTGCACCTACTATTTTCCAATTCTACAATGCAAACATTCACAGAAAGGTTAAATACAATGGTGGTTCTGCAATATGTATGCAGAAGAGCTATGCACATTGTACCCAGTCTTCCCTGAATTTAACCTGGGTCAACAGACATGTTTAAATGTGGGCTTGAACATAAATGGTGCCTACCAAAGCAAAGTAAATGGGTGTAAAGATTTTATAAAATGTCACAATTGAGATAAGAGCAGGATCCCAAATGGTGGGATGCGGTGGGGGCTGGAGCAGAGGAGAGCTGGGGGGGGGTGGATGTTCCAAAATCCTTGGTTGAACATAATACATACATTTCATCATTTTAATTTAGCCACAAGTAGCCAAATTGTAGTTACAACTGTCCTGTAACATTTCCTTTTCTATATTCTTGATACGTTCTCTCACTTTCTTACTCTTGTATTTCCAGGCCTTTGTACCACATGAAACTGACAGCAATTGTTCTGATTCATGGCTTAGGAGGAGCAGCTGATTAATCCCATGTCAGCAGTCTTGACCCTATGTGGAAAATAGAACCTCAGAAGGCCCACTCAACAATATATCAGGGATGGGGTGTGTGCTTGCCTTGCTCTCAAATGTAATGAAAGTTTAGGGCAATGCCGAACAGTAATTTGATGCCACTCTTTCCCACAACCATGTTTTAAAAGAACATTCTGGGAGAGGGGATGAGGATGTATTATAGAGAGGAGGTTAACAATTAAAATTGTTTTCTAGGGCAAAATCATCTTTACATGACACACCCCATTTTAAAGGGAATATATGTGCTGTAGTTTAAGAACACAAAAATAGGCTTTGAGGAAACCATTTTAGCTCTTGAGATGGCATTTTTCACAAAAACCCTAAACTCTGCATGTATTTCTATTATGAATTAGGAGGAAAACCTTAGCTCTGAATTATAGTCTCAGAATTTATGATTAAAATAAAGGGATAAAGTGGAATAGCATCTTTTTTTCAATGAGAACCATGTGCATGAAGGCACTAATGTGTGAATTTTATTTACAACTATAAAGCAGATTGAAATGTCAAAGCAACTTGAAAATCTGTCAAATAATGCTAAATCTTAAAGCACAGCGTGCAAGTAATGGTGGACAGAGGACAAGTTTAATCTCAGTATTAGCAGCTATCTACAACTAGTAAAAAAAAAAAAAAGAAAACACACACACACACACACAGGTACACACAGACCAAATAACTACCTAGCATAACTAGATAAATCTGAAATGTGCTGAAATCTTCCACTGCAAACTGCATAATAGCACTTCCAGTGTTCCCTTTCTGTCACCCCCTGTAACCATCAAGCCCCGATTCTGCTGCAGTCAGGTGAACGGTCGAAGAGCTCTTACGGTTGGCTGCATAGAATTCTGAAGAAAGACACATCTGTACAATTTTTCCTTGGACAATAATAAATAATACTTTTTGGTACATTTAGATTTTTTTTTCTACATGTATTTGAGACAAATTATGCAGGATTTTCTTATGCATCCTCTTAAGGCAAAGGTTTTATTTTGAACGCATCCTTCACTGTGAGAGTGCAGCCCTTTGATCAAGTAACATTTGCATTTCTGTATGGGGTAGGGTTTTATGTTCTTTTCATATGTACTGTCTATAACTATGTGTATCATGGTGACTTGTGTTAGTCTCTCTTTAAAACACTAGGTACCAAGTGTTGCTTTCTGAGCAGAATCCATATGTATTAAGAAGACAATAGAATAGAAAAATTTTAAATTCAAAATTAATAGGTTGTTTGAATAGAGCGTATTTTTAGCATGGTTATTTAAAATATTATATGCTCAGATACAAAATGCAATATTTGGGTTTTTAAATGTAGTACCATCTTATTAGCCCTATCTTATAATTTATTCTAAAAAGAGAACAAATGGAATGCTTCTTGAGGCTTTTCTTCAGAGACAAGCACTTTGTACATACTGTTGGGGTATCATTAAAAACTGAAAATGGAACAAACTGTAGGTAACATTGTGATGCTCAAAGACTTCTTAAACATGAGGCGGTGGTTTTATAAAAATGTGTGTTTTGAAGGATAAGCAAGAACACAGAATTTTCTTATAAAACGGAAAGAATTTAAGGTGTGTGTGAGTTTGCAAGTATGATCTTTATCAGGTTTCGGTTTTTATAAGGTAACAATCTTTAATCTTTGCTGTTTGGACTTTGCTGCATGAAGAAATATTCTTTTCCCTTCACTCAGAAAACAGTTTTCCACTTTTCTTTGATTTGATTGCATTTTCTTTTTTGTAAAAAACCCCTCCAACCTTGTCTGCTTCATTTATGCAATGTTTGGATATTAAAACTGCCTGTATCTCAAAGGCACACAAACACCTTGTCAATAAAGTAGTAAATTAAACAACTGGCATAAAAAAATCATTCAGCAAATTTTCTCATTAGTAACCAACTATTTTGAGCACTTTCAGGATTAGAGCTTTAACATTTGGCAAAATTTAAATAGGACAAGATTTGAGTTTATTGAGAAGTAAATTATAACATAGAGTGAAGTCATTCATTTCATCATTTTTAAGAAAAATATTTCCATTTAGTATGGTTTTTCATATAAGTTTTATTTACTAGGCTTCACAAAGCATACTTTTCCAAAAATACTATGTAAGTTTACATTTTGGAGCATTGTGTTAGCATTTATCAAAAATAAAAGCCAAGTGGAATACAAATTGCATATCTCTCAATCAGACAGAGTTTAGTTTCTAATATCAAGAATATATTATTGAAGGAGTGCTTTTTTGTGTCTTCAGTAATGGAATGGTTCTTTCTGCTTTCCCTCACCTACTGAGTAAGGCAGCATGTAGTGTCTATGAAGGAGCTTGATGTTTCTTAGATAATATGGCCTGGGTGATACTGTTTGCAAGCTTATTTGCTCCTGTGTTGTGTTCATAAGCAGGAGAATATAATTCATTTCTGCATATCTGCTAGACTGGACAAATCAAGGTGACAATCCGTGGTTAGCTCTGTCAGGCCCTTTGTCCTACCACTGCTGTGAATGGAAGTACAATGGAAGCGAATTGAATATATAACAGTCCAGCTGCCTTGTTGTGACAGCCCCATCCTACCATGGCAGTGTGTCAGGTCATGTTTGTGTACCAGTAGCCAATCCATAAGATGACAATGCAAATTGTGTGAAAAGTCTTCTATAAGATAACAAATCATGTTGGGGATTGAGGTGTGGGGAGAAGAGGAAAAGGGGAGGTTGAACACATGTCTCAGAAAAATAATGACCCGTAAAAGGTTATATTTTTGGTATAGTGATTATGTTCAAATGCAGAGCCCTCATCCCAATTCTGGCATTTGTCTCAAAGATGCAGGTAGGTGCTTACACTTAAATTGATCACACCATTTCTGCGTGCAAGGTTCTGCATTAATGTTACTTTTAAAGCTGTTTATATTTCATTTACGCATGCAATTAATCATCTTTACTGTGTTGATGCTACTGGCGTCAGCAGTGTGACTTAATTAAATTTGAAATTATAGTACAGTAAATACAGGCTTCCAACTAGCCAGTCCAAATTAAATGCTGTGGTCTATTTCTTACCCATGGTGATTTCCAATTTAAGTGTTCATTTGAAAGGTTACATTTCAGACTAAAAGCAGGTTTCTTTTTTTAAAACTTAACTGTTGCTAAACTGGAAGAGCTCTCTTTCAATGAGAACTTTATATCTATTATTACTATTCTCAGTATTTAAATACAATGTGATTTATATTTATTATATTACCATTAATATTTATCTGCTCAGAGGCCAGAGGTTTTTTAATGAATGTTTTTACCCCTTCCTACAGTACCCACTTTTCTCTGATACATCAACCCTGAGCTGCTTTTAAAAGGTTTCGCCTCCATTTTGTTTCAGTCTGGTAATCAAGCAATTAGCCCACAAAATGGAGGTCCTTGCTCTGCTCTCTGTACCAGATCCTAGATGGGTAGATGTACCTGTTTGAAATCTCAGACAGTACAACTTACTGCTGATCTTGTGAAATTGGCTTCTGAAGAATGTTTTTATGATGTCAAATAAATGACTCTTGCTTAAAAGGAACAGTAGGAGCTTCAGACCTTGATGGTACTGTCATCAGAGAATTATCCTACATGCAAGACCTGTACTTCCTTTGTCTTCTGACTGGAGAAAGTAAAAATTTAAGTTACATGTTAAAAAATTCCAATGACAAAGCACCAAGCCCTAAAACATTGCTAACTTCATTTCTTTAAATGTTTATTATTTTATGTAGTACTATCATCTGCAAATAATTCATAACATATCTAGCAATGTGTCTGACCAGAAATGCAGCCACACTCCTATCATATACGCAATACAGGATTTGAGTACTAGAAAATTTGTCATCCGTAAAGTGCAGCACAGGACTTGTATGTAAAAGCACACGCTCTTTTCTTTTCTCTTTTTTTTAATGCAGTGCTGCCTTGTCTGCACTTTTTGAAATTGCATATTTATCAGTTCATGAATTATTCATGAGATTGGAAAAATGGAGGGGGTTTGCTCCAGGAGAATGAGGAAGAAGAGCATAAAAAAATATACATGCTTGAAATATTTGGGGTAGAGGATGCTTTTAATATGAATACTAGCAATTCTGCTCAAGGACAGCTATATCTAGATATTATTGTGTGTGTGTGTGTGTGTGCGTGTGTTTGTGTGTGTGTGCTGTGCTTAGATCTAGTATTGTACATCTTAGTATTTAAAAATTATTTTGCTATGTTGTCTATGTGTTTTCCAGGAAATCAGGAAGAGTGCATGTTGTTTAGAATTGGGGGAAATGAAGACTAAGATGCTTCAAAAACTTCTAAAATGTAGAGTGTTTAATAAATATTAATCTTTTGTCTGTCAGCTTTGATTGTTGTCAAAGAAAGGAGCTGACAGATTGAGGATTAATGAAATGTTTCATAAATTAGAAATGAAACTCTCAGCAGAATGTCCAAGTAGGATTCAAACATTGCCCAACCAGAGATCTGGGCTGGTACAACAGCCTCTTCTTAAATCCAATCGTTTTCTCAATCTATGAGAAAAATAAACTTCCCTTATCTACTAATGAATAACAGATATAAAGCTTCTTTAATTAAAGAAATCAATGCTTTTCTACATTTAAAAGTTTCAAAATTATCTTTTGAAACATGCTAAAGCATGTTGATATTTTTCTTAAAAACAAACTAAAAGGAAATAATAAGAACAAAACTCCCCTAGAAATGGCTATAAAAGTAAGAAACTCATTGCCAAGAGTTCATTAATAAGCAGGAAAATTTTTAAAAGGTTAGAAAAGACAAAATATAACTACTCCCACTTGCTTTATTGGGATATGTGTGTGTGGGGGGGTATTTTTTGGGGGATGGTTAATGGGATGAGGAGTGACCATACTTGGGAGCATGCTATAACTTTCTATTTTGTTCCACAATATAACATGATGATAACCTATGAAATTTGCAAACTAACCTCCCTGTTAAAGAAAGATGAATGATATGGCCTATGATGATAAATTATAAAAATGATATTTTCTTACTCTTAATTCTCAAAAATTCCTATATAAAATAGATGACCCAAGGAAGCATGCTAAGCTAAAATAAGTAATAGGGTTATGTGATTCATTAAGCCTTGATAAAATGGTACACTAAAAAAAGAAAAACGTGTGTGTCTCTGTGTGTATGTGTGATGTGACCACACTCTCAGTTTTTAGTTCCTGAAAATTCTAATTTAGGTATTAGTAGGTTAGAGTTGAAAAAAGACGACTTTTAATTCTTCCTTTTTCTATTCCATCCATTTAGACTTTTTAACTTTTCTGCATGGTTGTTCTGCACACTCACTTGAAGTACCTCTTTTCTTATCGTCTAGAGATACAGAATTTGAAAGGGGGCTAGTAGAGTGTATAAAAATGTTTAGCTTAATCACTCCCTAATGACAGCGACTTATGTCCTCAGTGCACTCGATTTGTTTCCTGGGTTTTATTTTTTTTTATTTTTATTTTTATTTTTTTTCTTTTATTATTCATATGTGCATACAAGGCTTGGTTCATTTCTCCCCCCTGCCCCCACCCCCTCCCTTACCACCCACTCCACCCCCTCCCGCTCCCCCCCCCCAATACCCAGCAGAAACTATTTTGCCCTTATCTCTAATTTTGTTGTAGAGAGAGTATAAGCAATAATAGGAAGGAACAAGGGGTTTTGCTGGTTGAGATAAGGATAGCTATACAGGGCATTGACTCACATTGATTTCCTGTGCGTGGGTGTTACCTTCTAGGTTAATTCTTTTTGATCTAACCTTTTCTCTAGTTCCTGGTCCCCTTTTCCTATTGGCCTCAGTTGCTTTAAGGTATCTGCTTTAGTTTCTCTGCATTAAGGGCAACAAATGCTAGCTAGTTTTTTAGGTGTCTTACCTATCCTCACCCCTCCCTTGTGTGCTCTCGCTTTTATCATGTGCTCATAGTCCAATCCCCTTGTTGTGTTTGCCCTTGATCTAATGTCCACATATGAGGGAGAACATACGATTTTTGGTCTTTTGAGCCAGGCTAACCTCACTCAGAATGATGTTCTCCAATTCCATCCATTTACCAGCGAATGATAACATTTCGTTCTTCTTCATGGCTGCATAAAATTCCATTGTGTATAGATACTACATTTTCTTAATCCATTCGTCAGTGCTGGGGCATCTTGGCTGTTTCCATAACTTGGCTATTGTGAATAGTGCCGCAATAAACATGGATGTGCAGGTGCCTCTGGAGTAACAGTCTTTTGGGTATATCCCCAAGAGTGGTATTGCTGGATCAAATGGTAGATCGATGTCCAGCTTTTTAAGTAGCGTCCAAATTTTTTTCCAGAGTGGTTGTACTAGTCTACATTCCCACCAACAGTGTAAGAGGGTTCCTTTTTCCCCGCATCCTCGCCAACACCTGTTGTTGGTGGTGTTGCTGATGATGGCTATTCTAACAGGGGTGAGGTGGAATCTTAGTGTGGTTTTAATTTGCATTTCCTTTATTGCTAGAGATGGTGAGCATTTTAAAAATATGGAATGCTTCACGAATTTGCGTGTTTCCTGGGTTTTAAAAGTAGATTATTTCCATGGTGCAGGCTTAGTGTAAGCTGTTGAGAAACCAGACGCACTGCACTTCAGCCTGAGTTTGGGACGTTCGCCAAGGGTAATCTGATTAAAGGGGCACTTTTTTTACAACATTGTGCTGCTTTGAAAATTCTGTGCAGCCCAATGGAGTGAGAGCCAAAAAAATGATTTCTGAAGACTAACTAGTTTCTTGAACAAAATTAAAAACCTGATGAATCTCTTCAACCTAAGTGCATTGGATAAACAAAATGTCCTTAGTAGTACATCTGTTACCTACAAGGAATTGCATCATCTATTTAATGAAGATCTTGGCTTCTTTGGTTTGCTTTTGGTCACATGAATTTACACCATCAGTCTACCATTCTTGTTCTATGGATAAGAATGAAAACAGTAAGTTTCTAGTTTTAGTTGTGTTATTCTGTGCCCTGAGAAGTAGTCACTTGTGTTTTGAACTAAGAACAAGTAGCAGTTATGTTTGCCTGAGAAGTTTAGCATCTGTAAGTTGTTTAAAGGTAATTATCATAGCCCAAATATTGGATGTCTTTTAAAAGATAGACTATAATACTAATTAAATATGTCATGTTTGCACACACCAGAATGTACTCAAAAGAACCTTTTGTGCTTCACTTATTTTATTGAAGTATTTTCATATTCTTCCGTGGGTTCTAATGAGGCAAGGAAAGATAGATAACAAAATTTGCTCCCATTTTCCTCATATCCTTAGAGTAGGGTGAACATCAAATTTTTGTGAGAATCCATCCATTTAAGTAGACGAATGCTTTCTGTATCCCAGTGTCTATATGCACGGCCTACAAATGAATGCTTGATTTCTGTCACTTCTTCTAATGGATCTTATTGGCATTTTGTCTTCATTGGTGAGACCTTTAAGAATTCCCTACCCTCCATCTAACAACTCAAGGATTTTCAAAATAACTGAAACAGTATAGGAAGATACCAAGAAATAGTTCTGGAAGGGAAAATAAAATATATTTTAATTCCACGTAGTACTGTTTCGACAAACATGCCAAACTAAGTATTATCTATGAACCAATCCTTGCCCACAACTGCTCATACTCTACAGAGGGAGAAAGAGTCTGTTGAGAAAGAGTCAATCTTGTATTAGAATCAGAAACCAATTGCTGAGAGATCCAAGATGAGGGAACAGTATGCCTTCTTGAAAGGAGTATCAATATTTGTGAAGTAGAGTTCTTAAATAAGATACTCTTTCCAAAAGTAAAATGCTTTTAATTCCTAACTTTACCAGGTCACAATAAAAACTAATGTCCATGACACAATTTCATGCATGTAGCTTACAAAGAGCAAAAGCTTTCTGATAGTTAGTTGTTGCCTGAAACATGTTGAATTGTTCTACATGGTATGATTCTAAAACCTGTGGTCTTCATTTTGATGGAAATAAATCCTCGAGCATGTACATATAATAAAAGATGGAATTTCTTAAGATATACTTTTTATTTATGGTGACATGGAAGGAATGTGTCAAAAAAACTCCAATCAAAATAGGAACCCCAAGATACTACAGATTGAATTGGGCCTTCCCCCACAACAAGCATGTACTGCACTTCTTTGTTAAAGATGACAGTTGTTTTTCTTCTGAGCCTTCTTTAACTCCCTAGGAACATTGGTATAGAATGGCTCAGGAAAATGTGATATGGTAAAGACAATTCAATGACAAAATATAGTATTTCCAAAGAAACTCTTTGCTGCGATTAGGCCATGTTTCAGGACGGGAGTGAGGTCATTTCAGAGCAAAATCCCTATCTGTGCCAGGGAGGTTGTCCTTATGGATCCAGAGAACATTTTATGGTCTTTCTTCCCCCTGCAGAATAGAAAGGGTAATTTGACTCAGCCACATTAATATGAATGGCTTGGAGTTATATGATTGAAGATATTTTAATACTAGCACCAACATCAGCTTGCAGGAAAGAAACAGTGCTCCAGGGTAACAATGAGTCCAAGTAAATATTCCTGTGAAGAGAAAGACAAAGAGCAATGATTTTATTCTGGAGAGGTATGGGCAAGAGTGAGGAGGTGTTTGCTTTCTTTGCATTTAGACATGTTATTTTAGAACTAGTCCTTTGAAAACCTTCTAGGGCCAAGAGAGGCCGTAACTCTACATATCTGTCCGTACAACCCCTTTGTAGCACCGGTAATGACTGTGAACCAATTTTACTCTTTGAAGTTTAATGATAGATTTTTTTTTTATTTAGTTTTTGGATATCTCTTTAAGATTTTTGAATTTTGTGCCACTTAAAATGAGATATTCATGTCAGGAAGATGTCCTGCTGTTCTAAGAAGGGGAGGGGACACCATTAAAAAAATCTTGATAATCAAGGCCACCTGTGATCCTGGGCTGCTTTCTGGTGCACAAAGACACCGAGGAAAGCTGTTCTCCGAACTAAAGCAAATGTCTGTGATCCACAAGACACTTCAGCCTCTTCCCACTAAGAAAAAAGGAAAATCATGCTACCACAGGATCAGCTGCTCTCTGTTCCTTCCTTAAAAAAAAAAAAGAAATTCCAGGCGGTTGCTATTTAACACAAAGCCCCATGACCTTAGTGCCGTGGCTGCTTTGAAACACCGAGCTATTTAATGATGCAAATTACAAACAGAGGGAAAACATCAGAAGAATCTGTCTGGAAATTAGCTTGTTTGACTGAAAATTAGCTAGCTTAATCGAACTTGCAGGACTCAGATTTTCTCTGCAGAAGCCTGGCTTGGAGCTTTGGTCCATTTGCATTATCTCACCACTCACTAGAACCCTTGGAAATGATGAAAATTAGAGACAGAGAAATCTATCTTCTATTTACATGGTTGGAATAACCAAATATCCTCTTGGATATTTAGTAGGCACCTTAGGGTTTCCAAAGAAATGATATATTACATATTTGTAAAAAAGTCAACCTAGAAATATTAAATTATTGCTGTATCCAATAGTTCCTAAAATGCTGAGTCAAATTATTCTTTGGGCATAAAGAGATAAGAGAAATCACATCTGTGTTGATACATAATTATATTTTGCTTTGATTTAAGGACATTGTATTATGGTAGCAACACAACCCAATTCATGCAGAGAGAATCCTTGTAAACACTGAATCTGGTCAAAGACTTCAAAGACATGCTTAAAACACAGGACTACATTTGAGGCTTATGAATAATTCTGAAGGTCAAAAATTTGTACCATGTAGAGTTAACAACATCAGGTCATCAGGATCTATATAAAACATCAGTTCTTAAATTAAAAACAAGATTCAACAACTTTAAAGCCATATTTTACTTTTTAAGAGGTACAAACAGGACCGTGGGATTTTCTTTGAATAGTTTTAGAAATATTTGTGCTTTCATATTTCTATAGATGACTGGGATAAGTTTGTTATTATTTATAATATCAAAGTAGCTAAAATCCTAAACCATTTGCCATGCACATCTTCTTCTTCATGTTCAGCCAAGCAATCAACCAAGCACCTTTGTCTGATAAAGAAAAATAACATTCATAAAGAAATGAGGGCCTGTATGATATATCACTTTATTTAAAAAATAATAAGTGGTAAGAATATAAGTAATTTAAAATAAACTCATTATTTTAAAAATAATTTAAAAGTTTAATTCAAGAAATGTGTTAAAATATAACTGGAAGTGTATGTATAATGTAATAGGATAGAAACATACTATTTGGGTATCATAATAAAATAATATTGATGATTTTAGGTAGAATTCATTAAAAGGAAAGATAAATATATACCATTTTTCTATTTTAAAAAGTAAAATATATCATAATTTGTTATTTATAAACTTTAAGTTTTAATGAAAATGTCTGGTAATAGTTTCTGAATTTCTATTGAGAAAACTGACAGTTCACAAATACGTCAAATTTAGTTATTAGGGACATATTGCAATTTCTAACTTTTTACAGGAGTGGTAACTTATCTTTGCAGCTACTTTGAAACACTGAAATTACTTGAAAATTTTATCTCCATTAAATTTTTAAAATTATTTTTATTGTTCAAATAGTCTTTAGGCTTCCACAGAATAGCACCACGTGGCTGACTTATTTCATTGTTGTCTTCTAATCTATCATCACACGTAGAGCAATGCCATTATATTTTCAGGCAATTTTTTTTTGCAAATTAAACGATGGATATTGTTGGTTAGTATTCTGACAAATGTTGAGTGAAATTCATTGACTGTCATTAAATGCTTATAAAAGCATATTTTATAAGTTTCCCCATAAATCTTATGGGCAAAAATGATGTTATCAATATTTTCAGTATCTATTTAACTAGCACTTAATATTTTGAGTTATTTGTTTACCTTTGGAGTCTTTAACATGATGGAGAGGCAAGAGAGCAACAATTCTCAAAGAAAATAGACTGTTGTGAAACTACTTTATTAAGTCTCTGGATTTCTTTCATGTGCACAGTCCACGCTTTGTTGATTGAATACATCAGTGGTTTCTGGTCTCATTGTCATACCTCTGATAAACATCCTTATTTAAAAAATTTCCTTGTCATTGGGAAAATATGTTCATGATTTTTAAAAAATGTTATCTTTTTCATTGTTACTTCCAGTCAATTTTGATAATACTACTCAAATTCAGTGCTTGGTTCTAAACAACTTTAATTTGTAATCTGAACAATGTTCTGAAAACGTTCCACCTCCAGAAGTAAATTACTAGAGCTTTCCTCTTTTTGCCTCCCCCACCACCTACCATAATGGGTGAATACAAAACATTGTCACTTGCCTCACTGTTAAAATACATTGTCCTTATCTATTTTAATACATCAGCCTTAAATTTTATCATCCCTGGGGAATTAGGCTACTGATAGAATTGTTATGCCAAAAGAGGAACACTAAGGCACATATATTATTTTTACTGTATAAGGTTGGTCTGCACTGTGATACCCAAATTGGTTAGTATACTTTTGTTATTTTTCTATTTGGTTGGCCTTGATCATTCTACGTTTGGTGAATAAATCCCCTACTCCATAACTTAAAAACATAGAATATATATGGTTTGTTTAGAGACCAAGTTCATTCTGAAGCATGTTTACCCTCAGACAAAACAACATAATAGTACATATAAATATATATTCTGCTATAAATATATATTCTGCTACATATGAGTGTTGTAAAATATAGTAAATAAAATACTGACATATTTAGAATGTACTAATATATATGCATCATGCCATTCTTGGTGGCAAATAACTTTATTAGGTCATGTCATTTCAAACAATGTCCTGTGTGAATTAAAATTTCTGGTTTGTAGACAGGTGTACATTTTACAATACTGGGGAGATCTATTCTTCAGAGACCATAATGGCAGTTAGCTTTTAACTTTCAGTTTGATAGGTTCTGAGTGATCATCCTCAGAAGGTTTGGATGGAAGGAAAGGTGCCTTATGCTGGGCAGCCTGCCCTCTGTGTAGGGATACAGAGCAGATGCAGAGAATCGGCCTCTCTGCCCAGAGGCTCATCCATCCTGATCCAGCTTGTGGACAGCTCCTCTGTGGAGAAGTGGCTGATGGCCGCCCAGCTCCTTTCCACCCCCGCCCCCATCCCTGCTACACTCACAGCAGTCCCAGCTCTGGGTGTGAGCTACGATGTTTGACGTCTGCAGCAGGAGCCACAAAAGGAACGATACTGGGTGCATGGACGGGCGCTGGCAGATAGAGAGTCATGGGGTGGCCAGGGGCGGATGAAGCTTATCTCTTCCCACGACATCTCCCTAGATCTCAGGGCCAGGAATAAAACCACCTTAAATAAAACAAGCAAATCCTATTTAAACGTACTGCCTTCTAAGACCGACCAGGGCTGTGGACATTGACTGTCAGATTTCCTTGTCAAAGGCCAGGAGACTTTGGGAGAAAAAAAAATTTTTTTTTTCTTTATAGAATTCCTTTTTCTAGAAAGCATGCTTATTTTATCCCCACCAACAGGTCATTTGTGCTGCTGGCAGACTATGGTCATTACACAAAAGCAAATATTATTAGCAACAGGAATAGGAATTTGGGATTACTTCACCCACATGTAAAATTAATGCTTTCTTTTCTGCAGGAACAATGAAAGTTTGAGAGGCTTGTGGAAAATGTGCTACAGAATTGTAAAACTAAAGCTTTCCTGAGGTTGGCATCCTCTTTATTTTAAAAACTAAACATTTAAGTAGTAATTGGCAAAGAAAATACTGCATATTGGACACGTTTAGTTAAATGAATTCTGTATATTCTGCACTTTTAACTTTTCATCATGTGATTTCCTGAGTAATAAGTCTCACTTAGCATTTTCTCATTTTCTCAGTGTAGGCATCAGTCAGACTTATTCAGTGGCACTGAGTACATGGAATGTATGCTTACACCCTTCATAAAAAGATCTGATGTGAGGCAGGCAGCCAGAGAGAACTTCAAGGATTTGGCAAAGGCAAGGGCATATCTTAACCTATCCCAAATTCTCATTTTGAACATGTAAAATTTCAGTCACTTAAAAAATAAATTTAATTATGTGTACTTCAGTACTTTCTTCACAGAACTGGTACTAGAAATAGTTTAAGAACAAACTGTTCTAGGTTTTATTTTTACTGGATTTGTAGGTAAAACTGCCAAAACTGTCACTTTAAAATGTTGTTTGCCACCAGATTTTGGAGTCCTCATTTCTGGTTCAGAACTTTGAAGTTAGCAGCCAAATGTTTGGGTACTTACTGTTGAGTCGTGCAGATCAAAATTCCAGGATGGGCCAAAGTATTCCTATTTCCAAATGGATGGTGAAAGAGAGATTGAGAGAGAGAGAGAGGGAAAGAGAGAGAGACAGAGACAGAGAGGAGAGAGACAGTGAGGAGAGAGACAGAGAGAGAGGGAGAGAGTAAAAAAGCAACCTAATAGGAAAAGTTACAAGAGCTTTCTCTGCTTTGACCTACTTTAGAAACTTTTCCTGTCTACCAAACTATGTTTGCAGAGATAAAGTCAGCCTCCTTTCCCAGTAACATGATTATTCTTTCACGACACATTAGAAATCCAAAAAGAAAAGACCTCTGGAGCCACCTGGAAATTTCTTTTTGCTGTGGGCCAAGTCCAACCCCTTATGGCTTGGACCATGGGATGCATTGTGGCAGGTATAGATGTTAATGTAACAACCATGATTAGAAGGGGAACAAATTTCTTTTAGCACCCATGATTACAAGGGGAAAAGTTGTCTTATGGACTTGTGTTTGTTGCTGCCATTTCTAGATTACTCAGCCACAGGCACTTGGTCTACCTTCCCTCTCACAAGCCTACCTCCCTCCCCAAACAAAGGGAATGGGACTCTCAACATTTTTTTGTTGTTTGTGGGGTTGCTCTGGTTGAGCAAAGATCATCATGCTCTGATTTAGTGTTTTCAAATAAGTGTGCCCTCTGCTGCAGCACTCTATTGAGAGACAACACAGTCCAAGCAGGAGAGTTCAGCATGGCCACTAATAAAACACAAGTGCTGCTTTGTCAGGCCACGAGTGATTACTTGAACAAGTGCCAACGAAGAAACCAAACATTAGAGCTCCGCGCTTCAGACCCTCAAGACAAAGGGCCAATTGACTTTCCTCATTAGTTTTTGTGCCAAACATGTAAACACAGTTTCCTCTCTATCTTTGATGCTCAAAGCATGCCAGCTTGTTAACATCTTGGGTGGTACTGTGGTTTATGAGGCCATAAAGACTATTATGTTGGGATGGGTATTTTTTTCTCTTTTCTTATTGGAAAAGATCAGCTTATCCTATTAATTTTTTTAATGAAAGGAGAGTCATTGGGATATTTTTCAAAACTAGTTCCATTCATTCAAATAAGACCATCAAAAAATGAGAGAGAGACACACAGAGACACAGAGAAAGAGTGAGATAGAGAAGGAAAAGCACAAAAAAGCAAGAGAGGAAAAAAGGGAGAAAGACCCATGATCCTTTTTGTGTCTATTATAAATTTTTCCAAAGCAAAGCCTCAAGTAAGTAATCATTGGAACTAAAGGTTGTGGAAGACTGATACATGGGAGCCAGTGAGGGTTGTAGAATTGCGTCAGACCTTCATCTTGGAGTGATTAATATTACATCTTTGAACCAAGCTCTCTTGTAGTCAAAAATTTAGATCAGTGACTCATTGGCTTTCAGCTGCTCACTTTATCTCTCCCTTCTTCCTGTTGTCTTTCTATTTTCGTTATTCTTTCACACCTGTGTTTACCAGTGCTTCACGCCCCTCTTCCTTGCATTCCTGATTTCTCAGGCCAGATGAGGTAGGTGTCAACAAATGTGTTGTCATTTGTGTGATTACATAGAAAACACTTTGCCCAAATTTGTCTTTACAACTAGGCTAATTGGAAAAAAGGGCATTGCCTCAGTGGTTGTAGAGACATAATTGTGAGCCTTGGTTTCATGAGTCAGCCTTATTAACTTCATTGTGAAATCATTTTCACCTATTAAGTTGACCAGCATTGAGATGTGATAGCACAATATATTTTGGAGGCAATGTAAATTATTATAGACCCTGTGGATGGGCATTTAATCATATCTGTTTTATATAACTTGTCATCAATTCCATTTCTAGAACTTTTCATACAGATGCACTCGTTCATGTTCATAAAGGCTGATTAAAAAAATTGTAGCATTGTTTGCCATAACAAGAGATTAGAGGGGAAACCCTTAATTGCACATCACTTGAGGACTGGTTAGATAAATTATGCTGGATCCATAAAATGAAGAAGTATATATCTGTTAAAAGATATGCTATTTTGTATATAATGAAATAGGATATTCTCCAATTTGCATTTTTGTATGAAACAGCAAGGTATAAAACAATATGCCTAATTAACTGACAATTGTATAAAAGTTGGTTGTCCCACAGAAGAACTTGACTCTTAGTATCAGATCAGAGAGAGAGAGAGACATAGTTTAGTGTATCACCCTTTGTAATTTTAAAATTTCTTATCCTGTTGTATTCCTTATTCTAATGAAATAAAATCATTAGTTTTAAAGCATATCTTAGAAATAATACATAAATTCATGATTAGCTATTAATACCATAATTTGAGTCACTTTGCCTATAAATAAAGGCTAGCTTGTGTAGACCCCTATGAGATTAGGACTGATTATTAATACATTTTGTCATGGGGAGGGAGATATTTGGGTAAGGAAAGCAAAATCCTAACAAGAGATTACAAGTCTTGGGGATGCAGCAAAATAAATGTCTGGAAGCATAATGAGGATTCTGAGTCCCTAAGGAATTAGACACTATGGAGATGGGCAAGAGATGGAAGGAGAATACCTGAAAGCAGAAATAAGGCCATTGAAAGCAAAATAAGCTCAAAGACAACTTGGTAAGCTACTGTCCTTGGTCAGAAATCTTTAATAAATGTTCAAATATTCTGTGGGGGATAGGGTTGTGAGCAGTAACCCTAGTTTTGCAGCAAGTTTAGCATAGTGGGAGGTGCATTAACTCTTTCCTGCCACTAGGGTACTATTTAGTATAGTGTTCTATCACTGCAGTCAATGGCCTAGAAACAGATTATTTCAAAGTAATGACACCCCAGAGGCCTGGAAGTGTTAATGTGACTAGGGAGTTATTTAGCCTCTAGGGAAGACAGAATTTGCTCCCACAAAGGCGTAGTGATTTAGTAGACAACACTGAGATGCAAAACACAGTACAGCCCTATTCTATCTTGACTTCTCTGCACATTGGTGCTGCTACTTTGGTCAGCATTTAACATCATTTTATTCCAGTATAGCTGTGAAACAGGGCCACAATTCTTTACTCAGATTGCAGGTATATTGGATGGATTGCTAAGACAGCACTTACGAAGGACTGGGAGATGAGAATTCTTTAATATGGGGATGATCTCCTGTTATAGAGACCCAAAGCCATGGACTAAAAATCAAATGACCAGATGTCAACACTCAGACTACAGTCAGCTAACCAGGGGAATTTGGATGAGTTTTTTTAACTTCCCCAGGCTTAAGTGTCCTTATTTATGAAAAAAGAATTCAGGCTCAATGATCTCTAACACTCATGAACTGTAGCCAGATACCTAAGAAATAGTCAAATGGGAACATTTATAAAACATATAATGGAATTTTAGTATTTTCACATTCTCCCAAGCTTCTCTATCATTAGGTGAACAATGACATATACTAAGAATGTTCTAAGATCTAGAGAATGCATCCTGCTCAAAGGGGATAAATATGAAAGAAAATAAAAGATGTTTCCTATTGATGATTTATCTCTCACTTTTGAAATATGGAGCATAAACTCATATAACAGATAAGAGTTCAATGAAAACCTACTCAACATCATGAATAATATAAATAATATTTTGCTACATAAAAGTGATTTAAAAAATTCAAGTGTGACTAAATCAAGAAGGCTTCCTAGAAGATTCAAAATAAAAGTAAACAAAAACAGAGAAAGAGATATATGTTAGCAGAGTAAAAAGATACCATAGTGGGGTATGTAGTTAATATGCAAAAGAAATAATTAAAGAAGAAGTCATATAAACAGTAGTGAGCAAATTGGCAATATTACAGCTTACATAAAATGAATACGATAACAACATAAAGAAGTTAATGTTACAGTGGTCAAAACTGATGGAAAAGCTTCACAATAATTATGTAGAAGAATCTCTCTTGAAAATATAAAGCATTTAAGGTTCATAAATGTTTTGGTTTATAATTATGAAATAAAAGCATGATTTGAGGGTGGTGGTTGTCCATTAAAATAAAGTCACCAAGGCTGAAAGCAAATTCAGGGAGACCATCAAGAAATATTAATCATAATAATTAATAACTAAATCTTATGGCAGAGTGAGTTAGATGAAATAAAAGAATATGAAATTAAAGAAGGAAAATGTTATTGTTCTAAACTCTTCACAACTTTATAGATCTTAGTACCCAGCCAATCAATAAATAAGTTGATAATTAGCGTGAAAAGTTTAAAGGAATTCATTCACTATTTTTTCTTCTAATTAAGGATTGGATTAAATTGTAAGAAAAACCATTGCATTTTACCATGTGCTTTGTTTAATCTTTTGGGATGAGCATCTTTAAAGAGACTTGTCTCAGGTAATGATTAAAGCATTTGTTTCTGCTTCCTCAAAATTCTATTGCAAATGGAAAAAAGATTTGTGAAAATATATCTGAAAGACAAACTAATTATTCAACATCTTATTATGACCTGACTTTGCAAAAATGCCACAGCATGGACGGATTAGACTCAGTGTTATGGTTTTTAATAATCCTGTTGTTTCAGAATAATTGTTCTCTATAAGTGTCCATCTTGGGACTTAAATATTGCAAGCCAAAATTATAATATAGCTGAATAAATGAACTGAATAAAGTAATACATATCCTGTCTAATACACAGAGAAGCATAGAACAGTTATCAAATGGTATTTGGGGGCCAAAACAGATGTGCAACACTTATATGTAAAGCAAATGGGTTTCACTCATATTATGCCCTTCAGGCTTTCATTTAGATTCTGCTTATCCTGATAGTATGCATTACTATAGCCAGCCTGGCTATGCCCACTTATTTCTATAGGCTCTACAGAGTGGTTAGAATAAGAATTAACAGGAGAATGGGGCTGCCATTGAAATGTACACTGCTAGCAGAGACACATGGAGGTTGTTACACATGACAGAGAAAGAGACAGCAAGACTATAGCTACAGACACAGATTAGAGCCTTTAAGCAAAGGTGCAAGTGTTGCCATGGAACTAGCTAGCTCTTTAGAGCTTGACAATATGGGCTAGTATAGTTCTGTACAATAATTGACAAGAATAATAACAAGCCCAAATTATAAAGAACAAATTAAATTATATTAAGTGTGTATTGGTGAGTAACAAACAGTGGAAATCAAAAGAATGCTATTTTTATAGTGGTTAAAATTTGGCCATCCAGAAAATTGAGCTTTGTGGGTTAGAAAGCTTATGGTCTTTAAGATTTTAAGTTACCAAGGTTTAAACATAAGGTTCTTTGCTTTTCTTTCTAAAACTGTTCACTGAAAGCATATTTGTGAGACATGAGAGAAAGCTCTGCACCTCAAGTTTGAACATTATTTTGAGTGTTTAATATATGGCAAGCTTTTGCCTCTAGTTTCAGACTTTCTCAAATTTAAAAAGGATGAAATAACAATTGTCTAATGATGATAATAAAAACATCAAAATGTATTTATAGTTTGTGCTAAGGATTATACACTAATAGAGACATTCTAGCAAATAAATCCATTTCTATCACTCCCAGATATATTTGATGAAACTGAGGAACTTGAGACATCACAGAGCTTGTCCAAAGTCACACATCTAGAGAGCCCAGGAACTAACATAATATGCAAATAAGAAACAATTATAAAAATCATAGTGCTGAGCATAAATTGTGCTTCAACTAACTTCTTCTAAACTTCTATTTCCCTTCATAAATAATTAATACCAAAACAGAGAGCAGTAATTGTACTTTTTTAGGGACTGTTTCTATTACGGTATTTTAGGAAGCTATGGCTCTGCATTAATTTCTTATGTTACTCAGCATGAATTAACTGTGTGACTCCTGTGTGCCGGGCACCAAACATGTAAAGGTGGCTCATGTTTTCAGGTACTAGAATTGGTTGTGACCTGGGGTGAAGGGGTGCAATTCAGAATCGTCCAGTTTCTCAGTCAACATTCTGCCTTCACAAATACAGCAAGAATTCCATCCATGAATTTCTCTCTCTTTATTTCTGATATAGGAAATACCCAACTAGGATAAGCATGAAACTATGGATCTCTTTTTGACTAATATTCAAACATATTCTTGATTTATTTCCCTCCAGCCGAACAACAGAGAAGGTATGAGAATGCACAACTGTAGCATAAGGAACTTCTGAGGAATATTTTAGGGAAAAACTAATAGAAAATATTTGGAAAGAACATTTAAGAAAAACATGATTAGCTTCAGGTACTGCCTTGGGAGGTTAAGGGACAGAAAACAGATGAGAGAGAGATTATCAATAATCTGATTTTAGAGATTGGTATAACTGAGTTAAAATATTTTGCTAGAATCCTTGACCATTTCTCACTTTGCCATCATGAGGAAGCATTTCATGGGGTCATATATCCAAGTAATTATGAAAGAAATGACACATAGGAATGTAGAGATATACTGCTGAGAATTGTATGTAAAAATATGTCTCCTAAAATAAAAAAACATTTCTGTTTTCAATATACAAATACACGTGTGTGTGTATGTGTGTGTGTGTGTGTGTGTTGTGTGTGTGTGTGTTATGGTTTGAAGGTCCTCTCCAAAAACCCATGCTGAAATTCAATGTCCTGTGTAACAGTGTTGGGAGGTGAGCTTTAAGAGGTGACAGGTCATGTGGATATTGTGCTCATGAATGGATTAATGCCTTTATCAAGAAAGTTAATAGCCAGCAGGGAGCGGACCTGATTAAAAGGTAAGTTCATCATCCACCATCCCTCTCTGCCTCATGAATGATCACTTGCCCTTCTGTCATATTGTGACCCAGCACAAAGGCTCTCTCCAAATGCTGATGCTTTTGGACCTCCCTGCCTACAGAAGGTGAACTGAGTAAACTTCCATTGTTAACAAATTATCAAGTCTATGGTATTTTGCTATAGCACCAGAAAATGAACCATATTACTTTTGTTAAATGTTGAAAACATCTTATATTTATTATATTTACTTTTGAATACACAAACTTCTTAGATAATCTCATAACTAAATTATTGCCATAATATGAATAACCCTTAACTTTAAAACTAAAAACACAAAATGCTGTTTTTCTAAAAAAAAAAATACACACAGAAGATTTGGAAAGAAATTTGATCAAACATTTGAGGAGAGAGACAGAGATAAAGAGTAACAGAGATAGAAAGACAGAGAGAAAAAAAACGGAGAGAGACGGAATTATTTCAACTTTTAACATCTCAAAGAGAAAACTTAGACAACTTATTTATATTTTTTCAGACTTTATTCTGAGTGCATATGTTTTATAAAGTTGTGTATAGACATAATTTTGTGTTCTGTTCTTTCAATAGATTTTATGTATATTATCAATCTCTTCTAATACTTAAGAATCTACTTTAATAGTTGTATAATATTTTGTTTATAGATGCTTTGCTTATTCACTTATTTGTACCTTTTATTAATTGAATGACAAATACCTTTGAGGTACTGTATACTGTACTACTATATACTAAGAGTGCAAGAAATAGTTTGTAGCTGTTTTTTAGAAAAATAGGCATATACCAAATGTATAATAAAATTTTATAGGTGCTGACTTCATCAATTTGAGCTGCTATGACAAAAACACCATATACTAGGTGGCTTACAAACTACAGAAATTTATTTCTCACATTCTGGAGTCGCAGAGTGCAAGATCATGAAACCAGTATGGGTGGGATTCCGATGAGGGCCGTCTTTGGGCTTTCTGACTGCTCTGATATCATGTTGTGTCCTCAACATGGTGGAAAGATGACGAGTTAGTTTTCTTGGTATCTATTATCCCATTCGTAAAGGCTCCACCTTCATGACCTAATTACCCTCAAAGGCTCCATATTCTAATACTATCACATTGGGAGTTAGGATTTTAATACAGGAATTTGAAGCAGTCACAAATATTCAGTCCAAAGTAGGCGCAATGGTAAATTTACATAGAAAATAGTTGTGAAAAGCAGAAGCAGAACTGGCCAATTTATGACTCTTTCAGATGGAGTCATAAAATAAATCTTTAAATAAAGTTGGTTTTGAGGGATTGTTACAAGTTCTTTAGGTTGAAATGCTGGCAAAGAGGCAGAGAAGATGAATTTCCATGGAAAGGGATTGCTGAAAGAGGAGATGGAAGACATGGAATGTGCACGGCACTGCAAACTGTGCATTCCATGCTGCCTTCCAGGGGGAAAGGGATGGCAAAGAGGAGAGGCTGGATTTAGGCAAGGACATGGTGAAGAGGTCTTAAGGAAGTACCAAAAAAAGTCTCAAAGCTGGTGCAGTCACATTCATATTCAAAGGAGGGCTGCTGACTGATGTTTAAAGTGAGGCATGACTGATGTTATATAGGTTTTCTAAATATTTTCTACAAAATTAAGCTCATTTTATAGATTGTTCTTTAATCCCCTCACCTCCAAAGTCCTCGTCAGTGTTCACTCTTCATCATAGCTATGTATCTGGTTCCTCTCATGGTCACCACCATGATTCTAAGCACTATTGTTTTTTTCCTGTATCTTACTTCATTCAACTTTACAGCATATGTATTCAGTCAAATTGCTGAAACCATCCATTTAATTGTTACCTACATGATTTTTCTAATGATTTTTCTAATTTTTTTATCTTATGATGATAGCAATATATTTAAACCTCTATCTCATTTCATTAACCAAAGTTGTTATATAAATATTATTCTTCAAAGAACAAAGCGCCTATTTGACTTATGCAGCAGGGATATAATTTTGTGTTTTTATATCTTTGAGATTTAAAAAAGAATGTGTTCCAAGCATCAAATGCAAGTGGAATCATTTTACTGCTGACCACAACATACTCATTATTTGCCACATACTCATCCACTCCATATTTAGATCATGATTTTATTGAACAATCTTTTTCTCTGGTATTTCTAATCTCCTTTTTAAATTTATTTTTATTATCATATTATTGTTGTACTGGGGATACACTGTGATATTTACAAAAGTTCTTATACTATAATATAGTTGAATTCATTCCCTCCATCATTTTCCTTTATTATTCTCTCCCCCATTCCTGAAATAGTTTCAACAGTTCTCGTTTTTCCATTTTCATACATGAGTACGTAATATTGCCACTACATTCAGCCTCCTTCAAATTTTCCTTATATCATCTTCCTCCTATTGGTACCAACCCTCAGAAAAGACCTGTTTTACCTCCTTGTTCACCATTTTTGAAAAAAAGGCACTTTTGTTTAAGATAACTATACAAGGAATTTCATTATGACATTTCCATGTACATATGTATTATAACCCAAATTGGTTCATCCCCTGTATTTTCTGCTTTCTACCTTAGTCTTTTTCTTACGATTATTTCAACAGGTCTAAAATTCTATATTCATTCTTGCATAGAAAATACATCAATCACATTTGCCTTCTTACTTTCCTTCTTTTATGCTTCCTTTCTTGTCGGTGACCTCTCCTTAGAGTAATGTGTTTTTCATTACAAATACTGCTTGTATTTGTATTATGTCTATTTCCCACAGAAGAGAGAAAATATGCACCTTTGTCTTTCTTAGTCTGGCTTACTTCATTTAACATGGTGTCCTCAATTGTATTCATTTACCTTCAAACCACATGGTTTCATTTTCCCTTATGGCTGAATAAAATTCATATCTATTTATCTATCTATTTATCATCTATAAATATATATCATGTTTTCTTATTTCATTCATCAGTTTTAGGGCATTTGGGTTGTTTCCATAGCTTGACTGTTGTGAACAGTGCCACAATAAACATCAGTATGCAAGTGTCTTTATTGTACCTTACATTACTTTATATATTCTTAGAAGTAATGTTGTTGAATCACATGGCAGTTCTACTTTCAGTTTTTGAGGTATTTTTATACTGTTTTCCATAGTGGTTGTACTAATTTACATCCACAACAGCAGTATATGAGTGTTCCTTTTTCCCCCCACATCATTGCCAACATTTGTTGTTGTTTGTGTTCTTGGTGGTAGCCATTCTAACAGGAGAGAGGTGGAATCTTAACATGGTTTTGATTTGCATTTCCTTTATGGCCAGGGATGTTAAACATTTTTTCCTGTGTTTCCTTGGCCATTTGGACTTCTTCCTTTGAAAAATCTCTGCTTAGTTCATTTACCCATCTCTTCACTGGGTCATTGAAATTTTGGGAGTTTAGTTTTTTGAGCTCCCTGTATATTCTGTTTATTAATCCCTTGTCATATTTGTAGCTGGCAAGAATTTTCTTCCATTCTGTGGGCTGCCTCTTCAATCTGGAGACCATTACTTTTGTTGTACAGAAATTTTTTAGTTTCATGTAGTCCCACTTGTCAATCCTTTCTCTTAGTTGCTGAGCCATTTGAGTTCTATTTTGGAAGTTTTTGCCTATGCCTACTAGTTCCAGTGTATGTCCTGCTCTTTCCTGCACTAGCTTCAAAGGTCCTTAATCCACTTTGAGTTGATACTTGTTGGGGTGAAAGATAGGGTGTAGTTTCACTTTTTTGCATGCAGATATCCAATTTTCAGAGCAACATTTGTTGAAGAGGATGTATTTTCTCCATCATATGCTTTGTTTCTCCATCATATGTTTGTCAAAAATCAGGTGGGTGTAGATGCATGGATTCATACCATTCTGTTCCACTGGTCTTCATGTCTATTTTTGTGCCAATACCATGCTATTTTTATTGCTATGGCTCTGTAGTACAGTTTGAAGTTAGGTATTGTGATTCCTCCCGTGTTGCTTTTATTGTTCAGTATTGCCTTGGCTATTCGTGGTCTTTTGTGCTTCCAAATGAACTTTAGGATTGATTTTTCAGTGTCTTTGGTGAATGTCAGTGGAATTGTGATGGGGATTGCATTGAACATGTAGATTGCTTTCGGTAATATAACCTTTTTCACAATATTGATTCGAACAATCCATGAGCATGGGAGAGCTTTTCATCTTCTGTAGTCTTCTTTGAATTTTTTCTTCAATGGTTTATAGTTTTCATTGTAGAAGTCTTTCACTTCCTTTTAAGTTTTTTCATATGAATTTTTTTGAGGTTATTGTAAATGAAATTGTTTTCTTCTATCCTTCCTCAAATTGTTCATTGTTGGTGTATAAAAAAGCTACTGATTTTTGTAAATTGATTTTGTATCCTGCTACTTTGCTGAAGATGTTTATGATGTCTAGGAGTTTTTTGGTGGAGTTTTTCAGATCTTTCAATTTCCCTTTTTTTTTCCTTTGATGAAGTATTTCATCTTATTCACCTTCTCATGGAATTTTCTTCACACAATATTTTGACTAAAATCCATTTTCTTCTTGACTTGTTACTTTATTCTGGATCAATCACTTCTCAGTTCTGTTGTACAACTAATACTCTGGCACTGTTTTTATCCCTAGAGTAGTTCCTCTTTTTCTTTTACCATTGAGTCTGTATTTCTTTTCATATGGATTTATGCTTTTTTTGCTTGTTTTGCTGGAGTATATACTCAGGAAGTTTTTATTTGTTTTGCTTTTGCTTTTCAGAATGAAAGGGAGAAATGGCTGGTATATGGGTATGATATGAAATTTTATAATTAAAATACTTTCATGTTGAAAATATCACTTCATTGACTACTATCATGGACCTGGTATTATTTTATTGTAATGAAAATTTTATTTTGAGTTGAAATTCAGTTTTTCAAAAATATTTCCAATATGCAGTTGGTTGAATATGCATGTGTGGAACCCATTGATAGATACAAAAGTACCAAACTTATGGAAAATGTCAAGAAGTAATAGTACTATCTCGATTTCCAAATTATAATGAAAATTTTCATGCTAATCTCATTGTTGCTTCTTTGTTTTGCTTCTGGAAACTTTCAAGATTTTTATCATTGGCATTTTGAAATTTCATAAGGACATGTCTACATTTCTTCCTTTTTAAATTCATTCTTGTTCAGTAACTGATAGTCCATGTGATATTAAAGTTCATGTTTTTGGTTGCCTCTATGAAATCTTGTTTCTCTTTCTCTCTTTAAATAAATAAATAAATATATTCAAACATTTTTTTCTCTGTTTTCCTCCTGTTACCCTCTCTCTTTCTATGTATAGGTTTCTGTTTCTCTCTCTCTGTGTATACACATTTTTTTCTTTTCTTTTTCTCCTGTTACCCAACTCTCCTCAGTTATTTCTTCCTGGAGGAGTTAGAAGCACACATTTGTACATAAGACTAGATTCAAATCCCACATTCACCCCTTTCAAAATATGAGAATTTGCCAATTTATTTAGCCTTTCTTTAGGTTACTTTTCTTAATTGTTAAATGGGCAAATCTCAGTACTTGACTTGTAAGTGTTTTATGATGATCAAATGGGGCAAAATATATGTATAGCATTTAGAACAGTGACTTAAATTCAAGCCCAATATAACATAAGGAGTGTAGAGTAAGCACGTACCATTCTAAATAGCTGTAAATTGTAAGTTCTCTCTGGCACTCCTCCTAGTAGTTACATATTGCCTCTCTGGATTGACAGCTTTACATTTCTATCAGATTTTCCATTTCTTTGTCATTTTGCTGTGGTTCCAAATCACAAAATTAAATAAGAATGTTGAATCTACAGATGTTTTGGGCCTGTACTAATTTTAAAATTTATTGATTAGAAACATTTAAAACTTACATGTTAAAATGTGCATTTCTGGTTTGTCTTGAGGAATTTACCCTAAATTGCTTGAAAATCCACACAGATTTGGAAGTGAACAACTAAGTTGGATAACATCAGTGGTTGTGATGAGCCTCACCTACATGAGTATAGATTATGATTATAGGTAAACTGAGGTTTTCTCAGAAAGTTACAGCTGTGTTTGAAGTCTATATATGTGTCTGGTCACATCTACCTGTAGGTTCATATTTTGGCATGCTGAGATGCTGGGAGGAGTGAAACTGCCCCTTGACCTTGCCAAAGATAACAGTTTATTTTAAGACATCAAAACCTCACACACAATTTAGCTCTCCTAGGAAAGAATTTTTTCATTCTTTTAAGATGTAGATCTCAGGTGCAGCCCTGCCACAGCCAGTCTGATTTCAGAAGAAAAAAAGAGAGAACTACCCTGCTATTTGACATCCATCCTCCCTGTCTCCTAGATCGCTGTACTTTCTCAGAGTCTTGTTAGACCCATGAGTTTCAAGATGGCATGCCCTTTCCCTAGTTCTGAAGAGCTTCTCTTTGAGAGCTATTATTGTTTTTGCTTATGGTTGGAAGCCTATTTTTATGTTAAATGGGAAGAAGTCTATACCAATGTAGTGCTTATTCCAAGTTCATTCTCAGTTCTTTTAGGTGCTCATTAAGTCTCCTTGTCATAATGCTGGCTGGAGGGCAGGTTGATATATTTGGCTCTTAGACCAATTTCTAGCATCAATAAACATTTTTGCTGTGACTTCTTTACAACCAAGGTGCAATTTTCTCCTATTTCCACTGCCTGGATCTCTTACTCTGATGTGACTGAGTTTATGAAAACCCACAATTCCCAAAATACCCTAACACCTGGGCTCCTCCTATTGCCATTCTACATCCACTGACTAAATGATTTAGAATGAGACCTCTCAATATGCAGCCCTGCTATTCCCACTGTTTTCTGTCCTATTATTTTGTAGGAATTATAGTTTCCAACTAGATGTAGCAAGAAAACTGCTAAAAAACAAAAAGGAAACAAACAATTCAGTGATCTCAAAAAGCAGTAAAGGGATAGTTGTGTGGGGTGGTATGAGGGCATGTCAGAAAAGGTAAAAGAATAAATTTCATCATCTTCCTTTAAGCTGGTAGGTTTATTTCTTTTGGGATGCACTATTTTAAATGAATCATCATTTCATTGTAAAAATATAGTTACGTAATTCATGATTCATAACAATTTCTGATTTTCTTCAACAATTGACTATCAGTACTTGCCAGTAGATTTTACTTTGTTTTCCTTGTTTTTATTCTTCTCAGTGCTCCCCACATATATTTTTTGGTTAGACTGCAGGAAAGCTTCAGATTTGTGCCGTTGTTTTTCAACATGCATCTGTTGAATTATGTTGTGAACAATGGTTTGAATTTCATACATAACCTAGGGCCTTTCCTAAGGGAAGGGGTGAAATATCACTTTTATAATGCCCACAAAGAAACAATGAACTTATTTAATTCTATTAATTAACTGGATTAAAAAATTGTACTTATGTACCTTTCTATATTTCTAGTTAACTTCCTTTTTATATGTATGTTGACTGGTTATATCTTTTAGGCTACAAATTTTTTGCATATTTCCTAAAAATTTAAATAAATCATTTATAACATCAACAACAATTTTTCACCCATCCTTTCTGCTGTACATTGTTTTTCCTTTAGCCTCTGTCTTTACCTTTATTTTATTAGAAGTTGTTAACACTTAAAATGTAAAACATTTCTACACAACATGGAGGTTAAATGCACAAGATTTAGAATTAACAGCAGTGAATATGGTCTCTGAAATTAATTACATAGCCTTGGACAAAGTACTTAACCTTTCTCAGCATTTTTTGACTCATTTGTAAAATGGGAATAACAGTATGTATATTTATATAGTATATATTTCTTTCCTCATGAGGCATACAGATATTAAATCAAACAATGCATACAAGTTTGTAAGACTAAACTTGACATATCATAAACAATAGTAAATGTTAATCTTGGCATTTCTCTTTTTACTCCTAAACTCTTCAGTTTATTTTTGGTTCAAAACAGAAGAGCAGTGGAGGAGGACTAGATGGACTGAAGGATAATGCATGTACAGTATAATACCAGGCAAAAAGAAACTACTGAACAGTAGACACATACCTAAACTTGAAGGACAAGAATGAAAAACAGATCACATTAAGGGCAAGGAACTGGAGATCCGAGATGGTGGCTAGAGTAAAGAATCATTAATCCTAAACTCCATGACTCCAGAAACCATCTTGGGATGTCAGAGCTACACTTGGGTAATTCTGATTACTTCTTGCTGAAATAATAACCACCATTACATTTGGTGCAGATAAAATTCAAAGGCTGACCCTTAAATCAGCCTTTAATTATACCTAACAGCCATGAAAATCCTTCATGGCACAGCCAGCAAGCCACACCAGCCCTGGGAAAAAAGTCCACAGGCAGTTTCTCTCTCTTTTTTTGTTCCCAACAAGCAGAAGACAAAACATCAGTCATAATCAAATTCTGCCACATCCTAACCCCTTGCCTGTAGAAAGCCTCCCTATGACATGCTGCATTGAGAAAAGCAGTACCATTTCTCCCACTGGTGGGTTCCAAAGCTGCTTGAATAAATCTGCAAAATGAACAGGTGAGCATGATGCACCACATGTGATTCCCTTATCCATGCCACTGGAAACATCCAGTGCAGCCCCTGGGCATACTGAACCCCCCGCTAAACAAAACTGAAAACATAAACAGCAAACTGTAATCTAACATTGACAGTGGAGGTGGGGGTGGAAGGCTGCACCTGTCCCAAAGAGCAGGGTTGGGGCAAGGAACCAAACTCTCAGCACTGAACTCTCAGTGAACGATCATGGGTAAAGCAACAAAGACTGAGCTCAGGAGTGGGGTGTCAAGCCAACTTCTCAGAGGAGCTGGTAGCACCCATCAGAGGTCAGGAGAGGCACAAAGGCTGAGAGTGGGGGTAGAGAAACAACCCAACCTCCCAAAGAGGGGTAGGTGGTGGATTCCAGAACTGATCTTGTGGGGCAGAAGCAGCATTCAAAACTAAATTGCCCCACCTTGCTGGGGGAGTAATGCAGCTGCTGCCTGGTGAAAACAACAACAGCTCTGATCACCCTGCACAAACTGGCAGACTTACCTCACCTCTCAATTATAGCTAACACTGTGGACAGAAGGAACCAATCACTGCTCAAAAGCCAGTTACCTGGTGAGACCACATCAGAGCTTCTGCTTATATGCCAATACCAGGATTGGATGCATAACAATGCAAACAACTTTTTGTTGTTCCTGAACCTGGTGGTTTTTTTTTTCTGTATTATTAACTTCACCATCACTACTTTCTTATCCCTATTTTTACTCCCTTCACTTTCCCTCCTTCTCCTGCAATACAATCCATTGCTCTCTCTCCCAACTACTCTTTCTGCCCCTTCTCATCCAGTTTCTCCTCCTGTCTTCTTCTTCCTCTCTTATCCCCTCCCAACCTGTCACCATCCCTTCTACACACTCACAGTCTGCTGATTGGCCTATTGTATACAACCCCAGCCCCCTGCAATCCCTGACAAAAGCACCCTCCACTACATCAGAAATTGACCCAAACCACACAAGGGCCAAAAAACCCAGCAGCTCCCATACTTCTTTCCTCACTCAATCACCCCCTTTCCCACCCCCCTCTTTTTAGTGCCACCTTTACCAATATCCCAGATTTCTATATCTGCCTAATAACCATTACACCTCCAACTCCCATTACCCGCCCCAACTCTCACTGTTTGTAGATATTATCACCAAGGGGTTTTCTATATAATATGTAAATAACTGCTCTGGCACTGAACCTGTAAATTTGTTATTGCTAAATTACACCTCCAGCCCAAGGACAGAAAGAAACCTAGCTAACAACCAACTTAGTCACAAGGGAAAGAAAATAGGCAATTAAAACCACCAACTAGCCTATCAAGAGCATAGTTACACAGCACCATGTGGAGCAATGGGAAGAAGAAGGGATGGAAACCAGTCTCCTCAAAAAAAAAATAATAATAATAACTCAATACAAGATTCAGTGAGAAATGAAGAAAATGTATATCCAGTTCCTGACCTCAGAAAGACGCTGATAAATGTCACTAAGGAGCCCAGTGTCATTCATTAAAAAAAAAAATCAAAGAAGAAATCTCAGAGAAATTCATGGAGAAGATATCAGACATTGTTAACAAGAATGTACAAGATGCACTCAAGAAAGTTCAAGACACCAAAAATAAAGAACATGAGAAGACACAGAAACAAATAAATGAACTCAGAGAGGACTTCAGCAAACACCAAAGTGAAACAAAGGACACTATAAAAAAAGAGATATATGAATTAAAGATGACAACACAAAACATAAAAGAGGAGTTGAACAAAGATATGGAAAATCTCAGAAAAAAGAATCAAACAGAAGTCCTGGAATAAAAAAGTTCAATTTAGTCAAACAAAAAACATAGTGGAAAGCCACTCCAGCAGACTAGAACAAGTGGAAGACAGAATCTCAGAGCTCAAACATAAAATAGAAATTAAAGGAAAAAACAGAAGAAATCTTAGTTAAACAACTCAAGAGCTGTGAAAGGAATATGCAAGAACTCAGGGACTACATCAAAAGACCAAACCTGAGAATCATGAACATTGAAGAAGAGGTGCAATCCAAAGGGATAGTAAAATGTTCAATAAAATAGTAACAGTAAATTTCCCAAACCTTGAGAAAATATTGCCCATTCAGGTACAGGAAGCCTCCAGAACACCAAAGGGACTTGACAAAAATAGATCCTCCCCACTGGATATTATCATTAAAACAACAAATACAGAGAACAGAGATTTGAAGGCTATAAGAGAGAAAAAACAAATGACATATAAAGGTAAACCCATCAAAATCACAGCATATTTCTCAATGGAAACTTAAAAAGCAAGAAGGGCATGAAGTGAGGTATTTTGAGCAATGAATGAAAATAATTTCTAGGATACTTTACCCAGCAAAACTATCATTCAAAGTTGACACATAAACAGAAACTAAAACAATATTTGACCACCAAACCACCACTACAGAAGATTCTATAAGGAATTCTACACACAGAGGATGAAAGCAAACAAAACAATGAGAAGAAGGGAAGCATCAAACCACCAGAGAAGAAAAGACAAGGAATCAGAGAGTAGCATTGATTCAGCTACACACAATCAAATCCTTAAACAACAAAAACAACTGAATGGCAGGAATCACAACATACTTATCGCTATTAACACTGAATGAGAATGGACTCAAGTCCCACATCAAAAGACACCATTTGGCAAACTGGACTTAAAAAGAAGACCTGACAATCTGTCGTTTACAAGAGACCCATCTACTGACAGAAATAAACACTGGCTTAGGGTGAAAGGCTGGAAGAAGATTTACCAAGTCAATGGCAAAGTAGACTTCAAACTTACATTAGTCAAATGAGATAAAGAAGGACATACTAATAAAAGGGAAGTACACCAAAAGGAAATAACAATTATCAACCTTTAGGCACACAATGTCAATGTACTCAATTTCATCAAACACATACTAAAGGACTTAAAAGCACATACAGACTCCAACACAGTGGTAGTGGAAGACATTAATATCCCTCTATCACCAATAGATAGGTCATCCAAACAAAAACACCACAAAGAAATCCTAAACCTAAATGACACAATAGATCAAATGGATCTAACTGAGGTTTACGGAATATTTCATCCAACATCAGCACAACATACATTCGTCTCAGCAGCCAATCGAACTATCTCAAAATATATCATATCTTAAGGCACAAAGCAAGCCTCAGCAAATAAAATAAAATAGAAATAATCCCCTGTATTTCATCTGATTGCAATGCATTAAAGCTAGAACTCAACAACAAAAACAACGGCAAAAAATATGCAAATAACTGGAGGCTGAATAACACATTGCTCAGCCATCAGTGGGTCATAGAAGAAATGAGAGGAAATCAAAAGGTTCCTGGAAGCAAATGAAAATGAAACATCACCTACCAGAACCTATGGAACACAGCAAAGGCAGTCCTTAGAGGAAAGTTTATAGCCATGAGTGAATAAATTAAAAGGACAGAAAGATCTCAAATGAATGACCTAATGCTACATCTCAAACTCCTAGAAAAACAAGAAGAAGCAAAACTGAAAACAAGCAGAAGGAGAAATAATATCAATAAGGGTGACATCAATGAAACAGAGACCAAAACAAAACAAAACAAAACAAAAAACAAAGAATCAATGAAACAAAAAGCCGATTCTTTGAAAAAATAAACAATATTGACAAGCACCTAGCAAATCGGACTAAAATGAGGAGGGAAAAGGCCCAAATTAGTAAAATCAGACATGAAAAAGGGGAGAAAACAACAAACACCAAGGAAAACCAGGGAATCATCAGAAACTACTTTGAGAACATACGCTCTAATAAATTGGAAAATCTTGAAGAAATGGACAAATTTCTAAATACTATGACCATTGAAAACTGAACTAAGAGAATATTAACCACCTAAACAGAGCTATAACAAACACATAATGAAATTGAATCAGCAACAGTCTCCTATAAAAAGAAAGTCCAGGAACTGATGGATTCTTTGCTGAATTCTATCAGACCTTTAAAGAAGAACAAATACCAACACTCCTTAAACGTTTCCATGAATTAGAAAGGGAATGAACACTGCCCAACTCATTCTATGAAGCCAGTATTATACATATCCCAAACTTGCACAAGGACACATCCAAAAAGAACTACAGACCAATCTCCTTAATGAACACTGATCCAAACATCCTCAATAAATAATGGCAAACTGAATCCAACAACATATCAAAAATGTCAACAACCATGACCAGGTTGAGTTCATTCCAGGAATGCAGAGATGGCTCAACATATGCAAATCATTAAATGTAATACAATGTATTAATAGAAGCAAAGACAAAAGCCATGCGATCATCTTAATAGATGCAGAAAAAGCCCTTGATAAGATTCAACACCTCTTCATGATAAAACCTCTAAGAAAACTAATAATAGAAGGAATGTACCTCAACATTGTAAAGGCTATATATGACAAACCTATAGCCAACATATATTTAATGGAGAAAAACTGAAACCATTTCCCCTAAAGTCAGGAATGAGACAAGGTTGCCCACTCTCCCCACTGTTATTCAACATAGTTCTGGAATTCCTAGCAAGAAGAAGAAATAAAAGGAATACAAATAGGTAAAGAAATAGTCAAAGTAGCCCTGTTTGCAGATGGCATGATCCTATACTTCAAAGACCCAAAAAACTCTACCCCAAAACTCCTAGACATCATAAACAGCTTCAGCAATGTAGCAAGATACAAAATCAACTTACAAAAATCAATAGCCTTTCTATACACTAACAATGAACAAACTGAGAAAGAATATAGCAAAACAATTCCACTTATAATAGCCTGAAAAAATTCAAATACCAAGGAATAAATTGAACAAAGGATGTAAAAGATCTCTAGAAGCAGAACTACAAACTACTGAAGAAAGAGATTGAGAAAGAGTACAGAAGGTGGAAAGATCTCCCATGCTCATGGGTTGGCAGAATCAACATAGTAAAAATGGCTCCATTACCAAAAGCAATCTACATGTTTAACACAATTCCCATCAAAATCCCAATGACTTTCATCATAGAGATTGAAAAATCTACCCTAAAGTTCATTTGGAAACACAAAAGACCGAGGATAGCCAAGGATATATTGAGCAAAAAGACCAACTTTGGAGGTATCACAAAACCCGACTTCAAACTATACTGCAGACCCATAGCAACAAAAACAGCATGGTAGTTGAACAAAAATAGATATGAAGACCAGTGGCACAGAATAGAGGAAATGGATATGAATCTACACAGCTATGCCCACCTTATTTTTGACAGTCTCCAAAAACATATAATGGAGAAAAGATAAGCTTTTCAACCAATGTTTCTGGGAAAAGTGGTTATCTGCATGCAGAAAACTGAAGCTAGATCCATGCCTGTCACCCTGTACTAGTACCAACTCAAAGTAGATTAAGGACCTTAATATCAGACCTGAAACCTTGCAGTTAGCACAGGAAAGAGCAGCGAATACTCTGGAAGCAATAGGTAGAGGCAAGGATTTTGTCAATAGAACTCCAGCACCCCAGCAACTAAGAGAAAGGATGGACAAATGGGACTACATAAAATTAAAAGGCTTCTGCACAACAAAAGAAGCAGTGTCTAAATTGAAGAGACTACCCACAGAGTGGAACAAAATATTTGCTAGCTATACATCAAAGGACTGATAACCAGAATATACAGGGAGCTCAAAAACCTAAACTCCCCCAAAATCAATGAACCAATAAAGAAGTGGGCAACTGAACTAAACAGAACTTTTTCAAAGGAAGATGTCCAAATGGCTAAAAAACACATGAAAAAATACTCACCAACCCTAGCCATGAAGGAAATGCAAATCAAAACCACACTAAGATTTCACCTCACCCCTGTTAGAATAGCTAGCATCTAGAACACCAATAACAAATCTTGGCAAGGATGCTGTTGAAAAAGGAGTCATCATACACTGCTGGTGGGAATGTAAGCTAGTACAACCACTTTGGAAAACAATATGGAGGCTTCTTAAAAAACTACACATAGATCTGCCATATGTTTCAGCAATCTCACTCCCAAGAATATACCCAAGGATGTCAAAAATGAAGGATAAGAAAGTAAAATAGGTCTTATCTGGGGGTTGGTACCAGTGGGAGGAGGGAGGACATAAGGGAAGGAAGAGGAAGGCTGAATATGGTGGTAATACTATGTACTCATGTATGAAAATGGAAAAATGAAACCTGTTGAAACAATTCCAGGAGTTGGGGTGGATGGAAGTGCGTAAAGGAGAATGATGGAGAAGGTGAATCTAACTAAGATATATTGCCAGAACTTTGGTAAATATCACAATGTGTCCTGAGTACAATAATAGTATGCTAATAAAAAAACCAAAATAAACTGTCCAACAATTTTATAAACATTCCACTGCTTCCTTCAATTTTTTCTGTAATAAGATATTTTGTTATTTTATGATTTTATACATGTGCAGTTTGTTTTGTTATACATGCTGAAGTTAAGATTCAAGTATCACCCCCTTCCCCTACACCATTCTAAGTAGTTTTAAAACACTTTACTGAATATTATTTCTTCCATATTGATGTCTTATGCTAATTTCATTAAAGGTATAATTCTTGAAAAAATAATAATATAATACCTGTGTGATCTAATTGTTCTGAGTTATTGAAATGAGCATTCATACTTCAGGCTCAGTCTTTCAATAACACTAACTTTGCAAATTTATTATTATATAATAAAACCAACTCTACTCTATCTACTTATAGATATGAAGTCCTAGATTCTGAGTACAATTTAGGGTGTAATTTAGCTGAATTGCATAGAGTAAAGAACAATTAATCAAAAAGCCTCCTGTTATATGGAGGCTTAATAAAGAAAAGGGAAGAAAAGAAAGAAAGTATAGAAAAAAAAAAGAAAATGAAAGGAAGGCTCTTCAAGTTTGGCATAAATCCATAGGTTTAGATACCAAATGAAAGCGGGAAAATAGGAAAGAGAGAGAAGACATAAGACTAAGAATTGGAAGTGTATCTAGGATAAATTACAGGAGTCAAAGATTAAGCTTAGCCTACATATTTTAGGAGAGTGATGAGCAATTAAAAGTGCTAGTAATAACCAACATTGACGTTTTTAGCCTGCTGATTCCTATTAAGAAGCTTGTTTTCATTTGTACCTGTTCATTTGTCCAACTGGACATTAGACAGCTAGCTTTTCCACTTACTAGCTAAATGGATTTAGTGGTCACTTAACCGCTCTTTCTGTGTTTGCATCTACAAGACAGGGATAGTCAAGTCTGCCTGTAGTGATTAATAAAGAAAAAATTCAGAAATCCTGGCCTGTGGTCATTGAAAACAAAATGACTCCAACATGGTATTCCATTTTTTCACTTTCATTATTTGGGATTTTTTTGTTGTAAGTAGATAACAACCACTAGCGAAAGGGGTGAAATAATAAGGCTTTTGTCTCCCTAAATCCTTTGTCTTTGGGATTATCATTCCCTGTTCTCTCCCTTGCTCACTCCAACTATCAATCTATATTGCTGGGATTAGTGACCAACTTGAGAGCCATTCTAACTGTTGTTGGTACCCCTTTTCAAGAGAAATTTCATCACATTCTTGGACTTATAAATGAATAACTGACTCAGAGCCATTTTGACTAAAATTTTTTTCACAAATGTCAAAAATGTAAAACTGAGTTTAAGAAACTGTTGGAGTTGCCTAAGTCAGAAATCCTAGATCCTTCCTCACATCAGGGATTCACACTCAAGAGTTTTCTCTCTTGGCTTGTCTCCATGAGTCACAGGTCAGCATGGAAAGAAGAGGCACAGGCTGAGAACATAGCCAGTCTAATGGCTGTGGTATTCCACTTTTAACTACATTATTTTGTTTAAAAATAACCAGAGAACTTTTAAGTTTGCTTTCAGGAAAGCTATAAGAAGAAAAACTTGCCTGCATAATTTATAGGGGAAGGAAGAGATCAATTGGGTTGTGAGAAGTTATATGACATAGTACTAGTGTGATGAGATACTGTGTATTCTGGGCTAATTGATCCTGTTATTGATGGTGATGGAATTATAGCTACTGCATATAACTTTGAAGGCAAGATGTTATGTAAATGTACCATATTTGACACAATGAATAAACACTAAACCCTTGAGTAAGTCTTGGCTATGCTAAAATTCAATTGTAGTATACTGGTGCTTGACCATACAGTTTATTTTTACAACTTCTAGGCTTACCTCAGATCAAATTCTTTTCATGTAAAGCCCAAGTGCTGTGATGGGGGAACATGTCAAAGCTCTCTTTTTTCTGTTTAGGAAACAATGCAGCAAAGCATATTTTATAGATTAGAATGGTTACCAATGTGAAAAAAATGCTGTGCTTCCTGTGTTAGCAATTTTCCTACTACAGGCCAAGAACTGTGTCAGATCAACACATCAAATGTTTCCCCAACTGCTGATGGGGAGTGATGTTATTTTATTCTGGATCATAACTTGGAGAGGTAGGCCTAATTTTACATTTCAAAGTAATATAGTAAGGGTATTGTGATTATTTTTTTGGATCCAAGAGTTGAATACAAATATGAGCTGGTGAGAACTTGTACACATTGCAGAACAAGCTTATATTGTTTGTTTATTGATGGGGATTGACCTTTTACATGAAAACAGTGTTGCTATCTTTACTACATGTTTTAGTTTCATCATGAGTAATGTGAAGAATATGTCATTCTCATAATTTGTTTGGATCTGAAATGTTCCCAAAAGGCTTGGTCCCCAATGTAACAATGTTCAGAGGTGGGATGAGGCTTTTGAGAAGTGATTATATCGTGAGAGCTCTGACTCATCATTTGTAGGCTCTGTTGATAGGTTCATAATTTGGGCTAGTAGAAGGTAATGGAAACTTAGGAAATGGGAGCTAATTGAAGGGAGTGGGTCTTTGGGGACTGTCTTTGTGGAATATATCTTGTCTTCAGTCCCTCCCCCTTCCCTAACTCTCCCCTGCTCTCCAGCTGCCACCCTATGCTCCCTTCATGATATTCTGTCGGTTCAGAAACAATGGAGCTATGTGACCACAGACTGAAAATTCCTGAAATCACCAGACAAAATAAACCTTTCCTTTCTTAAGTGGATTTCTCAGTTATTTTTGTCACAGTGACAAAAAGATGACTAAAATACTTAATAGCATGTTTACTAAATTAACTAGATATTGATGACAAGTGAGAAATAGCTATAAGAAAAGATCACTAAAAATGACTGACAGAAGTAAACTGTAATCAAAATGATAAAAAGCTTTAAAAATACAGAAAACATGTTGATGGGATCATTGATAAAATTTATGATATTGGTGAAGTATAACACACTGAGTACTGAATCGTTAAGTCATGCTGTAAAATACATGCATTTTTTAGCACTAAGTTTTGTATTAACACACTAGGGTTTTGTTGGAAGTTTATTTTCTTTTTATGAAGGGTATATTGTAAACTGACATCTTTCTGCAGCAAGGGTCATTCTGTAATATATTGAGTTCTAACAGGGAAAGCATTTGGGTAAAATAATACTCCATATGGAAATCTTTATGAGAGTATGTCTTTAAATGCATGTGAATTCTATTTTCATGGATTTGGAAAATCTTTAACTTAAACATTGCAGTTTTTATTGAGTGCCTACTATATGGCACTTAAAATGCTAAATGCTTTTACTTACCCCATTTGATCTAAGTGAACAACAGGACATGTTTACAAGTGAAAAGACATGGACACATGTCTAATTGTGCCTTTTCAAAGATGCAATGAGGCAATAATATATGAGTTCTGAACTAATCAATCACCTCAGAACATAAGGCAAATTTTGATTAATCTTATGCTCAGAAACCTCTTTCAAAATTTGCAAGCTTTACTAGATATTGGAATTCCAAATATCATGCTGCTTTTTCTACATTTGTTCTTCTGCACTGATAGTTTTTAAAATGAAAGCCCTAATCTGTATTATATAGGATCGTTAATTTCTGCGTTTTACACTTGAGCAACAGCACTCTGATTATCTGCAATGAAAAGTAAGCAGCCCTGCTTTTGCAGACTTAATTACCTACTGCAGGGCCTTTCTTCTCCTGCTGCCACAAACAGTCTGGAAATGGGGTCAAAAGCATGATTAGAGACCAAATTAGCCACTGAATCCAGAAAACGAACATGGATACAGATCCAATAAGCCATTCTGATACAGAAATCAGTCTCCTATCACACCTGGGTTTATCCAGACTGCCTCTCAATTTCATGTTTCTTTCAAGAACAAAGCCAGGCAGCAATAGATCTCCTGTGGCATTTATGTCTGAGGAAAGAAAATGAATTTAATAATCAACAAAGAGCAGTATTAAAGGCTGGTGGTGGTCAGAGTGAGTGTAGATAACAGGATCTTTAAAAAATATGATTTGGAGGTTGTATAAATGTCTATAAAATGTCCACATAGTTTTAAAAAGAAATCAATCTTAAGGGTTTAGCTTAAAATGGAGAAAATGGGTAATTTATTGATTTGTAAACTATTTTTAATCATAGCTTGAAATTAGTATTGGTCTTGATTTTTTGTATATCAGTCCATTAATTTGAAAATTTTACTATTTCTCTTTTTATGAGTACTTTCTTATTCTCTAACAATTCATTCAGAAAATCCTATCTATTTCATGCTTTTTAAAAATTATACCCAGGTTCTGATCACACCAAAGTGACAAGAGAATTTAAAAGCATTTTGCCTAACTTCAGGCCCTTTTAATTGACACTAATAGAATTTTATACCACAAATGAAATGCTGATAGTTTATATTATATGGAATAATAATGTTTATTTATAATATTGATAGGAACAATAATATGCGATCTAATTTTAAAGATTATGGAGTAACACAATTCTTGCTTGCAAATGTGCGTAAAAGGCAACAGGGAAACAAAATGATAAAACATTTAAGGAATATACAGAAAAACAAGTCAGTAAAAACCAGTCAACATTAAGAGATCATTTAGTTCCATTTGGAATTTGCCTGATTAAATATATTGCACATAATTAAATAGCTATTCAAAGTATTAAACCTTAAAGTATCAAATCCAATTCTATTTTCTTTAAGGGTTAAATATTCAAAAAGTGATTGTCTAACAAGATATATTCACCACTTGACAGTCTTAATTAAATCACCTGGATACATTTAAAACTCATTGTTTCTATATTTCAGATGGTTATATTTCTGTAACATACAAATAATATAATACCCCCAGTCACTAGAATTCTATGACAGTTTTCTACAAATTACCATGCCCTCTGTATGAGGCAAAAACATGGATTTCCTTAGGATAGCTATTCCTTCTCTGGATTTACACCCATTTCATTTATATTTTATCAAATATCTGTAATTCAGTCATAATCAAAAATGGAAAATTTACACACTGAAATGAAAATACAAGCTCTCAAAGTAAAGGAAGAATTTAAACAATTATACAGGGGGTTTATGTGAAGTACACAGAATAGAATGAGCCAGGTCAGAAATCTTTTCCTATAATCAAGGTTCTTTTATTCTTTTTCTTTGGGGAGGTGTGTGCAGGGATAGGGGATTTTTTTTCAAACTGAATTGTCCAATAATTTGATGGCTCCTTCCATTTTATGACTTCAGACTTGACTAAAGTGAAGACTGAAAGCTCGCCAAATTAGTTTTGAAACAACCTTAAAGATAGATGGTCCACTATTTCTTGACTTTTCAGAGAAAACAGGAAAACATAATGTCCAAGAATTACTGAACTGAGGATATTTTCAGGAAGAAAATGATCTCATTGTTAGTTGCTCATTTTTCTAGAGCTATTTTCTCTCATCAGCAGACCATTGTCCAGCAAGTATAATTTTGGGGCAAAAAAGCTTTACTGCCTACTGTTAAATATACCTCTGCTACCTGCCTATTCTTATTTCGAAGAATGGTGACACAAAAATTCAACCAGTGGATCAACATTTATTGTCTGCTGAGGTAATTGATGCTTAGAGAATGTAAAAGATCTAAAGGACCTCGAAAAGCTTCCTGTCCAATTGAAAAGACTTCTAAATGGCAACATTCGTAATATAAAATGCATTCACTAAAACTGAGCAGTGGTACATTAGAAAAAGTGTAAACTTAGGCGTTAAGCAGATTTGAATTAGATTTTTTACCCTTTCCTTGTATGAGGCATAACAAAGGAGAGGTTTTGGAGCCCCAGTCTTCTCACCTATAAATGAGGATAGAATTATCCAATTCAAAGAGATTTTGAGAAGATTAGAAATATTACATTTCTACCACCTGGCTTATAATATGTGCCAAGTACATGGCTGCTAATTATGATTATAATTGATTGCTCCTAGCAAGTCTGTGTATAAGCACATTGTATATAATGCACATGCACGTGTTCTAGTAGCTATATATATGGTGGTTTGGAAGGCAAAGAGACTAAAGCAGAAAACAAATAGAAATTGCAGAAACTGCAACAAGTGGTGCCAAGAAAGTAAGGCGTTTATTTTGGAAACAGATTGGAAAAGCAGGATTGAGTAGATAATGTAAAGAAAGAACAGGAGAGACTTAGTGGTGATTTGGATATCGGTTCAAAGAGATTTGAGATACTAAATGCACAGGATCTAATAAGATAAAATTCACAATGTTTGACATACAAGCAAGGAATACCAGTAGCACAGGCATATCAGAAGTGGGAAAACACAACCCATGATGGGAAGATTAGCAATTATTGAAACTTCCCCAGGACTGATATACTTATTAGAATTTGCAAGATTCTGGATATTATTCAGAGTAAAAATAAATTGAATTTCTAAATATAGCAAGAGATAATTAGGAAATAAAATTTAAGGAAAAACAAATCTTAAATATTATCAATGTTTTAAATATATAAAGATAAACCTTAAAAAGACTATTACACATGAAACAAAATATTAAAGAAATCTTGAATTAACACAGAAATGGACTATATATCATGCACTTAAATTAGAAGATTAAATAGCATAAAGATACACATTTTCCCTGAATTGATCTATATATTCAATACATTTTCAGTACAAAATAAAATATATTTTTAATGGAATTTAGGGAAACAATTCTAAAGTTAATAGAGAAATACAATGCCCCCAATTAGTTAATTCATTTGTGCTTTATTATTTGATAAGTTACTTTAAAGTACAACTATTAAATGATTGTATTGATGCAAAGACAGCATATATAGCACTGGAGAAAAATAGAAAGAACACCAAACATATAAGAACTTAATTTATATTCAAGGTAGCACTGCAATGTAGTAGAAATAGGAAGATTATTTCAATGATGTGTGCCAATTACATGTCTATATGGATCAAGCATTAAGTGTGAAACCCACCTCACAACCATATACAGAAATAAATTTTAGTTTTAATGTAAGTCTATACATGACAGTCAAAGTGATAATGTTTCTTGAATATAACATAAATAAGTGATCATTACCTGGATTAAGAAAACATTTCTTAAACAGGATATTATTAAAAGAAAAACTTGACTGAGTACATTAAAATTAAAATTTTCTGTCTCCAAAAGAAAATGAAAAACAAATCACAAAGAAATTTCAACAGGTATATCTAAGAAGCTCATATCCAGGATACATCAAGAATCTCTTTTAAGTTATTAATGAAAAGATCACACAATATAATCATCTGTAGAAGATTTATAATCTGGCATTTCATGAGTGAGGTTATTAAATGATCAGTAAGTATATGAAAAGTTTTGAATCACTTTAGTTATTAGGGAATTGCAACTGAAAATAACAATGAGAAAAAATAACAATGAGATATCACTATACTTACCAAAATACCTAAAATTACAAGGTTTACACTAAAATATTGCTAAATTTGTGGAGCAATTGGTAATCTTATATACTGGGAAAGGGGACATGAACTGGCAAAATAACTTAGAAGACCTTTTGAAATAATATTAAAGTTTGAGATACACACAGTTTAGAACTCAGCAATTCAGATTCTTGTTATATATGAAATAGAAATGTGTAGAAATATGTACCAAGAGACATGTGCAAAAGTATTCATAATACATTCAGAAGACAGAAGCAGGACAATCATGAGTTTGAGACCAGCTTGAGCTACATAGAAAGACCCTGTCTCAAAAAATAAACAAAGAAAAATTCATAGTAGTTGGTAATACAAATAATCTTAACAGTAGAACAGATGAAGAAAATACAGCATGGAATAGAACTGGTGCTATGCAACAACATAGCTAAATTTCACAAATAATATTGGGTGAAAGAATCAAGCTAGAAAAAATATTCTTATTAAGTTTTGAATGTATATGTTGGAATTTAAACTCCAAGGTGATGATATTAAGATGATGGCTTTTAGGCAGTGAACTATGAAATTATGACTCTGTTGCCAAGTAGAATGACATCTTGGAAGGGGAAATCAACTCTAATCATACAACAAATGTGCTGGAGCCTTAATCTTGGACTTCCCAATCTCCAGAATTGTCAGGGATAAATTTGTGTTCTTTAAAAATTCCCCAGTGTCATGTATTTTGTTATAGCAGCATGAATGGATTATAAATGCTATAATATTTCAATTATAAGAAATCTAAAACAATTAAAAGTAGACCATAGTTTGAGCAAAACTAGAAGCAAACTATAGTAAGTGAAGAAGAAAGTATCCATGACCAAGGAAGAACAATCTGAAGGAATTAGAGGAAACTATGCTCAAAGCCAACATGGGACCAGGAATAATGTCCATTCATACCAAACTAGAAATTTTCATAATTCATCAGGAAGTGAATATAATTTTGCCTCAGTGGTGAAGAATAAGTAGAAATAGATTGAATACTGCTCTAGATATACCTACAGAATCATAAAAACATGCACCTAAAGCACAAAACTGATTTCAAGTCATATAACTATTTCTCAGAATAAAACTCAAGAAAATTTATAAAAATGCAGAAAGCTAACACTTTGATCACCAAGACAAGAAGTCACAACAAATGCTGGCAAAGTTGTGGGGGGAAGGAACTCTTATTTACTGTGGGTGGGAAGGTAAATTAGTCCACTCATTATGGAAATCCTTACAGAGGTTCTTCAAAAAACTAAAAATAGAAATCTCATATGATCCATCTATACCACTTCTGGGTATATACATGAAAGAATCAAAGTCAGCTTACCATATATACAGATACCTGAACATTCATGTTTATATTATTATGGAATGAGCCTACATACTTATCAATGGATGAACTGATAAAGAAAATGTCGTATATTTACAATGGGGTTTTACTTAGCCATTAAGAAGAATGAAATTATGTCATTTGCAGGAAAATTGTTGAAAGTGGAGATGATTATGTTACGTGAAATAAGCCACACCCACAAAGACAAGTATCACATGTTTTCTCTCATCTATGGAAATTTAGATGAAACAACAACAATAAAAAAAAACCAAGATCATGAAAGTAAAAAGGGAACTACTAGAGAGATGGAATGGGGAAAGGGAAAGGGGGTAAGAAAGAGTAATGGGGGGGTGAATATGTGAATATGACCAAAGTACACTATATGCATGTGTGGAAATGTCATGAAGATACCCCTTACTATGTGCAATTTAATTTTAAAATATCCCAACCCTCAACAATGTAAGACTCATGATGTCTCACATCCAATTGAAGATCACAGGCATGCAAAAGTGTAAGAAAATACAATCAATAATGAGAATGATTGATGAATCAAAGATGACTGAGAATGGACACAGATATTCAAATTAGCAGAAAATTACACCAAAAGAGATATTCTAACTATATTCCACATATTGAAAACATTATGTAGAAACATGGAATATATAAAAGATGAAAAAATCTTTCCTGAATTTAAAATTATAATGTCTGCAATAAAAAGGACACCAGAAGATTTTAACTGAAGATTGAACATTGTACAAGAAATCATTAGTGAATTCGAATACATAGCAATAAGGAACTATCCAAACAAAGCATGGAATAAAAAAAAAAACAAAAAAAAACAAGTTGCTGGGCGCCAGCTACTCAGGAGGCAGACATTAGGAGGATTGCAGTTTGAAGTCAGCCCGGGTAAATAGTTTGCAAGAAAATACCCAACATAAAACAGGATTGGTGGAGTGCCTTAAGGTGCAGGACCTGAGTTCAAGCCCCAGTACTGCAAAAAACCAACCAGTCAACCAACCAGACAAACAAAAAAAAGACAAGGAAAAGAAACTCAGGGATTTGTGAGGTAAAACATCAATGAGATTAATATATGTGTAGTTGCTGATTTTGAAGAAGGTAGAAGGACAGAAGAAAATTAAAGAACTATTTGAAGGAATAATTTAAAACATCCCAAACTTGATGAAAACTATAAACTCATATTTAAAAAGTTAGTGAACCTAAAGCACAATAAACATGACTCCATCAAAACACATCATAATCAAGTTGCTCAACGCCAGTGACAAACAGACAGTATGAAAAACAGTTGAAGGACAATAGATGTTCTATACAGAAAGCAAAGACAAATAAGGATAATAGCAAATTTTCAGTGGAACCAAACAAAATCTTCCAAGTACTGAAAGAATAAAACCGGCATTGTAGATACTAAACATATAAACATATCATACATAGATTTCCAATTCCTCAAGAAGAAACAGCATACTTCCTAATTCTCCTCTTTTCCTCTCCCAGAAAACTCTAATTTATTTTGTGTTCCTATAAATTTACCTATTTTGAACATTTTGTTTAAATGGAATTATACACTATTGTGCCCATCTATATCAGAATTTATTCACTACCAACAACGTATTGAAGGCTCATACACATTGTTGCACACTCCATTCTTTTATTATGGATGAATAACACCCCATTGTATGGAAACACATTTTGATTATGAATTTATCAACTGATTGACATTTTGGGCTGCCTACACTTTTTGAAAATCATGAACAGTGCTGCTCTGAACACACATACATGCACACACATGAGTTCTCTTGTGCATGGAACTCCTGGGTCATAAGATGTGTAACTATTAAACTTTCAGAAATTGCCAAACTATTTTTCACAGCAGCTGCACCATTGTACAACTTTACCAATAATTATGAGGATTTAAAATTATCCACAATCTTGCCAACACTTGATATTTTTCATTCTTATTGTCCTACTAATATAATTGAAGTTGTGCCTTATTGTAGCTTTGTTGTGTAGCTCTTTGGTAACTAATGATGGTTATCACTTTTGTGTGTTTATTGGCCATTTACACATACAATTTGGAGAAATGTCTATGTCTTTGACCATTTTTAAATTGGTTTGCTTGACTTTTCATTGTGGAATTGTGTAATGGTTCTCTGTACATTTTGGATAGATATTTGATTTCTGAAAATACCATTCATTCTTTGAGTTGTCTTTTTACTTATTTGGTACTGTACTGTAAAGCACAATTTGAAAATTTTTTATGAGGTCTTCTTTATCTATAGTTTGTTGTTTATGTTTCAACAGAATATTTTATCCAGTTTTATTCAAACTTTTGAAGATAAGTTTTTTTATAAAATATTGTTATTAGCATATATTAGTTGTACAGGGTGGTTTCATTGTGACATTTCCATATATGTTTACAATGTACCTTGATTACCCCCTCCATCCTTCTCCCTATTCCCCCCTCCACCCTCCTTAAAACAATTTCAACACATTTCATTGTCCTATTTTCAAACAAGTATATAAAGTATTTTGATATTTTTCTTCCGTCACCCTCTCTTGTCACCCTCCTCCCTCCCACTAGTATTTACCCCAGAATTGGACCTGTTTTAAATTCCTGCTCCTCACTTTTTACATGTATATTCATTCTGCAAAGAGGTTTTAACATATATTTCACACATGCAAATATTATATTTTAATCAGATTAAGCCCTCTATTACTTTTTCTTTCTCTATTGACCCATCCCCTATTAATCAACAGTTTTCAGTGTGTTTTGTTATGTCAAAGATAAAGTTTAAAATGAAGATATTTTCAGATGCTTAAGCTTAAAAGTTTATCACTGGTAGCTATGAACTCTAAAAATCTTAAAAGAAGTCTTTCAGACAGAAAGAAATGACATGTAAATATGAATCAACACAAAGGAATGAAGAACAAAAATGATTCCTAAATGTAGGGTCATACAAGATATTTTTCTGATAATTTAAATTCTATAACATCCATTGACTGTGTAAATAATAATCATAGCATTGTGGATTATAACATACGTCTAAACACTATTATGACAACAACAGAATAAAACCAGAAACAGTGTTTACATATAAAATAATATTACATCACTTAAAAGTAGACTGCTATAGAGATACCAGCTATCCATATTTATAGAAGCAGTATTCACAATAGCCATACTATTAAATCAGTCTAGATGATCATAAACCAATGAAAGATAAAGAAAATGAGGTATATATGCAAAATAAAGTATTATTCAACCATAAAGTTGAATGAAATTATGTCATAGGTGGGAAAATGAATCATGATGTGAAATTAAGTAAGCCAGACTGAGAAAAACAAATATCACTTATTCTTTCTCATATCTGAAATCCAAACAACAACAAAAGACCTGATAAATGAGTTATCAACATTACAAAATATAAAATCAATATATAAAAATAAAATTTACATTATTTCACCACTAGCAGTGAAACACTAGAAATTAAAATTTTACAAATGCCATTTACAATGTTATTGGTACTAGACGAATTGAGTATACAGCTGTGTACAATCTGTACTCTGATTTCTGAGACAATCTAAGGAGTCCAAAATAAATGGAGAGAGATATTGTATTCATTGACCAAAAGACTCAATATTGCTAGAATTTTGGGGTTTTTCACTTTTTAAAATTTATTTATTTTTTATTATTTTTGTGCTAAGTGTACATCGTGACATTTACAAAAGTTCTTACAATACATGGTAGTTGAATTCACCCCCTCCGTCATTCTCCATTATTTTCCTCTTAGTCCCCTTCCTGGAATAATTTCAACATATCTCATTTTTACATTTACATGCATGTGTACATAATAGAATTTTAATTTTCCTCACATTGATCTTTAAATTAAATGCAATCTTAATAAAAATCCCTGAAAGCTCTTTTGTAGAAACAAAAATCAGATTATGAAATTCATATGGAAATATAAACTAACTAAAGTAGTCAAAAACTCTCAGAAAAGAAGAAAAATGTTGGAGGGCTTACATTACCAGCTTTCACATTTGATAATGATACGATGTAGTATTGGTATGGAGACACATAGATCAATGGAATAGAATAGAGTCTCGAAATATGCCCACTCATTTATGTATATGTGATTTTTCTAGGCGGTCCTGGGAATTAAACTCAGGTCCTGGTACTTGCTAGACAAGAGGCAGAGACCTCTTGAGGCATGAATCCATTATTTCTTTGTTTCAGTTATTTTTCAGATAGGGTTTTTCATGCTTTTGCCCAGGTGGGTCTTGGACCATGACTCTCCTATCTCCATCTTCCAAGTAGCTGGAATTACAGGCATGAACGATCACACCTTGCTTGCTCAGGCTGGCCTTACACCATGGCCCTCCTATTTCTGCCTTTGAGTAGCTTGGTACTATAAGCTTGTACCACCAAGTCTGGCTCTAATGTACAAATGATTTTTAACAAAGGTGCAATGCCAATTCAGTAGAGATGAATCTTTTTAATAAATATTGCTGGAATAAATTATCCATATATCATCTCACAACTTACTGAACATAATTCAAAATGCTAAAAAGTATAAATGAAAAGGTAACGCTACTTCTGGGCGCATGTCCAAAAGAATGTGCTCCAGGATACAAAAGAGACACTTGCACACCCATGTTTATTACAGCACTATTCACAATAGCCAAGCTTTGGAAATAACCCAGATGCCCCATGACTGGATTAAGAAAATGTGACATCTGTATATTTAGCACATACATATGTATGTATACATAAACAATGCAGTTTTATTCAGCCATAATTAAGAATGAAATTATGTTATTTGCAAGTAAATGGATGGAACTGGAGATCATCATGTTAAGCCAAGTGAGCCAGGCTAAAAAAATTCAATGTGTTCCCTCACTTGTGGAAGCAAGATCTACAAGTTAAATGTGCACATTTATATACTGAGAGAATGAGAGCAAGACTGTATGTATTAGTGGGTCTGTCTGAGGGGGTGACAGGAGGCAGGATAGAGAACAAAAATGTTAGAGAATGAAAAATGTTGAAATAACTGATCTGTATATGAATATAATATAATGTATTGTAAACCATTGAATATTGGGGGAGCATGGTGATAGAGAATAAGTAAGTAATAGAGGGGTAATTTGCTTAAAGCATGATTTATATAGCCTGAAGTATCAAGGAGAAATCCCCTTGGACTATTAATATACACTTAAAAATGAAGAACAGGAGAGTTAAACAGGTCTTTTACAATATCTAGTATTCTTAAAATAATTATGCCAGATGAAATAAGTCAGAATAAAGAAAACGTATTAATTCATTCTTACAAAATTCTATGAAATACAGACTAATAGACAATTTTAGAAAGCATATCATTGGTTTCCTGAAGGAAAAGAGGGTCAGGAAGGCCAAGAAAGGGTTATGAGAAGCACTTTGTAGATAATGGTTTGCTTATAGTCATATATATACATGTATATACATATGCATGTACAAATTGTACATTTTACTATGTAGTTTATTGTATGCAAATGATTTTAAAATTATATTAAAACCCATTAAAATTTTGAACATGAGATTACTAGTTGGGTTACAGAAACAGAATTAGTGTGTACTATATAAAATATAATCCTAAGGAAAGTAAATGTAAAAGTTTGAAAGTTTAAAGATCTTTAGTTTTATTTATAATACATATAAACATATTAAAGTATTTGAACAAGAGACTCTCCAATGTATATCTGGTGGAGTCCAATAAATGCAAGGATTTTTATGGGACTAGAGGATTACTTTATGAATTTTAAATACATGGTTCAAGAAGCAATGTAACTAGGTAATAAATGGGGTAGCTTAAACAACTTAATTCTCACCATTCTGGAGATTCAAAGTCTCAATTTAGGGTGCCAGGAAGATTGGTTTCTTAGTGAGGACCTTTTCCTGGTTTATTGGTAGTTGTCACATTTTTGTGTACTCACATCACAGAAACACAGCTAGTTAACTCTTTGGACACTTCTTATAAAGGACTTCATTCCATTCATGAGAGCTCTGCCCTCAGGGCTTAATTGCCTCCAAAAGTTCCTCCTCCAAATTGCCCTCACATTTGAAATTAGGAATCTAGCACATGAGTTTGTGGAGAGACATAATCATAATAGGAACAAAATAATAATAGAATTTTTAGCACATTTCTTAAATTTTGCCAAGTTAAACTATATAAACACAAAGTAGGGAATCTCATGTAAGTAATTAACATTATTGACTATAAAGCATTTATTCAATTCTGAAATCTGCTAAGTAAAAAGTGCTTTCTATTTAAACACTTCATACCTTGATCAGAAATTCCCAAACTACACATAATAAAATTATATTTTCAATGACAATTTAACAAAGCTAGAATTTTTACAAGTGAGAAAACCAAATAGTCCAACAATTTCAAATTTAAATGAACTTAAAACACCTCTTACTTAAAAAAGAAAATGAGAATCATGGTCACATATTTTCCTGTTATTTACATTGTCCACAAGCTTTTTATTAATGATCATCTGATTTTTAACAAAATTTCCTAGAAAATTCAGTTGGGAAATAAGTCCTTTCAACAATTAGTACAGAGGCAATTGAATGTGAACTTAGAAAAGGACTGATTTAGATCATCCCCACTTAGCATAAGCAAAAATGAACTAAAAATAAATCATAAATATAAATGTGAATGCTTGAACTATAACATTTCTAGAGAACACCTGAATGAAAATTCTGTGTTCTTCAGACAAACAAATAGTTCTAGGATATGATGCCCAAACCATAATCCTTTAAGAAGCTTAATAAAATAGAATTCATCAAAATTAAAAACCCTTATGCTACAGAAGACATCATTAAGGAAATGAAAAATCAACATAGTCTGGGATAAATATTTATAAATCATATGCCTAGTAAAATAATTAATATATCAATAGCTATAATATACTGGAATATAAACAATCCTTTCAAATATGAAGAATATATATGAATAGACATTTATCAATAAAGGTGTGCAAATGGCTAATAAGCACATGAAAAGATTGTAGTGCTTTATCTCACATGGGGGAATGCACATTGAAACTATACAGAGATGTAATTTCACACTTACTAGAAATGTATAATAATATAAAAACAACTATTGGCAAGAATGTACAGAGTAGAATTCTCATTTATTGATGGTGAAAATATAAAATACTACAGTCCTTTTGAAAGATACTCTGGCAATTTCTTAAATAATTATTAAAAATAAACTTACAGTAAGATCAGCCATTTTACCTAAGAGAAATGAAAACATATTTCTATGCAGATTCATACAAAGCATTCATAATAATATCATAATAGCAAAAAATTAGACATGATTCAAATTTCCATCAGATTTTGAATATATAAACAAGATATTCTTACAATGGAATACTATTCATCAACAAAAAGGGTAAAGAACCAACAGATACTGTAAACTGGATCAAACTCAGAAACACAATGGTAATAGAAACAAGTCAGACAAAACAGACCACATATTGTATGACTTAGTCTACATAACATATTTCAAAATGGCAAAGCTATAAAGACAAAAAGTGGATCATGGGTTGTCAGAGGCTAGAGGTTGAGTGTGATTATTGACTAAATGGATATAAGAAATCAAATAATGGAAATATAATAAAACTGAATTATTGTGGTGGTTGCACAGTGATAGAACAGTTCAAGGCCATTTAAATGTGTACTTACAATAAGTCAATTTTATATCACATCATTATATCTTGCCTAAAATATTTCTAAAATGTAAAAAGAGTAAATAATAGATTAAATAAAAATTTATACAAATATATTTAGCATTCAGATAAAACTACATATATCTTTATATATATAGTTATATATACCATAAGTATAATGAATATAGTAATAGTGTGTATATAGTATATTAAATACAGTACACATATATAAGTATAGAAATACACATGTTGTATATATACCACACTTAAGGAGAATTGATAGAAATATACCATGAAGTAAGTGCTGCTTTTCTTTAAAAAGAAAAAAAAGGCAAAGCATTAAATAGGAGTTCAGGAGATCTTTTCCTTTCCTTTGTAATATTTTTGTCATTTAAAAATTTTAATATCAGTACACTCTACTAAAGTGATTTAAAACAACAATGCAAAATTTAAGATTGAAAGTGATTTTAAATGTTACAGTTTTTTTGTTTTGAAGTTGTTATGGGACATCTAAAATTACATAATGCTAATATGAAATTTTGAAGCATGACTCCTGCTTAAACAGGAATTATGTGAATATATTCATTTATTTTTGCCTCCTTTATTTTTAACTCCTCTTAAGATCAATTACACAAAATGATAAAAGTCTACATGTACAAAAGTGTAGAAGGGAAAACAGGAGACACGTTAAACAAGAAGTATCTATTGGACACTTCAGTGGATAATCTGAATATCGAACAATTTTTAACAGAAAGCATAAAAAAATCATGCCAATGAACCCAGAAGAGACCACAGAATTGGAGATAGCAATTATATCAGACATTTGGGATGTGGGATGTGGTTGCCTAAACATTTTGGGACCTCAAAGTATAATGCTAAAATACTGTGTTCCTTTAAATCATCTAAACTAAAAGGAAGCAGATTGGCAAGGACTGTTTCTGTATAGTGCCATGATATCCTTTCCTCCATCATTAAAGAAGATTTATTCTATAACAATTTTGTACAAGAGTGTCTCCAAAAGAAAAGGTAGCAAATGCTATGGAGGATAAAATTTCTGTGCAGCAATTGGGGAGACAGAGTCAACGAACATAAGAAACACCATTTTGTATGAAATACATTATGAACATTGGCAACAATCATTCCTACCTCTTTCTCAAATGCAGTGTATTGCTGGATATTGCTCTAAGGAAACTGAAAAGAGGGCCAAGAGAAATTGATATTGAAAGGAGGTATATTGATAAAAATCACTAAATCTACCTAGTAAGTCTGAGAGCCAACCAATTAGTAATGATTTATGAGAAATAAATGTAAATTTTCCAAGAATGTTAAGAACCACTTGACATCAAGTTTGTAGTTCTCATTATAGGAATATTTACACTATGGAAATCAGTGTCACTCATTAATTTTTTTATTGGATATATTTATTGCAAATGAATGTTAGCCATACACATGGCTTCCATAAACAGAGTCTCTCTCTCTGTGTTTAACAGCTTTCCATTACTGTAACAAATACCTGTAATAAGCAGATAAAAGTTTTATTTTGGTTCATGGTTTCAGAGGTTTCAATCCTTGGTCAAGTGCACCTACTGCTTTTAGACCTTGTGGTTAGACAGCACATCTGGGCAGGAGCACATGGTGGAGTGAAACCACTCACCTCAAACCAAAACAGATAAAGAAAACACAGGAAACAAGCAAAACAACAACAAAAACCACTTACCTTGTGGTCAGGGAAAAAAAGAGAAAAAAAGGAAGACTAAAAGTCCACAGTCGTCCTCGAGGACACACCTTCAATGACTTAGTTACCTCTCAACAGGCCTCCTCATAATAGCACCACTCTGGGAACCAAGCTTTTAATGCGTGGGCATTTGGAGTACATCTAAGATAAACCATAGCACACTCTTAAATATGAATATGTATTGAAGAGTTATCAGTAACTTTTGAGGAAAATCTCCAATAGAAAGACAAAGGACACCAAGAAATAAACAAATGAACACAGGAACCTTTTGAAAAGAAATAGGATGATATCAGTAGAGGAAGAAAACTTCTAAAAATTATGTTTGAAATTCTTAAAGAGAAAATTAAAGATGAATAAAGAAAATCATGTGTTAAAACAGGAAAGAATTTTTGGAAATAAAACCAATAAGAGAATTGTTTGAGACAGTTGAAGATTCTCATAAAATGTACACCTAAATGTGAGAGGGAATCAAACATCACTCCAGTGAATATATCCCTTAATAATAAGAAAGAACAGTAAGGATGAAATGTAATGCTGAAAAATACCAGAGGTAGTACAGATAAAGTTCCCAGAACTCTATCTAGAGCATGACTTTTCATGGAGAGGGTTCACCAAATGTTCAAACAATAATTTAAATGCCTATCTATCTATCTATCTATCTACAAAACAAGGCATAGCACCATAAACTTTTGGTACAATAGAAATAAAAAAGAAAAGAAAACCCTCCAAGTTTGAAAGGTGGAGATAATACATTTTTTATTCATGAAGAATGAATAAAACAAAATAGAATTTCAGTTTTCAATGCAATTCTGTAAGTTAGAAGAGAGTGTAATGATATCAGAATTCTAAAGGAAATTTGTATTTATAATATATGACAGATATTAGTATTTTAGATAGATAGTGCCTGAAAGTTTTTACCACAATCTCTCAGGAAGTTATTAGAGAATGAGCTAAAACATAGGAGAGCAAACTAAGAAAAATTGAGATATTATGTCCAGGAAAGAAATAATTCCACACAGGATCGAATAGAGATGAAGTTCTAGAATTAGAGTTATAAAGACAAAGCAGCTAATTGCAAATAAAAAAGAAGGCAGCATAGAACACAGATACCTGCATATTCATATTTATTGCAAAAATATTCACTATGGCCAAGTTATAGAATTAGCTTAGGTGCTCAACAACAGATGACTGGATAAACAAAATGTGGTATATAACAGACCTGAAGAGGTCTTGGTGTTTAAAAATAGACAAAGACTTTCACTAAAAATAAAACAAAATATTATATCAGAATCTACATATCCTATTGTGCTCTTTGAAACTTGCATGTGTAAACCAAGATTTTATTTTGTACTCAGTTACCATGGAACTCTGAAAGAGAACCACAGTTCTGATACACATGACTTTCCATTAACAGGGTACCATGCAAATCAGACTGCCCAGCTGTTTTAATAAATCACATCTGAAAACTGATCCTTTATTATAATTTATCTAATATTCTAGAAAGAGTACATTGGCTTTCTCCACAACTCATATAAAGAACAATTTTAGAACTTTCATCTTGGACTGAATTCATGTAAGAATGCATAGGTCTTAGAAAAGAAACTATATTATATGAGTTTTGAAAGATATTTCTAGAAAATTTCTGTTGTCATAAGTACCAAATATTTTTCCTTCAGAAATCTTATAGTCCTCAGTGAAAATAGAGTACTTATAAGTGCACTGGTGCATGAAAGTCAATTAAAACACAACTAAACTTTTAGGATTTTCTGATTTCCTTTAATTTTGTTCTAGTTTCAGATGGAAGTCCAGGTCAATTCTTACTTTATCCCTATCAGTTCATCCATCAAAAATTATAATTACCTTTATTCTAGTCCCTAATTGCCTTTGCCAATAATCTGTATAATATTCAAGATGATTTAAATTGTATTATCTAAAAGAAAATGTTTAATTCAAAATGATTTTTCAGTAGAGTTGATAACTACATGCCCTTTTCCCTACAGGAAAGGAGCATTTGTTCAGGATAAAGGGCTTTAACAGAAACAAAGAATAAAGTCCATCTTATATACTATAAAAGAATGAAAATTCTCATATTTCATTAAGTAGGATACATATTAATGTGAATAAATTGTTACAATATGGAGTTTAGATATTTAGAGAGTATAAATTATATAATTCATGTTTTATAAATGTAGTTACAACCTGTGATTCCTTGTTACTCTTAAAATTAATTTTAATGAATTCTAAGTTAAGAATAGACATAATTTTTACAGTTGCACACATCTTTGCTAATACCAACACAATTGATATATAGATTACTTTTTATCTCCCAAATTTATCTTATGTTGATTTAGAGTCAACCACCTTCCTGCCCACTCAAGCAACTGCTGCTCTTTGTTCTTTTTCTCACTATAGATTAGTTTGCCTGATTTAGAGTTTCATATAAATGAAATCATAAAGCATGCACTATTTTGATTTCTGGTTCCTTTGTTCAAAACAGTGCTTTTGAGGCTCATCCATGTTGTTGCCTGCATCGGTAGTTTGCTTTCTTTTATTGCTGAACAGTACTCTGTTGTTCATAGACATTTGTGTTATGAATTTTAACTATTATGAATGCAATAGTGATTACTCTCTGTATGTGCTTATGTATGGATACATTTTTATTTCTTTCAGATACATAGGAGTGATATTACTACATCATAAAATGAGTGTATATTTAACTCTCTATGAAACTGCCAATCTGTTTCCCAAAATGGGTGTACCATTTTGTACTCCCACCAACAGTGTATGAGAATTCTTGTTGCTCCTCATTCTTGCCAATACTTGTTATTGCCAGTCTTTTTACTTTTAGACTTTCTAATGTTGTCAGCTGTAAATTATTGCGGTTTTAATGTACATTTCTCTGGTGGCTAATGATGTTGGGTAACATGTTATGTACTTAATGGCCTTTTATAGATCCATTTTTCTAAAGTATCTGTTCAAATCATTTGCATAATAAAATTGGTTTCTTTATGCTCTTATCATTGAGTTTTATGACTTGTTAATAGGTACCACATATACAAGTTTCTGTCAGATATATGTGCTGTAAACAGTTTCTGTCTGTGACATGCCAGATTATTTTTTAGTGTTGTCTCTTTTTAAGAGATTGTTAATCTCAAGAAACTTGATATATAATTATTTCTTCTATGTTTACTGCTTTCTATGTCCTGATTAAGAAATCTGCCTAACCAACATAGCAAAGATTTTACTCCATTTTCACCTAAAAGCTTTATAATTTTATTTTCTACAGCATTGTTCACAGTAGTTGTTCCTTTCTTGGCATCTGGGGTTCTCATTCATGCAGATTCCTGGAGCCCTTTTTCTGTGTCACTCCATTTTCTTCAGACCTTGCTCCACAAAGCCCTCAACTCCATGAACTTCAGTTTTTGTCTTTTCCACCAGCTCTGCTTGAGTTTTCCCTCCTAGTGTCATAGTTTTAAGTGCCTAAAGGCAGAAAGCTTAAAGTCCAATATTTGTAATTCTCTTCTCTTTGGGATCACAGCCTGAAAACAGCTGTTTAATATATTTCATACATTTTTATTTAATTATTCACAGTAGGAACACAAGTTTGGTTCCAGAAATTCAGGCACAGCTACAAGTGGAAATGCTGTTATGGCTTTTGACCACTCAGGCAGGTGGGCTCATAAAATATATAAAACCTGTGTTAGAATAAGCAACAAACACTCAAAATCACTTGATTTCCTCCATCTTTTACATTCCTAAATGAGAGCCAGCAATAGGAGGAGAGTATGGATAAAGTGAAAGCTTCAGGATGTTTTCTAGGTAAATTATTTAAAATAGCAACGAATAAAACATTCATACATCAATGAAGATATTGAGGTAGTATGTCTAATAAAGTCATGGGAATTCTAATATGTATAATAATACCAGGGAGAAATTTACTTATTCTCCAAATAGTATTCACATTGTTTATAAAATTTCATTACTCAATATTGTTATAATAAAGATGTTATGTTATTAGTTATTAGTTTTCCTTAATCTGATATTAGAAGACATCCTATGGATATCATAAGATGTGAGTCAGGGTTGTTGCTTCTGTTTAAAAGAAATAAAAAAGCCTGAAGTGCAAAACAGAATTGATTTTAGTAGGATAAAACAGAATAGTATAAGAAGATTTTCCTCATTTGTACTTGTGCCTGCCTGCTTATCCATGTGATTTGGATGAATTAGTCAGTTTCTTTAAATTTACCAGCCAATTTAATCTAACACCTGTTTTGACTAGTTTTTTTTCTCTCTAAAATTTGACTGTGAGCATCCAAATATAGTTTTTAACATCATGCAGAAATGGTTGAATTTTTCAGCCTTCTATTATGTACAGTCTATTTCTTTGTCTCATTAGCATTCTTCAGTCCACTCAGTTAATTTAGCCTCTTTGCAGGCCTGTGAACTTTCTCAGACCATTATATGGGAGTAATGAAGTATTTACCAAATTCTCTTGCAAACAACCATTGTTCCATTTTGTCTAAATTTAATGACACTAACAACCATTAATTATGATGAGCATCATCAGCAAAGGATTTGCCTAGTGAGACAGTAGTAATAGTCACATTTCATTGGATTCCTACTTTTTGTTGCATTCGTGTGTGGTATTATTATTTCAAATTTATAGTTGAGATTTGGAGCTCAGAAAAGTTAAATAAGGTATCTGTGGTCACACAGTTATTAAGTGGCTGAAACCAGAATTCCAAGTCTGATTTATTAGACTCCAAAATTGTCAGTTTTGATCATGCCACACTGCCTCCTATTTTAGCTGAGTTCTTATGGATATCACTTTGTTCTAGCGAATTATCTTAAGGGGTATAAGATACTCTCATGAAGAAAACTATCAAAAATTTATGTTTTTTTCAAGACATCTTTTTCCAGACTTCAAGTGGGAGGTCTTGGTAACATAGAAATTCTTCTTCATCTTATACAATAGATGACAAGGAGGAAGAGGGATACAGCTCACTTGAGGCACTCTGCTATAATATATTTTGGACTTGTCCTTCAGTTCCTCCCACACCATAAGCTTCAGCCATCCAGTTGCATTTACCCTTGGGATAATATGCTCCCTCATGGATTTAAATAGTCAGGCAGTGAATCTTATAAATACATCAGTAGGAGTTTAAACAATTTCACTGAAATATACTTTTCCCTTTCTGTTATTTGTACCTGAAATAAGGGGCTAGTTTAATGGCATTTCCCTAAGTTAAAACAAAAGAAACAGTATAATGACACAATTTGTTTCATTGCTAGAGGGGCTACTATGACTTTACATAAATGATTATTCTGTATCTTTGCCTGCATTTCAAATATGAAAATAATAATTCCCACATTCTAGCTGAATGTCTTGACTGACTAGGAATGCATTCAATAATTTTGAAGAGAAAAGTGAGTCTAGACCATCATGGTTACCTCAGCGGAGTACAGAATATGGAGTTCACATTTGGATGGAAAAACATATGTTACAAAACTCATGGGTATATGAGAGGAATGGTAATATATGGAGGAAGATAATAATGTGTAGAGGGCCTTAAGAATCATTCATTCTTAAGAATCATTGTGGTGATACCCATATCTTTAAGGAATCTCTGCATTTTTTGAATAGCAAGAGCCATGAAAATCCTTTAAGATATCCAGACATCACTGTTCCATGTTCTTTTCTTCAATAGCCACTGTTCTTCACTAATTTCATATTCGCCATTTTGAGAAGAAGGTAGAAAGACAGTATTTTTAAAGCTATATTCTTCAGAACATTTAAAAAACAACAAAACCAAGCCAAAACATCAAAGAAATACAGTGTGGATCATCTTCGTGCTCCTGCAGTACCCTAATCTTCAGTGGGGGCTTTCAATATCTCTCTAAGGCTGTCATTGCCTTGCCTTGATAATGACCACATGCAGTTAAATATAAATGGATTTTTTCTCTGGTCATTTTAAGTTTGCCAGTCAGAATTTTATAACATAGAGCTGGAAGACTTCATCGTTCAGCCCTGTGTTTCCTTGAACTCCTTAGGCTGCAGTTATCAAGTTCCAAAAATGAGATCTCTTTCTGTGTCCATAAATCCATCTTTCCAAAGTAGCATCATCAGTGAAAATAGGTGAGGTCCTATAGTCTGCCCTTTTTCAAGGAATGTTCTCTGTCAGGCTAGGGGGAGAACACAATGTTACCACATGGATGGCCATGAGAAGACATTATTTAGGACTGCCTATCATGTGTGCAGAACCTACAGAGTATTGGAGTCTTGTCTTGGCCAGAGCACAGTACATATAGTGAGGATTGTCCCAATGACTCTCAGGTGCTGTGTCCCTTACAGGCAGCACATGGAAACAACATAGGTAGGTGAAAGGATGAGCCACAATTCTACACAAACTCATGGGGTAGCCATCAACCTTCAGTAGCCAAAGTCCTGAACTGGAAAGTCTGTGATCCACATGGGTATGAGTCACTCTCTATCAGTGCATCAGTCACCTCTTGGTGGGTTAACATTTGTGAGTTTCACAAAAATAAAGCAGAGCTGGGCAATAGCATGATCCCATAGGCATGAGTCCAGGGGTTCCAGGGGCCATCAGCCCTACCCACTGGTAAAGGTCAGAGAGTACTGAAAGAGAACAAATTCAACCTTGCACCAAACATGCCTCACTCGGAGCTCTGCATAGCAGGCAGGACTCTAAACACCATGCTGAGAAAGAACTGCTAAGTCTATCTAAAACCAGCCATAGAATGGTGACTCAGGCAATTTGGAAGTAGGCACTTCTAAACAGCAGGATCTGTACAGGATCAGGTTTGAGCCTCATCCACACAGTGCCATAGAGACTTCCTAGTCACTAGAGGAGGAAACTGGAGAGAAAGGCACTTCCAAGCAAGGGGTTCCCATTGCCTAGGCCGAAGGTAGATACTGTAGTCCAAGTTCAAACGTTTTATGGACCAGAACCCAAATCATCTCTGCCAAGGGAACAGGTACATGCTCCTTACCATATGCTCTTAGGCAGCATTCTCAAGAGTGAGAGGGAGACAGTGCATGGGAAGGAAAGGCTATAAATTTGTGAGGTTAATATTCATACAAATAAGAGATGTGATCCTTCATGTGCTAAGAATCTGAGGGTCTCCAGAAGAACTTTGAAAATGCCAGTCACTATACCCAATACTATACCCAATAGCATATCTTCCAAGAATAGGAGAGCATTGGAAGTAATCATCTCTTTGATCTACTTTATCTATGCTGTTGTACATGACCTTTACTTTTTTCCTTTATCATATACTTAATTTATTCTGAAAAAGCTTTGTAAATAATAGTAGGGGAACAGAACAAAAGGAAAAAGAAAGTGAAATGTCATTGGCAAACTGATATTCAGAATTTCTTTTTCATTCTTGCCATTATTACATAGGGCCTCATTTTATGATCTTAGTGTAAATGTAGAATAATGAGATTATTTTTGTTAAGAAACCCTTAAATTTTGGCTTTAAAATCAGATTCTTAAATTTCCTAGAATAGTTACCTTTTAATCCTAGATTTGTAAAATGAAATTAGAATTTTTATCATTTTGGGAAATGTTAATTTTTCTGTGAGTTTGCATTAAATGTGAAGATGTGCTTCAGACATAAATGATAGAGGGATAACTTAAGGGCTTTTCTCAAAATAATTCCACTTTTATTGGAATGATGGTGTAAAATCAAAATTTTTGACAGTTATATGTGCTGAAATTTTCTCCAAGTTTGTGGCTTTTTTGCTCCCTTTGGTGTTTTTGATGAAGCCAAGTTTTGTAAATTTCAGTGTAATCAAAATATATCAATATTTTCTTCTTCTTCTGTTTGCATTGCCATAAAATTAATAAAGAAAGCATTCCAACCTTTAGTTAATAAATAAATTATTCTACATCCTCATATACATATATATGTATATGAGTGTGTTTCAAAAATTTGCCTTTCAAGATACAAATCTTTATTCTTTCTGAATTGAATTGATGATTGATGTGAGGTAGGGATTCCTTTCAGTTTTTTTAAGTCAACTTCATATACATAAGCAATTTTCTAAATGCCATTTTGTTGAATAGACTATGATTTCCTGCATTGATTTGCAACACAAACCGTCATTGTATCAGTCTTTTGTTAGATATATAGCTATAAGGTTATCTTTTCCAACATGCTGACCCTTTTATATATCCCCTCATTAAAAATCATGTCTCAATTATACTAACTTTGTAATAGATCTTGATTTTGGCAGAGATGATTCTCCAAAGCACTATTTTCATATATTCTAGATTGGATTCAACCAACTGTGGGTTGATAATACTCAGAAAATTTTTCATTTATGCTGAATGTGCAAAATTTATCTTGCTATTACTCCTTACAACACATTATAACAGCTACTTACCTAGCATATACATTGTATTTGGTATGATAAATAATCTAGAGATAATTGAAAGTGTATGGGAAGGTTTTCCTAGGATGTGTGCCACTATCATGTAATTGTTTATAAAGGACTGGAGTCTTTTATAGACATTGATATCCACAAGGCATTCCAGGACCAATATTGTACAGATGCCAATGGAGGACTATATTAGGGTTTCTATCTGTCACAACACCACTTGAGCAAGTTACTTATTTCTTTGGGCATCAGTCTGTCAACTGCCAGACAGGGAAAGAATAATAGAATCTAATTTGTAGTTTGTGATTGAATAACTTAGTAAATACAACACATTTAGAATAGTACCTGGCACATGGTAAGTACTACATACGTATTTGCTACTATATTAATATTATTATTTTCTTATGAGTATCTTCATTATAATTTTCTGTTTGCTCTGTCACATAAATTTTAGAATCAGCTTGACATATTCTATGAAAATAGGCCTGTCCTGATTTCTTTGGAATTATATGGTCTATAAAATAAATGGAATTGACTTCTTTATGATATCAAGACTCTATAGATGAATGCTCTATGTTTCTTCATTTATTAAATAATATCTTTTTCAAAAGTATTTACTTCCTTAAATAAAGCATTATACTTCTATTGGATTTGTTTCTTGGATATTTTCCTTGATGATATAAGTATAATAAAATGTATTTTTTATGTTTGTTATTGGCCTATAAGAATTCAATTGATTTATAATATTGACCTCATATTTGGAAGTTTTTCTGACTTCTTAAACTTTCCTAACCTTGGGTCTTATATATGTTTTTGTATGGAATTATCAATATAAAAGTAGGAGGGATGCAGAATTACAGTGAAGCTTGTCCCCAGTTTCAGGAGAAGCTTTGTGTCATTTTGGTATTGTCTGATATCTGCCATCAGGTTTCTATTTTGTTTATTTGTGTTTAATGGTCATTTGTTTTCAGGATAGGGAACTTCCACTGGGTGCTAAGAGTTCTTTTCATCATAAACTATGTAAAATTTATCAAAATTATTTTTTACATAGATCTTCTGTTTTTTTATCTTTAATGTGTAATGAAGTAAATTTCACCAATAAATAAAACTATAAGTGAGATTTCTGGTGTTAAACCAGTCTTCCACTCCCAGAGTAAATTCATCTTGCTTGTGACATACCATACTCTATTTATTGCTAATATGTTATGAGATTAATATTGTTACTAGACATTATTAATATCATTACTACTAAACACTATTCTTACCAGTAAAATTGCCTTACAATATTCCTTTCTTATCTTTATTCTTCTTGGATTTTGGTGAGAAGCTTGTGCTAGTCTCAGTAATAAGGCAGGCAGTTTCACTTATTTGTCTTTGCTCTGAAGGAGTTTGTTGAGGATTTTAATTGTTTAATGATTATTCCTTAAACATTTGTTATAACATACACGTAAACCCATCTGTAACTGATATTTTCTTTGTGAAAAGATTTTAAATTACCGACTTTATGTATCATTTAGATTTCTGGTTTCTTCCTGAGAAATTTTAATTTATTTTCATCTTTCTAGGAAAATTCCCATTTCATCTCAACTTCTAATCAGATTGGTATATGTTGTTGCTAATAACCTCTTATTTTTTTCCAATCTATTCTCCATCTGTTATTATGGTCCCTTTTTTACTCTGAATACCGTTTGCTGTTTATTCCTGTCTTGTATAGTTTTTGTGTGATCAATTGGAGGTTATATATCAAAAAATGTTTTGGCTTTATTAATTCTCTTGATTGTACTTTTATTTTTCAGTTTATTAACTCCAGCTTTTATTTCCTTAATGTTTCTTTCCTTCCAATTTCCTTAGGTTTATTCTTTCTCCATTTTCTTCAGATGAATGTTATTGCCACTTAATTTCACTTTTTCTTCATTCCTAAAATTAACGTTTCAGTCTATAACTTTCCTTTGTCAGCTTTTTGTTTTGTTGTTTTGTTGGTGTGGCACTAGAGATGGAACCCAGGGCCCAGCAAATGAGGGACAGATGCCCTGTGACTTGAGTCATATCTCCAGTCTTTTGCTTTTTTATTTGGTTTATTAGACAATCTCACTAATTTTGCTGACTCAAGCTCCTCATCCTCTTGCCTCCCACCCCCTGTATAGCTGGGATTACAAGTAAGCACCACCATACCTGGTTTTAGTATATAATCATTTAATTATCATTTTGTTATCTCTATTTTGATTTTGTCCCTTTGATACACAAACAATTTAGAGCTAGTTTTAAACTACCAAATGTAACACTTATGTGAACGACCAATGATTTCTTTATTTAATGGTCACATAAAATTACACATTTGAACTGAATCTTTGAAATATTTTTGTTACTTGCTTTTGACCTAATAATGGTCTATTTCATAAATGTTTTGTGTGCTTAAAATGAATGTACACATATATTAGATCAAGCTACTAATTGTGATTGTATGTTTTGATAATGTCCAAATCAACAAACTTAGTTTTCTTCACCTATTAATCTCTAAGAAATTCACCTATTAATTTCTAAGAAAGCATCTTAAAATTTTCCATTGTGTCAGGTCACCTTGCACATACACTTTCACCAATTATAGTTTTAGACTGTTACGAGATACATGCAAATTTTAGAGTTGTTAAGTGTGTCTGGTAACATGCTTTTATCAGTGGATAGTTTATTTCATGTGGTATTAATTAAGGTACATAGTTATTTTCTTTAGTTACTATACAGTGTATATTTTCTTTTCCTTTACTTTCAATATTTTGGTCTGTCTCTCTTATAAAAATATAACCTGTATTTTACTTACTTATTTTTCCAACTCACCAATCTGTGTCTTTCTGCTAGAACTTTCAGAAAATTATGTCAGTAGTGGTCATTAACACATTTAGGTGCATTTTATTTTCTAGTGTTTTATTTTTATTATTTTCTTCATTGTTTTTATATTTTTATTTTCTTGTTCATTGCCTCTTTTCAATTAAATTTGCTTGTTTGTGTAGTTTTCTGTCCATTCCATTTCTTTCCTCCTGCCTTGTTTGGAAACTGTGCATTCTTTTCATATTTTTATGTGACTATCCTTAAAATTTCTACATGCATGCTAATGTCAATGAGAGCTATGACTATTAATAACTTTTTTCTCCTCCCGAGTAATCCTGGGAATGCTTGAATTCCACTTTTTTCCTGTCATGCCTCATTTGCTATTATTGTCTAGATTTTGTTTGTTTATACTCAATATATATTTTTTACTTACCTGACATTTCATCTTGTGTCTCAGGCATTTTGTCATTATTTTCCTGTTCATGAATCACATCACTTAAAAGGAATTTGAAAATTATGATAGCTTGAATGTTATCTGCCCAAAAGTTATGTTGAAGTCTTAACCACTATCACCTCAAAATATGACCATATTTGGAAATAGACTCACTGCAGATGTGATTAATTAAGAACACAATGCTGTAGAATAAATTCTTGGTGCAATATGATGCATGGTCTTATAACAAGAGGAGATACCAGAACATAGAAACCCGTGTGATGATGGAGTTGGAGATGGAGTTCTGCAACTTCAAGCAGAGGAGGATCATTGCAGACCATCAGGAGCTGGGAAACCACAAGGATGGATCGACCCCCAGCACCCACAACAGGGATCAGAGGGAGGCAATCTTGGTTATGAACTTTTGTCCTCCAAAACTATGAGACAATAGTTTCTTGCTATTGGTTCATTTGAGGCAGTAGTGGGACTTCAACTTTGGGCATTGTGCTTGCTAGGCAGGTGCTCTATCACTTGAAACATACCCCCAGATTCCCGTGCCTTCTCTCTCTCTCTCTCTCTCTCTCTCTCTTTGCTTTAGTTAGTTTCTTTGGATAGGGTCCTGTGTTTTTGCTGAGGCTGATCTCCAATCATGATCCTCCGATCTATGCCTTCTAAATAGCTGGGATTATAGTTATGAACCACCATGCCCAGTTTGTTGCTTGAAATCATATCTCCCTAACTTCTTGCCTGAGGCTGACTTCAAACCATAATGCTCTTAATCTCCATCTCTGGAATTATAGACGTGAGCCACCATGCCTGGCCAATTTTTTTGTTGTTTTAATCTATCCAGTCTGATGTACTTTGTTATGACAGCTCTATGAAACAAATGCAGTATTCAGCTATCTCAGTTATTGCATGTCTGAAAGCTCTTTTATTGTGTCCTCATTATGTAAAGATAGTTTTACTAAGTATACAATTCTACTCACAATTATGTACGCATTAAAGATGTAATCCCTCTGTCTTCTGACTTCCTATGTTGATGAGTCTCTTAGTGTAATTATTATTATGCTAAAGAAACCTAGTTTTCTATCTGTATCTAAAATCCTTCTAATGAATTACAAGTCTCACATCTCTAGTCTTAATCTTTGGTACCACTGTAATGTGGCAAGATTGAATCTGCTTTTATTTATTCAACATCAAATTTCTTGAGCCTCTTTAAAATTGAGACTCATGTCTGTATCAATTCTGAGAAATTTTCATCAACCATTTCCACTCTCCTTTTTGGCATTTGTATTATATATTTTGCAATTTCAATTGAATGTATGTCAGACCTTCTCTAGCTTCTGATCTCTGTCACAGAGCTCTCCTTCCTATGCAATTTCCTCAGCTCTGCTTCCAGTGGATTTTCTTTTCTCAGCTCTTTCTAAATTCTAACTGCATCCAGTGAGTTTTTAATTGTAAGATTTTGTTTGTCTCTTAATGTCTTTTAGATTTCATTTTCAAATGTTTGTCAATCTTAATTTATTTTAATTTTGTTTCTTCCATATTATAACACATTCTGCTATTTCTTTATATTAAATATTTTATCATATTTAGTATCTGTATTTTCTAATGATTGTCATTCATTAAATTAATTAATATATATTGAATACCTATCTTATGCAATGTTCTTATCTAGGCACTTGGAAAACATTAGCAAAGAATAAAAGAAATTAGAAAATTCTATTCCTTCATGAAGTTAACAAGCCAGTGAGAAGAAAAATATAATATGCAACTTTATGTCAGCATGAAATAGGCTATATAGAAGAAAGAAAAGAAAATCATTAGAGAGAGAGAGGAAGGGTGGGTACCGGCAAATTTGAGCTAGGCTACAATTTTAGTAAGGTTCTGAGGAATATTTTATAGAGAAGATGAGGAGATCACAGTTGCTATCTAGGAGACCAGAGCTGAAGTTAAAGAGAACAGGTAGTGAAGAGGCCCTATCCTGTGTTTGAAAAACAATAAGCCAGCATGCCCATATGTAGGGAGCAAGTGGGGAGAGTAACATGAGATAAAGTCAGAAGAGTGTCAGGATTCAGGTCATGATGAGGATTCTAATTCATTATAAGAATATTAGTTTTCATTCTGGGTCAAATAGGAGGAGTGTTTGAGACACTAGAAGATATTATTTGAATTATGATTTAAAAATGACTTTATAGCTGATATGTAGATAGTCACCTAAACAGGAGTGGAGATAGAACCAGAAGATGTTTTAAGAGGCGTTCAGTAATTGAAATGAGAAATAATAGTAGTTTAGTGTGGAAAATGATGGATTTCAATTCTGATATTTTGGGCTAATTGAAGGAGCTCTGATACAGCAAGAAGAGCAGAAAGTAATTCTAAAGTTTGAGTCTGAGCAACTGAAAGGACAGTGTTGCCATGAACAAAGACAGAAAGAAGTTTTGGATGGAACATGTAGACTGGAGAGGGAGGAAGGTGATTAGGAATTCAGTTTTGAGTCTGCTTTGATTGCAATTTCTACACACACAAAAGTGAAAATGTTGAGTAGGTAATTGGATATTTGGATCCAGTCAGATGTTTCTGAAGCTCAGGAGAAAAATGTAAGCTGCAGATATAAATTTGAAAATCTCTAGCTTATAAAGGACACTTAAAGTCATGAAGTAGAAGAAATAACTAAAGGAGCACACGACAATAAGAAAGAGAAGATCCAGTAGCTGTTATGTGAAACATAAAGGAACTGGAAAGAAAAGAAAGACCTAGCTAGCAGAGCACAGAGCACAGGAAGGATGCAATGAGACTATGTTGTCTTAAAGACCAAGGGCAGTAAGTATATCAAAAACAAAAACATTTCAAATTTATCTGTGAAGAAAGAAATTCATTCTTCATTGTATTTTATGATGCAGAGGTCATAAGTAATTTAGACAAAAGTATTTGACATGGAGTAATTCATGGAAAAAACTAATTGGAACAGGTATAAGAAAGAAATATATGATGTGAGAGAGAGAGAGAAAGAGAGGGAGAGAGAGAGAGAGAAAGGAAGATGAAGAAACAAAAGAGACAGGAGAAAAATAAATGCTGGATCACTTTGTATAGACAAGAAGGAAAGAGATTTATATTTCATTGCAACAAAGAAGAATGACTTTAGCTAGGAGCAGGAATAGTTTACCTAAGGCAAGAGATGTGTCTATAGTAGGTAAAGCTGTGAAGATCATATAATTGTAGACATGCAGAAGTTCTTGTCTGAATGCAGCATTTTTAAAAACTGACTTATATAGTCTGATAAGAGGAAATTTAAAGCTGATAGAATTTAGACAGGAGGGAGGAAAACATGGTTTGAAAGCAGCAGTGAGGTACAGGAGAGAGAATCCTCTCCACCTGTAAAACAATGGCTATCAAGGAAAGAAAACTATAAACAATAAGAGATGACTATGGATGAAATATTCTATAGACATCAGCTAGGTCCATTTGATCTATGGTGTGATTTAGTCTAGGATTTCCTTATTGATTTTTTGTTTGGTTGACCTTTTATATTGGTAATAGGGGGTATTAAGGTCTCCCACTACCACTGTGTTGGAGTTTATATATGTTTTTAGGTCCTTCAGAGTATGTTTGATGAAGTTTGGTGCATATAGGTTGATAATTGTTATTTCCTTTTGGTGTATTTCCCCTTTTATTAGTATGGAATGTCCTTCTTTATCTAATTTGATCAATGTGAGTTTGAAGACTACTTTGTCTGAGATAAGTATTGCTACCCCTGCCTGTTTTCAGGGATCATTGACTTGGTAAATCTTATTCTAGCCTTTCACTCTCAGCCAGTGCTTATTTCTGTTGATGAGGTGGGTCTCCTATAGGGCCTAAAGGAAGATTGTTGGATCTTCCTTTTTAATCCAGTTTGGCAAATGGTGTCTTTCATGGCAGAATTTAGTCCATTAACATTCAGTGTTAGTATTGATAGGTATGTGGTGAGCCCTGTCATGTAGTTGTCTTTGTTGATTAAAGGTTTGATTGTGTGTAGCTAAATCAATGTTACTCTTTACTTTCTTGCCTTTTCTTCTCCTATGGTTTGGTATTGCTTGCCCTTTCATGGTTTTGTTTGCTTTCATTTTCTCTGTGCAGATTCCTTGGAGAATCTTTTGTAGTGGTGGGTTGGTGGTCATATATTGTTTTAGTTTCTGCTTATCATGGAAGACTTTTATTGTTCCATCTATTTTGAATGATAGTTTTGCTGGGTAGAGTACCCTAGGATTGAAGCTATTTTTTGTTCACTGCCTGGAAGACCCCACTCCATGCTCTTCTTGCTTTTAAGGTTTCCATTGAGAAGTCTGCCGTGATTTTGATGGGTTTACCTTTGTATGTTATTTGTTTTTTCTCTCTTACAGTCTTCAGTATTTTTTCTCTAGTCTCTGTACTTGTACTTGTTGTTTTAGTGATAATATATCATGGAGTATTTCTATTTTGGTCAGGTCTGTTTGGTGATCTAGAGGCTTCTTATACCTGAATGGGCATGGTTTTCTCTAGAATCGGGAAATTTTCTGTTATTATTTTGTGGTATATATTATGCATTATTTTTGCTTGCACCTCTTCTCCTTCTTCAATGCCCATGATTCTCAGGTTTGCATCATACTTAGTGGTGAAAAACCGAAACCATTCCCCCTAAAATCAGGAAAAAAACAAGGGTGTCCACTATCCCCACTCCTATTCAACCTAGTACTAGAATTCCTAGCCAGAGCAATTAGGCAAGGAGAAGAAATAAAAGGAATACAAAATAGGTAAAGAAACTGTCAAAACATCCTTATTTGCAGATGATATGATCCTATACCTTAAAGACCCAAAAAACTCTACCCCAAAACTCTTAGACACCATAAACAGCTACAGTAAGGTGGCAAGATACAAAACAACTTACAAAAATCATTATTTTTTTCTGTGTACCAACAATGAACAAAATGAGAAAGAATATATGGAAAAAATTCCATTCACAATAGCCTCAAAAAAAATCAAATACATAGGAATAAATTTAACAAAGGTTGTGAATGACCTCTACAAGGAGAATTACAAACTCCTGAAGAAAGAGATTGAGGAAGACTACAGAAGATGGAAAGATCTCCCATGCTCATGGATTGGTAGAATCAACATAGTAAAAATGGCTATACTACCAAAAGCAATCTACATGTTTAATGGAATTCACATCAAAATTCCAATGGCTTTCATCACAGAGATTGAAAAATCTATCCTAAAGTTCAATTGGAAACACAAGAGACCACAAATAGCCAAGGCAATACACAGCAAAAAGAGCAATGCTGGCAGTACCACAATACCCAACTTCAAATTATATTAAAAAGCAATAACAATAAAAACAGTATGGTGCTGACACAAAAACAGACATGAAGACCAGTGGAACAGAATAGAGGACCCGGATATGAACCCACACAACTATACCCATCTCATTTTTGACAAAGGTGCCAAAAATATATGATGGAGAAAAGATAGCCTCTTCAACAAATGTTGCTGGGAAAAGTGGTTAGCCATCTGCAAAAAACTGAAACTAGATCCATTCACATCACCTTGTACTAGTATCAACTCAAAATGGATCAAGGACCTTAATATCAGACCTGAAACTCTGAAGTTACTACAAGAAAGAGCAGGAAACACTCTGGAACTAATAGGTATAGGAAAAGACTTCCTCAATAGAACGCAGCAGCTCAGCTACTAAGAGAAAGGATGGACAAATGGGACTTCAGAAAATTAAAAAGTTTCTGCACAACAAAAGAAATATTCTCTAAACTGAAGAGACCACCCACAGAGTGGGAGAAAATATTTACCAGTTATACATCAGACAAAGGACTGATAACCAGAATATACAGGGAACTTAAGAAACTAAACTCTCCTAAAATCAATGAACCAATTAAGAAATGGGCAGCTGAACTAAACAGAACTTTCTCAAAAGAAGAAATTCAAATAGCCAAAAAACACATGAAAAAATGCTCACCATCTCTAGCCATAAAGAAAATGCAAATCAAAACCACACTAAGATTCCACCTCAACCTTGTTAGAATAGCCGTCATCAAAAACACCACCACCAACATGTGTTGGCAAGGATGTGGGGAAAAAGGAACCCTGGTCCACTGCTGGTGGGAATGCAAGCTGGTGCAACCACTCTGAAAAAAAAATTTGGAGGCTTCTTAAAAATCTAAACATAGACCAGCCATATGATCCATCAATCCCACTCCTGGGGATATACCCAAAGGAATGCAACATAGGTTCCTCCAGAGACACCTGCACACCCATGTTTATTGCAGCACTATTCACAATAGTGAAGTTATGGAGACAACCAAGATGCCCCACTATTGATGTATGGATCAAGAAAATGTGGTACTTGTACACAATGGAATTTTACTCAGCCATGAAGAAGAATGAAATTTTATCATTCGCAGGTAAATGGATGGAACTGGAGAACATCATTCTGAGCGAGGTTATCCGGCTCAGACAACCAAAAATTGTATGTTCTCCCTCATATGCACACTTCAGATCTAGGGCAAATGCAGCAATGTGGTTGGACTTGGATCACATGACAAAGGGAGAGTAAATGCGGGAGATATAAGAATAGGTAGAATACTCAAAACATGAAAGCATTTGATGTCCCTAGTCCAGAGAAACTAATACAGAAACCTTAAAGTGACAGAGGTTAACATGAGAAGGGGATCAGTAACCAGTGTAAAGATCAGTTACGGATGAGTCAACTTGGGTTGTAACACATTTGTACATGAAAGCAATGCTAGGAATCTCTCTGTATAGCTACCCATAACTCAACTAGCAAAAATGCTTTGTCTTCCTTATTATGCTTATGTCTTTTCTTCAACAAAATTAGAGATAAGGGCAGAACAGTATCTGCCTGGAAGTGAGGGGGGTAAGAGGGAGAGGGTAGGAGATTGGAGCAGGGGGAGAAATGAATTATTTAATGAATAATTTAAAAAAAAGACATGACTGTGGAGAGAAGTATCTTCAATGTTCCTCTTGGAGAAGATGTTGGAAAGGAAGATAAAAGAAAGGTTAATGATACAGCAGGTTATGATGGGTCATGTATTCAAAAGGCAAAGAATTAAAGCATGATGGAAGATGGAGGAAGTGCAGAGAAGTTACAGAGACTGAAAGGTCAGTGGGAATGGGTAAACCAGAGAGCCTAGGGCTTCTTAAGATGGCTGACATGGGCAAGAGTGCTGGAAGAACAATAGCACTGTAGTCCAGTTAAGACATCCTGTGTGGTATCTGTAAGTCTTGTGGTGACTAGCATATTTTGGACCTTTCTGTTAATGTGAATTGGGGAAGGCAGGTATGACATACCTGCCTGAGTGTGAAGAGTAGTCTTGACTCCACTGGACAGAAGTTGAAAGACCTGGAGAACACTTACTTGACCCTGTTGGTGAAGGGCAGAATCACACTGTTCTGAATTTTATTTCCTCATCTCTTATAGTTATTTTTTAATATGAACTTATGATACTTGCATAAGTATCTTTACAGGGATTTTTTTGAGGTCTTTATTTAAAATGCATTCCTCTAATAAGGAATTTCTTGTGCTTCTACAAGTTATTTGGTTGCACTAACAAACTGAAAGAAACATCATTAAAAGTTAGATTACAATCATTGGGGGACACAGCTATTATCCCACCTGAAAATGGGTACATATTTATGGTAAAAAATCATAACATTTTTTCTCCTCTTTCTTCTGCCATGGTTGGCCAAGCCCGACGGAAATAGTGATATATACTCTCATTCTGTTGAGTAGATTTCTCATGATTCTCTTCTGCATGTAGCCTTTCAGGAATTTCATTTCAGGCCATAATAGGCAATTCATTCTCACCTTACTTAGGTTCCAGGCTCTGTTCCTTGATTCTTGTTAGTGGTTTCATAAATACTGGTCTGGGTTATATACGGGGATCTTCAGATACCACCAGGTAATCACTGACTCCCACAACTCTTGGGGGTTACACTTTTATTCTAATTCTGACCTCCAAGAGTAGTTTTTTCTTCTGTACTAGATCAGCTATAAATTCAATGCTTAACACATAATATTACATCCCTAGTGATTTTGTGTGTTAATATAAGTAAAGGTACTGTTCTGAGCATCTAGTTTAACATGTTGCCAGAAATATAAAGACCATATGCTTTTGTTAAAATAAATACATTAGACAATTAAACAATGAACACACATGGATTAACCTTATCTTAGCTTAAGATAAGGACATGTTGCAAACTTGGATGATATTCCTTGATACCATCTTCCTCCACTTCTTCAGAGATAATTCCTATTCTGCTTGTTGTATTTTTAATTTCTATGCATTTTCTACTGTTAACATTATTTGTATGTCTCCATAAACAATAAATTAATATAACAGAACCTTTAACATTTCATGTTAAAGTTCATACAAGTGCCATAGTAGATAGCTTGATACAAACTTTGTAAACGTAACTTTATACTCAAAAACACATACCAAGTTATAAGAAGCAAGATGTATAAAAAATAGTTGCAGATATAAATAAGCTATTTCCAAAAAATGAAGAGTGATACATCTTTGAATTTCCAATTATTTATGATACATCCATTTTTATTAGCATATAATAGTTGTGCAGGGCCATACTTTGTGATATTTATATCTGTGATTATAATATACCTTAGTTAGATTTACCCACCTCCATTATTCTCTCTCTTCCCCCCTTCCCCCCCTTTTTTAGATAATTTCAACAGGTTTCATTCTTCTGTTTTCATGTAAAACACATCAACCATATACACACTCACTTAAGCTTTCTTTATGCCCTCCCCCCTTCCACTGGTACTCAGATACATTCATTTTGTGATGCATTGCTAAATTTGTTTTGTTTGGAATCCATCTATCTACCTATCTATCTGTCCCTTGAAGTTTTGTACTTTCAACTGAAATTCACTAAGGTGGTAGGTAAGTGCTGGCAGTATTGTAAGAAGATTTTCATCAAGTGTAGAACTCTATATTTATTGGATTTTTAGTGCAGATAACAATTACAAATATCAAGTTGAGCTTAAATAAATCTGATGTGAATGAAAGCAATCTTTCCATGATATTCTGAGATCTCTAGTCTATTTGTGCTATTTTTTTCTTCTAAACTTTGTAACTTCAAAACACATTTTTGAAGAATTACACAAAGGGATTTTTTAAATGCCTAAATTGGTGAAGAGGATTTATTTGCAGATTTGAGCTAAAAGTGAGAACTATTTTCTATCATTATTGACTCTTACAGGTTTGCAGCCCTAAGTAATTAGCCCTTGCACATTGCCTAAATCCCTTTTGATTTAAGTATCAAATTAAAAAAAGGATAAATGTGTTGGTATATGCAGCTATTCCATAGTCAATATTGTGTAGTCAATATTTCACTATCACTGATCAGAGACTTAAGCTCATTTCTAGAGGTTAAGTATAAATTTTACAGCTATGGTTAAAGTGTCAAAATCTGCCTTTTTCAGTCTTGAAGAAAATGAGTCTTTTCCCGAAGGGTTCATTGGTCAACTTTGTCACTACAAAGACTACCTTTCTTTCCATATCCTGTGAGAATGGAAGGAAAGCCAAAAATAGAAGATAAAAAAGGAACTTTAAATGTTGGTTCCCCATCTCTTTTCATTATATTAAGAATGTTTTGTTATAGAAAATTTGATGACAGTCATGGAAGATTGTGTTAGTTCATAGAGAAAATATATCTGGAAATATAATCAATGACCATTTATAAATCTCTGATTAATAATTTATGCAATTCTGCTTACTAATGGTAAATTGTTAAAGAACAATGAAAATTAATAAACATGCTTAATTTCCTAATATAATATAGAAGCTGTAGAGAAAAACAACTTATGAACGAAAAAGGGAATGCATTCAAGAAACAAAAATTTAAAAGGTCACAGAAAGATAAATAGCACATTATTTTATTTCCACGTAAAATCTACACAAGTCAAACTCACAGTAGCACAGAATGAAAAAGTATTTACCAGGGGTTGGCATGGGGGTAGGAAGATTAGGAGGATGTTACTCAAAAGTTACAAAACTTTTGTAAGAATAGCTGCAAGAGACCTGTTGCACAGCACTATGATTATAAGAAGAATAACAATGTGTTTTATACTTGGTAAATACTGAAAGAGTAGATTTTAAGATATATCACCAGAAAAAAAAAATCAGTAAGCATGTGAGGCAGTACATATGTTAGATAGCTTGCATTAGCCACCTCACAGTGTATACATACATATTTCAAAAATATCATGTTGTGTACCATAAATGTATATAGCTTTATTTATCAATTTAATACTGCTCATAAAGGTACCAGCTCCACCAAAAAAGAATTTTTTTAAATATCAATAAACTAAAATCTAAATGAGTTGTGAAGACTTATTAATAGAGGAGCAAAATAATTATTTAATTTAGTGCATTTTTGAAAATCTGTCTTGGGGAATATGTCTTAAGATCACATAGAAAAAATTTATCCAACATTATTGAATACATACTGCTTTTTCTGAAGGTAGACATTTATTTCTATTTGAACATAATTTGATCATCAGAAAAAATGATCCTGGAATAGCATATTTTATTTACATTCTTGGTTCAATTTTTGTAAAGTTTTTCTTGAAGATATGCACCTACTAAATAAGCTATAAATTGATATTTTGCCAAATTAAAAACTATATTAGTTTACATAATTTCTATCAAACACTCATTTTCTAAAGAAAAGTTTTTAGTTAAAATTTTATAGCTGACATTTCTAGATATTAAACTGGTAATAAGAAATCTTTTGGACAGATAACCTACAGACTTTAGAATCGTGAGCTTTCATAATGCCAAAAGAATTCTTCAGATTCATGGTAGGAAGGATTAGATAATCTGGCTTTTTTTTGCCAACTTGGATATTGCCAATACTTAGGTGGATCACAATGTACAATGATTAACCTTTAAATTAGCTTTCTATAGCACATAACAGCTCCCGAAGCCAGGGTGCTGCAGACTAGGTGCTGCCAGCCCACCTGCTGGAAAGTCATTTTTCCTTTTATTTTTTTCCTCAATTTTTTCTTCTCTTTTTTTGTTTGCTCTTCCTTTCTTCTCTTTGCCTTCCTCTCCTCCCCCTCCCTTTCACCCCTCTGTCCCTACCTCCTTTACATTAATCATTCAACTGAATAGTCTGTTATATGAATTCTACACATTATCCCATCCTTTCTATCCCTCCGCAATCCCTGACAATACCATCACCCCCAGAATGACTGAACTATACCTTGACACACTTAGGGCCTTATAACCCTGTGGCTTCCACACCTCATACCTCTTCTCTCCCTCACCTTTCTCCCTCCTCCTTGCCCCCTCTCCTAGCTCCATCATTTTAATTAACTGTTATTCTCTATGCGAATAGAGAATAGTTATCTCCCCAATACCTGCTGTTTATAGATAATATCAACAAGGATTTATATATATATATATATATATATATATATATAATGTATATATATATATAATTATATAAATAACTGGTTTGACCTTAAATCTGTGAATTTGTGTTTGCTAAGCTATATGTCCAGGTCAGTGAACAAAAAGGTTACAACAACCCAGATTACAACTAAGCTAATCAGAGAATAGAAATTATATCAAGGGAAAGAAAACTGGTAATTAAAATCCTCAAGTAATTAATCAACAACATGTGAACAAAGCACAAACAGAAACATGGGGGAAAAAAGAAGGCAGGTAAATATTACTCCTCAAAAGACTAACAATCACATAATAGAGGATTTGGTGGAAAATGAAGGGAATGAATTCTCAGTTGCTGATGTCAGAAGAATGATGGTAACAATGTTCAGTAAGCTTAAAGAGGAGCTTAAAGAAGGTATACAAAAACAACTCAACCCAAAAGAACATGGTTAAAAACTCAAGGGGACACAGAAATAACTAAATGAACTCAAAGGGGATGAAACTAAAGAGATTATGAAAAAAGTGATAAATGAAATAAGACAGTACAAGACATAAAAGAGGAGTTTAAGAAAGATACAGAAAGTCTCAAAAAAAAAAAAGAGAATCAAACAGAAACTCTGGAATTAAAAAGTACCATAATCAAATAAAAAACACATTTTAAATCCACTCCAGCAGACTGGAACAAGTGGAAGACAGAATTTCAGGGCTCAAAGACAAAATAGATATTATAGAAAACACAGAAGAATTCTTAGAAAAAATACTCAAGAGAGGCAAAAGGAATATGCAAGAATGCTGCAACTCCAGAAGAAGACAAAATCTACAAACCATGGGCACTGAAGAATAAGGAGAGGTGCAAGCCAAAGTTATACATAATAGATTCAGCAACATAATAGCAGAAAAATTTCCCAGATCTGAAGAAAAAGATGCCCATTCAGGTACAGTGAAGTCTCCAGGACACCAAAATAGAACATGACCAAAATAAAACCTCTCATGGCATATTATAGTACAAAAAATTAGCACAGAGAACAAAGAAAGTATTGGAGGCTATAAGAGAGAAAAAAATCAAACAACATATAAAGGTAAACCCACTGAAATAACAGCAAATTTTTCAACAGAAACCTTAAAAGCAAGAAAGGTATGGATTGTGGTATTTTGAGCACTGAAAGAAAACAATTTCAATCCTAGGATACTCTATCCAGCAAAGCTACCATTTGAAATTGGAGGAATAAAAATCTTTCATGAGAAACAGAAAGTACTAAGCCACCACTACAGAAGATTTTGAAAGCAATCCTGCATATACATGATGAAAACAAACACAGCCTTAAGAGGATGGAAATTATTAAACCTCAAGAGAAGAGCACACAAGGAATCAGAGAGTAGCATAGAATTAGTTGCACACACACAAATGCTTATACAACAAAAACAACTAGATGGCAGGAATCACCACAAACCTCTCAAAATTTTTTTGTTATTATTGTCATTCTGGGTGGGGATACCTTATAGAATTAAAAAAGGTTCTTAGAATATATCAAATACATAATACTTGAATTCACCCACTCCAGTACTCTCCATCACCCTCCCCCACCCTGATTCCTGGAACAGTTGCAACAGATATCATTTTTGCATTTATATACTTTCTTTGAACCATATTCATCATCCTATCCCCTTTCCCTGCCACCAACCCCTACCCACCAATGCCCCCCGACCCAGCAGAACCTATTCTGCCCTCCTGTTCTCCAATTTTGTAGAAGAAAAACCGTAAAATAATAAGAGAAACATGGTGGTTTTGCTAGTTTGAGATAAAGACAGCTGCACAGGGAGATTCCTTGTGCTGTTTCCATGCATAAATGTTTTAAAACTCTACCAGTTCTCTTCAATCCTCCCTAGTCCTCTTCCCATGGTGGATTCAGTTTAAATTTTCTATATTCATTTCTGCAGAGTGAGTATATCAACTACATTCAAGTTTTTGGTTCCCTTCCCTTGCCCTGTCCCTCTTGAGTACAGCCTCCCCTTAGTGTGATCTATGTCCCATAATATTACTGCATTTGTTTTGGGTCTATAATCTGCATATGAGGGACAACATGTGATGTTTGGCCTTCTGAGCATGACAACTTCACTTAAGATGATGTGTTCCAGTTCCATACATTTATCTGTGAATGACAAAATTTCATTCTTCTTTGTGACTAAGTAAAATTCCATTGTGTATAAATACTACACTTTTCTTAACCCATTCATCAGTAGTGGGGATCTTGGCTGTTTCCATGGCTTAGCTATTGTGAATAGGGCTGCAGTAAACATGGGTGTGCAAGTGCCTTTGTAGTAACCTGACTCAAATTCCTTCGTGTATATCCTTAGGAGTGCAAACCTCTCAATATTAACACTGAATGTTAATGGCCTCAATTCCCCCATCAAAAGCCAAGGATTAGCAAAATGGATTACAAAGGAAGACCTGAAATTTATTGCTTATAAGAAATCCACATTACAGACAAAAAAATATTGCCTGAGGGCTGAAGGGTAAGAGAAACAGCAGAAAATACTCAAATAACTAGAGACTAAACAACACATTGGTCCATGATCAGTAAGTTACTGAAGAAATAAGTCAGAAAATAAAAAATTTCCTGGAATTTAATTAGTATTAAAACACAACTTCAGAAACTTCAGGACACAGCAAAGAAGGAAAAGTTTATAGCCATGAATGCATTAAAATTTTAAATAAATGACCTAATACTGCATCTCAAACTCCTAGAAAAACAAGAACAAGCTAATCACAAAATTAGCAGAAGGAGAAAAATAATAAAAATGAGGGCCCAAATCAATTGAAAGTGGAGAAAAATGTTACAAAAAATTAAGGAGAAAAGAAACTGGTTCTTTGAAAAGATAAGTAAGATTGACAAATCTCTGTAACAAGGAAGGGGGGGAAGACCCAAATCAATAACATTAAAAATGAAAAAGGTGGGATCACAACACCAAGAAAAAAATCCAGGGAATCATTAGGGACTACTTTGAAAACCTATAGTTAAATAAATTAGAAAATCTAGAAGAAATGGACAAATTTCTATACACATATGATCAAGCAAACTTGAACCAAGACTATATTAATCATCTAGACAGATCTATAATAAGCAATGAAATTGAAGCAGCAATATAATCTCCCAAAAAAGAAAGTCCAGGACCAAACAGATTCACTGCTGAATGCTACCAGATCTTATCAAAGAATTAATACCAACATTTTCAAACTTTACCATGAAATAGAAAGGGAAGGAACACTGCCAAAATCATTCTATGAAGACAGCATTACACTCATCCCAAACCAGACAATTACAGGCCAATCACTTTAATGAATTTAGATAGAAAAATCCTTAGGAAAATATTTGCATATCAAAAAGATCATACACAATGATCAAGTTGGTTCGATCCCAGGAATGCAGGTATAGTTCAACATACACAAATCATCAAATGTAATACAGCATATTAACAGTAGCAAAGACAAATTCACATGGTTATCTCAACGATGCAGAAAAAGCCTTCAACATAATTCAACATCCTTTCATGATAAACGTTCTAATGAATCTAGTAATAGAAGGAATGTTCCTTAACATAATAAAGACTATATATGTAGAGCCTATAGCCAACCTCATACTAAATGGGGAAAAACTGAAAACATTTCCTCTAAGTCAGGAATCTTATTCAACATAGTCTTGGAATTCCTAGCCAGAGCAATAAGAAAGGACGAAGAAATAAAAGGAAAGGAAGAAGTCAAAGTATCCCTATTTGCAGATGACATGGTCTTATACCTAAAAGATCTGAAAAACTCCACCAAAAAACTCATAGACATAATAAACAACTTCAGCAAAGTAGCAGGATACAAAGTCAGTTTACAAAAATCAGTAGCCATTCTACATACTAAAAATGAACAGACTGAGAAAGAATATAGGAAAATAATTCCAGTTTCATTAATCTCAAAAAATAAAATACATATAAGTAAACTTAACAAAGGACTTGAAAATCCTCTCCAAGGAAAACTATAAACTATTGAAGAAAGAAATTGAAGACTACAGAAGATGGAAAGATCTCCCATTCTCATGGATTAGTAGAATCAATATTGTAAAAATGGCTATATGTCCAAAAGTAATATACATGTTCAATGCACTTCCCATCAAAATTCCCATGATGTTCATCATAGATATGGAAAAACCAACCTTAAAGTTCATCTGGAAGCACAAAAGACCACAAATAACCAAAACAATACTCAAAAAGAGTATGCTAGAGGTATCACAGTATTTGTCTTCAAACTATACTACACAGCGATAGTAATAAAAACAACAGGGTACTGGCAGAAAATCAGACATGAAGACCAGTAGAATAAAGATTAAGACCCGATATGAATCCATGCAGTTATACCTATCTGATTTTTGACAAAGGTGACAAAAACATATGATGGAGAAAGGACAGCCTCTTCACAAACCTTGTTAGGAAAACTGAGAATCTGCATGCAGAAAACTGAAATTAGATCCATGTCTTTCACCCTGTACAAGTATCAATTTAAAGTGGATTAGGGACCTAATATAATAGCTGAAACTTTGAAGCTAGTGCAGGAAACATCAAGGGATGCACTGGAATTAATAGACATAGGCAATGACTTCCTAAATAGAACTCAAATGTCTCAGAAACTAAGAGAAAGGATTGACAAATGGGACGACACTAAATTTAAAAGTTTCTCCACAGCAAAAGAAATGGTTTCTAAATTGAAGAGGCTGTCTACAGAATGGGAAAATATCTTTGCCAGCTATATGTTTGATTAATAACCAGAATATATGGACAGCTCAAAATCTAAACTCTCCCCAAATCAATGACCCAATGGGCAAATGAACTAACAGAGCATTTTAAAAGGAAGAAGTCCAAATGGCCAAAAATACATGATGAAACGCCCAACATCCCTGGCAATAAAGGAAATGCAAATCAAAATGGAATGAATACCATCAAGAGCACAAACAACAAAAAAGTTGGCAAGGATATGGGGGAAAAGGAACCCTCATACACTGTTTTTGTGAATGTAGACTGGCAGAACCACTATGGAAAACACTTTGGAGGCTTCTCAAAAAACTAAAAATAGAACTGCCATATGATCCAGCAATTCTACTCTTAAGGGTATACCCAAAGGAATGTAAGACAGGTTACAAGAAAGGCACCTGCACACCCATGTTTATTGCAGCCTTATTCATAACAGCTAAGCTGTGGATGCCCCCACTACTGATGAATAGATTAAGAAAATGCAGAATTTTATTCAGCCGCAAAGGACAATGAAATTTTTTCTTTTTCAGGTAAATGGAGAACATCATCATAATTGAAGTTAGCCAGGTTCAGAAGACCATGGGCTGCATGTTTTCTCTCATTTGTGGAATATAGAACTAATACAAATGCAAGCAATATTATGAAAAACAGGTCAGGTCATGCTAAGGGGAGATCACATATGAGAGAGGGAAGGTAAAACAAGGAAGTTAAGATGATAAATATGGTTGATGTACTTCCTGTATAAAAAACTCCCTTTATATAAAAACGAGGATGTGGGGATAGGGGATAGGAGGGTGAATTTGGTGCAAATACTGTGTACACATGTATGTAAATGGCAAAATGAGACCTGTTAAAACTATTCCAGGAATTGAGGGAGGAATGATAAAGGAGAATGATGGAGGGGGTGAATTCAAGTATGATATATTTGATATTTTGAAAGAACTTTTGTAAATACCAAAAAGTAACCGAAGCACAAGAGTAAAAATAAATAAATAAATGAAGCCCTTAAAGAATAAATTGCAGAATATGTGTATAAAACAGAAGTGAACTTTTTAAAATAGAAATTCAGTATACAAAAACATCACATCTATTTCTTAAAAATTAACATTTATTAAATTAATAAAATTATTAATATATTCTTTAAAGTACAAGAATCATATTTCATATCTTTTTTGAAAACAGTACTTATAATGTGATCAAGAACTTTTAAAATTTCCCTATGTGGGGGTTTAAAGAGGAAATCAGTGTGGACTGCTGGCATGGTTTAAGTGGTACAGCACCTGTTAAGCCCTCAGTTTAAACCCCAGTACTGCCAAAAAACAGTAAATCAATCTACCAGCTATAACATTTTTGAATTTTAAAATTCTATTAGTACAAAGAAAAAAAACACAATCACAAACTGAAGGAAAGTTTGAAATGTATAAACTTTGCTTTTTGAAGAACTCACTTGGAATCTTCCACATTTTTAGGAAATCAGTCAGGACATTAACAAGACTGAAGAACTAAGCTGGTGCAGGTGGCTCATGCCTATGATCCTAGCTACTCAAGAGGCAGCAATCAGGAGGATCATGGTTTGAAGCCAACCTGGGCAAATAGTTCATGAGACCCTGTCTCAAAAAACCTTCACAAAAATGGGGCTGGTGGAGTGGCTTAAGGTGAGGGTTCTGAGTTCAAGCCCCAGCTTCACATTTGCTCCAAGTTTGAGACAGCATCTGTGATGTCCATCCTCTTCAATCCAGCTCTCTGCTGATGTAGCCTAGTGAGGCATATGCACCTAAGAATCTCTGGGAAACATTTCTGCTACTGCTGCTACTACTGGTTCCCAGTTGAGTGATTTCCCATAGCTGAGAATGCCCTGGGAGACCACAGAAGGCCTAAGGCAA